>NC_140593.1:751042171-751642171 GCF_964204655.1 Triturus cristatus | reverse complement strand
CTAACTGTGTTATAATCTTGGGTCCTCACAGCAATGTGGGAAAACTCACCAAACGCGTTCCTCTAACCTAAGATTCACGGCACCGGGAAAGCTGGAGGAGCATGGAGAGCGCTCCTCTAACCTAAGATACACGGCACCAGAAAAGCTGGAGGAGCATGGAGAGCATTCCTCTAACCTTAGACACACAGCACCAGGAAGGCAGGAAGGCTGGAGGAGCATGGACAGTATTTCTATAACACAAGGTACACGGCACCGAGAATGCTGGAGGAGCATGGACAGCGTTCCTCTAACCTTAGATACACGGCACCAGGAAGGCAGGAAGGCTGGAGAAGCATGGAGAGGGTTCCTCTTACATAAGGTACACGCACCGGGAAAGCTGGAGGAGCATGGAGAGCATTCCTCTAACCTAAGATACACGGCACTGGGAAGGCAGGAGGAGCATGGAGAGCCGTGTATCTTAGGTTAGAGGAACGCTCTCCATGCTCCTCCAGCTTTCCCGGTGCCATGTACCTTATTTTAGAGGAATGCTCTCCATACTCCTCCAGCTTTCATGGTGCCGTGTAGCTTAGGTTAGAGGAACTGGGAAGGCAGGAAGGCTGGGGGAGCATGGAGGGCGGCACTCATTGTGAGCATGCGAGTATCTCTTATTTGTCTAGGAATGGATGTGGCTATGAATCCATTCTACTGAAAGTGCATTCATTGCGTCTCCTCTCAGGCCATAAGCATGGCATCACCACATCCAGGTGTCTTGTTAAGTTGTTACAACTTTGTAACTAATGCACCTGCACCAAATAACAAAAGTGAAGCCGGACAGGAACAGAACCTTGAGAACAATAAGAACACCAACTGTCAGCAGGACACTGTACATCCCAGGTTCTCTACTCAAGCTCCCTTCTGCATTGAAGTTTTCAAATAAATTATTTTGTCAATTTTGAGACTAGGGTTGTTGCTCTGTTTTTATGGTCCAGCTTGACAGTGCAGCTGTCACCAAACAATTATGTGAACATCACTAGAGAGGGGCTTTGGCTCCGCCCACATTTTGGGAGCCAGGTGTAATTGCTTTTATTGGGGAGAAGGTGTGTACTTCCACAAAACAGTGCTTGCCCTCCACACAGCTGTGATCCTTTTGTTTATTTTTCCAGCTACCTGAGCTTGAACCTAGCCTCTTCGATGCGGCGCCGATTCCCGCTCAGCGCTGACCGTTTCTTGCGCGGGCGTGGTCATGACGGAACAGTTCCGTCATGAGCACAGCTCAACCGACGCTCATGACGGAACCGTTCCGCCATGAGCACCGAAAAGGTTAAAGGGACACACACATGACATTGTAATGCTATTAAAGTGTCTTAGATAACTAGATAATGTAGGTTGTTTCTCTCTGCAGGCAGCTTAGATTGGAGGAGTGGAGGAGGGCAGTCATTAACTTACATGGATGTTTAGGTCTGGCTTGAGAGTGCAACTGTCACCTGGCCTTTTAACCTACACCAATATTATTCTACAGTTCTTTGCTTCCACACAATTAGATATCTATTGACATGCTATTTAGTAAGTTAGTAACATTACCATACAATATTCCTTTAAAGCCAGACCTACTGGCATTCCCAATGCTTGTTTTATATTTTAGTCTGTCACTGCATGTTTGTGTACGAATAAAAAGTTTACTACTCATTCTTAGCTGCTTTTAATTAGGTCACTTTTTCTGGTGTGTTTTGTCATGCTCCAGACTATTCTGCAAAGACAGGATTTAGGAGATAGAGTAAATTACCTCTTGAAAAATAAAGCCTGGGCCTCATTTAAAAAAATGGCACAATACACATAAATTATCACCAATGCACATACCACTAACACTGCTGGGACTTTGATCCGCTCAGGAGTGTTCAGTACTGTAGTACTGTGTAGGCAAACTGAACGTAATTAAACATTTTGGTGTTTCATTTGCACATGCCATAATCTGCTCTGATTCCAACTGGGCAAACACAATGAGACGATGGACGGAGCACTGAAACTTTTTAGACAGTCACTCCCAGTCACAGATCTGGGTTGAATCCATCATCATTCTTTAGCTCACTTCGCCACCCCAGTTCAGACACAGCTATATGCAAATCAGTCTTGACCCTGTGCCTCATGGGAACAGTCCAGCCCGAACTGCCAAGCCAGGTCTTCCATGGACCGGAAACAAGCATCCTGGGACTGGTTTCTGGGTAACACCCTTCATCAGCCAGGCTAGCTTGATTCCAGCGGCAAAGTGAGCAAGGGATCCACGTCTGGGCATAACCTGCCAACTTAGGGCAAACAAAGCAAACACAATGAGACGATGGACGGAGCACTGAAACTTTTTAGACAGTCACTCCCAGTCACAGATCTGGGTTGAATCAATCATCATTCTTTAGCTCACTTCGCCACCCCAGTTCAGACACAGCTATATGCAAATCAGTCTTGACCCTGTGCCTCATGGGAACAGTCCAGCCCGAACTGCCAAGCCAGGTCTTCCATGGACCGGAAACAAGCATCCTGGGACTGGTTTCGGGGTAACACCCCTCATCAGCCAGGCTAGCTTGAATCCAGTGGCAAAGCGAGCAAGGGACAACTGGATCTGCCTTTGCCTAACTGCAATGGTCACCTTTATTCTTCCTAAACACTATTGGGACTAACTGCTGGCATCCTCTCAATTGTCTGTACACAGTGCAGTGCAGCAGAACACAAGCTGGCTGCCACACAAAAAAACTCAATTAAATAAAAATAAAAACGTACATTCTGGGCACTGGGACAGACTATCAGGTTATCCTGAAATAAAAACATTTTAAAGGGAAAACGACCCCTCATGTTTACATCCACGAGGTAGATTCTGTCAGTTAATGTTGTGTTCCCCTTCTTAACTAGAAGCCGGGGTTTGCAAGGTCAGAACCCGGCACAGCAAAGGGCAGGTGAGAGATGCAATGGCTTATCCTTGTGGACCTCTTAATGACGTCTAAAATTCTAGACAGAAAAACACACGTCCTTGTCATCTGCTGTGTCACAAGCAAAAGAAGACGAAGACAATCCCATCTATTGTCTGCTCCTTCTCTATCACATGGTGGAACCTTTGGGGAGCCACATGGCAGGCAGGGGTTAATGGGTTCATAAGCACAGCAATTAACCACCGGCTAACTGGGGATTTTTCCTACTATTGAGACCAAAAGTGGTCGCCAAGTTTCTAGGGGGCTATGTGGCTGGCAAGAAGGAAGCTTCTTGTCCTTCAGCAGAGATGGGGTGGCCTCTGGTAACCTCTCGAATCGGTTTAAACCCTGTTGCATTGACACTTTCACGAGTCACAGGGGTATTGTGTATGTATTGCACCTAGCTATGGATTTGTGCCTATAGGCTTTGTCACCCCTCATCGTAATTGCTTAGGACTAGGGCATTTTATGCATTGTGATGTGTCTCTTTTTACTTTTTGTCGATGTGAATATTTACATGTTCTAAACTCGCAGTTTTTATGTGTTATTATTGTTACTTATTTATATTTTTATGGTCCTGGTGGCCCTAAATATAGTTAAATTTGACTGATTAAAACTGGGCACCAGGTATACCCCGTTAGCACTTGGCCCTCAAGATAGCAAAGTCGACAGAGCCAAACTCAGAACAGAAAATAGAAAATGTAATATACTTCTATCACATAATATAATATTGTACACGATCGTCAGAGGGCATTTTCAAGTGGTACACATTACTTAAGGTAACAGCTACCATGAGATAGCGTCACCCTAGGCTGTTTCGCTAAATAGAAATGCAATGCAAGCTAGACATTTGCCCATGGGGGAGGGGGTTAGTGCCTTACTAAAATCCTACCAATCTCACTCAAGGACTCTAGATTACATAGTCCCACTGCAGTGGATTTTCCCTACTGGATGTCTCATCTTTGCACAGTACAACTGGCGTTGGTGGAGGTTGTGTGGGGGACAAATGGAGCCTTGCCCCAGGTTAATTCCTCTTGCCCCTCCCCCTCCTGCACCTCTGCACCACAGCTGTTAATAGAACTGGCTTCCCTGGGCTATATTACGCCACGCAGGTTCTAATGGGACGTGGCCAGCACAAAATGTGGGGGCCTCAATTAAATTGTTTGCCATTATGTCATCAGCCGGGTTTGTGCAGGATCAGGGGTCATGTGTGGGCCTGATGGATGGGGTACACAGTGCAGAGCTCTTTCCCTAGTCTTCTGAAAACGACAGCTCACGTGGCCGCGCCGAGTAAGCGCGTTAGAGGCGGGAGGCGGGGCTCTGCTTCGCGGCCGGCACTGAGGTTCCGGGAGGGGGGCCGAAGGTATACACACGCGGGCGGGGCTGCCCCGAGGCCAAAACATGTGGAGAAGAGCGCCGAGCACTGGGCAGCGGGGGGCCTCCCCAGTACTGATCGATAGTGAGGAGGAGGGGGAGGAGGCCCTCGGCGGACAGGAGCGTCAGGGGAGGCAGGTGGGGGGTGCTGGGGCCCTCGCACAGACAGCCAGGCCGCGGGTGGGGGTGGGGGGATAAGGGTGGGGTGAGGGGGAGGGGGGACGGCAGGGGGGCGCAGGGCTCACCTGGCAGGTCCAGGGGGGGAGTGGAGGGCGGTCCCAGAGAGGGCGCGTAGGGGGCCAAAGCAACTATTGGAGGCGGGGGATGGCTGGACAGGGCACTGGAGGGCCTGCGTGCTCGGTGGTCAGACACAGTGGGTTGGGGGCAGCCATGGGGGGGGTGGGAGGGGGGAGGAGTGAAGGGGCCAGAGGGGGGGGGGCGCGGGATGGTGGTGAGGTGCGGTGGGTATTGGAGTCTTTGGAATGGATCGATGGGGAGGGAAGGGGGAGGGGTGTGGGGCGCTCGGGGGGCCGGGATCGGGCGGGCCACTCCATCGCGGCAGGGGGCATTCCTCCAGTGTGTCGGGGGACGGTCGGGCTGGGGGTTCCCACGGGGAAGATTTTGGGGAGCGGCGGTGCAGGGAGCAGGATTAACCCCAGCATGTCGGACTCCACTTTTTTTGGCAGGACAGTGTGGTGAGGTGCTCGGGAGAGTTTCATGTGGCTCCAACCCACCGAGAGGATGGGCCGGCTCCGCTTTATGCGGGCGGCCGCGCTCCCACGAGGGACCGGACGGTAGCGGCATTCAGGAAGAGGGGAGACTTGGCCCCGGTGGCTCCACCCCGATGGATCGATGCAGCCGCTGGGGGATGGGGTCACGGGTCCGATTACACTGACCAGGACAACGAGGAACAGCACGCAGGGCAGCTGAGAGATAGTTTAGATTTGGGGGACTTGCTACGCACGTGCAGGCAGGCTTGAGCAGGCTGGAGCCCGCGGAGGGCGGCCCATGGCCAAGCCGGGTAGATAGGGACCGCACAGGGGTCTCAGGGCTGGAGACGAAGAGGACAGCCTGTTACTGCTGGACTATGATGAAGAAAGTGCAGAAGAAGGTGAAATTGTAGAGCAGGGGGGTGGCTGTGACCAACGATGTACCTAGTATTTTACAGAGTGGTGTGGTCCGGTTGAAAAAAGCGGACAGCGTGATGGCCCCACCTGCACAACTGGCTTGGCGGCGGGATCCGGTGTGGACGCCGACCTTGACGCCAGGTAAGGCACACACACGAGTGGCGAATGCAGGTGGTGTCCCGCAGGCCAGGGTTTCGGTGGGCACTGATGCAAGGAGGTGGGGGAGGAGAGGGAGTGCGATTGAGCAAAGGGACATATGTGAAGGACACGGGGTGAGGCCGGAGTCGGGGAGTATGAACGACACGAGTGGGGGGGATGCGGCGCCGGTCGCGGTGGAAGGGTCCGTGGGGCCGGCGGTGGGGTCGGGGGGGAAAGAAGGAGGTAGGGGGCGCCCAAGCAGGGTAAGGAGAGCCATGACATCCCCGTAAAGAAATTGCCGTATATGGGCATTACGAAACCCTTGGGGGCCCATTTGATGCTGGCCACCAAAGAGAAAATCTGGAAGGGCGAGTACGTGTATATTCTGAAGCTCCTTCATAGGGAGCTGACGGCGAAGGAGGGCTCCAAGGAAGAGGAGCTGGAGCTGGCCAAGAGGCCGAGGGTGACGATGAATATCGAGAACTGGTCGGCGGGGTTTTTGATTTTCGCTAGCGTGTACTGCGAGGAATACCCTGACAGGTCCGTCGCACTGTTCAAATACATGGACGTGATCAGGCGGGCGCAGGTCACATACGGGGGATACGCCTGGTCCCATTATGACGGGGAGTTCAGGGCACGGCTGGCCTAGGACCCGGAGGCGAAGTGGGGGGAGATTGACGCGGACCTCTACCAGCAGACCATGGGGGGGGGGGGGTAATTCGGGAAGACGATTTACACGGCGAGCGGCCTTCCGCTAGCAACACACCCCTTTCTGAAACGCCCCACCCGTGAGGGGGTGGGGCAGGCAGGAGCCACTGCGGGAGGAACAGTGGGCGCGTGCTGGGATTTTAACAAAGGCAATTGCGCCCACCAATATTGCAAGCTCAGGCACAAATGCTCCAAATGCGCAGGGCACCATCCCGTGGTGCAATGGTGGGGGGGACCGGAACCGGTGGGCAAGGACAGCAGTCCGCGCAGGCAGTACAGCAGCCAGGGGTTAGAGGGGGCAGGGGAGGACAGGGACATATGGGCAAAGGCTCTTACTCCAATTAGGCTGGACCGGCTCGACACAATGTTGGCATTTTACCCTCGGACGGAGGACGCGGGACTGCTGCAGCAGGGTTTTCGGGAGGGTTTCCGCCTGGGGTACGGGGGTCCGCGGGCTGCCAGGTGGGCCGAGAATTTGAAATCAGCCAAGACCCATGGAACAGTGGTGCGGGAAAAATTGAACAAAGAAGTACGGGAAGGGCGTATGGCGGGCCCATTTCAGGATATC
Organism: Triturus cristatus; assembly: GCF_964204655.1. Taxonomy (NCBI): domain Eukaryota; kingdom Metazoa; phylum Chordata; class Amphibia; order Caudata; family Salamandridae; genus Triturus; species Triturus cristatus. The sequence goes on along the minus strand of NC_140593.1, from coordinate 751,635,323 downwards.
CCTATGTGGGACCTGATCATCTCTCCCATTGGGGTGGTTCCGAAGAAGGAACCTGGCCAATACCGGCTGACACAGCATTTTTCCTGGCCGGAGGGAGCGTCAGTGAATGATTTCATTGCAACCGAGCTTTCCTCCGTTTCTTACTCTTCCATGGATGTGGCGTGGCGGTTGGTCGCGACGGTGGGGACGGGACCCCTCATGGCAAAGTGTGACATCAAGTCGGCTTTTCGGTTGCTCCCAGTACACCCGCAAGATTATCACTTGTTGGGTATACAATTTGATGGGTCAATTTTCAGGGACAAAGCATTGCCCATGGGGTGTTCAATATCCTGTGCCCTGTTTGAGCGTTTCAGTACCTTCCTGCAGTGGGTTTTTTCGTGGCACACAGGCAAAGAGACGGAGACGCACTACCTGGATGACAGCAGCTGGACAGTTTTACAGAGCTCATGGGCTACCTGGTTGTGCCTCTGGCGCCAGAGAAAACGCAGGGTCCCAGCACAGTGCTGTCATTTCTGGGTATCGAATTAGATTCGGTGGCCATGGAAACCCGTTTGCCTGCAGACAAGAAGGTGCATATGCTGCTTTTGATTGACACCTTGCTGGCGAAAAGGAAGGTGATGCTACGGAAGATACAGGTCCTACTGGGGCATTTGAATTTTGCGTGCCGGGAGGTGCGGGCGGGGCAGACTTTCTGCAGGCGTCTCGGCATGTCATTGTTTGGGGTGTCGCTGCCGCATCACCATATGCGCTTGTCGGCGGGCGCGAAGGCGGATTTGCGGATGTGGAGAACATTTTTGGAACACTTTAATGGTATTCCAATGGCCCCCGCGGATGACTGGGACTGGGACATTACCATCTCTTCGGATGCGGCGTGGGTGGGCGGTTTTGGACTGTATTGGCAAGGGAAGTGGTGCGCCGAGGAATGGCTGTCACACTGGAAGAGCGGGGGGAGGAGCATAGCGTTTCTGGAACTTTTCCCATTGGTGGTGGCGGTGGTAGTGTGGGTGCGGGCGTTGGCGCACAAGAGGGTGATTTTCAAGGTGGACAATATGTCAGTGGTGCAGGTCGTGAATAGGCAATCAGCCAGGGACACACTGGTTCTCAAGTTGTTGAGGATGTTTGTGCTGTGCTGTTTAGAACATGATATACTGTTTCAAGCCTGACAAGTGCCGGGGGTGGACAATGACATTGCGGATGCTTTGTCTCGGTCACAGTGGCAGAGGTTCCATGGGCTAGCCACGGAGGCGGACGAATGCAAGACACCGGTGCCAGCAGGGATGTGGTTGGTAGGAGAGAAAGGGTCGTGCAACTGGAAAGAGCGTCGGTGGCCACTTCAACCTAGAGGGCTTACGAGCAGGCGTGACGGGATTTCTTGGCGAGTGGTGCAACGCGGAATGCCAGCCCCTGGGGAAGGGGTGAACAGGTGGTACAATTCCTTCTGGCAATGATGGAGAGGGGCCTGTCCAAAGTGACGATGGCAGGCAAGCTGTCAGCCATAGCCTTCATGGGAAAATTGTGGTGGGGGTACGCAATGTCAGCCGGTGAGCTGGGCATGTGTTTGATGGAAAGCTGGGCACGGGAAAGCGGTAGCAGATCCCGGCTGAGGAGGCCCATCACTTTGGGCTTGCTCAGCCGCTGTACTCGGCTCCTGCCTCAGGTATGCCGCAACCGCGAGGAAATAGTGCTCTTTTCCACGTTGATGTCGTGGATGTATTTCAGAGCTTGACAAAAAGAGAGATAACCCAAACTAGTTCCAGGGAACAGGGTTCTTGAAACGACTAAGCAAGGAGGTAGATCCCTGGAGAACACACTCATACCACTGTACTGTTAATTCTTCTGCACTCCTTACCTAACATAATATATCACTCTCCACTTACTCAGGCAACCGTCTTCCAAGCCAAAATATAATTCAGACTGAAATGCAATGCATACACTTATTATCAGTTTAAAATAAATTTTACTATTCTAAAATTTCGAAAAAACTCCGAAAATGTACATTGTTTTTAATACATAAAAAAGTTCTACATTAAATACATAGCAATATCCTTCAACATGATTCCTAAACAATTATAGACATAAAACCTATTGTAACCCTACTTGCTACATGCAATAGATAATTCCTGTTTAAAGATGTATTGGATCCCAAAGCTTTATAAAATCTGTGTGGCACTTTTTAGTGAGGAAAATTTTCCTTATCATCTAAAAGTCCTTTGCTATTAGGGATTCGAAAAAATACAGGAAGATTTGTGACCCGGTATCATAATCTGCCCTGAGGAAGGTGGTTAAGCTCTCTAAGCTTATAGACCACTGAAACGCGTCGACGCTCCTGCAGCTTTTTGACACGTTCCCCCAGTGTTCAGTGCACATAAGAGGTGGGGCTACCTGACTTGTGCACAATCTCGCTACCTCAAAAGCTGACGTCAGACAGGTAATGATCCAACTGAGACATACCAGAAGTGCCCTAATCATAAAGGTGGGGTCCTCTCTCGCAAACGTCCCTCATACAAACATCTCTGAAACGGTACCCATAGACTGGTTAAAAACAGAATGAAGATAGTAAATAACAATCGTCTGGCTCGATCTTCCCAGGCAAAGCCAAACACAAAAGTCTGTAAACCTTAAAATTAGTGCACGCTAAGTTCCTATGATCTGTGAGTAATGCAGCGTCACCAAATGTGAAGATGGATATATTGAATATTGCACTCGATTCAGAAACCGATTGTGTAAGCCCACATATAGAAGGAGGCCATCCTTCGGCTGCAGCATGCACTAGCAGCTGCCAGAGGTCACAATGTTCTTTCACAAACTCACTAAAAGGTTCCACAGCCTTCTACAGGAACAAGACATGGATATAAACGAAAATCCATACATATTTGGCATTGCCGGACGCCAGACGTTCAGATCAACGCTCCCTTCCTTTTGTCGCTTGCGGGTAATGGTTGGGTTCCCATCCTGCAGGAGGCCCTGGTGAAGCGCACACTGGCCAAGTTTCACCTGATACATTTGGCGATCTGTTCCCTGGAGGGCACATTTTCCCGCGAACCAAAGACCCCCGTTTTAGAGCCGCTACTACAATGGATCACTTTGTGCTCCTGAGAGTGCAGAGGGTGCTACGCGCTTGTATGGATAGCTACCCTTTGGAGCCCCCTGTTTTTTCAATCCTGACTGGGGTTATCCAGGGCGGAGATGGGAGCCACTTGGTGGCACGGATGTACAAGGCGGCAGTGGCACTGCTTCCGTGCCACGATACGGGAGTGTGGGTGGCATAGGAGCGGGATTTGGGTTATCCGCTGACGGATGGGCAGTGGGGTCGGTGCTGGCGCAGACTCGTCGGGTGTCTCCAAATCACAGACACAAATTGTTGCATTTTAAATGGAGGGCATACATGACCGCCAGTAAATTGCATCGTACGGATCGCTCTCGTTCAGATGTGTGTCCGAGATGCCACGCTCCGGATGCCGACTTTGCACACATGACATGGACTTGCACTAGAATAGAGGGCTACTGGAGGTCGATATTTGGAGAAATATCTAAGATGGTGGAGGTCGTAGTCGGGCCGTCGCCTTTACTGGCGCTGTTGGGACATGTTCATGATCTCCCCAAATCTAAGCGCCGCTTTGTTGCTATAGCGCTTTTTATCTCCAAGCGTGAAGTGGCTCTAAAGTGGGCCTGCACACAGTCCCCGACACTCAGTGCGTGGCTTCATAGTATGACATATTGTAATATCACAAGCGAGACATATGCGCTACTGCAGCCGCCGGCCTCCCACCTGTAGATATCTGCCAACCGTTTCAAACTTATATATTGGCAGCACAAAGCAGCACTAGCACTCCTACACGGGAGCAGTCTGCACCCACTGGATCTGTTGTTAACTAAAGTCGTATTGGATAAATGTATCTCTTTTCAATTCGCTGTTTAAATGACTGTCTATTCTGTTGGAATTATTAGGGTACAGGTATATTTCTGGAGATTGTATGGGTTTAGCCATGCCCACCTTTAAGATGTACTGCCACATGTGCTGTTGTTATGCAGTTTTCACTTGTGTTGTTACACTGTAATGCTATGCTCTTTATATTCATATGCTTTCTTCTGCTTTTGTTTGATTGTAAATTTTGGAAAACTCAATAAAAGAAGTAAAAAAAAAAAACACTTCCTTCCTTAGTATTGCAGGATTTGTCTGCCCATTTGAGAAAGCAACACAATGCTGAGCAATTTTAGCTGGAGGCCGCTTTTAGGGCCTTTTGTAATATCTCCCCGTTTTTCATTGTTTGTTTAGGCAGCAATTATGTATCTATGCTGCGTTTACACCAAAACTTAGCCCGGAATGTGCCAAGAAAAAACATATAGTAAGTGTGCACAAAGAGACCCAACAGGTAGATGTCCAGGAAGGATGTCAATATTCTTTACAAATATCTGGAACAAAAGTGAACAAACATCCTGGCGAAACGTTCATGTGCAGTCCGCATTTTTAATCTTTTCCCTGACTTTACTGTTGACCCAACAAACAAAAATAACACCATCCGGAGATATACAATCTTACCAAACTTAACACAAAAATAGCATATATCCCATCAGTGCTTTTCACTGCAAAAAAAATTGAAAAGATCAGTTCATAGGCCCTAAAAGCGTCCACCCAGCTTGAGTACACAAGGCAGGTCCATGCTTCGGCGCCCAAGTCCATAAATCCCCTTCTGCTCATTATGGAAAGGTATTCCACCGGGGGCTGAGATTATATCCCACTGTTCCATGGTAATAACTACCCCCAAAAACTCATTACTTTGTTGACCGATCGACTGAAAAATTAGAGCAGCCCATTCACATAATTTGATTAGGGACTTCAAAAAAACAGTTGGAAGGAAACTATGAAAGCGAAGTATATTCAAGGGGTTTGCAGAGAACACGTATAAAATATCTCAAGTCAAGCGACTCAGGTAAGTGCAGCTTCCGCATTCACGTGCACAGACCTCCTCCCAAGCCAGCTAGGCCAGGGCCGTCTCGTACCGGTGAAAACAAAGGCCCCGAAGGGCAGCCAGGAACAGCAGCGGTAAGGCAGGCACATTCCACGAGCAGACGGGCATTTGAAGGGAGGTGGGGGCGGTGCACCTCTTGGGAGCCGTCTCTATCGGGTTTGGAAACACACGGAGAAGAGACACCAAAGAACCAAGCTCGGGAAAAGCAGTTTGGGGGAACGTGGCTCGGGCATAAAACCATATCTCAGGTCAGGAGGGGGACAGAAAGTAGTCCAACAAGATGTAAGCGAAAATGCTGGGCAACGGGATCCTCCTATAAGCGCTGTGTATAGGTTTTAGAAACAGAGACTAGATGGAGTTACCTTAGAAGCGAGCAAACAGAATTATTCTTCCGCATTGGATTTGGGAATACATGCTTGCAGGGAAAAACACTAGGAAAAAGCGCGTTTACGGGGATGAATTGAACGTGGTCCCGTTTTAGTTATCCTTCGTCCGGCGAGAATGGCTTTAAGTGGGCCGGGTCCTGCCGGTGCTCAGCACCTGCAGTTCTAAAAAGCAGGTGCTGAAACGGGTCCCTCCATTTATGCGCTCACCCTCGGGGTGAAAAAAAAAATCTTTACTCTGCAGCAGTTACCTCCCTTCACTGCCTGTGATGTTACTTCAAAGAGACTCGTTTAAGTTCTTTCACAGTCAAGTAATTTCAGAGCTGAAGCATTCTCAATGTTCTATACAACGAAGCCATAGTTGTTGCTTATTTATCTTAGGAAACTAATAACCATTGGCAAAGCCAATAGTCCTGGCTTGTTATAGCTGTAAAGTTACTTGTATTATATATCTGGATGCAATGACAGAAGTGGCTGAATACCAGTTGGGCGCACATTATGCTGAGCACATATTTGTAGCTAACTGTTTTTAAGCCACGCCCCTTAGTTATATCGACCACGCCCCTTTGAGCGACCCCCCCAGTTTTTTCATCCCACCTAAAGCCCTGCCTGCGAGTGTGATAAGGGCCGGGCCTGAAAGGGGCTAAGAATGCTTCAGCTGCCAACCCGCAGCAGCTCTCAGACAAGGGCGGGGCCTGCTCAGCCAATGAGGCCCAAATTGTGCTGTTGCTTTCCACGATTGCTCTGGGACCCTTCTGATATGTGCAAACTCAGGGGTATATGTACAAGAAAGTGGCAGAGTGAAGCGTTAGCCGGCATGGCTTAATGCCTCACTCCGCCACTTCAGAAACGTAAGTCTGCACAATATTTACAAGGATATTGTGCAGCCTTGCGATTCCCCCTGTGCTGGTGCTACACTTAGAGTAGCGCCAACGCAGGCACCCTTGCACCATAGTGCAAGGGTGTCTGCGTGCAGGGAAAGATTGTTTATGTGCAGGAAGATCCCTCTTACTGCACATAAACAATCTTTAAATGCCATTTTGTCACTTCTATGTGTGCTGATTTATGCAGCACACATGGAAGTCACAAAATGTAATTTAAAAAAAAAAGATTGTTTATGTGCGTGAAGGGTCACCTTCCTGTACATAAACAATCCAAGGCTTTTTGCTTTTTCCATCTGTGCTGCACAAGGCAGTACACATGGAAAAAGAAAAAACGAGGAGAAATAAAGCATTTCTCCTCATTTCACCAACTTAAGACCAGGTTTTCCCTGGTCTTAATTTTGGCGCTGTCTCCTATTAAGTTGCCCTTGTAAATAGGGGGCAGCGTAAAAAACAATAGGTGTTGCGGTGGAACGCCCAACGCAACACCCACTGCCCACCCATTTCACGCTAAGCATAGCGTGAAAGGTGGCCTTATTTAGAAGGCAACGTTAAGCCACGTTAAGTGGCTTAATGTTGCCTTGTAAATAAGGCAAGGCTCCTATCGCCACCACAACGTCACTGGAAGTGACGTTGTGATGGTGATAGGGGCTTGTACATATGCCCCTCAGTGCCTTTGAATCAGGTAGTGGAGAATTTGGTTGCTGTGGCGCTTGCATACTACGGCGCGGTGCGCTGGGTGGAGGCAGGGGGATCGGATGCTCAGAACAGAGTACAATAGAGATATTTTGGACCCCCTTTACCTACAAAGCCTTCTGAGTGGAGGTCCTTAGGACAGCAGCGGTGGCTGAGGGAGAAGTGAAATGCCCGCCCAAATATGGCAGTACCTCGGTGGGGGAGGGGGAGGACTACCAAGAGCCGAATTACAACTGTAATGGGGAAAGGGGGTCCCCTTTAGGCCTTTCTGCATTGTCTTTGATGCTGTAGCGCAAACAAATACTGATGTCATCGCATGTGAGAAGTGACAACATAGTGAATTTCAAGAGAAAAGGTGCGAAGGGGAAATTCAATCGCATTCAACAGAGGGCTGACTACAGTCACATGAGCTAGTGAACAGATGGGTCAACTGTAAAAGCAGGTAGTTCCCAGTTACATGAAATATTCTTGTTTTGACAGAACTGCTGGAAACAAACGTTTCTCTAAGTTTGGAAGGTGACTTCGAAAGAATCATCCGTTGATTTAATTGCTGCTCCTGGATTTGCGAATGTTTGAACACAGAGGCACGAAGTACATTTATTTCATAAACAACTCTGCAATACAGCCTGTGTTCCTAGTATGTTGTTTCATGCTTAAAGATATTACAGGAAACGTCAGCTAAAGCTCACACGTGGCAATCGTCTCTTCCATCTAGGCAGCACACACCAGAGCTGTCAACTGCTCCTGTGCATTGTGGTACATTCCAATTTTCTGCCACAAGTACTAAATATAGTGGATAAAGGATGGGCCCTCAGTTTCATTTGTAATAACAGCTACTTATGTTCAATGAAAATAAATGTGACCCACGAACATAATTGGGGCCACGTGAGAAAGAAATGACATAAGTGCCACCAAATGCAAGATTATCAACAGTGATCGCCTCAGTTCATCAGGGATGGATGCCAGCAGTAATGTAAGAAAGGCCTTGTCAAAGGGGAATGCATGGGAGCCCGGTTCTCTATTTTTTTTAAAAAGTACACGCCACTTTCCGGGACCGGGGGCTGCCAGGACTTCATTGCCCATCAACCCATGCGTCAGGAGGCGCACGCACACAGCTGAGACTCCGCGCCGGAGGCACATAAAGGCACTCTTGGGCTCCCGCAGAGCGGGATGTGCGTGGGCGTGCGTGGGCTGCGCCCGGGCAAAGCCCGGGCTCAGGGCAAGCACGTCTGCGTCCATCAGCGGCCGGAGGAGGCAGGATCCCTGTGGTCAGGCCTGAATTTTCCCAGATCACGGTTCGTTGGACTGAGCCCTCAAGGGCAGGCATAAGGTACTTGCTTGATTCCTTTCAATGGCGATCAATGACTGTGTTCTTTTCCGGTCCATTTTTAGTCCCTATGAATTAAGCTCAGGAAGCGCCCCTTGTACTCCCTATTTGACACCTGAAGAGACCGTATTTTCGTACTGCATTTTATTGAATTCAAAGTGACTCCTGACCAGACAGCAATGGGGAAAAGGAAATTGGCTGTTCGTCAAAGGGGCCCTCCAGGAATTAATTTAGTAGGGTCAGTAGGGACTATAGACTCCTTCCTAACTAGAGCTGCAAACTTTATCACAAAGGAGATAGCCCTGACTGAGAAAAGGCTCTCCATGGAGACTGATAAATTAGCATTGGGCTCTGTTAGGAATGGAGAAATGCAGGAGGCAACCAGAGATCCAGTGGGAGAAAGGTGCCCCACTATATCCCTATCCACATTGACGGAGGGCATTGGGTGTTCTGGAAACATTTACTTGTACCACTGCAGCCTCTTTGACTGCGGGCAACGAATTGGACTGTCCCCCCACTAAGAGAAAGCAAACTGGTGGTAACAGAGCCCTGAAAAAGCCCCCCTGGACAAAAACAACCCCACCACCAGCTGAACATAATCTGGAACTGATGCTGGATACCCTCCTTGTAAGGCAAGAGATTATGATGAAAGATCTGTTAGCACCCGTAATTTCTAAACTGGAAGGGAGTGAGGCAACATTTATTTATTTTGTTTCCATATATAATAAATGTCTCCCAGGGCCTGATATAGTGGCCGGGGGGAGTTTTTTGTTGTTGTCAGGTATCTGGTGGCTCGACCCATGTTCCCCAGGAGAGTAGTACCCAAGTACCCCAGGAGAGCAGTACTCAGGCCCCTGTGGGTGTGTCTCAGCCTAGCAAAACAAATACTAACCATGCCTCAGGGGGGTCGATTACTGTACCTCAGGTGGCCCACTTGGTAGGGCAGGAAACTGCCTATGAGGGTCCACCACCTTCACATCCTCTTTTGCACCCCAAAATGGCCATGGCTGAAAACCAATGTATACTCGATCTCCCTTCCCAATCAGCGCCCCTAGTTGCTGTTTTATTATGGGTCCCTCCACTCACACTAGGCATCAAGGAAAGTTCTCTGGACCTCATCCACAAAACCACTCACTGGTGTAATAAGAACGTGATCGATGGTCCTAACATATCTTCCAACCTCATTATGGCCAGAGGAGTGGGTTGGATTGGCCATGGGACTAGGAAAAATGTGGAGGGGGACTGCATAATTGTTAATTTTAAGCATCCCACGCAGGCTAAAGTGCTAGCAGGTTTCCTATACAAGAATGGCACCAAAACTAAAATTATAACAGTCTTCTTACAGTCTTTTTATCCTTGTAAACAACCCCTAGCAAATCCCCAATGGCAGTTGCCGTTCAAGCTGGTCAAGTCCATTCAAGCTAGAACTGTGAACCCAACATTACCTTTGACTAATCAATACCTACCCCTAGCCAGCCCCCAGGGCCTCAATGCAAATGACTGACTAGTGTCGGCGGAAGATAAAAAACAGGCTAAGAAGTTGCCACTTAAGGCTCTTACTGAGCCAATTGTACCTGCTTCTATATCCCAACCCCGCTGGTTAATCCCTTAAATCCCATCCTTACTTCAGCCATTCCAGCTGACCCTCCCACGAAGGTATTGTCCTGGAACATAGCTGGCCTTAGGTTAAAGAGGGGCAGCATATCCTGGGAACACTTACTTGCTACACACCATATTATCGCCTTACTAGAAACGTGGGAGTCCAATAATTGTTTTTATCTGGATGGTTTTACTTCTTTCTGCAAACACGCTGTCCCCTCGAATATGGGAAGAGGTGGGGGGGTCTACTTTTAATGTTCTCTCTTAAGCTTTCTTACCAAGCCAAACTGATTGACTGTTGCTCACCCCATGTGTGAGCAGAGGAATTGTCACAAAAGAATCTCCCCACATTGCTAGTGGTTAATTTTTGTAATTCCCTCTCCAGAACTCATGAGACCGAACATCTTTCGGCCCTAGAGGATTTTCTGGAAAGTTATGGGGAAGGGAGACAAGCTTACCATGACACGCTAATCCTAGGGGATTTTAACATACTCCGATGCTGCCATAACTGCATCCATATGCTGGAGGAGGAGGATGGCTCGCAGTTGTCAAACCAATTTGAGCACACACCATCATGCATTTTTTTGGAAGGCCCCCTTTCAGCCTATAAATTGCACTGCCAACAGCAAACAGACGCGTTTGCCCTGGTTCCTACCTCTGCAGGCAGCGGTAGCCCAAGCATAATTGACCACATCATGCTATCTGGTTGTAAAACATTTAAGCGTTACCTGGTATTGCCATAGTGATCACAATCCTCTAACACTGGTTCTTCTCATCTCAGCCGCCCTTAAAGGGGGGGGGGGGGGGGGGCGTGGCAAGTCAAATCTCTAATATTAATATTAGCACCAAAGACCAAGCACGAAGATTGAAGTGGGAAAGGATTACCCCGGAGAGTTTCCTAGATGACTTGTATACCGCATGGGCTCCGGAGTTTCAAGTATGTATGGATCCCACCCCACACGACAGAGCCATTCTAGAGGCCTTCAACAAAATCACCAAGCAGGTAGCTTCCGACTTAACTACCAAAACTAGAACAAGATGCCCAAAACCCAAAAGGTGGTTTGACGACACTTGTTCGGCTGTCCATAAGGAGCTAATGCTCACCCTTAAGGGTAACTTGAGGGATGCAATATTAACTAGGAACTGTAGGAAGTCCTACAAATATGCAGTCCAGGAAAGGAAAAAGCAGATAAGAGAGCAGGCTTGGGAGGCGGTCAGCCAATCTAGTGTCTTGGCTGATAGCTCTAGATTTTGGTCTGTGGTCGATAGTGTTCTTTTTTCCAACATGCCGAATTCCAGCAGAGACTACTATATCTGCAGAGAAATGGGTCCAGCACTTTAGTAACATCTATAGTGATGCATACTTAGTAGGGGAGAAACTTTATTGCATGATTTAAAAAAAACTTTTGCAAGTTACAAAAAATTAAAATGTACGCATTAAAAGACAATAGAACCCCAGTTCTTTGTAGTAAAAGATTCCCGGGCCCCCCGATTTCGAGAGTACGCTTGAGGTTGCCCTGCCACCAATACATTAATAATAAACCCTTTGGGGCTATGGTGGTACTGTCCAAGATTTGGAAATTGAGTCCCGGAGTAAGCCAACCTGTGCGCTAAGCCCCTCTAGTCAGTAAGTTTGGTGACTCTGACAATTCTTTTTCCTTTCTCTGGGTGCCTGCAGGGAGGGTCTGCCCTTTGTTTTTCTGGTGGAGGTTACTGGTTGCGAATCCCCTCCCCTAGTTTTTTTTGCAGCACGATCCATAAACCTTACTAGAGCACAGTTTAAATTGGTGTTCCGTGGGTCAAAGCAGGCCAGTACTGCGGCTCTGCACGATCTGACGTCATTGATGTTCCAGCCTCTCCGTAAAAGGGACCTTCTTTCCTTCAACAGACTTGGACACAGGCATAAGATGTGTATTATGTCTTCCCTATGGTTTCCACAAAGCCGACAATGTTGCTGGGCTTGGTCTCTTTTCCATTTGGGAAAATGGCAGGACAAGTTGATCACTCCCATTCTTAGTTTTAGGAAACAAAGTTTAGTGCGTGCCGTAAACGGCAGGATTAGATAGCTCTGAGGCGTCAGCTGGTCGTACGTTCTGAGATTCATCCAGCCGTGACTTCTTCTTGCAAGACTTGACTTATCTTCTAATGAAGAGAGTTTGTTTGCGCTTATTTTTCCTAGCCTTTTGAATTCGTTTTGGCTGACTTGTAGGTCCCACACTTCGTTCAGGCCTAAAGTTTTTAGTCCTGTCACCCAATATTCGTGCCCTGCTCTCCATCGTTTCGTGTGCAGGCTGGACCATAGGTGTTGTGCTACGGTGTCTTCTTTTGACGACCTCAGTTTGTGGCAGCACATTAAGAAACTCATCAATCTGGCCAGGGATTGGTTACAGATGCCCAGTTCCAGCCTGATTTGGGCAGGTGACGTGTATGTTTGTAACTGGAACACTGTTCTGAAGATTTTCACAATGATTTTATCTAATTGGCCACTATCCAGCCCTTTTAGCTCCTCGCTTCCGTACGTTAGTGTAGGAATGACTTTCGCCTGTGCTGCCTGCAATGTTGGAGCAAATGTTGGGCCAAGTAGCTTCTTATGAATAGAGCTGAGAGCGAAAGATAGCGCTACTCCCTTCTTTTTTTGCTCTTCTAGGTGGGTTTTATATCTGCCGTTGTTATTGAAGAGAACTCCTAGGTACTTGTGGCACTTGGATTCTGCAATGCTTTCAGAATTTAGGACCCATGCCAGCTTCTGGGGCCTTCCTGAGCGTACCGCCAAGATTTTACTTTTCTTATTGTTTATCTGGAGCTCATTCTTAAGTGAGTATTCGGCAGTAGCATCCATAAGTCTTTGTAGGCCAATCTTTGTGTTGCTTAGGAGAACTACATCATCCGCGTATAGGAGATTTGACAGCTGGAAACTGGCTAGTTTAGGAGCATGAGAGTTTACCTTGTTTAAGGCTTCCGGGAAGTCCGATAAAAATAAGTTAAAACATGTGGGGGCCAGGACACATCCTTGTTTTAGACCTTTCGTTGTTACGATTGGGCGTGACAGTCTGGAGCCATCCCCAATCTTGATCCTGACCCATGTGTCCTGGTGCAGTAGCTGTATGGCTTTTAGAAGGCCGTTTGGGATGTTCAATCTGAAAAGCTTCTGCCAGAGCTTGGCCCTGTTGACGTTGAATGCGGCTTTGTAGTCTATGAATCCCATGTAAAACGGACTAGTGCTGGTTTCCGCCTGGTCTATCAAGCAGGAAAGAGTCATAAGATTGACCGAGGTGCCAGTGTCACTTGTAAAGCCAGTTAGGTTTGGAGGAATTACTGAATGTTCTTCGGCCCATGCCCGAAGTGAATTGAGCAGTGTCCCAGCGAAGTACTTTGCTTCATTGTCGATAAGGGCGACCAATCGATAATTCCCTGGAGATTTTTTGTCCCCACCTTTGAAAATTGGTGCAAGAGTCGATCCTTGCCAAGAGGGCGGAATGATGTTCTTTTGTAAGATGGAAGTGAAGAGTGGAGATAGCTTAGGAGCCCAGAAGGCCGAATCCTCCTTGAACAAAGCCGGAGGGATGCCTCCTGGACCTGGAGCTCCATCTTTCCGGCCCTTTTTAATCTGTTTTTCAATTTGGTCCTCCGGGACTATACTTTGTTCGATACAGCTTAGATGATTTAATCTCACTGTTAGCTTTTCAGGTATTTGGCCTTTGTAGGGAAATTTTTCCATAGTTAGCGTTTTAACATGTTGCTCTGGAGGCATGTTCGCCACTTTTGGAGCTTTGCTGCCCTCTTCGCCGGGACTCTGATCAGTAGTGTTTTCTTGTCGATCGTTAAAGTGAATGTGCAAGAAAGAATACCACTCGGACTCCAGTATGTTTGATGAAGCAGCTTTCGGGACATTCCCTCCAAGACTATTGATGGTACGCCAGAACCTCACAGAATTATTTGACTTGATGTCTTGATATAATTTAGCCCAAAAAGAATTCCAGTGAGCCCTGCGATATTCTCTTTTTACTATCTTCAAGTGGTTGCGGGCTTCTCTCAGTTTGATTATTGTTGGTGAGTCCATTGGCTTTGTTTTTAATTCCCGCCATAGCCGGTTCATAGTTCTTTTTGCTGATCGTATTGCGGGATTCCAAGAGGTCGACTGTTGCGTCCCATTTGATTTTGCGTACGTTGTTGGTTTTGCGTGTCTGTCTGTCAATTTCGTTACAAATGTTGTCCAGTTAGCAATTTGATCATCGGTTGTCCTGCTGGTACTCTCAAAAATTTGTTTTGCCTCTGTTGTTACCTGCTGTAGCTTATTAACCAAGCATTTGATTTGTTTTAAATTGATCGTATAGCTATCAAAGGCTTGAGCCCTTGCCTCTGCGTGTTGCACTAAACTGGTGCTCAGCGATATTTCTTGAGTGCTGTGATCACTTTCTGTTCTATTGCCGAATCCGAAGCCTAATATTTGATGCAGGAGGGAAAGGCTGACAAAGGTATAATCAATTAAGGATGTGCTATTTTTGATAAGTATGAGAGGCCGGGTGGCTTGTCAGGAAGAAAGCGCCCGTTGAGGGCTCTAAGACCAGGATGTTCCAGGTTTCTTTGTAAGGAGCATCCCTTCCGGTCTTCCTTGTGCCATCCGGGAAGGTCCTGCAGTGGTATGACCCAAACGCTTTCCTGTGTTTTAGTTACCTCGTTTTTCTGTAGGTCAGACATTAGCCACATGTTGAAGTCACCAGATAGTATTATGTCTATACGCGAGAGACCAGATTTCGTTCTTAACACTGACTCTGTCACCTCGTCTGAGAAGGATTGTCTGGACTCTGAATTTGGGCGAACATAGGCGCTCATTAGAGTGATGGACCTGAGCAGGCCTTTGTTTGTACTAAATGAGATTCCTACAGACTGGAGGAAATGAGAAGGGCTCGCGTGAGCCCATGAAGTAATTTTTATTGATATGTAGATTGCTAAGCCACCGCTGCCTCTTCCCGAAGATTTCAGTTTCAGGGCTGGAATGTGATGTGTTTTGAACCCTTCTATTTGCTGTGGCTCCGCGAGCCATGTCTCCTGAAGTAGTATTATCTCAAATGATCGTAAATAGGAGATTGTTGCTTTGCCTCCCAGTTTGCTTGATAGCTCATCAATGTTCCAAGAGCAAATCCTTAATGGGCAGATGTCGTGACCCATTTGGCTGTTATGATGTCAACGGAGCAGCCGGGTTGAGTTTAGGAAGCCTGCCAGCCATGACCATGTTCTGGCCTTTGCCTGATCCCTTTTAAGTGTGATCTGGTCCTCTCTTGCGCTTGTTACTTTTGAGTCAGAGGGGAGAGCTTTATCACGGGCACTCCTCAAGACTGAATAGACAGCTCTTTTTTCGACGCGTGGACGTTTAAGGCCTCGGGTTTCCTGCAGAACATGTGGATAGCCTGGATTCCTGCTGGGTAGTATGAGTATGCCCCACTGCTTGAAGGTTTCTGTGTGCCGTAAGATCTTATTCATTGCCTCTATCGAGCTCCAAGTATCCTTTGTGCTTTCATTTGTTTGACCCTGGCCCAGTGCGATGAATTCTATTGAAATAATGTCCTGTGAAGTTACGGCATTGGACAGGCCTATCGCTTCTATCAGTTTGATGATATTCCCGCGGTTTAGTATGTCGCTGCTACCTTTGGACTTATACTCCAGGTAGAAAAGCGTGAAGGTTGGATCTCCATGGGAGGGGACCACTGGCAGCCTTGGTTGTGACTCTGATCTATGGGCCCAATGCATTGGATCTATTCCTGTCGGGGGTCCTGATGATTGAACGTTCATTGCTTAGTGAACAGGTGTGAGAGGTGGCCTGCTCGGTGCACTAGGGCTCTTTTGGTTTGTGCCACGGGCGGTTGGTACTTCGCCTCCCTTGCCCTTCGCCAATGTAGTTAAATTACCCAAATGATTTTAATGTAAGCTGCTGACTTGAGCCTGATTTGCTGAATTGGTGCTACCAAGCAGATCTGTGGGCCCGGTGGATCTTTGACCCTCTGCCTTATGAGCGGCACTGAGTCGGAAATTGCCATTTGGATGGTTGTGGTTGACTCCATTTTCCCCATATGAGCCAAGTGAGTCTGATCTGCCCCGGCTGCGTCCTTTTCCTTTGCAGGTGACAGAGTGCCAGTCTTGTTTTGTTTGTCGCTTTCCAGTGGGGTTGTTTGGACCTCTTTTTGATTTTTTGGCATGTCAGTTCTTTTTGGGTCATTATGCTCTGTAGCAGCAGCTCGTCTGTAGGTGTTAAACAGAGGGTAAAGGCTCTATTCTTGTTTGATCCTGCAGGTCTTATTGCGGCCTTTTCGCTTCCTTTGTCTTTTCCCCTTGCCAGTATGGTCTTCCATGTCCTGATCAGTTAGAGGTGGTGAAGTGAACTTACCTTTGCTCGCGAGTGGCGATTTTTGCCGGTTACTCATTAAACTGCCATTGGCCGATTTATCCTGGGGTGAAGACAAGGCATTAATTTCATCCCTTCGCACCCCTGGATTTGCTGCCGCCTTTACTTTAATTACAGGACATGAGTCGCCGTCGCTATTACTTGAGGGAAGTGACTTTGTGTTTGTAATTTCTTTTAGGTCTACCAACAGCTTTTCCATCATTACTGGGAGCGTGCTCAGTTTCTCGATTATTGGTGAGCAATCGCATCCTTGTTGCGGGTGGTCTACGACTGCATGGGGACGTCTGATCAGGTTGTTCAAGTTTGTAATTTTGTCATCTATTTTGGCTACGTACACAGCCAGTGTGTTCAAAAGGCTGATTTGTATGTCCATTTTGTTGGCTTGATAGGTCATTGCATCAGCTGACCTTTGTAGGATGTCCAGAGCTGTGGCCCATGCCTTCTCTTGTTTGAAATCCTCCTTCTTCTCCTCATTTGGGGACAATGATGGTCGAGGATGGTCAGGGGAGTCTTTGCCGTATTAAGACAGCATTTTTTCCCATTCTTTTGATTCTAGAAAGGAGAGATCTCTCTCCACAGTGCAAGCTTCCTCCGTGTATTGCAAAGGTGCAGACCCGCTCGAGTCGTGTTGTGCGCGTTGGGCGAATTCTCTACCTCCATTCCCCACAGGGGGGTGAAAGCACTAGTGGTGCAGATGGTATGAGAGCAGAAGTATGGATGGCTTCTCCCCCCACCGTCGTATCAGATGCGCTATCCTTTATAGCAGGAATTGTTAGTTGTTTAGTGTTATTACACATTGTGATTAAGCAGACGTGGGGGGGACAGTGTTGATGCCTACGGGATCGCTCGTTGTCTCTCTGTTAGATTCAGTTGAGGAGTCAATGTTGTTAAAGATAAGATTTGATTTAACAACTGTAGAGGCTGCAGAGCCGCACCTGGACACTGATTGTAATGAGGTGGTCTTAGTTTTGGGACTTTCCAAATTCGTAACTATGAAGACCCCTAAACTGCTCTGCGTGGATGTATTAGGGTCTCCTCCTTTCTGTGATGATGTGAGCTCGTCAAATTGGCTGGTGACTATCGCTTGGTTAGTTTGAGATTTACCCATCTCGTCGTCACCGCCTGAGCTGCCCTTGCTGATAGTCACTGTGGGGCTCAGAGGAATAGGTAGACCCCTGATTTTCATATTGCTCGAAAAGACAGCTGACCCTGCGTCTTTCAGGAAGGCAAATTTTGTCGATATTTTAGGTTGATCACTGAATGAGTTTTGGCCCACCATGCCTGCTTCCTTCGAGTGCACAGAGAGCGTACTGACTGTAGTGCTTCCAGAAGCACTTGGCGACAGGTTAAGTATCCGGTCTGTGTCCGCGGTTGATATCTCTAGTTTTTCTCTCTGTTTTCTTTTTTTTGTGGGGCTGTAGACCTCTGCTTGCCTGATCTCATCCTTTGTTTTGGTCGGAAAAGGAAAGAATGAGCTAGGTGACCTCTCTAGGTCATTCAAGATGACCGTGTGGACAGCGTGAGAGCTGCGTGGAAATTACAGGTGGACCAAGCTCGCAGTGGAGGGAGGGAGCAAAGAAGCAGGAGGAGTGGGATCGGTATGGAATTTGCTACTTGCCGTGCCCAACCCTCACAAGCCTCACAACCCTCACAAGCCTTTGAGGTGACCACGCTCTCTCTCTTTCACTTTGCTTGTTAAAGAATCTTTGCTATTCCTTGCTTGTCACTTCCTTGACGCTTCATTTTCGCTTTCGCTTTCACTTTTCGCTTTTCGTCCCAAGCCCTGGTGTTCCACATGCTACCACAAGTATGCCACAAATCGGCCGCTAAGCTGAACTCAGTTCTTGGATACCCAAGCAGACAGGTGGCAGGTAAAAAAGGCAGCAGGACAGCTGGGTCTGTAGAGGCTGCTGGGGCGGCCGGGTTAAGGTGGGCTGGGGCAGGCTGTTGGAAAGCCAAGTGGAAGCATGGAAAAGCAGAGCGTGATATAGCAGCGTATAGCCCAGCAGCCAAGCTGATAGAGCAGACTAAGCGGGCAAACTTTAAAGAGCACGCACCCGCGAGCAGGTTCTGCCCTAGCTCCAAGTTCAACTCCTGCCACCAACTCACCACCGCACTCAAGATGATCCCCACATCACGCTCCGGGTTGTTTCAAGGATGATTCCCGGCTCGGCACCCGGGATGTGAAGGGGTGTGAGGGACGGACCGGAGATGTGGAAGCGCCGGTTCAGTCGATGCAATCTCCAGGCGCCACACTCCGGGCAGCAGCAGAGCCTCAACCCTCTACCACCGACTTGCAAAAGGCGGAACGGACTGGAGTGTACTGGAGTAGAGGCGCCGCCTCCCATGGCAGATCTCCCTATTGCGCCACTCCGGTATGATCTCTGGTCTCTGATGCAATCGGTGCAGTCCGGTACAGTCCGTGCAGTCTCCGATCGCTGGCTACGCAAAAGACTCCTGTCCCGGCTCCGAGGCAGCGAGCGGGGACGCAACAGACGCCCAACGCCAGGACTCAGGGTGCCAAGCTGTCCCAGAATAAGTCCCAGAGTAAATCCGCAAGTCCGCAAGTCAGAAGGGCTGCAGGTCGATGAAGTGCCCAAGTAAAACTTAGTAGAACCCGTGGGACAAACAGATTCCGGTCTAGCAAGCACCCCTCTCCATTTTAGTACAGATGGGGTTTATAAAGCCATTACTTAAACATCCGGAGTAAAAGCGACTGGCCCTGATGGGGTAACAGTGGACCTTTACAAGGCCGATTCCAAAGTCTGGGCCAATATCTTAACTCATGTTTTTAATGCAGCCTGCTCCTGTAGCTTCCCCTCATCATGGGCAAAGGCAGTTATCATCCCCATTTTTAAAAAGGGTGCTCGGGATGACCCGGCACGTTACAGACCGATTCCGCTCTTAGATTCCGCTGCTAAAATTATGGGGAAAGCAATATTGGAGCAACTAACAGTCTGGCTTGATCATTCTAACATTATTTCCGATTTACAGTATAGATTTAGACAGGAGAAAGAGATACTGGACCAATGCCTTAATCTCCATCTAGTGATTGGGAAGTATACCATCGCCAAGTGGGGAGTTTTACATATGGCCTTCATGGATTTAACTTCAGCCTCTGACTATGTAAATAGATCTAAGCTGTGGCCAATCTTACATGACATGGGGCTAGATGTAGAACTGATCTCTTTCTTGCACACCGCCCACTAAAACATCACGGCTGCGGTAAGGTATAACGAAGACGGCAGTCCGACAGATCCCTGGGTAGTAAGAAGGGGGGTCCGGCAGGGGTGCATTCTGGCTCCATTGCTGTTTACGCTATACATTAATAAATTGGGAGACTCTTATTTCCAGTTGTAAAGACATACCCAGAGCCAGTACTAAGATGATCCCTGCACTCCTGTACGCTAATGATGCAGTTCTACTGGCCAGAACCGCAATGGGCCTTCAACAACTTTTAAATTGTTTTATAGCTTTTATGGATTCACTAGATCTAACCAAAAATTGTAAGAAGTCACACGCCATGACCATAGGCTTTTGAAAGGCGGCCAGGTCAAATTTTACTGTAAGGGAGCCAAACTAACCAAAGTGTCCATGTTTCCATACCTAGGGGTACTTTTTGATGAACAAGGATTATGGTGCGCGCAACAAACACTTAAAAATAATGTTTTAGCCAGAGCTGCAGGGGCTACCCTGGATTTTGCAAAAAGATTGGGGTCAAAACCCCTTCCCGCACTATTGAAGGTTTACAATGCAAAATGTATTCTCATGGCTACGTATGGGTGTGATATCTGGGGCTACAAGGATGTGAAGGGATTTCAGGGGGCCGAGAATAATGTTATGCTCAAACTCCTTGCGGTCCCTATTGCCACCCGTTTTTAATATACGTGAGGAACTGGGGCGGGTTACATTTTGGATCAGATTGCGGTTGCCCCTCTGTTGCGCTGGCTGAGAATCTGGGCATGTCCGACCCCAAATTTAAACCAATTTATAATCTCCGACTGCACCGCATGGGAGGGGGCTTTACACATTCCCTGGTTGAAATATATAAAGTAACAGACAAGATGCCTTGGCCGTCCTGATCTGTTCCTGAGCCTCGGGCCCTTGGGCAAGACTGCCATTAGTTTTTAAACAGCAGTTTATGGACCGGCGGCAGGGGCTTAGGGAGGAGACAGAACTAGCCAAGCCCACGGTGAGAAGGTTTGTCAAACTGAGCTCATGTCCACAGATGCATCCATATTTATCCTATGTCAACAAAGCATATCAACGTTTTGTCTTCACCAGATTTCGTCTGAACCTGGTTCCCTGCTTATTGGCATTTCCCCAAGGTTACTCGAAACCTAGATCACTAAAACCCTGCACCTGTGACAATTTCTCGGAGAAGGACACCCTCCATTTAATGTTCTTCTGCGCCTACTATGATCCCTTGCGCAGGAAACATATTTTACCACTACTCAAGAGACTGTCAATTCGTCGAAGTCAGGCCGGCTCAGTTTTATCTTCAAATGCTATCCTCTCCCAAGTTCGGTTTGGGGTGGCATGTTTTTTAATAGGGGCCATCAGACTGAGGACCAAGTTGCCACTGCAGTAGCCACCTTGTGTCATTAGTCAGTGTAAATAAGTTTTCCTAAACTATACAATGCACATTTAACGAGATAATATTTATGGCTTTTGGGCCCATTGTTTAGCACTGTTGCACTTTATATGTTGTACTTTTTGTAGGTTTTTTATGATGCCACTGACACAGTAATGTTGGACGCCTTTTATCACCCTGTAAAGACATCTTTTATATTTTTATATGACCCACTTTATGTATAAATTGTATTTTGATGAAATGTCCTTTTTTTTCAAAAACTGTTTGCTTTTATGGCTCTTGGCTGCCGAATAAAGTACTTTTGACTTGACTTGACTTGCATGGGTAATACATAACAGCCATAGCTGCAATGCACATGGCACCAAGGTAATATTATTAGTAAGAAGTCTCCCCAGTGCCACATACTTTATCACTGAAATGTCATCCAATTTTAATATGGGCATGCTAATGTAAAGTAGTTTTGAGTGCTTACATGGATAGGTGGGGGACCATTTAGAGGTACAGAATTAAATATCAAACGCATACACACATTTTTGGTGTATTTCATAGAATACACAAAAGAAATAGAAACATCATAGTTTAATTTGTTGAGACTGCTGGAGCTTTTCAATATAAGGGGGCCAATTCCGATTCCGGCCGCAAAACGTTCCCGACCGACACGGACCCGGAACGGAGACCGACCGACACGGACCGGCGCCGTACGACCCGTGCAGTACGATGCAACGCGTGTGAATTACAACCAACACGTATGGGGAATACCAGCTGTACGACCGAGCCATAGGGAAAATAGTGATTCGCACGCAAACCGGATGCGATTCGCACCGACCGACTCGCACCAGGAATGAACCCGACCGGCACGTACCCACGATGTACGATCCGCGCAGTACGATGCAATGCGTGTAAAACCAGACTGACTCGCACAGAGCCCAAACCGCATGATCGACACGCACTGAAAACAGGGACCTGAAGCAATAGAGATCCCCGTGACCGACGCGTATGAAACACAGAAGAAAGTCAGCATGAAAGACCCAGAGAAGCCCGCACGAGCCAACATCAGCGTCCGTCTCGGTCAGAAGAACGTCTCCTTCATGCCTAGAAAACCCAAAGGAAAAAATACAAAAAACGGACCAAACAAGCAATGACAAAGTCAATAAATATAAAAAAAAAAATTAGAATTAAGACACACCCACAACTCCACCTATATAAAGGACACCAATCACCACCATGATCCTTTGCAAATTTAAGAGAACAGCCAGCAGAAAACACCATCAGACAGCAACCACAGACACACTCACAACTCACCCATCACACAACTTTCACACCATTAGCACCTCACCAAAAGCACTCACACATACACCTAGCAAAACTGACATTCACCCACCCTCACTTGCATCCTCACACACACATCACTCACCACCACCATCCATCACCATTCCCCCAAAGAAGAATCCAAAATTCACAGATAGTGAGTTAGAAGTGCTGGTAGATTAGATCATCAGAGTAGAGCCACATTTGTTTGGTACATTGGTCCAAAGGACCCCCATGTCACAGAAAACAAAGATGTGGGCGAGGATCGTGGACAACGTGAACGCACAAGCACCAATGTTGCGCACAAAGGATGATATCCAGAACAGGTGGTATGACGTGCGCAGGAGGGTCAAGAAACTCATCGAGAAGGATCACGCCTTGAGTCAGCGCACTGGTGGTGGCCCTCCTGCCAAACCAGTATACTTCAGGTCCTGGGAGGAGAGGGTGCGGGACATCCTACCACCAGAGAGCGTCCATGGTCTATCAGACATACCAGAGCCTGGTGAGTACACAACCAATATACTCAATATTGTGTGGCAAGGGGACAGTGAAACCATGCACCGTTAGCCAAGCCACAGTAACCAATAGATAATCATCCCAAGATGTGTATGCTAGTCAGACAAACACTTTACCTGCAATCTCATAGTGACTTGTAACTGTGTCATGACATGTACAAACCTACCAACAAATAGAGCAAGGCAGTGGTGCATTGCTAAATAAACACTGTCAGTCAGTTTGCCACCACAAACACACTACCTCACAGTGAAGCTGACTGACAGGAAGGACTACTGGGTATGCAGGTGAAGTGAGTGTATCCAAAAGCATGATGGGGTTTGTAGTCATAGATAATGCTCCCCCGCCCAATTGGCCCATCAAGACCTCTCTGAACCATACCCACATCACAGGGAGTGGAAACTGACTGACAAGATGGCTGACACTGGGTCCTGCTGTGGGGAGCACAAGGCCCTGGTAGAGGTTGTGCGCAAATCAGAAGCAGGACACCACTGCCTGACATCCTGAAAGCCAACTTGCACGCCCTCCAATGGAAGCACGTTTCATGGTGGGATGACTGGCCGGGTGGGAAGGAGGACTGACAGCTCTGACCATACTTACCAGCATGTGGAGACACACACACCCCTCAACACAAACTCCACACAACTCACCGGGTATAATGCATTGACTCACACTGTAGTGAAATATCACCCAAGGATACACCGCACTGGGTTCTGCCGTGAGAAGCACAGGGTCCATCTTTGGACTTGTAGCCAAACAAACACCAGGACTTCACAGTCAGCCAGGTGACGGAGGCAGGTCATCGTCATCCTGGATGAGAGGCAACTTCTTCCGCACTGCTATGTTGTGTAGCATGCAGCATACAAGGATAATTTTGCACACCTTTGCATGGTCATATGGGAGGGCCTTTATGTCAGTGAGTTGACCTGGGCAAGGAAACTTGATGTACAGGTCAAGGAAATGCAACATCCCCTCCAAGACATCGTGTAGCTCACGATTGAACATAGTTTGCGACATACCACCAGCAGTAGCCACAGTGTCACAGTACCTATGTACTGCTGTCAGGTTACAAACACACACCACAGTGACAAGTGAGGCCTGATGTCTCCCAGGCATCACATCTCTTTGACATGCAAATACCCATGGTCCCTGTATTGCCACATGGACACTGGTATGACATGGCGTATCATGTACATGCCACAAAACAACCGTGAGTCCCACAGGTAGTGGCCACTGTTGTCACTATAGGCCCTACATGGACGTCTCGTAGACACACACACAACATCAATGTTGATGCACAAACCACATGGATGTGGGGACTGTCTCCCATTGGGCACATTTGATCAGACACATCTGAGACAACATGCACACAGACTGTGGGTGTACATCAGAATTGTGGCTATGGGTCTCACTGTGACGTACATACCATCCCACCCAGGACTCAGGGTGTATGTGACATGTCCTAAACATATCCAACCTGCAACTGTGTCCATGACTCATGCCCATAACTGTACAGTTGAACATCACAGCGGTAATGTGCACAACACACAAAGGATTCTGTCCCCATGAACACATGCACAACCTGGGAGTGGCTGCACAAAATTGCCACACAACACACCAAATGTTGCCCCCCAAAACACACAGGTAATGCAGCCTTACATGCCATGGGACACAGTGTGGCACATGCTGTAGTGTGGTAGGTGTGCACCTAAGTCCCTGGCAAGTAATTGTGTGTGGAAGCCATCAAAAAGTCACACCAATGTCAACCGACGCGGGTGACTTCTACAGAGACACATTGCACAGTTCTGGACCGAGCCGGGAGTACGCTTAGCCATTGACTGCAATGAGAACCGATGCGGGTGACTATCATGCTTACGTGTCGTGAAGGCATGGACCGAGCCGTGCGTACGCTTAGCCATTGACTGCAATGTGAACCGATGCGGGTGACTATCATGTGTACACATTGCACAGTTCAGGACCGAGCGGTGCGTACGCTTAGCCATTGACTGCAATGTGAACCGATGCGGGTAAATATCATGCGTACGCATTGAACAGTTCAGGACCGAGCCGTGCATACGCTTAGCCATTGACTGCAATGAGAACCGATGCGGGTGACTATCATGCATACGCATCGAGCAGGCATGGACCTGGCCGTATGTACGCTTAGCCATTGACTGCAATGACAACCGATGCGGGTGACTATCATGTATACCCGTCGTGCAGGCATGGACCGAGCCCTGTGCACGCCTTGGCCATTGAATTGGGTGCGTGTGGATTTTCAAAATACGCATTGTACGGTCAGTTGACTGAGCCGTGCGCACCCATTGGCTCTGGACTGTCATGGAGACGGATGCGAATTCAAAACTTGTACGAGATGTGCGCTGGAAATTCAGTTGGATGCCTACAACAATGTTGCAATTCCTAGGGTTTTATGAAGGTGAAGATTTGAACGATGCGGAAGACGTGTACGAGTCGTACAACTCCATGGATTGGCCAGATTCATAGAATGCAACCGTGTTGAACCTATCACTTGGGACACATGGCACAGATTCTGCCTCTGCAGCACAGATATAAGGCTGGCTGACCCCCAGGGAGCTCCCTTGCCAGCACTACATGCTACTCAACCACATCTCTGCTACCACTGCCCCAGCCTTCACTGAGGAGGAGAACCAGGTCCTGCTGGACTGGCTCCTTCCACAGTACTGCAAGCTGTATGGGAAACCAGGGGAGCAGGTGAGTGTGCAGTCCACTGCCTTCCTAATTGTGCATGTTGTCTGACTAGCAGTACTAGCAGTGTGTACACCAGTGGCAAGCGTACTCACTCAAAGTGTGTAGGTACATGTAATGAACAGGTGTAATGCAGCAAAAGTGCATTTGTGCAAGCTTCAACTTCCCAGGCAATGCTAACATGTCAGACATGCAGGGCATTTGTCCATTTCCATGAGTGCACTACCTGTGTAACTCATTTTCCTTTGTGATGACGACATGTATATCCAACTGTGTGCAGCACAAATATGGGGCATGTGTGTTAATGGACTTTTAACTTTGTCATCCTCACAGGTTGATGCCCACCAGAAGCAGGAGATCTGGCTGACCATCGCCCGGGCAGTTCGATCAGTGAGGGTCTACAAGTGCCGGATCCGCAACTGCCAGAGGAGGTGGCAGGACCTTCGGAGCTGGACCCGGAGGATGGCAGGGGTCCAGCTGAAGCTGTCGCCTCCTCGCAGGAGGGGCGGACACCGGACCCTGACCCCCCACATGCTCAGGATTCTGGCGGTTGTCTTCCCGGACCTGGATGGGCAGCTGAAGGCCAGACAGCAGCAAGGAGGGGGTAAGTCCATGCCTAATCTGTGTACTATGTACACACAGGTAATGCAGCCTTATATGCCATGGGACACAGTGTGGCACATGCTGTAGTGTGGTAGGTGTGCACCTAAGTCCCTGGCAAGTAATTGTGTGTGGAAGCCATCAAAAAGTCACACCAATGTCAACCGATGCGGGTGACTTCTACAGAGACACATTGCACAGTTCTGGACCGAGCCGCGCGTACGCTTAGCCATTGACTGCAATGTGAACAGATGGGGGTGACTATCATGCGTACGCATTGCACAGTTCAGGACCGAGCCGGGAGTACGCTTAGCCATTGACGGCAATGAGAACCGATGCGGGTGACTATCATGCTTACGTGTCGTGAAGGCATGGACCGAGCCGTGAGTACGCTTAGCCATTGACTGCAATGTGAACCGATGTGGGTGACTATCATGTGTACACATTGCACAGTTCAGGACCGAGCGGTGCGTACGCTTAGCCATTGACTGCAATGTGAACCGATGCGGGTAAATATCATGCGTACGCATTGAACAGTTCAGGACCGAGCCGTGCATACGCTTAGCCATTGACTGCAATGAGAACCGATGCGGGTGACTATCATGCATACGCATCGAGCAGGCATGGACCTGGCCGTATGTACGCTTAGCCATTGACTGCAATGACAACCGATGCGGGTGGCTATCATGTATACCCGTCGTGCAGGCATGGACCGAGCCCTGCGCACGCCTTGGCCATTGAATTGGGTGCGTGTGGATTTTCAAAATACGCGTTGTACGGTCAGTTGACTGAGCCGTGCGCACCCATTGGCTCTGGACTGTCATGGAGACGGATGCGAATTCAAAACTTGTACGAGATGTGCGCTGGAAATTCAGTTGGATGCCTACAATGTTGCAATTCCTAGGGTTTTATGAAGGTGAAGATTTGAACGATGCGGAAGACGTGTACGAGTCGTACAACTCCATGGATTGGCCAGATTCATAGAATGCAACCGTGTTGAACCTATCACTTGGGACACATGGCACAGATTCTGCCTCTGCAGCACAGATATAAGGCTGGCTGACCCCCAGGGAGCTCCCTTGCCAGCACTACATGCTACTCGACCACATCTCTGCTACCACTGCCCCAGCCTTCACTGAGGAGGAGAACCAGGTCCTGCTGGACTGGCTCCTTCCACAGTACTGCAAGCTGTATGGGAAACCAGGGGAGCAGGTGAGTGTGCAGTCCACTGCCTTCCTAATTGTGCATGTTGTCTGACTAGCAGTACTAGCAGTGTGTACACCAGTGGCAAGCGTACTCACTCAAAGTGTGTAGGTACATGTAATGAACAGGTGTAATGCAGCAAAAGTGCATTTGTGCAAGCTTCAACTTCCCAGGCAATGCTAACATGTCAGACATGCAGGGCATTTGTCCATTTCCATGAGTGCACTACCTGTGTAACTCACTTTCCTTTGTGATGACGACATGTATATCCAACTGTGTGCAGCACAAATATGGGGCATGTGTGTTAATGGACTTTTAACTTTGTCATCCTCACAGGTTGATGCCCACCAGAAGCAGGAGATCTGGCTGACCATCGCCCGGGCAGTTCGATCAGTGGGGGTCTACAAGTGCCGGATCCGCAACTGCCAGAGGAGGTGGCAGGACCTTCGGAGCTGGACCCGGAGGATAGCAGGGGTCCAGCTGAAGCTGTCGCCTCCTCGCAGGAGGGGCGGACACCGGACCCTGACCCCCCACATGCTCAGGATTCTGGCGGTTGTCTTCCCGGACCTGGATGGGCAGCTGAAGGCCAGACAGCAGCAAGGAGGGGGTAAGTCCATGCCTAATCTGTGTACTATGTCTGACATGCTATTTGCAGTCTTTTGGCCTGGTCACACTTCCACATTACATAGGTCTTGTAGTCCAGGACTCATGTCCCTCAATTGTGTGATGCACCCTCCTCATCTGATCCACAGGTGTGGACCCTACAGTCTGTGGCTTGTGTCACTAGGGCACTGTGTCCCTGCAGTCAGCTATGCTTCAGGTTACGGACAGCATCTGTTACCGTGACTCTGTTGTGTGTTTCATGGGTGGGTCAATTGTTTACACAATGCCTGAGATCTGAAATGTGATCTGTGTGTGCCCTTGATATGTGTTCCAATTTCTGGTCTGACTTGCCACATGTGCCTGGGGTATTTCAAACACGCCCATGCAGCAGGGAACTCCAAATTGTGGGCCTCAGGAGTATGTATATCAAGTGTGTCACACTTGCTTAGCCATCTGACTACTGTCCAGGGCTATACACTGTTTCACGTAGACCTGGGCAGTCATGCCTTCTCAAGGGCATTTAGAAACACTCTCTAATCCCACTCCTGTGTATCAACTTACAGGTTGTGCTTAGTGACATGTGCCTTCAGGTGTCTGCCTCTGTGTCATTGTGGTGTGGCTTCCTTTTCTGGACAACTTGGGTGTTCATGAGTTTGAGGGTCAGCAGGACATCTGAGATGTGACTATAAGAGACAAAACCTGTGTGACATATAGGTGTGTGATCACTTGACAGTGCACAATGGTGTATGCAACTGTGAACTTCAGGCAGCTGTGTTTCATGCACATCAGACTGTGATGGGCTCATGTACAGGGAGTTGTGTTCGCATTGTGTTTGCAGAAACTCATATGTCTGTTTTGTATGATGTGGGGTCATATGGGTCCGGGATATGTTGGTTGCAGGGGATGGACAAGTGCACTTGTCAGCTGCAGACTTTGCTTTCCCCATGACCTTTGATTGTGACACAGTGCATACTGTTGTTGTCTGGATGCCCTGCCCCTGTGACAGGAGACAGTGATGACTGACTTTCCAGGCATGCCTGTGCCATGGCATTTAACTTGCTATGAGTGATCCTGCATTGGGGTCAAATGTGCTCCATGCACCCCATTGTGGCATTGACTATCAGGACATGAGAACATCATAGTGTGTGTTGCTGGTATGCATCACAAGCATGTGAAATGTGACTCTGCCCATCCCTTCTTCCTGACACCAGTGGCAAGAGATGTGATGTGTGTCTAGTAACATACTCCTACAAATTCACTTGCATGTCCAACAAATGTGTAGGTGGTGCATGTCTGCACATTGGGGTATTAGCATCCAACATGTAACAGACATATGTGTGCAATTCCAGGAGGGATATGAGTGCCATGGTTGATGGTGAGACTGACAATTGGCTTATTCTAAACAGTGTGAGCACTGTGAGCAGTGTTCAGCTGATGATGCCAGGGCTTGCCCTGTGATGTGCTGTACTCACTGTGGTGTGTGCGGTCAGTGCAGGTGACTGATGTTCTTTTTTTCCTAATTCTATACAGATACATCCACGGCCACAGGAGGGGACAGCTCCACGGACCAGGAGGAGCCACAGAGCCTGACTGGGACAGAAGGCGAGGAGTTGGAGGGACCCAGTGGCACGGAGTGCGAGTGGAGCCACACCGAAGAGTCCTCAGCACCATCCACCCCAGCTGAGGGCCACAGCAGCTCGGAGGATGACTTCCTTGTGGAGGTGGGTGTCAGCAGCCACCAAACCCCAGCTAGTGAGGCTGTCACCGCCACCCTGCCACCACCACCACCATCACCACCCTCCCATCGGCTCCCATCCCAGTGGTCCATGGAGGCTCCTTTGTTCGGGAACATGTCTCCTTTGTGCCAGGCACTGCACCCCCTGCCCCTCTGTCCCCTGCTGCCCTGAGTGTGGAGTCTGTGGACTTGCTTCAACAGATCCATGTAGGGCAGACATCAATGCTGAGTGTCCTCCATGCACACACCAGTCTTTTGACACAACTGGTGTCGTTCATGGAGGGCAATTCATCGGGCATGTCTGCCCTACAGAGGACCAATCAGTCCGTGGCCTCCTCCCTGACGGCAGCAGTGTCCCTCCTCCAACAGTCCCTCACCCTTCCTGCCCCATCCACAATTCCTAGCACCCTACCTGTCCCAAGCACACACACACCAGCACATTCACCCAAACCCACAGACACGGGCAGCACACAAACACCCACACCAAGGTCTAGACGTGCACACAAGCAACCTCAGGGGACTGATGCCACACTCACAGGGGATGGTTTGCAAACACACACACAGGCATCCACAACCACTCCGCAGTCCTCCGATACCTCTCCCTCCAAGACCCCTTCCCTTGCCTCACCTGCAACCCCATCTCCCAAGAAGCTCTTCCTCTGTGACCTTGGCCTCTTCCCCACCGATCTAGCAGATCCAGCTTACAAGGAGAAGAGGAAGTCCCCACACAAAGAGGGGAGTGCCCCTCACACCCGGACACCCTCCCCCAGGCGCAGTCAGACTGAGGCCCCCACCCGCAAGTCCCCCAGAGCCAGAAGAGCAAGAACCCACCCACGCCCCGCAGCTCCACGACACACTCTCTGTCCTCCATTCTCAGACCACCACTCCAGAGGTTCCCCCGCCACACCCTGCCCCAGGTTCCCCCACCCACAGATACACCATCCCCAAAATTTTCCGGCCCTCCCCCTACCACTTGCACTTCCACCCCACCCCCCCGGTCAGACTGTTTGTGCCACTGGTGTGGGGACCTTGTCCCCCCCTCTGTCCTGCCGACCTCACCTGAACCCCATTCCGCTCCCATGGAGTTGGGCACTGCAGTGGAGTCCACGACCACCCGTCTGACTTGGTCACTGCAGTGGAGACCCAGTCCACTCAATCTGACCTGCCCATTGCAGTTGTGCCGGCACCCACCCCATCTGACTTGTGCCCCACAGTTGTGACTGCACCCACTATGTCAGACACCTCCACTGCAGTTGCCAGTGACTCTCCTGCATCCACCACCCCTTCACTGCCTCCTTCTGCTGAGCCCTGATCCTGTCCCTGTGGTGCCTGGCCTGCCCCCATGTATGCCCCTCAGAGTGGATGTCCCCTGTCCTAACCAGTACAGGCAAGCAACGTGTGACAGTTGTCACTCAAATCACATTGTTGACATTTGGATATGGACAGGCCATTGGCCTTTGTTTTGAAAGGACTTTGCATTTGCATTTCAATTTTGCTGAATAAAGCATTTGTATTTATCCTTGTGAATTTGATTTAGCTGTACATTATGTTGATGATGTTTACCATGACCTTGCAGTTATAATGCTGGATTCCAATGTTGAATACTGAGGTGTTGATGTGATGTACTCCATGTGGTCCATGAGATATTTATCCTATTCTGGTCAGTATCCATGTCATCCTTTGCATCTAACTGGGTGTGTCATGATTAACAATTTGTGAACATCTCTGTAAACATTTCATTTGCACGGTCACATATGTGGCTTGCACACATGCACATATGATGTGCTTCCCATTGTCCAATTTGTCTATTTCCCTGACTGTGGGCGCATCTCCACTGGACCTGCAGGTGTGGGCATCATTGGTGTAGGAGCAACTGGGTCCTCTGTGCAACTTGCTGGACATATGTATTGAGTATGTGCAGATGACTTAAGGGACACTCCCGTACCCAGGCTATTGTGACCAGAGCCTTCATTGGGTGGTAACTGATGGCTGACTGACCAAGTGTTCTGCTGACACGACTGAGACCTGCTGGGACTATGTTTGGCACAGCTGAGCTTCCACAGGAGTTGTGTCCCCTCAAGTAAGTGTGTTGTTCCGTGACATTGCCTGGGCCCATGGTGTGTGTTCAATCAATCAATCAGGCATTTGTAGAGTGCACTACTTACCCGTGAGGGTCTCAAGGCGCTAAGGGGTGGGGGAATGCTGCTACTATTCGAAGAGCCAGGTTTTGAGGAGTCTTCTGAAGGTCAGTAGGTCTTGGGTCTGCCGTAGGCGAATGGAGAGGGTGTTCCATGTCATGGTGGCGAGGTGGGAGAATGATCTGCCGCCGGCGGTCATTCTTTGGATGCGGGGGACAGTGGCGAGGGTGTGGTCGGCGGTATAGAGCTGGCGGGTGGGTGTGTAGAAGCTGAGTCGGCTGTTGAGGTACGCTGGTCCGGTGTTGTGGAGTGCTTTTGTGCGTGGGTGAGGAGCTTGAAGGTTTCCTCTTGTTGAAGGGGAGCCAGTGCAGGTCTCTCTGGTGGGGTGTGATGTGGCTGCGGCGAGGTATGTCGAGGATCAGGCGTGCGGAGGCATTCTGAATGCGTTGGAGCCGTTTCAGGAGTTTGGCCGAGGCTCCTGCGTAGCGGATGTTTCCGTAGTCCAGTCTGCTGCTGACGAGGACCTGGGTGACCGTCCTTCTCGTTTCGGTGGGGATCCACTTGTAGATCCTGCGGAGCATGCGGAGGGTGTTGAAGCAGGAGAAAGAGACGGCGTTGACCTGCTTCGTCATGGAGAGGGTGGAGACGAGGATGACCCCTAGGTTACGTGCGTGGTCGGTGGGCGTAGGTGCTGTTCCTAGTGCGGTCGGCCACCAGGAGTAGTCCCAGGCCGAGGGGGTGGATCCGAGGATGAGGACCGCCATCTTGTCCGAGTTCAGCTTCAGTCGGCTGTTTCTCATCCAGTCGGCGACGGCCTTCATTCCCTCGTGGAGGCTGGTTTTGGTGGTGTGGGGGTCTTTGGTGAGGGAGAGGATCAGCTGGGTGTCATTGGCGTAAGAGATGATGTTGAGGTCATGCAGTTGGGCGACGTGGGCGAGCGGTGCCATGTAGATGTTGAACAGCGTTGGGCTGAGGAATGAGCCCTGGGGTACGCCGCAGATGATCTCGGTGGCTTCGGAGCGGAAGGGGGGGAGGCGGACGAGGAAGGAGGTGGTCCAGTCCAGGGCCTTCTCTTGGATCCTGGCGTCATGGAGGCGTGCTCGTAGTGTGCGGTGGCAGATCATGTCAAAGGCGGCTGACAGGTCCAGGAGGATGAGGGCCGCGGTTTCTCTGTTGTCTAGCAGGGTCCTGATGTCGTCGGTGGTGGCGATGAGGGCAGTTTCGGTGCTGTGGTTGCTGAGGAACCCGAACTGGGACGAGTCCAGGATGCTGTTCTCCTCAAGGAATCTGGTCAGTTGTTTGTTGACGGCCTTCTCGATAACTTTCGCCGGGAACGGGAGCAGGGAGATGGGTCGGAAGTTCTTGAGGTCCTTGGGGTCTGCCTTGGGTTTCTTGAGTAAGGCGTTGATCTTGGCGTGCTTCCAACTCTCCGGGAAGGCTGCTGTCTCGAAGGAGATGTTGATGGCTTTCCGGAGATGGAGTGCGATGGTGGTGCTGGCTTTGTTGAAGATGTGGTGTGGGCATGAGTCTGAAGGGGATCCGGAGTGGATGGAGTTCATGATCTTGATGGTGTCATCGTCATTGATGTTGGTCCAGGAGATCAGGCGGTTGGTGCGGGTGGTGGTCGTGGGGGTGGAGGTCTCGGTGGTTGCCGGGGCGGTCGCGGTGTTGAAGTTGTCATGGATGTCTGCGATCTTGCGGTGGAAGAAGGTGGCCAGCGAGTCGCACAGGTCTTGCGAGGTTGGGATGTCGTTGGTGTTGGAGCTGGGGTTGGAGAGTTCCTTCACGATGTTGAAGAGCTCTTTGCTGTTGTGAGCGTTGTTGTCTAGGCGGTCTTTAAAGGAGGTCCTTTTGGTGGATCTGATGAGGTGGTGGTGTCTGCGGGTGGCATTCTTGTGGGCTGTGTAGCTTTCTGGTGTTCGTTCACGGATCCAGTTCTTCTCTAGCTTACGGCAGGTTTGCTTGGTGGCCTGGAGCTCTTTGGAGAACCAGCTTGCTTTCTTTCTGGTGTGGCTGTTGGAGGGTTTCTTGAGTGAGGCAAGGATGTTGGCGCAGTCGTCGATCCACTGTCTGAGGTTGCGGGCTGCGGCATCGGGGTCGGTGGGGTCTGCGTGTGGGCTTCCGGCGAGGGTGGTGGTTAGCTGGTCTTCGGTGACTTTGCTCCAGCAGCGGCGAGGCATCTGCTGGGTGCGGTGGTGTGTGGTGGGTTTTCAGAAGGTGAAGTGGATGCAGCGGTAGTCGGTCCAGTGGGGTTTGGTGGTGTGGTTGAAGAAGACATGGGAGCTTGCTGAGAAGATGGGGTCCAGCGTGTGGCCGGCGGAGTGGGTGGGTGTTGTGATGAGTTGTCTGAGTCCGAGGTTGGCGATCAGAGTGGAAGAGTTGGGGTCGTTGTTGTTCTCGAGGTGAAAGTTCAAGCCCCCGAGGAGGATGTAGTCCATGGAGGCGAGGGCGTGTGTGCTGACGCAGTCGGCGATAGAGTTGCTGAACTGTGGTAAGGGTCCGGGGGGTCTGTAGACGAGGGTTCCTCTGAGGGTGGTGTTGGGGTCGGTGTGGATCTGGAAGTGCATGTGTTCGGTGGTGCTGAGTATGTCGTCGGTGTTGGTTGAGATTCTGTGAGTGTTCCTGTGGACGATGGCAATTCCTCCTCCTACTCCGTTGGTGCGGTCCTTGCGGGTGATCTTGTAGCCTTCTGGGATGTGTTGTGTGAGCATGTGTGTGTGTGTCCACATCCCTTTTCATACACAGGCAGTGTTCCCTTGATATGTTCCTGTTGTTGATGCTTGATGAGCTGTACTGTGTTCATCCCACATCTTTGTCCTGGGCTAGCAGATGTGTGGGTGCATGACACACTACTGTTAATTGGTGTTTCATCATTGGGATTTGTCAGTTCGGAGTGGTGATGATGTGGTCAGACACAGATGGGACACAGTCAGGGGTCCCCAAGGCACTTCTTTGTTCGCAATATCATGTAGTTGTCCCTAGGTGGTACCTTTCGGTGATTGAGACATGTGTATGTGTGTGTGACTGCTCCCACTCGTCAGGTTCAGGGCTGCAATGTTGGCAGGTGTCAGCATGTGTGCCTTGGCTTCTGCATTGTCCTGGGACTGTGGCAGGGATTCCGAAGGTTATGGGAGCTTTTACGTCATGGCCATGTACTGCATACTGTGCAGTATGTCTGTCATTCACCAGGGTTGTAGACTGTCCTTGTGTGAGGAGTCTGTGCACCTTACTTCCTCCCAACATTACTGTGTTTGTCATGAGTGCATGTGCAATGTCACCTGTCCATGTGGGCTTCACAGATGCACATTGGTGCAGTTCAGGGTGTGTGGTGTTGAGAGTGGACAGATGTGAATGTTTGCATGGATCGGCCCTTATCTCCCGTTTGTCCATGGATGACGGGCCATGCTGAGTGATTTGTGTTTGTGAAGGTGTGATGTACGTTTGTGGCACAGGATACATGTCCGGGTTTCACAGTTTGTCCGACATCTACCTTTGTCATCATAATGGACGTATCATGCATGCTTGGGCACCCCAATGTAAGGTCCCTGGGGGTAGTGCTGTTGTGTGTCAGTCTCTTGCTGTGTTAGTTGCTGTTCATTCCAGCTTGTGTCACATGTGTCTGTTGTGCTCCCTCTCATCTCACAATGCCTGATTGCTCACTAAGGGGGACCCAATGATAGGTTAGTTTTGTATGGCACTGTGTCCACATCTGTGGTTAAGCCCCCCTCATGTGTTGTATAGTTGCCTGGGGATACTGAGATACACACACACACATGTTGTGTCAGATGTGAAGTGTGAGGTTGCCTGTTTGTGTTTGTGCATCTGCACCAGTGCATTGGTATTGCTGTTGGGGGCCATTGCCTGGATGTTGTTTTTGTGATTTTCCCTGCTGTCCCTGTGAGTCATATCACATCATTCTGCACATTCATCCTAGTTTGTTAGGTCCCATTGCTGCCATGGAATGGGAGTTTGTGACCTGACACCTACAGTCTACACAGGATGTTTTGATTTGTGCATCTATTTTCGAGATGTGTGTATGCTTTGTGATGGTCACTTCTGCTTTTGTGTCATTGTACACTATATGCAATGTCAGCCCTCATGGGTGGTGCTTGTCTGCACACGGCCCAGAGTATGTTAGGTTTTCACAGCACTGTTAGCCTCACCACATCTCTGTGGGTATGGGACACAACCACTACTTTGCCCCAAAAGGGTTTCATGTGTTGGGACCAGGAATCATACATGCTGTTTGGCATTTGCAGCTTTGACCATGATGACAATTACCTTTTGGTCACTGTGATGAGGGGGGTTTTAGACCCCATCACCACAATGCTCACCATTTGCTGCGCTTTGGAACCCCACACTTAACTTTTGTTCTACACAGTGAGGGGGTGTTAGTGCACATTGACACAGTGCTACTGTGATGCTTGCCTTGTGTAGGCCACACTCAGTTTTTGGTCACACATGTGATGGTAGTTACATTGTATGTTCGAAGCCATATTCACTGTTGTGGGCATTTGTTACAGACAGCACACTGTTGTCATGATGTTAGGGGTAATGTATTTTGCTGACATACCTAATGTTGGTGTATGATGGATGTGTGGCGCATCACCCATCCTATGGGTGGGGGTGGCAGGAGTGCTGGGCAACATAAGCCCTATGAGTGGGGGTGGCAGGAGTGATGGCCAACATAGTCCCTATGGGTAGGGGTGGCAATAGTGATGGGCAACATAAGCCCTATGAGTGGGGGTGGCAGGAGTGATGGGCAACATAGTCCCTATGGGTGGGGGTGGCAGTAGTGATGGGCAGCAGGTAAGAGCAGTAGTAGTCCACCGCCCCCCAAACTCGTGCCACCCAGGAGCGGGACTAGGCCTGCCCCCCACCCTTGCTACGCCACTGGTTGGCGATGGAGATCTACTTGGTTCAGTTACTTGGCAGGCTCTGCAACAATTCACAAGTTCTTCTTCTTTGAGGTCTAGGTGTGGGAACCAAGCTTTTCTCATGACTTGCATTTTAATTTTGAAAGACTCTCGATGTCTAACGTGCTAGTTGTAGGGTATGGTCTATTCGGGATATAGGCATAAGTAGCCCCGTCCCCTTTACGAAAGGTTATCAGAAGTTAAAGAGAGCTCATGTGGCACATTGTGAAGAGCTGTGATTATTGTTCATGTTTCAAGTGCATGCAGGGAACCGTTTTGCATAAGAATTCTCCATGAGATCTTTCATGCGGCTTCTATTGCAAGTTGAATGCAAGCATCAGTCCCAGCCTATTTCTGCACATCTTTGAGTAATAGTTCTAGAAGTTAAGATCCTTCCACCAATGTTCATACATGATCTTCATTTTCAGTTCAATTGACTCAACTAATATAGTTGCAGTGCCTTGAAAGAAATCATCTGGATTTTGTTCTCTTGGTTAGTACACCACTTGTAAAGAATACTCTTGTAACTGCAGGATTAATTCTTCTATCCATGGTGGTACATTAGAGTAAAAGCATTGGAACAGTGGTATAAATAGGTTTGTGATTGGTGGCAATATGAGGGGGACTTCTGAAGTGTAACATGTGGAAATGGTGGCATTCCAATAGTAAGAAACTGCTTCTTTGTCATCGTGAGAATGCCCGTTCTTTGGGTCTGTCAGAGACCTGCTGGCATAAGCCTTTTGTGCCTATTCATCAATCGTAGGCTGCTTATAATAGTTGTAAGAAATTGGAATATTATTTGGGTTGAGCGACTGCCTACCTCAAGGAATATTCACAACTAATACTCATTTATACCCCAGGACTCGGCAACTGAACAGCTTCGGACTTTAGGTCCTCTCATGAGCTCCTTGATAGCAGACATAACGTCTTGACTGATTACCCTCCTGTAGTTTTCTCTCCCAGTTTGTCTGTCTTAGTTGTCCTGAATCTTCCCTGTGTATCGCATTTCCAAATAGGTGCTGCTCTTGCCATGGCCACCCAGCTAATGTCCTTCGCTAAAGAGGACATTAACAAAGTTGTGGTGAAAAGCGAGACAGGGGATGGGCAGAATCGTTTGCAACCAAATAAGGAGCAAGACTCCCACTGGCTAGAGGTGCAGACATGACTGCAAATATAGGCACTGGACAATAGGCTTTCTTTGGGTTATTAGACGTTTTTTAGACCTTTTTCTATAATTCAAGAATTAATTATGTTGGGTATTTTGTTAGTTAGTTAAAACTTTATTACAATCTCAGAGATTCAAAAAAGTACATCACAGCACAGGTTCCATTGAAAAAAAGACAATAAAACCATAGAATAGGATCTATAAAAGAAGGATTATCAGTACACAAAAATAAAGCAATTCATTACCCAATAAGTACAAAATCATGCATAAAAGAGCAAAGTTCAAAGTGCTAGCTTCCTCCGCCTGATCCACAAAGCATACAGAAAACGAGAAATACCGAAGACTATCAATCTACGGTTATCCGTAGACAGCAGCCTCAGGATTTCAAGATAATGACCCGGACCAACAGCTCTACATAATGGTACTATCCATTTTTTTCTCAATAGCGCATAGTAAGGACAGAAAAAAAGTAAATGGACAATAGATTCTGTCGAAGGTTTTACATGCAGGGCATAAATCAGCTACAGGTGGATACATACACCACCTTGAGCAGAAAAGATTAGTTGGGAGGGTCTTACATCTGAATTGCAAAAAAAGCTTGCGGGCCATTGGAGGGGTAATTTCATCTATTGCCATTTCAAAACATGGGACATGTTTATAAGTTAAAAAATCTTTGGTTAGGCCTGAGACATGTTCTGTCAACTCCAATTGTACTATTTTTTCCCAGTACATCTTTTTCAGCTTATCTCTCGAAAAACTGCTCATGGTTCCTGGGCTAGACCAGAAGCTATCCATCCCCAGTTTCCCTAGTAAATCACACAAGTAGGAAAACCACCTTATAGATGCAGCCTGAGGACATCTTAATAGATCCCTTAGGGCATCACAATAGGAATCCAGCTCCTCTGTCGTCCATAGTCTAAACCAAAATGATAATATTTTGTAGTTTACTTTATGCTTTAATTGCTTATGAGCAATATCAAAATAAAAAGGAATCAGAGGGGAACTAGCAGGGAGATCTACAAGTGATCTTAAAAATAGGTTTTCAACTGTAGTCAAAGAGGCTAGAGAACTAACACCCCAAAGTTCCGCCCCAAAGAGCACCCCGCCCAACACCTTAGTATTGTAAATTTGGAGAGCGGGGGCTATTTGCCTGGATACTGTCCTCCTGTGTATCTTACTTATGTGTACACATTGATGAATTAGTTGGAGTTTTGATTTATCTACCTGTGGACTCCAGCTAATTGAAGGGGTAAGACGAATACCCAAGTAATCAAAGGCTTCAACCGTCTCCTGTTTAGTGCTACCGGCCCACATTGGTCTGGTCTTTGCTACACTTTTACCTTTATCAAAGATCATAATTTTAGTCTTGGTCTCATTTAGGCTGAGCCCTCTTTCATTACAAAACTTTAGGAAATCGTTTAAGAGTTGCTGCAGTCCTTGGGGTGATTTTGAAATTAAAAGGGTATTGTCGGCAAATAACAGTGCTGGTACTCTACCTAGCCCTATGTTGGGTATTGTTTTCTCAATATATTTTTGTACTTTATGCTCCTTTCTCCATGGACTTGGTCCCAGACATTTCCCAGTGTACATTTATTATTTGTCCCCCCCCGCAACCCACATTGACATTTCATCCCTAAATGAAAACACAATTTATATTCATGCTACTCAGATTCTATCACAATATATATATGTTGTTGTTGGAAAAATAATCTTAATAAGCGTTTTTCTTATTATAACATAAAAAAAATTAGAAATGTATTGGACATTTTTATTCTACTTTTTTCTAAATGCTCTTCCTGGCACTATAATAAAACGTATAGTTATATAAAACGCTATTTCACATTTACTTCACAAACTAAATCATGAACACTTAAAATGTTGACAAATATCAGAACATTTACACCAAATCAGTTGACTTGTATAATTAATTGTTAACTACAAAATTGGTACCAGGTGCCATTCACACACAGGGATGTTTGAAAATGGTTCAACTGTTATTTTTCATTGTCTATTTCAGTAGCAGTGCTGTGGATAGAGTAGAGAAATTAAAATTTTACATTTGTATTATTTAGAGTTCAGTCTATGACTTCTCCTATTTAATAGTGTTGTGAGTCTGCTTAGATGGTGATTGTGTTGGTTGAGGTGGTGGAGTGTTTGTGGCGTAGGTTGTTTGTATGAGGCTTCTGCAAGGTGATTGAAAACGGGTTGAGCCTAGTGCTGACCTTAAAGATTATGGTGCCCCTGCAGAATCTTGTGCATGTCTTGGTCCTGATGCCTGACACTGACATTTTTTTGTAATCATCTTCATGGTGAAGGCATGTTGCTTTGCGATCTTTTTCCTCAAACTATGAAGATGTTCAAGATGCATCTTTGTCGTGTCTTGGTAACATTTCAGAATATTATTCAAGACATACATGTGCTTGTCATTCATCTGAGGGAGTCCTGTAAAGTTGTCCGCTATCTCGTGAAGAGTTACCCCCATTGCATGAGTATACCCATGCAAAGTTAGCTGCTATTGGAAAACTGTTTCTCCCAGAGGACAGGATCAGGCAAAGATCATCTCATCCCCTTTTGGACTTGGCCCTATTTGCAGGGTCATCCCTGAACTTTTTGCCTTCCCCCTAAATTTTTTCTGACCTGTTGTTGGCTGTTTTATGACTCTTTACCACTGCTGATCAGTGCTAAAGTGCATATGCTCTCCCTATTGTAAATTGATGTATGAATTGGTGGTTCCGTGATTGGCTGGTTTGGTTTACCTGTCAGACCCTAGTACAGTGCACCAAGAGTGCCCAGGGCTGGTAATCCAAATGCTGCTGGTGGGCTTGCAGCACGGGTTGTGCCACCCTGTAAAAGTGTGTCTAAGGTCTGCCATTGCAGAGCCTGAGTGCAGTCTGGTACTGTCATGCTGACTGGGCAAGTGCACCCACTTGCCAGTCCCTAAACCTTCCCTTTTCTTCATATCAGACACTCCTATGGTAGGCCCAAGGGCAGGGTACATTGTAAGTATAAGGTAGGACATGCCCTGGTGTGTGTGGCATGTTCTAAAGGTGAATTACAGCCATTTTCGTTTTTCACTATTGCAAGGCTACCTGTTCTCCATAGGCCAGAATGGGCAGTTTGGTTATTACATCTTATAATCCTAACTGACTCAGGGAACATGGTAGAAATTTGAATTTAGTATGTCTGAACTCAGAATGATAAAATACATCTTTTAGTGAAGTTGGTTTTAACCTTCTGGGTCTGAAAATACCACTTTTAGAAAGTAGGTATTTTCTTGTCTAACCATTTAAACCTGCCTCTGCTAGGCTGTGTATTCCTTGTCTGGAGTTTGAGTGACAGGGGCTGGGGAATTCCAGGGGACTGGGGAATTCCCAGAGACAGGGTGAGTCAGCACAGGGCTGAATAGAGAGATCCCAATGTAGATGGGTGGGAGGAGTTGCACCTGGGACCTGAATAGGGCTGTGCTTTCCCTCCACAATGCTGGCTCCACCCCCTGTGGTGCGTCTGATGGCCCTGGCCTACACTGTCAAAGGAAAGAAGGAGTCATGTAAACAGAGTGCTCCAGGACTGACCAGAACTGGTTTGGACTAGGCAAAGGCCTCTCTGCCTTCAGAGAACAAAGAGAAACTGGGTATAAAAAGGGGACCCAGACCCCAGAACTTTAGATCACTTTGGCAAAGAAGAAGAAACCTCTGCTGAGGAGAGGAACCAAGAAGAAACTGAGGAGAGACTATCCCTGAAACTGGGGGATTGGCCTGCAGGGGTTGCCTACTGCCAAAGAGAGGAGAAAGGAACTTTGTGTGTACTTTTGCTCAACTTGTAAGGATCTCCAAGGGCTTGGAAAAGAGCTTGCCTACTGCTGAAGTCTCAGGGACAACAGACTTCAACCACCAGCTCCCCAGAGTTCTTTGGAAGTGCCTGCTGCTGTTCTGGGCCTTCTGAGGGACTGCGTGTCGCAAGGAGCTGGAAGCACGACTCACGGAGAAGAAGCGCGTCACCGTCGCAGCTGCTGCCGTCGCATCACTGAACAAGGGTGTCGCCGCTGTAGCTGTCGCATTGCACCGCATCACGAGAAGCGCCCCGCAACACCAAAGAAGCGTGTCGCCGTCACAGCCATCGTAGCTGACGCATTGCACCGCATCAAGAGAAGAGTCTCGCATCGAGGAAGAAGCGTATCGCAGCCGCTGCCGTCGCATCTTGGATGACGCCGCTGTAGCTGTCGCATTGCACCGCATCAAGAAAAGCGCCTCGCATCCACGGAGAAGCGTGCTGCCATCGGAGCTGCTGCCGTCGCATCACTGAACAAGGGTGTCGGCCGCTGTAACTATCGCATCGAGCGGAAGCGTCTCGCATCGCTGGAGAAGAGTGTCACCGCCAAAGCCGCTGTAGTCGGATCACTGGACAAGGGTGTCGCCGCTGCAGCTGACGCATCGAGCCGAGATCTCTTGCAACATCGGAGAAGCGAGCCGCTTCAGGAAGATCTTCATGTCTTTATTTCTTTGCACCAAACTTTCATCGCATCAACATCGTTGCAACACTTTCATTGCCCTGCGTGTCGCATCTAAAGGTACATTGACTTAAAGTGTCGCATTTAAGAACTAAAGAGAACTAAGCTAAAACTACCATTTTTATAGTAACAGTATAGTGGATTTTTGTCGTTCATGGTCTTGTGGTAAATCTATATAAAGAATACTTCTTTTTTATATAAAACCTGTGTGGTGTCCATCTGTTGTGTTGTCACTGGATTACTCTATGTGTTCACAAATGCTTTACACACTGCCTCTGAGATAAGCCTGTCTGCTCGTGCCAAGCTACCAAGGGGGTGAGCAGGGGTTATTTTAGGAGTGTACCCCCTTACCCTGACTAGAGGCGAGGGTCCCTATTTGTCACAAGTACCTACCTGTGCCAACTAGAGACCCCCAAGTCTAACACCCCCCAAGTGTGGAGTTGGCCAATAGGTTGTCCATCACAGAGAGGGTTTGCATTAGAGAGGCAGTGGGGAGAGACTGATAACGGGGAGAGCTGTTCATCACCAGTGGTTTTCTCTCCCTCAGATGATTGAAAGAAGACCAGAATGCACCTGCATGAGAAGAGTGTGTTGGCGAGTCTGCAGAGGTGCCGAAAGGTTAAGTACTGTGTGGAGATGAATCTTGTGCAGGCAAAACAACCATCTGTGGCTGCTTAACTGGTAACTAGAGACTGGCAAGATGAGAAGTGATCTTGGAAGAAGACTGTTACCCGGCAATGAAGATGTCTTGTCTTTGGTTTTATGTGTGGGGGCAACAACATCCTCCTCCTTCCTCCTTCCCAACCTTCTAGTGCACCTCATCATCCTTTTCTTCTTGGGCAGTGTTTGACACCGAGATACCTACTTAGATCGGGACTAGATTTTCTCCTTGGACTGCCTGGCATCCCCCATATGTAGCTAACAACAGAACAGAATACAATCACAAGATTCAGCACAATCTTCAGGCTCAGTGTCTCCAGCACCTGCAATGAAAAGATTAAAACAGTTGAATTACATCAAATAAAGTTCTGTCACAAAACTTCTATACGCTACTTTAATAAAATTGCGAATATAACATTTTTTTTAAAGCTAGTAAGCTGATAACTGAAATATACATATGAAGGTAGGGAATGATCCTTTCAAGGAATTATTACATATATATTATAACAACTCACTGCCTGAAGTAATTGGTGTTTCCTTTCTGGATGCCCCCTAACCACATTTTCAGCTGCTTAACCAGTGTCCTTGAAAATGGAGTTGTAAAGGTATCCCTTGATTAAGCAGCTAGAAAGACAATTAATGTGAAATAAGAATTAAACATTTATGACTTTAAATATAAAAGTGGCATTTGACACAAATGATGTAAAACTAGAGACAACAAATGAGAAATGATGTCGAAATCATAATAAAATCAAAATAAAAACAGATTTAAAATAACAGACAAGATGCTGTGAAAGTAGAAATGATGAAATATAAAAGAAAAGATCAGATGTTCACAGGCTTACCTGGTCAACGGATACTAGAGGTCTTAATTGTTGCTACAAGGATGTCCCCTGATGTCATCTGCTGTGCTGGTCACAATGTTGTCACAAGGGGCTAATTTTAGACTGTAACTGACAGGAGACAGAGACATTTATAGAGGAATTGACAATCTAAAGTCATACATGATGCAGGCGTGTTGATTGTTTTAATACAAAAATACTCTCCCACAAGTTAACATAAGGCCTAATAAGAAATTATAAAGGGTTGCTGCCATGATGCCAAGCCTAAGGGTAAACATAAATGAGAAAGTATATCATAATGAACACTTACAGTAAGTTTGAACATGGGTGGATACAGGGATGTGGTATAGTAGACAGAAACATGTCCTTTCACTTATGAAGAAAGAGGTAGGTTTGGACAAAATCCAAAAGAACAGATGTTATACTTACCAGTCTCTGTCGTCCATCGACTCCGACTAGCCAGTCCTAGTTTTGTTGAAATGCTAGGAGTAGAAGTATGTGTTGTATCAACTGATGGAACGGACAAAAACCCAGGGCCTTAAAGGTACATAAAAACATGAATGAGCATAATATTTTTCAAAACATTAATATGCTAATTGTATTTGAATAAATTAATTAATCACAATAAATCACCACTGATAAAATAAAGTGAGATACAATAAAGTGAAAGAAATCGCATATTTCTGTGGAAGTTAAAATGTTTTCATAAGGACATAACTGTGTGTGCTGTAGGGTTTGCATTCAGAGCCAGGTTCTGTGTTGTGCTCTGCCACATTACCAAGTACTGCTGCCACAGTTGTAGCAACCAATTTACCTTGAACAGTGACTGTATGAGAGAAGGAAGTATAAATGGAAAATAATATAAACAACAACTTATGAGGATGTGATTTAGAAGATGTTTGATGGGTGTGTATGTGAAGTCTTGAAAAACATGTAGGTCTTGCAGAAGGACATATTGTGTGAGTGTTTGCAGGATATGATTCAGGGGAAGGGAGGGGTTCAGTTCTTACCTGCAGTAACATTAGCGTTGTCTACAATATGCAAGCCCATATGCCAAATGGGGATACATTGTGGAAGGGCCAGTATCATCAACAGGGGCGAGACGTAGACAAGATCCAGGTGTTTCGCCGGGGATAGTCAGCTGAATCCTGGAGAACTTCCCTTCCACCC
This sequence comes from Triturus cristatus, assembly GCF_964204655.1. NCBI lineage: Eukaryota > Metazoa > Chordata > Amphibia > Caudata > Salamandridae > Triturus > Triturus cristatus. Next base: position 751,590,386 of record NC_140593.1, on the reverse strand, counting down.
ACTTCCTCTTATCCTGCCATTTCTTCTTAACATCCGCAATGGTGTGTATCATATCCCCCACTGCACTGACAGAGTCCTTCCAGAAGACTGCCTTCTGTGTTCCATTGAGGGTCAATTAAGGAAGCGCATGAAGTTTTTGTACTATTTCACAACAAACATTTATCTTCCTCGTCAGACATATTAACTGAATCATGGAGGTAGACTGTGGGCCCGGGTGGCTGCAGGTTTATGAAGTTCAAGAAGATAGAATCATAATCTAGAGTGTGTCTGCATAAGTGGAATGCAGTGAACGGGTGTCAGGTGTTGGCGATGTAAGTCAGATGTATATTTTTTGCCTATTTCCTCCCATTTAGAGGTGTCAACCTAAGAGGCGGAGTTCTCCAGCTCTGAGGCGGACATTCGACTCGGCATGCGGACATAGCCACCAAGAAGGCACAACATAAAATGTGGTTGTAAACATTTCTACTAGTAACTTTATGGTCATAAAGTATGTGGCAGAAGGCTCTACCCCCTGAACTGAGGTGGTGGAGACATAACGTGTACACCTAGGTGTAAAACTACACCCTGAAATGGTGAATAGTGAAAACGTTTACAGTTACACGGAGGTGTAGTTGTATATTTACACAAGTAAATCTACACATGTAAATTTACCATTGTAAATCAGACCCACTATTGGGAACAGTGCTTGGTACAAAAATTGAGGGCCGATAGATGGCTAAATTATTGGTGATAGCCACTTACTATTGGAACAGATGTTCCAAACTGAAGGGCATGGGACTGACCTAAGCCCAAAGAAAACCCACTTACATGCTTGAAACAATAAGCAGACACATGCCTCGAATTCGAGTTTGAGGCATGGGAGTACTTGGAGGGCTCACTCAGGGACTTTAGGGAAGTGCAAAACAAATATGGGATGTCCCCTGGGCAGGTTCTGTCTTTTCGGATGTTTAGTCATGTTGTCAAGACCATATGAGGCATTGGTAATATAAAAGTGCCTTACTATTCTAATTCCATTTTAAGAAACCCTGTGGATAAAAAATGAATTGGGGATCAGAATGATGAGATTTACCATTCTAACTCTAGTCCAATAAATGTTGGGGAAAGTGCACACATTGGGGTGTCAGATTTACTATTCTAACTCCAGTGTAGCAAACACTGGGGAAAGGCATATATTGGGGAATCAGACTTACTGTTCTAATTACAGTCCAACAAACGCTGAGGAAAGTGCATACAGTGGAGGTAAAAGGGGAAAGGTCCGATTTTCTATTCTAACTTCAGTCTAACACACACACAGGGGAAAGGGCAAAGTTTTGGGAAGAATGGAGCATATATTTCAGGAAGCGTGGGGAAATTCAATGCACCCAAATATTATAAATACCCATTAAATATTAGTGAAGAAATGACATTAATAAAATTAAAACCCCTAAAAGTCAATAGAATATTGTAAAGTTGGAGAAATAAAATACAATAAAAAAAGTTCAGAATTGTTAAAAAAAAAAACTATTAAATAAAATATTTTTTAAATTAACAGTATCCCTCAAACTCACAAATAAAACAAACAAATATAAAAAATTCTACTGATATTTAAGGATAGTAGCTGATTATGGGTTTGTATAAAATTCTAAGAATTCTTTAACATAGCAAATTTACTTTTGTTTGCTTTAATAATTGCTTCGACATAATCTATCAAACTGTCAGATACTTTACAAGTATTTTGCTCATGTGTTTTCTGTTTCAAGTGTAAATTTCACATGGTAAAATTAATCAGTTTTCCATTTTTGTAGCGGCTTTGACATAAACTAAAATGCTCAGGTGGAAACCCGGAGACATGAACACTACTGAAGGGTCCTCCAATCATACACCCATTTGCAGGAGGAGAGCTACAAACAACCTACCTAAAAAGTCCCCATGACCTTTACATGTGGCCCACTCGTCAACTGCAGTACTGGGCTGCTATTTATTCGAGTCAGCACTAACACAAAAAAAGATGTTAATTGAACAGGTAAGCATTTATTACAAGGTTAATTGAACACTTATTTTAAAGACATCTTGCAGCAAAAGTGTAAAAAATGATAAAGTCTCTTTAAATTGATGTATAGCCTTAGTACATCAGAATATATCAGTGTTTCCAGAAGCATTTTTTTTAAAGTGATAGTTTTCATATATGAATTTAGAAACATTAATTCTTCCCCCCCACCTTGACAACAATGCCAGTAGTAAACCAAGACGCAAGTCAGTTTATATGTGCACTCTTTAAGTGGCTTGGAGCACACATGAACAAAGTTTATAAAATATAGGAGAAGGTTTTGTAAAGCGCAGATCTTGAATTCATGTATTTCGATATGTGTTAAAAGAAGAAAAAGGAGGGAAAGTTAAATAAACTATTGCCTAGGATCACACAGTTTGGTTTAAGTGGGGAAACCGGGATTAATCCCATGTTTTCCGGCTTCACATTATGCAATTCAGCCACTATAGTAGATGTATAGCCTTTGCTTCTCCTACACCCACCTTACCGCCAATTCCATGAACCCTTGCCCCCCAACACCCGACCACCACCCTGCGGACATCAATGCAGCCTTTGGTCACATCACAGACCAAACTTTTTGCCCCCTGGGAAATTGTGAGTACCCATGCCCTGAACAGATACTTCCAATCCCTTATAGACATAATGGGAGGTGTGGGGGCCATAAACGCAAAGCACAATGCTCATCTCTGATCTAAAGTCTGCTCATACAACACACCAAAAGAGATGACTTTTCAGAGACCTGAGGAAATAACCTGTAACTCACATGAAATATAAACAAGCCGCTATCCCAAACGCATGTTGAAATAATTTTGCTAATTGCGCCGGGACTTAAAATTGCGACCTGCAGATCTCAGAGGGCGTACGGCTCACTACAAATAGTCATCAGTTACAAAGACAAAGAGGAGTAAGACATGCCTTCCGTTCCGTATTATGTGCTAGTTTGTATCATTCGGGCTGTGTACGCCTCAGTTCGTTGCCACCCGCCGTCTGGATATAGTGCGCTCCTCTGCCAACAGCGATCCTAAGCACTTCTCCAATGGCAGCACTTAAGATCGCCTCCTCTTAGGACATACATTAAGGACAGCTCGGCAGTCCCCATTAATCAAACACACGCCCCACAACACAACATTCCTTGCCTATCAATTTTCCCTTGGGTTTTAAAGCTGAAGCAGAAGAAGGAGGCAGGGACGTCACTTAGCAATGCGAGAAACACATTAAAGGGCTGTCAGCGGCGCGCGCTAGGCGTCATGCGTTACTCTGCAAGCACAAAAGCAATACGTTATCCATGCAGCCGTGGCGCTGACAAGCACGCGGGTGGGGGGGGCAGTATCTGTTGCATGGGGGGCGTGCAGGCCCAGAAGCTGAAGCCGCAGAGGAGGTTGGGGAATACCTGCACTACCGAGGACGGGCGAGGGCTACAGGAAACCACACCACAGACGACACAGGGGGTGCTAGGAAGAATCTCTAATAGGGGGGAGGGGCTGTTATCAAGATTCTGTAGCAATCAGGATGGAAAATCTGTATTATGGAAGAAGTAATAGGACCATAACATCTGTACAAAGGAAAGGGAGAAGGAGGGCGCAGGATGCAGCGAGTCTGGGTCCAGTGGAATACCTGTATCATAAAAAGAGTCGCTGGGGTGAGGGGGTTTCTGTACTACGGAGGGATACGTGGCACCACGGCAGACCAGCAAAACCAAGCAGAAGAAAGGTGGGCGGGAATAAATGTAGCATGGAGGGATGGACCAGAGAAGGTCTTTACTACAGCAAAATAGAGGCGTGGAGCCAGGAATCGCTGTGATGGGAGTTGGGTGCAGGAAATACTGTACTATGGAGGAAAGAAGGGAGTGCGAGAGGGAAGCGTGAAAGTAGGCAGACATTAGGCCAGGGCATAAGAATAGATTGATGTGGTCTGGGAACATCTGCATTATGAGAAATCGCTAGAACTCTGGAGGATCAATTCTGCGAAGTCAGTGGTGGAGCCATGGTTATATCTGTACTACGGTGGGTGTGGCGAGGCCTGAGAAGAACTGCATTATGGGACAGGGAAGAAGTGCCAATTGATAGAAAAAAAATACCACGTGCTGAGTCTGGTTATTCCCATTACTTCCTCTCCTCATTGATAAGTGGTTGGGAATGCTTCTATCCAAATTAATAGTCACTCATTTTTTTCATGTCCGCCCAGTGTTCATGTATCCTTCTTCATGCCAGATACCACCTCTTAGCCCCAATAACAATTTCCACACAAATCCTACAACTATTTTCCTAACGAAACGCGTTCATTTCCCTATAGAATTTGAATCCCAATGACGGCCACGTTTGTTTCTCATTCACCCTGCACACCCCGCCCAGCTAGCTGAGGCTGGACATGCAGCCCACAAGCAGAGCATGGCAATGGCATATTCTGACCAGGACACGAGCAAAAATATTGCAAATAACTTCCTTGCCAAAATAGCCAAAGAATAATGCTTACAAACTGAGATGCATATATGTATTGATGGCACGTTACCTTTCGTAGAATCAATGAGAAGTTTGAGTAAACAAAATCCTGCAAATCTAATATGGTTTGGATATGGGGGAAATAACCTGTATCATGGTGGTAGCTTTCAACACTTTCTTTTTTTTATTTATTTATTTATTTATTTTTTTGAAAAACCTTTATTGACATTTCAACCAATAACAAGTATGGGCCTACAACCCCCGGGGCCGGCCGCTAAGCAGTCAGAGTAACAAAAATCAATATTTATCACAGGCGGCACCTCGGGGAGCAGAATTTCCATGCTGGTATACTCTCGGCCACTAAACAGCCCAAGTAGGAGGCCATGATACAATAGGTTTTCATTTCATAATAAGGGAGAATGGAAGGATCAGGTGCCAAACAGTTTCCCAGCAGCAAGAAATGGCAGGCAGAATAATAAACGTCCACGATAAACAGCAATTTATCTAGTCAATGGCGCTGAAACAAGAAGTTCAGGATGTGGAGGAATATCACGGCCATTTGCACCTGCAGTCCCCTGCCCTAAAACCCAGAAAACACCACGGAAATTGTGGCACACATGAAAACACAGCGATTAACGACGAAGGAGTTCTACCATGCTGATCCCGGAAAAGAAAGACAAAGAAGAATAAGAGAAGAAAAAGGAGGCCATGGAAAAAAGAAGGTTAAAGACTAAAGGATCCCCTCCCCCAACCCCCCACCCTGCACCTCTGCAGATGAGTACGCCCCCCCCCCCCCAGCAGCGTGCCTGTCGCCCCGGAACCAGACCCGAAATATAGAAGAAACAGAGAAAGAGGAGTAGGAAAAGGAACCCCACCAGACGGGGGGGTAGAGAGAATATTAATAAACTTGAGGAGGGCCTTCAAAACATGCCCCCGGCTTCTCCCTCCCGCACAATTTGTTTTCCCCTAAAGCAAACATTAAGCAACACAGAATCGACCAAATCAAAGAAGAATGGGGAGCATTATGCGCCTAGTACACTGACAGCTATGCCGTGAGAGCACGCAACCCCTGAGCCCGCCCGCCTATTAGATGACTACCTCTGAAGGATCAGCCTTATCCTTGGCCACTCTTTGCGAATCTACCCGTGCATACCCATCGACCCAGTGCCATGTCCAATGCTACAAAGAAGAGGAGCGTCCCAAAGAGAACAGGAAGCGACACACACAGGTAGGGTGGAAGTCTCTGGTCACCGACACAGTCAATAGTATGGAGAGTCATCTTTCCCAGTGCTGCCCCAGGATCTGCACCGCACACAAGGTTCAAGAAAGCAAAAGCAGCCAGAGCAGGCGACCGTTGCTTGGATGTTGCCTGGGTTGCCGGAGGCCGCGCACGGGACAAGGCCACCACCCCCCTCTCAGATCCAATACCTCCGGAACAGACCAGACCCACAGCCAGCCGATCACACGTTAAGATACTGTCCGGAGTTTCCAACTGGTCACTATCCACAGGGGCGGCCACGACACTGTCCTCCTGTGTGCGGTGTAGGAAGTCCCCGTGTACCTGGGGACAGGCAGGGAGCAACTGTTCCAACGCTGATGTCACCCCGTCAAGCTTACTCCCCAATACCCAGGCGCCGTGAACCAATGTGGAATGGAGGGCACCGAGAGCCTCGAGAAGATCACCATACCCCAGCACAGCTCTCGGCGCTCGCACCGCGATGCTCCTCATAGGCGCACACTTCCAATCGTGCTGCGACCCAGTGTACAGGATAGTAGACTTCGTCCTGTCAAGATGGCCGCCGGGTAGGTCCAACCCAGATTGGGACCAGGACTCAGGGACAAGCGCCTCAGGTTCCATGTCACTGGAATCAGGGTTTCGGGGGCAGGCAAAAAATATATCCGGCGTGTGGTCCGACCCAACAGTCACCCCCTCCACGGACCTGCGCCCGCGAAAATCCGAGAGCAGTCCGCTAAAATCCGGGCTAGTTACGGGCGGCGGCCGGGCGGCTCGCAGGCGACGGCAGAGACAATCACCGGGGAATCTTGGAGTAGTCACCTCGGGCATGCAGTCGTTCCGCTACGCTGAGTGGTAGGAACGACCACGGCGAAATGTAGGCCGATATTCGCACCGCTTCGGCTAGGCCGACTCCACCCAGTCATCAAAGGCCGCTGTTGTTGAACTGCCGCCCGGCCATGTTGTCCACTCGAGGTCCCGGTTCCAGGGTTGCACAGGCCGCAAACTTCGACTGGACATTTCTCCGGCGATACCGCCGCCAGAAACTTCGGAGTCACACGATCGGTTGCCGCTATCATTCACCAACACGGGCATATAGTGCAGGCTAAGGATCTCATGCAGGATATATGTACGGGATGCAGAGGTTCACAGAGCCGAGAGCCTACGCTGCCGTCCCGGTCGCCATCTTGGCTCCTCCTCTTTCAACACTTTCTTAACAGACAAAACAAAACTGTAAATGATATATGCATTTATACAGTATTAATGTAGGGCAAATCTAGTGAATCGAGTGAAGCACTGTACATGGTCCATGGCAAAAACACAATCAGCGTGTTGTTGACAGGGCAGTCAGTTTCTTTGAGCAAAAGTGGACTGTACTCCATAATGTAGGGTTCTTTTGAGAAGTGTCTTCAGCTCTTACCAAAATTGTAGGAGGATTTTGGCAGTCCTATTAGATATGGGGAAGTAATTCCAGATCCTAGGTGCACAAATGGAGAAAGCAAATTCCTTTTTTTTTTTTTAAATTTCCCACTTCTTTTTATCGAGTATAATGGTGCCCTAACCATGGGTGTGCTGAGAGCCACAAGAGATGGCGAGCTTGTCAGCCAGATAGGCAGGCGTGACAGTCATAATGGGTTTGAAGGTGATGCAACTGACATTGAAGATGGTGCTGGCTGGCAAGGGTAGCCAGTGGAGTTCTATTAAGGTGGGTGTGATGTGGTCACATAAGTCCTTAACATGGCATGAGAATGAATGATGCACGCAAGGGGCTCTGTTTGGAATCTGGGAGACTGTGGAGCAGGGAACTCCAACCATCCAGGCAAGAGTTAAAGGTCTTGTGAAGCAATTCTGACGTTGCTTGCTGAAAGGAATAGCTTAAATTTCTTTATTAGAGACAGCTAGTACCGGGTAGTCTTGGTTGGTGATGTGTTCCTTGATGGTGGATGGGTATCCAAGGAGAATGTGAGAAACTTGGAATTAGGTGAAACCTAGGATTTAAATCTGTCTAGGTTCATGTTATTGAGTTAGGTCTATACTCTTGTTGATTGTTATTTTGGTGAACAGCAGGAAGTCTCTTTTTGGTCAAGTTACGCTTCAGGTCGGTGCGAAATAAGTTATGAAATTGTCAGCAGGCTTCCTATGTTTAAGGATCTTTTTAGCTTCAATCCACCCTCAGGACCTACGTGATCCCCCTGCAGGCTGCATGCTGTCCTCAGCAGACCAAGACCACAGTAAGGCTGGAAGCTTATTCAAGGGGCTGTCTTCCGCAACTCTTACGTTTAAGTAACAAAAGATATGTTCTGCTAGAACAAGGGGTTGAGAGTAGAGATTGAGACAATATTACCAACGTTCTTTTCGTATAAAGCTAAAAAATGATTCTTTTCCGCAAAGCTACTTTATTTTTTTCATCATTGTAATGAATGGAAGCAGGATCTTCTTGGGATTTTAATCGGTTAAGTCTAGTTTGTCATTTGTAAGCACCATAAAACCTCATTCTTTTCTGGCTATTCCTAGTAACTGCTGCACTCACTTTTAATATGATGTATGGTATTGAGTAGTAGACATGTATTTTGGCTAAGGAAATCTCAGTGTTTCTTTCACTAACAAACCAAGACCAATGAAGGCTCTTTTGGCAAAAGAGCTCTCCTGAAACTCGAAAGTACTCATTGATTACATCTCATGTATCACAAAAATATTAAGAGATACATGTATTTAGTTTTGAAAGTTGGTCATTTTGGGTCAATATTGCATACAACTTTGAAATATGTACTCATTTGTTGCCCCTAAACCAAATAGGTTAGGTTAACAATGATTATAGATTGCTTTAATTGTGAAAGATGAAGTTGGAGGCTATGGTAGTAAGTTATTTCTGGTTGTGGGAAAAATGAGCTAATTCCAACCTGAATTCCCATAACATCACACAGACATAGCTGACCCCGGTTTGCCCTGTACGCATACCGTGCTTCCCATTAATATCTGGTACCTACCAGTACCAGTCTTGTAGCTGCCCTAATGACATGCCAGTTCCACAGTAAGCGGGGCTTTTCACAGGAGTGAAGGACATTCTATTTCATACAAAGCACGTGTGGCTAAGGTCTCATACCACAAATAAAGAGAAAAGTGGAATAATATCCAATGCAGATGATTCTCACATGCTCCTTCAGCCTAAGCAAGGAAATTCTAAAAAAGACCACCATCCCATAAGCAAACAAACACGGACAGTCAGTCTGCAATAGCATAGTTCCAGCCAATATTGTGCCTTACCGGGACATCTAAGAGGTCACCCCATCATTCTGTTCCTATCGATTCAAATCCACTGTTTCTTAAATAAACAACTATAAAGTTCCTAATCTTCCACAAAAGGTTTATAATCAACTTGGGACAATTGATAAAGTATATTTAATAAATTACAATATTAAAATGGAATCGAAATTGTGATAAAGGCAAACACCTATTCACACAAGAACTGGATGTAAATACGTTATTGGTGCCTGCAGAGTTCAAATATTTCAGTTTACAAATGTGGGATTCAAGAATTTACAGGACTGAACATTTAAAACTGGACAAATAACAAGCAACAGGCACATCCTGGATACCATTTTCAATTAATGGTCATATCCCTTTCATTTGAACCATCCCAGCTATTGCTCCACAGCATTGGTGCATCTCATGTCCCAAATTCTGCACCATAGGTTACTGCATACTTTTTACTTCTGTTGTTATACAAATATGGTTTGCATTTTTTCTTTTACTATCCACCAGAAAGTATATATGGTCCTGATTTTTAATTGTTGCAGCAAAGACAAGCTAGAGCTACAAGCAAGCATGTTTGCCTGAGAAAAGTTCAATTTAACAAGGCCAAGTTGACCACACTTTGACAACTGCAAATCATTATATTCTTACTCTCTAGTTCGCAAAATATATTTTGTTTAAGAGATTGTCATAGTATGATCTCAAAATTTCCACATAACTCGATAAATTACACTTAACATCCCCGATTCTAAAAAAAAGAGGCTGCCACACTTTTTTTAAGAGGGGTAACAAATCTGACCCTAAATGTTACTGCCCAATCTCCCTTCTCAATTTGTCAGTTAAATTGTTGGGTAAGGTTCTCTTACAGATATTGGAAGATTGGGCTGGGAGTAACTCTATTATTTCTGATGCATAATTTGGGTTTATGAGAGGTGGGGTAACAGTGGAACAATGTACGAATCTTGAACTACTTATTGGGAAATACACCAAAGCTAAGTCTGGATCACTTTATTTATGTTTCACTGACCTCAGTAGTGCCTTTGATTTAGTTGACCATACACTACTCTGGTCCACACCCATCGCTCAGGGTGCCCCAAGGAATATAATTAGCTGGCACGGTGCGGTATGGCCTCAAAGGTGAATGTTCCCCTTTGTTTAAAAAATCAAGAGGGAGATCAGACAGGGGTGCATACTAGCACCTCTTTTTTTAACTTTTTATTAATGGGGTAGAAGGCTTCCTTTAAAACTGTGCAGGCTGACGCACCTATTGTCGGTAGACGTCTAGTACCAATCCTATTGTATGCCGACTATGCCGTCCTACTATCTAGGACATCTGTCGGCCTACCAAAATTGCTGGATACTTTTGGGCACTTTATGGACTCGTGGAAAATAAAAATTAACAAGACTAAAACTTTTACTATGTTGTGCAGAAAAGTGCAGAAATGCAGGATGTTTTATATCGAGGGTGCCCCAATTGTTAATGTTAATCCTTTCTGTTATTTAGGGGTCTTATTCTCGAGTAATGAATCATGGGCCCAGCACGTTCTAAGTAAACAGTTGAACCTGAATAGAATATGTGAAGGAGTGTTCAAATTTTCGCATAAGATCAACAGTCGCCCAATCAAGCCAATGGCTGAAATGTATAAGGTATGGGGTGTATCAAATGCTACTTATGGGAAGGCATATGGGGACATGCACACAACTAGCCCCTTTAGGTGTAAGAGACCCACTTCCTAAAATGTTTGCTGTGCACTCCCAGATCGGTGTCTTTTTTTATGGTACATCAAGAGGCTGGGTTACTCTTTTTAGAGGACACGTTGGCCTTAAAACCCCATTTGCTTTGACAGTCTATATGGTCGAAAGTAGAAACAAATTTTAACAAATCTATTATACCGCATTGTCTAGCTCTCGACCATGCTATGAAAATGCTTTGGCTGTCTTATATTAATGTTTTTTTTTTAAATTGCTGTTCGATTCACCCATCTTGACTAATCCAGCAAGTTGCTCCTTTTTGGAGAAAAGTGTAACTAAGACTACCTTTTAAATCATAGAAGGGAACTTAGAATGCTTGACGAATCTAAGAAGCATCCTGTTGTTTCTTATGCATTTTTAGGTCTCGCCTGACCCAGCGCATGCGCTGGTCTGGCGAGACTTATTGAGAGGGCTCCAAAAAGTGCTACCAGGCCAGCCTAGAGCTACAGTGCATGTGCGCGGGCGCGCGCACTGCGCTTTACCGCGATTACTTTCACTTTTGCGGCTGCACGGCCGCTTTGATGTTTGATCGTGATCGCGATCACTTTCACTTTGCATAGCCAATAGGTCTCGCTTTTGGGACCTTATAAGTATTTAGTCATGCAACTGTTGCATGGCTAAACACTTATAAGGTCCCAAAGGCGAGACCTATTGGCTATGCCAATGCTTGTTTGACTTCTCGGAGGGATGTCAACATTATTTTACTTGGGTGATGTATACTCAACATCGCTTTGTCAATCAATCAAAATAGGTTTTATGAGTTAAAATAACCATAAAAAGCGCAATACAATACAACAAATCTATAAAATTACTGTAATAATATAAAATACAACAATAACGGTACAATAACTCATATAGGTTTGCGATGTTTATATTTCGTCACCTTATTAAATACAGTTAAAACAAGAAATCTTAAAAAAAAAAAATCCTTGTTCATGCTACCATTTTAAAATTTCAAATCATTCTTCCTCCGTACATGACTCACAGCAAACAGATATCTACTAACAGCAAATATCATAATATGTGATGTATCTGATTTTAGGATTCTTAGAATTTCTAGATATTTTAAAATCCCCAAATTTCGGCATATTGGTTTAATACATTTTATTCTCATAGGGGCATATGCCGGACAGAAGAACAGAACATGTGCAATAGTTCCTTCGGCATTTAAAGTGCATAGAGTACAATCAGTTTTCTTATCTGTCAATGGGTTGGGGGACCATTTGGGCATAATCAAATTCATCTGAAGGGTTTCAAAACGGAATTTCATAAAACGTGTCTTTGCTAGTTGGGGTTGTATAACATCAAAATAAGGCTCAAATCTTGGCAGTAACTTGAATAATATAAATTGAGAGGGCAGTCTCTCCATTCTAGGGTTGAGATGCATTCTATTTACTGGATATTCCCAGTAGATGCATTTCAATTAATTCTTGAGCTTGATATCAGTAAGCTACGGTTGTTCCAGAACCTACTCACGCCCAGCTTGCTAGACCAGATTGGCACATGAGGAATCATGAGAAAGTAAGTTGACAGTCTAGTTCCAATAGCTCCTTCAGTCCTTGCTAATAAGGCCCGATTTATTTTGGGACCCAAAGTCTTATCCAAAATAATAAGGATCTCAAAATAGCTAGATGCTCTAGTCTCTTGATACCAATATCATAAAATATTGGAATCAGGGGTGTATTTTTAGGGATACACAGCAACATCCGTAATATTTTGATCTCTCCTATCCCGAGAGAACTTACAATTTCTCCTCCCGACGATTCCGCCCATTGAAAGCTACAGTTTGGGCCCTATATTTATAAACCCCTAGTGCAGGTAACACTGCCTTAGAATTGGTAGCCTGGTGCTTTTTTTTACAATTGGCATGGAATTTTGAAGCAATGCTGCCTGTGCTTTATTGCTGTGTGGTTCCTATGACAGTTTTGCATAAATTGAAATTCCAAGGTAACTCAATATTGGCACATGTTCCAATAAGTTTTGGTCAATGGGGGTGGGGCAGGGGGGCCGCTAGTGTGCCAGCGGCAAGATGGCTGCACCTTAGTGTAGCTCTGCCGGCCGGGTGTATAAATCCGTCCATTATCCTTGTTACGGGACGCCATCAAAGTGGGAAAGCCGCGGAGCCCGCATTCCCAAGCTGCCCAGACTGACTGGCCTGCAGAAATCCACAACATTCGCTGCTGTAGGAGGCAAGAGTGAGTTGGGACCAGCAGGCCGCGAAGCAACATCGCGGCCACCTGAAACGCTCCGAACTACAGCGATCCGACTGGGCGGATGGAGCTGGCCGCACAGACACTGAATAACAATGGCTGGTGGGGTGGACGCCCGGCAGTATAGCCTGTGGTAAGTTGCCCTCACCCGCAATTCATTTGGCCGCATCTGCAATGTGCAGCGTGAATCGCGAAGACCGTGTAGCCTACAACGGGACAGTGACACGCGTCTGTGTGGCTTTGGAGGGCAGCGCATGGATGATTCTATCTGTGAACCCGTTTGGTAGCAGAGGGGCTGGGAAATCCTATGGGACCTGGTGGCGGGACAGCAAGTGGATGGTGGGAGACCCCAATAGGAGACAAAAGACTAGTGACCCTTGAGCTGCGAGCAACGCAAACTGGCGCTGGGGGCAGAGCGGGCCCTGTTGAACTGTGCTGAGGGGAGCCAACTGTTGGTTACCGGATAGAGCCCTGCCTCACAGCACCCATATACTGTGCAGAGGGATATTTTTTTTTTAACATAGAGCAAGGCCCACGGACTGGACTGCATTGACTGGATTGGTGCAGTGGGGGGCCGAGTGAAATGTGAAGGCGGGAGCAGCCTAGTGCAGTAACTCCACTGGCGAAGAAGGCACAGAGGACCTAGCTACTGGCCCCGGTTAATACAGTTGAGCAGGGGTGGCGAAAGTGCTCTGGACTTTACACTGGTGAGCACACAACCAAATCTATACATACAGCGCTTGGCACTGTAAACTGTATATTGTGATGGCCCAGCACATAAAAGGCAGTGCTGCTGGGAACCAGCGCCTGGGAAGCACGATCCCACTATGGGGTAAACACACAAACAGCAGGCATGGCTTAACTTCGAGGTGCGGAAACCTACCAGAGCACAACAGGAAGCGCACTAGGATTTGGAGCTGGAGCCACAGGGGAAAGGCCCTACGGCACTGGAAGCAACACTGTTGGCAATACAAACCAGCCTACAATCAATTGATGGGAAAATTGACGCTTTAAACATGCGAATGGACCACCTGGTGGCAAAATTAGACAAACAAGGGGCCAGACTGGGAGAAGCTGAAAAGCATATATCCAATACGGCCTGCAATCGGTTACATCCAAGTGCCTCAACATGGAGAAGGTGTTAGCGGTGATCCAGGCCAAGAACAAGGACTTGGAAGCATAGTCACGGCGCAATAACCTCCGAATAACTGGGTTGTCAGAAACGACGAACACTGGTAAACTGGAGCTTTACATTGTAACGATGCTCTCTAGTAGGTGTTTGGCCCTGAACACCTGTATACGATCCTAATTGTTGAAAGAGCACACAGGTCACTTGCGGCGAGACCTATCCCTGGAGCACTGCCACGACCAATAATAGATAAATTGCTTAATTTTCGAGATACAGTGCTACATCTTGTAAGGGAAAAGCAGACCAACAACTGCAAAGGCAATGATACAGCATTCTACCTGGATTTCACCGCCTCGGTACAGGCAGCACAACGGGAATTCCTGCCAGTGAAGAAAAAGCTACAGGCAGCACATGTGCCGAATGCAATGCTCTACCTGGCCCACCTGCGAATTGGGGAAAGGGGCAAGATATACAATTTTTAACTCCCTGAAAACGGCAATGGAATATGTAAAGACACTGTCAAGGAACTGGAGAGAACAAGCAGGCAAATCAGGAGAGGAGGCTTCTGATGGAGACCAGTCAAGTTAAATGAACATTGGGGCAGGCGGATGGGTTGTCAGAGGTGGGAGCAGCTACAGCCGCCTGCGGTAAGCTGCAGAGACGAACTGCCACGGTGCCAGGTCAAGTGAAAGGTACAATGTCATGAATGTGGGAATCAGGTATGAATATGTCATGTCCCAGAGTTATTGACTGCTAGATGTTACTGTATAACTGTACACACCTGGCCACCTCCCCCAGTTACCGGGACGGTCTTTAGGCCCTAGCAAGATGTTAAATGTTGATCTCTTTTTGTATGTGGGATTGTTTCACAGGGATGGCTTTAGCAAGTTGGGTGTGCTAAAGTGGGTGGGGGGAGGGTTGATATTGGATCAAGGGTGATAATTGTGAACACCTATGGCCATAACGTAGCTGACCCTGACTTTTATAATGAGATATGGAGGTGCATGGTGATATGGGGGGTGACTTGACTGCATACTTGGATTCTCAGCTGGATCAATCTGCTACGACGGCCTGCATGGTAAACTATCAGTTGGTATTATACGGGACTTTATGGAAACCGAGGGGTTGGTGGATATATGGAGACTTCGAAATCCTGAGGGGAGGGAGGGGACGTATATATCCTCGGTACACGGTACATGGTCCCGATTAGACTACTGGCTGGTCTCAAGAGAGATGTGCACATCTGTGGTGGGAGTATCGCACTTAGCTCGTACACTGTTGAACCACTCCCCTGTGCTACTCGAGCTGGAGGTTCCCACACACATCAGACCCCCTTTTCAATGGAGGTTACAACCTGTGTCATTGCTCAACCCTGTCTTTCGGAGCTCTATTGGGTCCGCCATCACATATTTTTTCCAGGAAAACGAGGGATCGGTGTCAGATGCTGGGCTAATTTGGGAAGCTTTTAAAGTCACAATACGAGGGGAGTGGATGGGAATGCAAGCAGGAGTGCTGAAATATTTATAGAATAAATTGCAAGATATAGAAAGTAAACTGCACACTTTAGAGCGTCAATATGCACAACGGTCATCAGGTGATATACTGGCGTAGATAAGGGAGCTAATAACGGAACATGCGGAAATCGCTGAGCAAGAAGTGCTGCACAGGTCTAGACGATGGGAGGCTCGACGATATGGGGAGGGGGAGGCCGGGACGCTCGTTCGCCTCTAAGCTGGCGGAACCAAAGGCGCAGGTACACATAGTGAAAATTGTAAGCCACGACTAATCTACACAGTACACGACACCTGAAATCTTGGCAGCTTTTTCAGAGTACTACTCCGAACTATATGGACCTAGGCCAGAGGCACGGGATAGCGACGTATCCAGCTATCTGGACAATGTAGCAATGGGCTGGCTGTCCCTTGGACAAAGAAAGAACTTGACACAGCCCATGACAGTAGAGGATGTGAAGGATGCAATTTTGTCACTGCCAAATGGGAAAGCGGCAGGGTCGGAAGGGCTGCCGGGTACATTTCATAAAAAGTATGCAGAACAACTGGCTCCACAACTGCTGAGTATGTATGCGGCAGCATACAAAGCTGGTACCCTACCCCAAACTCTTTGGGAGGCCCTTATAATCGCGATCCCTAAACCGACGAAGACCCAGGTCGTTGCGAGTCTTATAGACCTCTGTCTATGATTGACACCAAAATCCTGGCGAAAATGATCGCCACCCAACTCCAACCTTTTTTGCCCAATTTGGTTCTCTTGGACCAGTCAGGATTTGTGGCGGGGAGATCTACGACCCATAACCTATGAACAATGTTCGCTGTGTTAGATCAGTTAAACCCCAAGTTGAAGGCTGCAGCAATAGTCCTAGACGCCGCCAAAGTGTTTGACTCCATACATTGGGGTATATATTCACAGTTTTGCAGCGTATGGGGATGCAGTGTATATTTCTGAAATGGGTATGCCTACTTTATACACACAAATAATCAGAGAGGAATGGATCACTTGTCCTGTTTATACCAGGGTCTAGGGATCTGGCCGTCGGTAAAAACCGGAGCACGGCAGACGGAGACAGCACAAGCAACCACAAAGACTTCTCACTGTAGAAGTGCGTTCAATCCGCAGGTCCTCCAAGGGAGCCTACTTAGCCCCAAGATAAGTTATAGGTACCACTGACCCATAAACATTCAGCATACTAACTGATGCACAAAGAAGAAGGGTAAGGGAAAAACGTCCCTTGGCACGTCACACAACTGTGACTTGCAATTTTGGTCCTGAAGAAAGCCCTCCGAACCTACCAGGCACTTAAAGGGCTGAAACATGCTGACCGCTCAACCACTTTTTTGATACAGGTGCTATAGAACAGTAGTCCTTCTATTCACGTACCACCTTTCATTTTTAACCTTGCCCCATCCCTGGTAGAATAAAAACGGATCAGAGACATGGAGGCATTTTTAAACTCACCTCACTCACACCCTCACCATTCCTGATCACTACTGTGAATAACCAATTGGTCTCCCTCCTGGTGGAGGAAAGCACTACTAAGACCCTATGATGATGCGGTTCGTGTAAAAGATTGAAACGGACAATCAAGATATACCGATGTTATGACGATCACATGAATGAGGGTTTTCACAGAGGGCCATAACCCTAGACCCTGGTATTAACAGGACAAGTGACCCATTCCTCTCTGATTATTTGTCTATTGAATGGAAGCCGAATGGATCTGAGCTTCTCTCTCCCCTAACTGATTATAAGATACTTTATACAGACCCCACAGCAAATATACGGATAAATGACAATCTCGGAGGAGATAAAGCTCTGTGGGGCACTAGACAGGGGTGTCCCTTATCTCTGATGCTGGTTTCCCCTATTCTTCAGCCACTGGCTTGTAAAATCAGGCAGAGGCACGCACAAGCAGCATTGAGGTTCCGGCTGCGTCCTCTTGCCATTTCATCGTATGCAGATTACATGTTTTTGTATTTTAGAGAGACAGAGACAAATCATGAACCTGTAATCAGGATATATTTATGGTTTGAGAGGTACTCCGGATTAAAGATTAATTGGGATAAATCTACAGTATTACCCTCTGTTAGAATTGGGGGTCTCTACTTGGCAGAGGTAGGTACCTTTGACAAATAGGGACCCCTGTATCTAGTCAGGGTAAGGGGGTACACTTCTAAAATAACCCCTGTTCACCCCCTTGGTAGCATGGCACGAGCAGACAGGCTTATCTCAGAGGCAGTGTGTCACCATCACTGCATGCAGAGACTTCCCTGCAGGTAATGAGGCAAAACACAGCACTCTTAGCTGGGCTCCCCTCCACAGGTTATTCAGAGATCTAACCTCGCATGTAAGTGTTGTTCAAAGCACAGTTCTTGAAGTCTCCAATATACTTTCTTCATATTAACTTGGCTCTCCAACTGATGCGCCTGAATCACCATGAGTTTGCTCCACAGTCCAGATCCAACCAATCAGCTCTTCCAACTTTTCTTCCACTGCTTTGACAGACACTTTAGTCTGAGCTGATTTCTGGTCAATGTTGCATGAAATGAATTTATACATCTGAGCAAGGAATGTTCCTTTCTATTGTACTACATTAATTAGACAGATGTTTTTCCTTCTTTTTGCATCTCTTTCTGAGAGCGCTTAAGCACAGTTTAAAGAGTTCTTCCTTGAAATTCTTTTTATCTCCTATGTTTCTTTAGTGTAGTAAAATGCTTAGGCTAGGCTCAATCAGTGACAAGGCTTGGTCAGTGGCATAGTTCAGACTCCATCTCAACTTGGGACGATGGTGGCAATTCACTCTTCAGGACTACCCAGGGATTTTAAAGGATGTCTCAACACTCGATTATCATTGAAACTTCACCGCTACAGAAAAAAAGGCTATTCTCTGGATGTAGAAGAAAGGCCAACTCCTGGCCTTGACTCCACTGCCCCGTCTCCTACATCAGCCCTTCCTTCATTAGGCGTTTCTTTCTAGCATAAAGTCCTAATTATGTTGCAGACCGTCATCTGGACTACTGCGCTCTGCAAGGCTCACAGTCACCACTCCAGTGCCACCACAACCCTCAGCGGATTCTGCAGTATCTGATAGGATGTGAGAATGCCACCGCTGGCTTGTTATTTTAGTGTCCTGCACCTACTTATTGTAGCACCGGGCAGCACAAGGGGTCTGACGAGTGGCCAATGCCATAAATGGGCAGCGAGACTTGTGTCCCCCTACTTCTCACTGGTCATTCTAGGCACCCCAAGTCACCAAAACACCGAGCTAGAACACTGTGATTGAGGAAAAGCTAACCCAACTGGAGCACCAAATAAGTGTGGCCATCTTTTTGTTTAGCATTTTTAAATATATTCATGGTAAATAAGGTATATCTTTTCATGTAGGTTTACAGTATTTTTCGGTGGCCTCCACAAGAGGATGCTCATGGCATTTTGTAATGATCAAGAGTGATATTTGGTTTTTGAAGATTCTTGCTAACCTTCTGGGTCCAGCCCCAGGCTTTGCAATCGTCAGAAGCATACTACTATGTCATCTTTCAGGTGTGCACTATTTTCAAGATGATTTCTTGATATTTGGGGAGTACCTGACAAAAAGCACAATAAGGAGATATGCCAGGTGCTAGACATTTCATAGGAGATGATCACCATATCAGTGGGATGGTGCTAGTCCCAAAGGAAGTTTGATTTCAGGTATCAAACTACTTCAGTACCTGCCTCCAAGAAAGAGTTGTTACATTTTCTAGGGATGACTGAATGTTGAGCAAAGTTTCACAACAATTTTAAGATCATGAGAAAGTGACACAAGAAAGGAAAAGATTTGAGTAGTTCAAAGAATGTGAGGATCAATTAAACAAGGTAAAAGACGATAGATGACCAACTCCATGTTTGGAGAGATTAAATATAATCGGTGCTCAAACCGCTATCATAGATGCCTGTGATTATGGATTAGGTGTTGTCTTCATCCAAGTGATTTAGTGGAATAGCCCACTTTAACTTTCAGAGCTCTGGCAGGAGCTGAATTCAATTACTCTGTGGTTGAAAATGAAGGTTTAGCAGTTGTCTCAGCTACCAAAACGTTCAAGGGTTTTGTTTAAGACAAAACATTTGTGAATACTGACCACAAACCCTTAAAAGAAGTGTTCATGCAAAACGGTCAAGAAATAAAGAAAAAAAATCCTTAGCCCATAAGAAACCCTCGCTGTTCTTTTGGTGCCCCCTGAAGAGTAGTCCTCATCATATGGATGCGTGCGAGAGGCCAATAAAATATGCAGCGCAACGGAGCACGATATTCATGGCCCATATTTTCTAGATGCAAGGAAAAGTAACGTTTGCTAAATGTCAAATAGATGAAAACCAAACAAAAATATACATGTGCAACTACATAACCATACCTTATGGTTTTAAGAAGTAAAGGTTTAGGGGAAAGGGACAAAACCGGTTCATCAGTGAAGATTTCAACATTTGGGCTCAGACTCTGATGCAGTAACACATGGTGAAGTGGGCTGCCTCGCTCCTGGCAGTCAACTCCAATGCAAACCAATATTTTGCTTCACGTGCGTCAGCTGAGAGGTCTCGTTTGCTGCACTTAGCCTCTAGCAAGAAAGGTTAATTTGCAGAAAGCTAAAGGCTGCAGCTTTCGTTTATGTGCTTGTTTTTTACTGGACAATGGAAGTGTATGGACATTTCGAGATTCTCTATTTCCTGGCCCACAAGCACAATTGCTAAGGAAGACCTTTCTCCTTTGGGAAAATCATTGGTTGGTTCCAATACTGTAGACTTCCTAACACCAGCAGAGTTAGGGTAATTACCACTACGAGTGCTACCTCAGTTGATCCCAATATCATGACTGGACAAGCAATACTCTTTTTCTGTGCATTGATCTATATTTCATGCAAGAGGACAGCTTATAGTACTGCTAGCTTCACTTGTTTTTAGAGGGAGAATACCTTAGGCAGGCAGATTACCATGTCAGGAGGCACAAGTATGCAGGTGCACTAAAAGTGGCTCTAGAGTTTTCAAACAAAGGCCCACATCTGTTCAGTTACTCTAGTCAAACATCCCGAGTCAAGTATGCAGTGCAGTTAACAAAACTGGGCAAATATAAAATAATATTTGTCAGACTCTTTTCAGGGCCATGAGGCAACAAGGTACTACTGGGCTTCAGCCATGAGGCCTAGAGTTGTTTGCCTCTGGTGTCCAGAGGCCCATCCTACTATGGCTTTTCAAACTGGGCCAAGTACACCCTCTTCAACACTTTACTCTTGGTGGCGAGCAGTCACAGGCTTCTCAGGGAGGTAGTCTGCAGTTATATAAACTCAGAGCACAATAATTGATTAGCCTAGTGCGTATCTCTTATTTAAAAAAAATACTTTATTACACACAAAAATTAAATATACATACTACAATATGGAGGTACGAAACCTACCAGCGCAAGGCCACTGCACCCAGAGTCAGGACACCTGGCTTCTAACCTTTCCCCTCCATGTTCTCTACTAAACTTGGCGTTGCATCTGATATGGCAGATTTCAGGCATACTTGATTGCTACCCCTCTCTTTTAAAGTTACCAATTTTCATATCTCACCAATGAGAAAATTTGAAAGTGTCAGTCAAGTCTGGGACCAGCAGCACACCTCTGGTTCTTGGAGGAGACACACCAGCTGCAAGCGCTTCAGCCCTCGGATCCAATCCTTGGAAGCGGCAGCGGAACCCTCCACCCGAAGTCTGTTCCAGCAGGCAGGCACTGTGTCGTTGATGGTTTCTGACTGGTCGCAAACATGCTTCTGGGTGCTGGATGAGTTTGATGGTTAGTTATGGGGTTAAAAATCAGAGGCCAAGATGCTCTATAGCCAAATGGGAGCTGCTCCAAACGCTGTGGAGTTGTATTATGGTTGTTACCTTTTGGGAGGCGGTGTTCCCTCCGCTGGAGGACAAATTGGACTGGCAATTTCTGCGTGACCCTAGAATGGCTTTACAGCACCTAAACATAGAGCTAGATAGTAACAGATACAAGGTTGCGTTGCTGTGGTTGGGTTTGCCTCACTAACTTGTCTTTGTTTTGTGTTTTTTCCGCACAGGTTTGGTTACACAAGGAGGTCAGAACACGAGTGGAATTGAGCTTGGTGACACTTCTGGAACCCAAACGATGTCAAGCACGTTTGATTTCAGCTGAAACTGTGGTTGTGAAGCCTTCCTTCAATACAAAGGAAAGCCAGGCAAGAGATTGTGGCTAAGGAGCAATTTAAATCTGTCAGAGCCCAATATGGTGTCAGCCTCATGTGTGATCTCCAATTCCTGTGGAGTTTACAGTAGTGCAAGAGAGCTGGGCCTGCCCAGTTGGGCTCGCCATTAGTCGGGGACCACCCAATAGGGTTAAGATTGAAGGGGTCAAACCCAGAAGACTCGCTGGACATGCTCATAAAGCACAAACCTGGGGACCAATTTTGGATGTTAGCGAGCTGGTAGGACAGACTATGACAATGCAAACATCTTTGAGCTAGGCAGCTATGCACATGAATGAACTGATGCAAAAAAGTGTGTATTTTTTTAAATTGGGACTTGTTTTTATTTTCTGATTTAAAGCACGTCTTGATTTTTTTTTATAACATATTCTGAAAAAATGTCTCTCAAGAACCAATGTCACTTATTTGTATTAACTGTACTCCTCTCAAATGGTTTCACATAGCCAGTGTTTATATTTCAATGCAATGAATAATTGGGATGTGTGAATAAATAAAGACTCTCAATGAACCTTGTTACCACAAAGTAATACATTACCTGACTTGAATAGTTTCTTTGAAAAGTACATTTCTTTCTAACAGCACACCAACAAAGTAATTAGATATACTATTAAAGCTACGAACAAGCTGAACTCCATCGCTGAAGCATGGCATTTGCATACGTCTTTTAACAATCATATGTAAAGGCAGATATTTCAGAAAGTGTACTTGGGACCATTTGTACAAAGCATTTTTGCAGTCGGAATCGACCCGATCAGCTCATTTCAGACCGCAAAAATGATTTTACATTTGTTCAAAGCATACATTGCGGTTCGGTAACACGTTAGCGAATCGCAATTTGTGTTTGCGATTCGGTATTTGGAAGGAGTATGTTCAGGGCTTCCCTTCCAAATACCGAATCTGAATGGGATGTATTAATGTTTTGCGAGCGAATTTCGGTTGCAAAATAGTAATACTTTACCAACTCCTCGAGAGAGGTGATAACCCATTCGCAAATGAAAAGGGGACCCCTTCCCAAGCAGGCTGTGGTTCCACAGATCACTGCCTACTCTTAAGAAATGAAACTTCAAAGTTTCATTTCTCTTTTTATAAACATATCCCATTTTCCTTTAAGGAAAACGGGCTGCATTAAAAAAAAAAAGCTTACTTTAATAAAAAGCAATCACAGACATGGTGGTCTGCTGACCCCAGCAGGCCACCATCACTGTGATTGTACTGATTTCTAAAGGGTCGCAACCTGTGACCTACCTCATTAATATTCAAGAGGTAGGTCGATTTACAACCCATTAAGGAATGGCAATTTGAAAAATGTAAGTTTTCTAATATCAGGAATTGCGATTTCCTAATTGCGATTCGCAATTTTAGACTTTGTACATGTGGCCCCTGGTTCCATATTCTCATGATATTTACAAAATATTTGGCAAGAATTCAGCCAGAACATTCTTTATTTATTTATTTTTTAAACTTTTTTATTATCACGAAATTCAGGGCATAATATAATCACTTGGCATACATATAAGGCAGTAATTATTGTCTCAACCTTCGGTGACATTGCATACATCAACTATACCTGTTGCAGCATAAACATCTTTGCTGCCATTCTGTTATTTCCACTCCATCCTCCCCTCCCCTTATTCGGATATGTCTTCCGTCTCCAGCACAGGTGGTTCACAGATATAACCTCTAAATTTGTTCCAAGCTCCCCACATTTTTCCACATTTTTGTTGACTTCCGCGGTGTACAAATACCGCCTTCTCCGCCACCAGGGCCTCATCCATGTCTTTGCACCAGTCCCGGAGTGTTTGTGACTCCCCTGAACCCCACATTTTGGCAATATTGCGTTTAGCAAATATCATTCCTAACGTCCCCCAATCCTGCGCTGGGTGGGTAAGATCATTCGGTTCCCACACGTTTAGCAAACATCGTTTCAGAACATTCTTAAAGTCAGACTTAAAGCACGTTCTTAAAGTCAGACCTACAAATAGTGAAGGACATGGGGTTGAATCCCCATGTTGTACACAAGGTAAATGCTATCTATTGAATTATGTAATTCTTCTGTTTAAAAACATAAGTCATCTGTCATCTTACAATAATTCACTTTCCAGGTGCTCATTTCTTAAATATAACTCCATTTGGGTTCAAAAGAATAGTAAGCAGCTAGTTGTCCCTATTCTAGTGAGTGGTGTAAAAATCCCCAACAATGCCTCAAGTTTTTGAAACTTTAAACATGTTCTGAAATCTTATGTGGTGGGGTCAAGGCTAGAAACATAAAAATGATTAAAAGTGAAATAATGTGTGTGGCTTACCAATGAGACCCAGACGTTGTGTATTTATGCCCTGAAGACACAATCAGGCTTCTTTGGGGCAGAGGTGGATTTCCACCTTTCTCGGTTTCATTTGAGTAGTTCCATTTTGAGCTAGTATGTTCAGATCGAAGGAAGCACAAACCCCATAATGACCTGTGCTATGATTGAGCCAGTCCTACTGGAAATCTTTGTGCTGACCAAAGACAATCAATGACACATTGGGGTTTATAAATGTTATGTCTCTGGAGAATGTTTAATACAGCATTACTGGGGTCTTCGTTTCACACGGAGAGGCAATCCCCAGGTGAAAGTCATGTCAAGAGGAGCTCTAAGGTAAAAACTAGATCTGGGATGTGAAGAGGCACTTCAGACTTGATATGGGAGCCAGCAGCACCATTTTGGCAGTGGTCTGTAAAATCTGCTGTGCCAAGTTTCAGGAGAAAGCAGTGGAGGTTTCAGGTTCTGGATGCCGAGCAGTAAGTAGCATGTTGAATAGGTTGCGCTCTGTAATATCCTATTATAGACCTAGATAAAATGCAGCTTCAAAACACCTCTGCACAGATAATATTATCTTATGCACTGAATACATCTGACAACTATTACTGGCCCACTTAAAAACTATTCCCAACTTACACACACTTGATACCCCAAGAAAAGGGAAAGAATGGGTTCCTACCATCTGCTCCACTAGTGGGCCCATCAGGTCTGGGGGTTCCTGTGCTCTTTTTCCTGCGGTGCTTCTTCCGGTTGGCATGGGGAGAAGGTGGGGGCTCCAGCCTGGGGCTGGCACTGCTGCTGATGCTGGTGTTGGAACTTTGGGAATCCCCTGTACAGTTAGCTGCAGGAATCAAGCAGAGAACAAGAACCACTAGCACACGGTGATACAATGAGACACTGTCAGAGCATAGGGTAAATAAAACTGGGTTACAGAGGAGACAGTGGGGAGACAAGGGGCATGACTGATAAAAATGAACAGAGTGCTTAGGAATAGAGAGAGGTGAGGCAGGCAGAGCTTGACATTTTCGGGAGAGAAAAGGAGAAGCCCATCAGAGAAGGAATGAGATAGAACAGTGATATAGTGCAGAGAGAGTAAGGAACATAGGGACATATATGGGAATAGCGGCTTTGACATTGGGGAGTGAAGAATTTTAAAAAGTGAGGGAGGGGCAGACAGAACCCAGGAGCAGGAAAATGATGGGTCGAGAAAAAGGAACTGAGATTGGTGCAGGGAAAGATAGAGTGCAGAAGAGAAATAGATAAAGGATGTGAGGAAGACAAAAAAAAGATATTGAACCAGGAAGTCAAGAGAAATTACAAAATCAAGGTACAGAGCCATATAGGGAAGAGCATTAGCCCAAAGGAAGAAAGCGCTGTTTCCCTTAGAGAGACACAGATCAAAGTCCTGCAGTGCATAGACTTCTACAGATACACAATTATACAGTAAAGAAATATACAGATCAAAGTATTATAGTGCCTTGAGGGCTACAGAACTAAACACCACAGTGCAGCGAACCTGTAGATCAAGGTACTATATTGTAAAGTGTTCTATTGCTTAAAGTTCTAGAGGAGCTTTACCAAGAAGATGAAAGGCAGGAATGTGGAGTTTCAGAGAATACTGAGAAATGGACGCACTTTCTCTTTAAAACCCTCTGTCCTCTACCTACACCTATTGACAAGTTGAGAGGGGTGGGTGAAGGGAGAGAGAGGGGGAAAGAGGTAGAAAGCTTGTTTTCACCCCCTGTATCTTTAAAGATACCACAGCAACCCCACAGAAGAGTGCAATGAGGGTGGCCAACCTCCCATTATCATTTTGCAGGACAATGTGTGTGCAGAGACACTTTATGCATGCAGAGGTACCAGAAAATGTTAGTTGGGGCTATGATTCAGGTAGCACATTTTGGGGGTTTCATTCTAAATATCGGTCCTCTAAATCAGGCCATATTAAAAGATGAAACTTGGGTGCAGATAGAGCTTAACAAGTGTGGTTACAATTCATTCTATTTACCACCTCCTGTAATAAGCCTTGACTTTTTGGTATTGTAACTTTTGTGAGACAAGTTTAGAAAATGAACCTGGTATCCAAATGGAATGAAATAGTCTTAAGCTTTGAAACCCCAATGTTAAATATCAGTATCTACCATGCATATTGCCCATTAATCACCTAGTGCCACATGACCTAGTTCAGTGGATACGCTTTCGCCATGTAACTAGGATAATTGACATTTAATCTCAGTTTTACCATTTCACTCCAAATAAACAACACATTCTAGATTTCCCTAGGAGATGCAGCCCCTAGGCGATTTCTAAAAGAATCACTGCCATTCCGGTGTGGTCTGGTAAACTAGTTGGAAACAAGGGACCAGTAAACATGGTTTTTAATCATGGCCTCCCATTTGGCCAAATTGTGCATTCTTGGGAAATCCATTTTTTAAAAGTATTCCACTGCTCCCTTTTTTTTTGGACAAGTTTGGAAGTATTTAGAATAAAAAGAAGTTAGTAATCATTTGGTTAAAAAATTGACTGGTTTGGGGTGTGGCCAGGGCGGAGAGCAGTGAAGAAATACTTCTGCTGAGCTCAGTGCTTTGGTGCCTTGATAAGCCTGTTAACTAATGCTGTCTGACCAGAGATGAAGAGATATATTTGATGTCCACCAGACCCTAGAACTAGAAGGAGAGGCTGGCAGTGACAGTCCTGAGCCTTCAAGTCCACAAAATGAAATAATTAGCTGTATACCCAACAACCGGGTGGTTTGCAAATCCAATATGGCTGCCACAACCTGCTTCGGTCTATCGGATCGGGCAGACCTGGGTGGCTTGAGCAGCATTGGCGCTGTTCATGAGACTTCCTGATGCCTCTTGGGATAGGCAGCTAAACTGGAACAGAATGACAGCAAGCTTGGGGAGCAAGCGGGAGGCACCTTCTCAAGAGGTGCCTCAGGAAGAAGGGACAATTGGGATCCTGTAGTCCGTGGGCTGGTATTAAGGACTGAGGATCACCTGCTCTCCACTGCAACACCGAATAGAGAGTCATGTTAGCTGTGCTGCTGAAAATAAATGAAGACCTGACAAATGAGGAAGGCCACATATTAGCTTCTTGTGGACCCTCGTGAAGCGGAGCACAGCTCGAGTAAGGACAATACAATTTATTCTCAGAGAAGGAGCATGAATCTACTCTTAGCAGGACCACATAAAGATTTACGTGCACCCAGGGTGGAACAGTCATATCTGGCACCAAAATTAGGAAAAGCCAGGCATTACCCTCATTCATAATAACACCCTAAAATAAACTGTGAACTGTTTAGCAAGGGGTGCAGAGTGATTAGTCACCCATCAGGCAATACACGGCACAGGAAAAGAATACCAACTACCTAGAGGAGAATAGAGTCCCTTTGCAAAATGTGAGGGAATAGGGTGAAATCAACAAAATCTGCCCTCCATAAAAGACATGTATGTTACAAACAACCACCATGTTAGATGCCCCTCTTTCATAGTCCGCTCCAGAAGAGAGCTCAAGTGGAACAGGACTAGCGTGCATGGCAGAACTCTATGAGCCCGCAACAAAAGAAGACATTTGCACTCTTCATCAAAGAATTCCAAACAGATTTGATCTTG
Source organism: Triturus cristatus (assembly GCF_964204655.1). NCBI lineage: Eukaryota > Metazoa > Chordata > Amphibia > Caudata > Salamandridae > Triturus > Triturus cristatus. The sequence goes on along the minus strand of NC_140593.1, from coordinate 751,562,676 downwards.
CTACATAGAGACCTCACTGTTAAACTAATGGAACGAGATTATTTGCTCCAGAAAGCAGACACAAATTGATCACTTGGAAAGCTGTCTTGCTGGAAAACCCCACAAAGTTGCTGGGGAGGCCATTAGAATCAACACTCTGGAATGACAACATATGGCCCTGATGGACACAGTGGATTTGGAAAACAGGCCAAGACTTAACAACACACTTCTACGGGGAATACATAGCACAGTCAATAATTTAGATCTAGAGGCTCATATTCAGGCACTATTCTCCCACATCCTACAGCAACAAGAAGCCATGCTTGTGTGTCTTGATTGCACACATTGAGTGATCGCTGCTTTTTAACGCAGAAACTCCCCACCTGATGTTTTGATGCAAGTTCACTACTTTCCAGAAAAAGAAGAAATTCTACAAGAAGCTAGAAAACAAGAAACAGTGGTGTTTCGTGGTGACACAGTGTTGCTGTTCTAGGATGTTTCTCCCTACACTTTGGCCAAACAACTTGAATTCAAAGAAGTGACGGCATAGCTACAAAAATCCAATTTCCCATGTCTTCACTTTTTTAATCTGTATTTTTGGGCATTTTAAACAGAAAACAAAGGGGGGGAAATATAAGGGTAGGGAAGAGGAGATGCAAAAGTCATTCCTCACATACCATATAGCATCATGTTACAGAAGAAAAAAAAAGGGGACAATTCATTTAGGTTCAAAACTACATCTAGGTCAACATCTCCCCTACCAGGCAGGTAGGTGAAGTCATGCGGGGCGATCTGAGTCACGGTACAAGACCTCGGTGGTGACTGCTCACTACCTGGAGGCAGTGTCCAGGGCCATCAAGCCCACTGTGTCATTTGGAGCTTCAGCCGCTCATCGCAGCCTCAGATGCAGGACTAGTGGCGGCCAGATATCCTTGGACCGAGCACACACCGGCATGAGTTACCAGTAGCTTGTTACCTGTTCCTGGAAATATGCAGCATCCTCCAGCCAATCCGCAGTTTTCGGTGCCATCCCCAGTAAATAGCCAACCTCCGTTTAGCCAGAAATAGCAGCTTGGCAGTGAGTTAGGGGGGCCTCCTTTACGTAGCACAGCAGGGCCACCTTTGGTGTCCACTGCGGGAGATGACCTGTGATCTCGGCCACCTTGCTTTAAATACTAGCCCAAAGAAACTCACTACTTGGATCGGTCCCAAGCAAGGTGGAGGAATGTAGCCATTAGAGCAGCACATCTCAAGCAGTGTGCGTCTTCCACGAGCCCCACTGATGCAGTTTAACAGGCGTATGATACAGTCTATACAGGAATTTAACGTGAAGAAGTCTGAGACTGTAGTTCAGAGATTGAGTGGCAGATTGGGTGCCTCATAGATGAGGGGGGTTGAGTCTGAATCCCAGACGATCTGAACCCCAGGGAGGCACACAGGGACCTTGTTCTCCATTACAGTACACAGGCGGGTTATGAGCCTGCGGAGAGGAAGGAGTGGTGGTCTAAGGCGTGAAGTGTGAGGGGGCATTGGGAACGTAATGAGCAGCGGTCTGCATGTAGCACAGAGTTGGTGGTAGAGAAGGGCATCAAAGCACAGTAGGAGGGTGGAGGAATGAAATGTTCATCTGAGTAAAGCTCATCGAACATGAGAAGCTCAAGGCGGTCAGCGCACCAGCAGGCCCCCTAATTCGCCATCGTGGGAAGCAACAGATTCAATGACTAATGGCATATTGGGTGCGTAAAGGAAGTGAAGCCAGACTCGCCTCCGCGGGCCGTCCTAGGCCAATCAAGCGCAAGCCACTGTGTCTATCTCAGTACGTGTGCCCAATGAATCTGGTACAGCACACTAGCCAGGGGGCATGGGTCCACCTGGTCGGCCTCCACCTCACTGTGTGGCTGGAATAAAGTAGGATGTAGCATAAAGATGCATATCAGGAGCGCTTAGACCACCCTGCTGGAATGGTAACGGAAGAGTTTACCACGCCCCCCTCAGTTGTTTGCCAGCCCGTGCCAGAGACACCAGATTGGAGTGATTTCAAAAAGTGTTCTGTGAGCAGGATTGGGATATTGATGAATAAGTAAAGGAACTTAGGAATTACAAACAGCCTCCCTGTTAAAAATAATGAGTCTGCCTAGTTGCCTCCTCGTAGTCACAAAGTTTCTGTCTCAAGGAAGCGAGTGTGTGCACATTTCTGGTTTAGAAGAATTTGAGCTTGAGAGTGCATATATATGTTTCTAGTGTGACAAGTTGTGTACAGGTCGCCTTAAGTATCCCTGACTGCTTCACTATACAAGTGCCTCAGATAACGACCTTAAACGCCCCCACAATGTGGATGGGGAAGTAACCGAGCCCTCGTTGTGGGTTTTAAAATCGAAGACGGCTGTCCGAATTTCATCTCGGAAGTCTGCGGGGGTATGTAAAGTGAAGCTCTGGGGGAAGGTGAGGGTGGGGAGTGATTTACCGCAAGACAGGTGCATGATCAGAGAGTTCTAGGGAGGTGAGTGACAATCGTGGTTCAGGTGAGGGCGTCCTGTGTGAGCAGCCAATAGTGTGTTCTGGACCAGGTGCTATGTGTGGAAGTAATGCAAGCGCAAAAGTTCTGTAGGTTTTCATCACACGAGTGCATGAAGTTGAGCAGCTGTGCTAGGGTAGGGCCGCCTGAGGGCGCTGGATCGGTCTATAGAATGGTCCAGGATTACATTGAATTCGCCTTCCCATAGAATAGTGCCAGTGATCACTGCGGTGATTAAGCACCAGAACTCTACAAAGAGTTCTGAGCAGTCCGTATTGGGGCCATGGCCTGAAGCTAGAATTATGTGGAAATTGTGCAGCATGTCAAATAGAATGACAAATCTGTTGTCTGTGTCACAGAGGGTATGTTGTGTGCCACTGGAGTCCCTTGCAAAGGAGTATGGCAGTGTCCCGAGCATAATGAGAGCACAGGGAGGTGTGCGTGTCGCCGATCCACCCAGCCCAAAGACGAGGAGCAGTCGCCAGGGTCAGATGGAGGTCTTGGAGAAAGCAAATATATATGTGGTGCCTGTTGAGGCATGCGTGCACGAAGTATGCCTTGCACCTGTCACTGAGTCCTCGGATATTCCTGGTCAAGCATTTAATGGATGTCATCGTCTATCAGAGGAATAAGAATTGAAAGGGGCCATTACGAAAGGGGACATGTGATGCTCATTGTGTCTGTAGGGAGGGAGAGGTTTCATTCATAGAGTACGAGGCATGCAAAGCGAAAAAAAATACAACAACAGAGGTCCCACCCACTTCAACCCACCCAACTGGTTGAAAGACCTCATCTCACCCCCAACCCAAATCCAAACACTAGTAACAGTATGGCATGATGGAAAACATTCCTCAGGGAAACAAAGAACCAGGCAAACGTCCCAGACATTAACTGACCAGGTGGTCGAGAGAACTGGAGAAGAACCCCTAACAGAGGTCAGTGCAGTAAGCGAAACAGTCACAAGAGGTGGAGTTGTTGAACCAAATTCCAGCCAGTTATCCACTTCCAGGGCTAATGGAGTTAGCAGAGTCACATAGATGAAGTTCAAGGTGAGGTAGTCATGCCCAGATCCACTCCGAGAATACAGAGATTGTTGGGCCTAGAGCACGCTTCCAGTTCTTCATTCTAAAGCTTGATAACCTCCAGTACTTTCTCCATAAGGAGGAGGTGCTCACTAGGGGTTGTGTGGGAGTCTTCAATGTCAGAGGTGTGATTTTCCAGGTGATCAAGACGATCGTCGTGTTTGTTGACTCTATCTTTTATGCGGTCAGTCCTACTAGTCAGTAGTTCTATTTTGTCATTAATGGTGCAGAAGCTATTATTCACGCTGACAATCTTCTCCTTGATGTCTAGGTCCTGCATACACAACCCAGGAGCAGGCTTGGCAGGTGGGTGAGATCCTTGGTCTGGATCAGTCATACGCATTTGCCTTTTGCCCTCAAAGGCCAGTTTGGACTGCCTGGCATCTTGTTTGCCCATGTTGAGTAGCTATTGCACTCTGCAGTACAGCGAGTCCAGCCTCACCCCACGTCCTCATGCCTGGACTGAGGGTGGGCAATAGCAGACCCAGCTGTAGCCTTTAGCCTGGGGTGGAGAGTAGAAGGTGCATGGGAGGGTCATCCTCCATCTGGTCCAATCATTGGTGGCCATTATCCTTAGGCAAATGTTTCTATCCTAGTGAACACAGTACCCCAGACTGTGCTTTGAGCCACACATAGTGTCAGAAGCACATGACCTAGTGTTGTACTGTCAGTGGTGATGCCTATGCACATTCATACCAAGGGCATTTCCTCACTACTGGCCTCAGTTTGTATGTGCCGTCTCACTCACTTGCTGTCTGTAGGTCCAGAGCAACTGTCCCGAGTTTGGCCTGTCCGGCCTGCATCTTAGCCAGCAGTCCCTGAACGGTGAATTAAAACAATCTTTCTGCCATCTGAACTGTGGACACATGCCCAGTGCTGCCCCTAACCCAGTAAACCACCTGGACCATGGAGGATCCCTTTGCCCTGATGTGATCAGTCATTGGCTTGAACTCAAGGTCATGATGCAGCTCTATAACTCTCCAATAGGAAACTTCGCCTCGCCGGGACAAAGGGGAAAATGTGCATTTATGTTATATATAAAGTGCCCGAATTCTTAAAGGTGGTATGGCTGCAGTCTAGTCCATTATAGTGCTGGAGCATTCTTACTTAATTCAGCCAAAGTGCAGAAAAATACTCCCCACATGTACCTACGAAGCCCTCCAGTCGGCTATCACCCAACGTTGTGTTGTCTATGTCCTGATAATGACCTCAAGTCATGAAGGTCGAAACGCCATTGACATGTACAAGCTAAATTTAGATTCTGAATTATGACATGATTTTATAAATTCTTCCATAAATGTATTGATTCATGCATAACTTTGTTGTGAATTCTTGTCCAATACACTGTAACATTCTTTATTTCTTCCACTTGTTTCACTTGTGCCGTTTTAATATTTCTTCCCAAGCACAAAGTGTTCACCTTTTCACTTATACACAACTTTAAAGCATGGTTGATGCTGTATTTTGATTTGTGAAGTCCAATTTGTATGTCTTTCCTGACAATATAATTGAATTCAATCGTGATTCTGGAACTATTTGTCATTATTTAACGTTCAGCTAGTATTCTTGGCACTACTTGGATTATTTGTGTCACAGAAGACACATAAAGGTTGTATTTGTTGTGTGATCTAGCAGCACAAATCATGAGACTCTAAACTAAAGCACATGGCATTGCTACAAATTCCCTTCCTCTAAACCATTTGTGAGAATGGGTGGACTATAACCAAAGGCTAAGGATAGCACTTGGAGCAGCAGCTTGTCTGTACATGCTTGAAGTGGATGCAGCCAGCAATGGGTGGCAAACTACTAAGCAAAAATGTGGGCCCTGGCTTTATTTTGTAACAGATTAAGTACAGGGTTAGGCCTAGTAGGACTGATGAGAGGCAACTGTTGCTACTCGTTCTCATCAACGCTTCCAAAGCCCCTCTGCACATAGATATAAGATATTCAACACCACCTTTATTGGGTATTTCAGGCCACTAATATTCCCATCCTGATTGCTAATAAAACATTTAATCTAGCCATTTGATTCTGGACAGACACCTCTCAAAAATGTCTAAGGTATTAAACAGCCATCAGGCATGGCTCTCCTGGAGACAAAGATTTGGTTCCCCTGTCTTGTACACCTCGTGGATCTGATTTGGTCCTAAGAGGCAAACCATGAGCCAAACCATCTAAAGATCCAACATGTTTCCTATGCATAGCTTAATTTTTTTGTTCTGCAGAAAATTAAAACTGCAAATTCTGTGCAAGGAAAAAAATACAGTTTGCCTTTAATTTATGCTCATTGTGTGTTACAGCAGCTCCCCTTCCATATGTAGAATGTTGTTTGTTTTTTAGGTCTCTGTTCTAAACCACGCATGCGCTGTCTAGAAGAGACATGTTGTACTTTGTGGGCTTCAGCCAGCCCATAGACTTCCCATTTGCTGGCTCCATCATCGCTCTCACATTGTTTCTTTCCATTTGTCCAAGGCATGCATGCGTTATGCCTCTTCCTGTGTTTAGCCAGCCCCTGGAGCATGGACCAATTACTACTATCCATCCCCAGCTCCCATTTTAACAAATGTTTTCAGAGCTACTTTTTTCTTTGATTTGGAGCACTTTACATGAGAGCTCGTTTTTTCACTCGCTCCAAAGTCCGTTGCTGTAAACAGGGCTGTACATCAATTTCTTATCTCATCACAAACGCTGCTGCTCAAAAGATGAATATTTACATTTTCCAGGTCTTGCTAAATAATCGATGTGTCTGAATATTTTTGTGTAACAGTTGTTGTCATTGTGTTGCGCTAAATAATCAATGTGTTTGTGTATTTTTGTGAACTTTTGTTGTTGTTGTGTGGAATAGTGCTTGTTTTGTTCTTTTTTTGCCTGGATTTTAACTGGCATTGAGCTTCTTTCCAAACCCTCCGAGCTCTGTTTACCCCACCCCCTCCCTCATCGCCGATAGCTTTGTGCATGAGAACTTGTGCAGATTCTTCAAACACCATAGCAGTTACACCATATTACTTCCTATGGCTTTGGCATTGTTAGGGGTTCCTCTTTTTTTTTTTAAACTTGTTTTTATTAGCATTTAAGAGAAATCGATAATGCTGTTCTCAATACTACAATTAACCATGCATCACAGTGTTATACCATATCAGTCCAATCTGCAATATGTGACCATTATACAGTACCCATTATTGACATTTGCACAGTTCAACAAAAGTAGTGTCAGGAGCATTGCGTGTGGCAATGGTTAGCGATTGTAAGGTAGAACATTACCTCACGGTCGGACCTCCCGTGCAGATAGCCTAGAGTTACAGTGATGGTGAGACGTTTACCAAGCCACCAGCACACGGGACTGGATTCCAACCCATGGAGGCTCAGTTCTAGAGACACACATTTTGGATCTGTATGTGGGCATCGCAATTGCAACTGAGAACAGTAAATCTACAATAAAAACAATGAAGTTAGGAAAGAGGAGGCATAGAGGGAGCAGATAGGAAGGAAAAGAGAGTGGGAGGTATGACAGGGCGAGGGGAGTCTAACGCTGCTGGGAAGGTAATTCACAAGGGTGCAGGTGCTACAGCAGCTAGGGCCACGAGTTGTCCCTGATGGCATGTGAGTAAGGATCGGGGTCAACTATGGCGACAGGAGCGTTGGGGATCTCGGGCTCTGAAGTGGAGGGGCCATCTGGGGTGCTGTTTGAATTGGTCCATCTGTGGGTTTCCAGAGACTATCTGGGTCTGGGGGTATACTGCATCCTCAAAGAGATGTAGAACCCGCAACCTCGGTGGTTGTAGTCGAGCATCCACCAGTGGTTTCCATAATTTAGTGAATTTAGTGTCCGGGAGTTGCAAGCGTGCTGTGAGTAGCTCCATTGCCACTGCAGGCCACAGGCGGGTGAAACCATACGTTAATCGGAGGTGTTTCAGCCTTTTTCCAATAAAGAGCATTGGTTTGTTTAGCAGCACCAAGCATGTGGAGGCTGAGATGCCGATCGCGGCGGGTCATGGCACGCAGGTTCACCGGCTGGAGGCCCAGAACAATCGTAAGCGGGTTCTCAGGTAGCGGGTAGCCCAATACCAGTCGAATATGACTGAGAACTTCCTTCTAATAGATGGTCAAGAGTGGGCACGTCGACCAAATGTGTAGGAAATCCCCCGTGGTGCTGGTGCAACGCCAGCATAGAGGCGAATAACTGGGGAACATTTTATGTAACCTGTGAGGAGTATAGTACCATTGTGTCATTACCTTATAGGCGGATTCCTGTTGGGGTATGCTATGGAAGATCTTCGAGATGTCGCGCCACAAGTGCTTCCATTGGGTGGGCACGATTTCAATGTCGGGTACTGACTGCCACCGCAGCGGATAGGGGTGCGGAGCGGTTCGTTGTGAATGTTGGAGAACTTGATATGTACGAGATATTAGTCACCTAGAGTTATCGAATGCACATACCAGCCGTTCGAACGAGGTGAGAGGTCGAGTGGCCGCTCGTGTCAGAGAAGAAGCCTGTACCCAGTGTCGAAGTTGAACATACTGAAACCTCGCCCCCTCCAATAACCGGAAATCCCGCTTGCATTGTTCAAACGTTTTGAGATTATCCCCCGTGAAGAGATCACGAATTGTCCTACATCCCCTTTCCGACCAGTCTGAGAAATAGGGTGGGTGGAGGGGCGGAGGGCCGGTGGGAAGTGAGAGTTGAGAGCGATGGGAGTGTGTGGCGACAGGAAGAATGTGAGGCCCTTGCGTATTGCCAATTTGTCCCATTTCTCAAGCTCAGTCTTAGTAGGGACCACGATATAAGCGCTTCGGCAGCATGCATCACGAGAGAGCCACACGAGGTCCCAGATGGGGCGACAGGTCACTGCCATGGCCATATGAAACCACACTTTCTCGCTCTCCCACGCCATACACTCTGAGATGAAGCGGAGGTGCGAAGCCCAATAATATTCCAACAGGTTGGGACAGGCCAACCCTCCCCTGTCACGTGGGAGCATGAGTATTTTACTAGAGACACGCAGCCTACTTCCTCCCCATATAAACACGATTACCTCACGCTGAAGGCCATGGATTTGATGTTCAAGGATGGGCGTGGGTAGTGTCTGGAAAAGGTAGAGTATCTTTGGAAGGATTGACATTTTGACTGTATTCAAGCGCCCCAGCCAGGAAAGTGGTAGGGACTTCCACGCTCTTAAGTCAGCTATTACGACAGTTTTACACTCCTGCCAATTGGCTTGGGACCATGTGGCAAGGTTAGGGGTCAGATTGAGCCCCAGGTATCGAATGGAGCGAGATGCCCATTGATAGGGAACGAGAGATGGTAGCATGGCAATCCCTTCCGCAGGGATCGTGAGATTGAGAGCCCATGTTTTTGCATGGTTAATTTTAAGCCCCGAAACCCGTTCGAACGATTGGAGCAACTTGTGCAAGGCAGGCAGAGAGGAACGTGGGCTTGACAGTGTGAGAAGGAGGTTGTCTGCGAACAAAGCTATTTTGTGTTCCAGGCCCCCAAGTTTGATGCCATGAATGTCGGGAGATTGTCAGATCATGATGGCCAGTGGCTACAGTATGAGAGCAAATTGTAGAGGGGATAAGGGGCACCCCTGTCTGGTGCCCCTGAGAATGGAGATGGGTTGTGTGAGCTGGGCGTTGACCCACACCCGAGCAAGCGGGGAAATATATGGAGCCATAATTCGAGCAATCATCTGCGGACCTGACCCTATTTTCTGAAAGACAGCTCGGAGAAATTCCCAGTCTACTCGGTCAAATGCTTTCTCAGCATCGAGCGCTAACAAGCATTAGGGTATCTTCCAATGGTGTGCCTTCCCAACTAAGTGTGCAACGTGGCGTACATTGTCTGCCCCTTGGTGTTGGGGAAAAAAGCCCACCTGATCTGGCTCAATAAGGCCTGGGAGGTGTATGCTGAGACGTTTAGCTAATATTTTAGAGTACATTTTGAGATCTATGCTTAGGAGTGCGATGGGGCGAAAGGAGGAACAGAGCGCAAGGTCTTTTCCCGGCTTGGGAATTAGGGCGATTTTGGCCATATCCGTGGAGGGTCCTACTTCATCTGAGAAAGAATTAAAGAGGCGAAGCATATGAGACTGAAGCTACAGTAAAAAGCGCGGTAGAGCGAGACAGGTAATGCGTCAGGGCCCAGGGTTTTACCAAGAGGGAGATCTTTTAGAGCGCCGACAAACTCCTCTGGAGTGATAGGCTCCTCTAGTAGTTGAGAATGATACTTGCTAATCGGGGACCACTCACAGGCCTCCAAGGTGGCCAATACCTGGTCCGGGTCAGGCGACTCCTGGGCATAGAGGGATGAGTAACAATTCTGAAATGCTTGGAGCTTGGCAGCCTCAGCAGTGGCCCAAGTCCCGTCTTGCAGTTTAAGTTTAGCGATGTGGACTTTGGCTGCCCGCGTTCAAAGGTGGCATTCCAGGACTGTGCCCACCTTGTCTCCCCATCGTAACACCGCTGTCGCAAGGCTAGAAGGGCGTGTTCAGCCTTGTTGGTTCTATGTGCCCGGAGCTGGCCTCGGAGCATGGCTAAGCACCTCTTATGTATCGCCAAAGGCGGAGGTTGTGGTCTACTCCGGAGCTCTCCTCCTACGCCAGGGGACTCTTGGATGTTATTAAGTCTGATACTTCTCATAAGATTGGCTGGCTTAGGAAGATACGTGCTGCCCTCGTTAACTTGGGCTTGGTGGGGCTGTGGAGTGATCCAATGACAACGACATTCCCTTCTAAGAGCTCCTTGAAAATGTTGTATTGGGCACATATTGATTTTAAGATCTGGAGCCAAGTTAATAGCTCCTGGATGACTAATTGGTTCCTAGTGACAAAAATTACTCCAGCCCTAGAAACTTATTGGGACCTGATTACTAAACCTAGTGACAGGAAATTATATTTTCAGCTACGAATAGGTTCCTTGCCACTCAGGTCTCTGACTAGTAGTTGGTCAAGTGCTGGTAATGATACATGCCCTGTATGTGGCATGCAGTCTGAATCGATTGGACATTTTTTGTTTGTCTGCCCCGCTTATATTGTCCCAAGACGCATTTGGTTGTCTCCATTGTGTAGGGCTTTGGGCACTAGGAGTAGTATTGTGGCCCTAAGGATCTTACGCATTAATACCCTACCAATTATTTCCATTGGTCTTGCCAAATATTTGGGCTGGGCATGGTATCTAAGGAATAAATTGATACGCTCACTCTGTTATTCTTAATTGAGCTTTGTATACTAGAGCTATGGAATATTCTTGCTGTTTTAACTCCCCTTATTTTTATATGATATTCTATCATCTAGTCGTCTGCTTTATTGTATAATCTCTTTTAATATTCATTTTAATATTTATTATATGATGTATTTTATGATTCTTTTGCATCCATTTTTGTGTTTTTAATGAATTGTAATTTTGTGATACTTGTGTCTTTTATGAATTTGAACTTTCGAATAAAGACTATGATGATGATGTATCGCCAAAGGATGCACCTGATCTAACCTCTCCAGTGTCTTTATGTCGCATGAAAGTTTGTCTTCAAACAAGCGAGCTTCCTGAGCCCGAGCAATAGCGATGGATGTGATGCTACCGCGAATCGTAGCCTTGGACGTGTCCCAGAGTACAGGGAGTGGAGTCTCCGGGAAATCGTTGGTCTCAAAGTACGACGTGATAGCGGTTTGAAGCTCTGCCGTGTCCACGGGGTCTCTGAGCATATGAGGGGGGAAACGCCACCGGGAGGGACGTTTGGGGCAAGAGAAACGGTCATAGATAAGGAGTTCCACATGAGCATGATCAGAGACTGAGATATCAGACATAGATGCCGAGAGGGTGTCCTTGACGAGGGAGTGTGAGACGAAGAGGTAGTCAATGCGCGGATAGGAGCGGTGGACGTGAGAGTAATAGGAGTAATCGCATGTGTCTGGGGAATGGTAGCGCCAAATAGCTAAAAGACCTAGTGCAGTTAGTTGCCTCTTTAAGGGCGCTGACATGGCTCCCATCCTGTGGAATGAGCCCTCACTGCGATCGAGTCCCGCCTCCCATACCAAATTGAAGTCTCCCCCCAGAACGAGATCGGGGTCATCGTGTGTTATGTGCTCTCGCAGCAACCCCCACAAGAATGAGTCTTGAGCCTGATTCGGTGTGTAAGTGTTGCATAGGGTGAGAGTGCATTGCCCAATCTTGACCATCACTTTGTGAAACCTGCCCTCTTTGCTATGAACTACTCTGGAATCCCCCCTGGATTGCCACTCCCGCCGACTTGGTGGTCGCAGAGGCCCAAAATTGAAGAAGGTATCGAGGATGCACCATGCGAGAGACGTCGTCTCTCAGAAGGTGGGTCTCTTGCAGAAAGATGATATCCAGATTTTGCAATAGAAGATATCACCATATCTGGGAACACTTGTTTGGGGAGTTGAGACCCTTCACATTGAGGAAGAGGGGTTTCAGACAGGGTACAGAGGTCATGATCTCGGTGCGTCAAGAGCGAGCGCTAACCTAGGCATAAGGTTTGGAGTGGTGTGCAGGGCAGTCCCCCCCCAATGGAGGGCTAGAGAGCCCCAAGGCCATAGTGTTTGCTGCAGAGTGCTTGATGGAAGAAGGGCAACCTGCCCAAAGAGAGTCCCCAATATTTTCAGGGGTGCCCCCCTGCCAGGGATGAGAGCAGGTGAAGGGAAGAGAAAGAGAAAGAGAGAAAAAAAAGACGGCATAACATTTCGAGCAAAACAACGGCCAACATGGCCAACAAAGTCTATTCCAGTCTGGGGACGGGCCAGGCGCAAGGGCACAGGCCATCCCAGAGATGTCACTCTCCAAGGAATAGGGGTGGAGGTGGATCATAGGAGATCAATATCACCCTCCAGGAGCGTAGTCCAGAGCCGCCATCGGAACACGATTCAGGCACAAGATAGCTATATCCACAGAGTGTCCATGATGGAGTGGAGCGTTGGTCCCATTTCTGCAAGGGACCTACTCAGGGGGAGAGAAAAGCAAAACAAGCAGTCAGCGGGTGTATTATCCAACTATTTGTTAGATGACTGAGAGCCATGTCCACCCTCCAAGGAGTGGATATGCTGTATAATGTCCTGTTTCTCTTGGGATAAAGTGTAGACTCCCCGGGAGGAAGGACGTCCTATTGGCTTTGCCAATGCTTGTTTCTTTTACCAAGATATGTACGGGGGAGAGAGGGCAGGGCCCAGGCTCGAGTCGGAAATCAAGAATACAGACAAAATGAACAAGCATTATCATATGCAACGTATCTAGCTTGCATTCTCACTCAATGCCTGTAATACACATTGTTCTGCATTGGTAGTGCCATTAATCTGTATACCTTAAATAAATTATAGCCAATATTTTCTGTCATGTCAAAGCCATAATATGAATTCAGTAGCACAGTGTGTAATATGCAACCACCCACAATGTGCCTGAGCCCTGTAAAGATGATCAGTGACATTAGTGTAGCCAGACGCTGTATATTACCTTATGGTAGTGGTGAAGTGTTAGGTTTCTTGTACCGGAGCATTTACAGGCCATTCATTTACGAATTTTTTTAAATAAAATATGTAGTGCAGGGCCCCAGAAAGCTCCGTTCTGGGTTAATAAATCTATATTATCCTCGGAAAGAGAAGACACAGCAGCTCCAGCTCCTGGCACAATCTAGTGGCATAGCTTATCATCAATAAATGTGGAAGCCTTTCTAAAAAATCTTATAAGAAATGTTGGAGCATGATCATGCTGTGCAGGGCTTAAGAAATAATATCCACTCTGTCCCAAGACCCCACCTCTGACAGCACTTATAGCTTGCAAGCTAATTCTTGGACAAGTGACAGCACTCCCACTTGTCCTTGCCCGATGGCGCAGAACAACTTCAGGACAAATATGTGTTGTGAGCTAGAGTGTAGGATTTGTACAGCGCCGGCTTTAAGGCAGTGCGCCCATTGCCATCTCATGGGACACCAAACCCGGAGAGCCACCATTTGCTGCTAAATTGTCAGTGAGGAGGGTGCGAAGACACATGACCTGTTTCGTCTTATCTTATCTCGGTGACTCGCTCGAATATGCTGCACAGATTGAAAAATATATTTTAATTTACTTTGCCATTCATGCTTGGGCAGTTTACTAACTTGAGAGCAGCAGTCATAGAGCATAAAAAAGTATGGGAAATGTGATCCTGAGAAGAATTTGGGTGGGGTCAGTGAGGGTGGGGACATGGTCAGAAACATAGCTATAGAGAACAAAATATTATGTAACTGTTTTGTATATAACATGTGATGCACATACATTAAATCAAAAATAAATGCCATTTAAATTTTCCTGTGGGAACGCATTGTCTGCTAAGAAAGCTCAGTTGGTTAATACGATCAGTTCACATGTCCTAGTGTGTAGCTTGAAGATCACTGGTTTGAATCCAGGTTGGCACACTGGAGAATAGTGGCATGTATTTATAGCGCTACGAGGTCTTGACCAGTGTCGGAAAGCACTGAGTGTGTACATCATTACTGTAAACAATGTATTACACACAGTACAAGATAATCTGCACGCAGTATAAGACAGTAAGCCATAATGATGAGGCGTTTGCGACACTGAGTGCATTGATTTACAAACTTGTATGATTCATTGTCCCTGTATAATAAGTGTGTGAGACGAGGTGCGTGGTCTCGTGCCGGAAAGAGATGGCGGCACTGGGCTGAGCTTCTCTTCTATATTTATAGTCTGTTTCTGCCGCGTTAGGGAGAGGACACCTCCATCTGTGGTCTCCCTGATGGTCGGAGCGGCATTTGGAGCTGCTCCGACGACGAATTTCTTCCTGGCTGACCCGGAGCAGCGGCGATGAGATTCTTTACTTCAGATGCGAGCGGTCACCATTTTGCGAGCCTGCCGCTCGCTCTTCAAGACCTCCTGGTGAGGTAAAACCAGCATTGCTTTAATTAACGCTCAGCAACGTTTCTTTTTTCCTTTCTTGTAACTGCTGATGTTTTTCTACTGACTAACTTGGATTGTCTGCTATGCCTCTCCTTCAGAATGCGTTTTTTGTCAAGGGCTCCTTTTCTCTTCATTTTCTACATTGACTTTGCTCTGTTTATCATATGTCTGTTCGCTGAACAGCTTTTTCCTTTTTTAAAGGAAAAAAGAGGAGTGTCTTTAATTTTGTGCATGCGACACATATATTTAATTAGTATTTTTTCTTCATACCTGCCTTCCTATACATAGTGTTTATAAGCATATGGGCAGGCTGAGGTCACCACTAAAGTTGTTACATCATCCTTCTCAACTTGCTACTATGGCCAGTGACATTTCAACCTCCGTTAGATCTTCGTCCTCTGGCACAAAACCCAAGAGGGTTAAAAATGACCCCCGCTCATCTATTTTGTCATCTCACAATCCTGTTCTTGATACTATCCTCGACGAGGTGAGGGGATTAAACTCTTTCATGTCCTCTACTAATGAGAAACTCCAACAAATTGAGGACAGATGGATTAATATGGAAGTGAAGGTGTTCGATATGGAGCAATGCATCAGTGATTTGTATTACGCCACCACTAAGATTCCTATCCTAGAGCAGGAAATTCAACGTCTCAAGTTGCATACTGAAGACCTTGAAAATTGAAATAGGCGTAATAACCTCTGTTTATATGGCTTACCAGAGAATTTGGAGGGCCCTGACCTTCTTCTCTTTCTAAAGAGGTTCCTACCTGAGCTCCTGGATATTCCATTAGAGCCTCCACTAAATATCCAACGTGCACACAGTCTTGGTCACAAACAACCACACTCTACTAGACCTAGATTAATTATAAGGCTATTTTTGGAATTCACAGACCTCATCCATGTGCTTAAAGCAGCAAAAGTGAAGGGTCGCCTTATATGGTCTGGTCATACCGTTTATCTCTCTCAGGATCTCTCTAATGCCACCAATACCAGAAGGATGGAATTTCTTGCTCTTTGCCCACAGATGAGGCAGTTACGTATTCGCTATGGCATTTTACATTTGTGTCTGTGTAAAATTACCCATGAGGACACTACTCGTTCTTTTGACGACCCTGTCAAATTGAAGTCCTTTCTCTAAAGTCTTTCACCAAACTCCATTGCTGGTTCTATCCAACGCCTCTAATCCTTTTTCTATAATGTTCCTAATGGCTGTTCATTCTCCTATATCTTAGTATTTCTTCCTTTGTCGCCCCTTTTGTTCTCGGTGCTGTTACGCCCCATGCTCATTTCTTCTACTCTTCGTCTTAGATCTGGATCTCTTTCCTTGATCTATCTCTTTTTCTTACTATTTCCTTCTCTCTTTATGTTATCAGTTGTTTGTCCTTTTTTTAAATCTGTATGATGCATGTGCTTTTCTCTTTTATTTGTTTTTGTTCATACTGTGTTTCATATTTATTTAATACATGGTGTTTCTCTGTTTTCAGCTGTGTCCCTGAAGTGTATCACCTCAACCCATGTAATACCTGCCCCACCTCCCAATATGTGTAATGTTGTCTTGTGGAACATTCCTGGTCTGGGACACCCCGTTAAAAGACAAAAGGTACTCTCTCATTTGTCTAGATTGAATTCACATGTTTCTTTCTTACAGGAAACTCGTAATGATGCAGAATCTCTTCAATTAAAGAGACAGTGGGTAGGCCAAGTTGTTTATTCCTCAGCCTCCAATCGTACGGGTGGTGTTGCTATACTTTTTCATAAGTTGTTACATGTACAAATTTTATCTACTCAATGCGCTAGTGATGGACGTTGGGTAATGGCTAAGGCTGTCATTCACAATAGAGAAATCGTTTTATTCAATATTTATGGTCCCGTTAAACCAGACCCTAATTTTTAGAATAACATCAAGATTTTACTTTCCTATATTGATAATCCTAACTTTATTGTTGCTGGTGATTTTAATCAGTGGTTAGACCCATTTTCAGACAGACAGTCTAAATGTAAATTCAATCCCGACAGATCCCACAGAACATTTCAATCTGCCATTGCCTCACGTCCATTATTTGAAGTATGGAAAACCTGAAATCCTGACTCTTTTGAATTCACATTTTTTTCTAATGTCCATCATACTCGCTCTAGAATTGATTATATTTTGGTAAGTAAACCCTTACTTCCCTCCATACAATCTTCCGACATTGGTTCTATTTTTATTTCTGACCATGCTCATGTCCTTTCCTCACTTGACCTCTCCCTGAGCACTCCAAAATTTGGTAATCGGAAACTTAATAACTTTCCTTTGTCTGACAATGATTTAATTTCTGAAACCACTACTTTTATCAACTAATTTTTTAATATTATAATCCTTTAGACACTTCTATTCCGAATACTTTGATGCCTTTAAGGCCTCTTTCCGTGCCTTTACTATTGCATACTCAGCAAGAAAGAAGATAACCAACCAGGCCAAGAATACAACTCTACCACAACTCAAATCACTGGAACATATTTACTTTACATCTAAATCCCCCCTGACACTCCACAAGTTAATTAAGGTCAAGTCTGCTCTTAACAAACTTGCCACAGTTGATACTTGCAATGTCCTACTTAAAATTAAATCTAAATATCATGGAGTCCAAACTAAAGCAGGCAAAATGCTGGCCAATTTTTAAAAAATCAAATCTGAACGCAAAAATATTGGTCCCATCCTAAATGAGCTTACCAACAAATTAGAGTCCTCCGATGCAGATATTTCTACCACTTTTCAAGATTATTATCAGTCACTTTATTCTGATAACACAAACCCCTCTAATCAGAATGTGCACACCTTTTTATGGTCTTCCTAGGCCCCCATCCTTGTCTGATAAATTTGATTCATTGGAAGCTGAGAAAACTCTCCAAGAAATAACGGATGCCATTAGAACTTTAAAAAAATCTAAAGAACCTGGTCCTGATGGCCTCTCAGCTGAATTTCTTTCCACTTTTTCTTCTATCTTTGCTCCTAAACTTCTTGCTCTTTTTAATTCCTTCCTAGAAGACTCTAAGGCATCTGGTTCCTTTATGGAAGCTCTGCTTGTGCTTATTCCCAAACCCGATAAAGATCACTCCCTTTGTAAAAACTATCGTCCTATCTCATTAATTAATTATGATTGCAAGATATTTGCTAAAATCCTTACCTCTCGTCTTGAGACTATTGTCCCATTACTGGTGAATACTGATCAATCTGGTTTTGTTAAGGGCAGGTTGGCTGCTGATAATGCTTGAATGTTCTCTAATGTCATCACCTTTGGAAACAAATGCCAGTCTCCTCTTGCAGCATTTTCTCTGGATACCGAGAAGGCTTTTGATCATAGTATTTGGAAATTCATGTTTACTACTCTTCAATGGTATGGTTTTGAACCGAACTTCATCACTTATGTTAAATTATTATACTCTGCCCCACGTGCCAGTATTTTTGTTAATAACCATTTTTCTAAATATTTTCCCCCGTATAGATGTACCCATCAAGGATGTCCTCTTTCACCCCTGTTATTTGTTTTATGTTTAGAACCTTTCCTTGAATGCATTCGTGTCAATTCGCTTATCTCAGGGTTTGTACACAACTCTAGTGAAACTAAACTGTCAGCTTATGCCGATGATATTCTGGTTTATATGTCTAACCCTATTTCCTCTTTACCTCCCTTTTTACATGAAGTTCAGTTATATTCTAGCATCTCTGGATATAAATTGAATTTCTCCAAAACAGAGGTATTACCTTTAAACTCCCTATGCTACCAATAAATGTTCACTAACACTAACTTCACTTGGTGTCCTACAAAAATAAAATATCTTGGAATTTGGTTCTCTTCTACTGTTTCTAACACAATCAGTTATTCGTTTAATTCATTAATTATCACACTACAGAGATTACTTCTCTCTTGGTCGCCTCTCCACTTGTCATGGTGGGGTAGACTGGACACTATTAAAATGATGATTATTCCCCATGTCCTTTATACATTATCCATGTTACCTTTTAGGATTCCCGTTTCATATTTCTCTCAAATTAGTTCTATCTGTATCAAATTTTTATGGAATAATAAACATCCCTGTATTGCCCATGCGAAACTCAAACATCCGAAAAATGAGGATGGTGTTCGTTTTCCTGATTTTAAACGATATCATTCTGCATTTTTAATTAGGCAATTCTTTGCCTTAATTTATGAATTCGATGATAATCCCATGTGATGTTGGATTACATTTGAACGCTCCCTATTGAAGGATTTTTCCTTTAAAAATATAATATACATATCTAATTGCACTTTTATATATTGAAATACTCCCAACAATTGTTATACAATATCTTGTCAGTTGGTTTTGATCCCCACCAATGTTTTTTGTCCTCTATTATTTGGTATAATAAATGTATTAAATTTAGACGTAAATCGTTCTACTACAAGCCCTGGAAGGAGAAGGGAATTATGTTTATTTATTAGCTTGTCCTGCATAATTCTGTTATTCCCTTCTCCCAATTGCAGTCACAGTATAACTTACCTAACTCGTTTCTTCATGAGTACCTTTTAATATCGTCTGCTTTACAGTCCTATTTAACAGCTAATAATTTTCCTTCAGCGTCTTCCTCACTTATCCCTACCACACCTATATACAACATATCTCATGGCCTTAAACCCAAGCTATTGTCACCTGTTACTGAACGATCTAAAACCCCTAACGAATTACTCTGTAAAGCGGATTTATCTATATCACTTCCTATTTCTTCATGGGATAAATTTTGGCTTAAGTTATTCAGCCGTATCATTCAATCCTTATACTTCATTTATAGTAGAGCTCCTATTACTCCTGAATGTATATCCAAGATCTCCCCCACCTCCTCTCCCCTATGTTGGTCTTGTTCTGCTTTCACTGGGACTTTAATTCACCAATTATATGAATGTTGTAACGTATTGAGGTTGAAGCAATCTACTTGGGCTAAATGCATGGAAATATTTCAATGTAACATTCCATTATCAATGCAAAATGTTTTTCTTGGTACTGCCTCACCTGCTTTTGATGATCTATCTCCTAAATCTTTGTTATTTGATCGTGTTATTGCTATTGCATTTAAAGTGATCTTGTCCTGCTGGAAAGACACCTCTAAATTATCTTCGTTAATATGGTGGAATTATATTTGTGATGAACACAGAATTGCTAATGTTTCTTCTCTCTCACTATCTCAGAAAATTAAATCTGATCTATTGTGGTTACCTTTTACTTCATATCTTTCTAAATATGCACCTGCATGTTAGTCATTATCTTAATCTTTATTTTTCTCCTTTATATATTATTTCATTCTTTATACTTTTCCTTTCTTCTCTCTCCTCTTCTCTCCCTTCCTTTCTTCTCTCATTATCTTACAGCATACTATATATAATTATTTATTGACCTCTATTATATCTCTTCTGTTTTCTTGTTTCTTTTTCTCTCTCCCTAAATTATTTGTCCATGTTCTATTCCTCTACATTGGTTGTTATATAATAGTTGTATTGTGTTCATATGTTTGATAATGTTTCTATTTCTCTAAAACTCAATAAAAATCATTAAACAAAAAAAAACAGATAAGTGTGTGAGACGTAAAGCGCTATGACACCCTACATTGGGATGAGGAGTGCTATTAACTAAAATAAATAAATGTCAGAGAGGGCCAACGGAGAGATAAAGGTCACTGTTAGATGATGAGGGATTCCGGAAAGAAGGAGGTCATGGAGCAACAAAGATTGTTGCTCCGGGCGCCTCCAACGCTAGCGCTGGCCCTGGGTCTAGTGTCCAGGTAAATCCTAAACTGCAGTTGATTTAAGGTTTGCCGGAATCAACAGAAATCATTGGCATAAACGATTCCAGTCTACCAATATCAGGGTCAGGAAATGGGTTTGAATCCACTGAAAGAGCAGGCAACAAAACTCCCAATTTTAGACTGCAAAGTCATCCCAGACATTGGCGGAGTAAGTCCGTAAAACTAAAGCTACAACATCCAAAAAGAGATGAAACAAAAACAATAATAAAATGCTGAATTTACCAGATGTGCTACATATGTAATTAAAAACACAAAACAATTGGGCCAGCTAGGTAGGCTAAGTATTGCAATGAGACTAGAGATGCTGTTTCGTAGATTTGTGTTTCCCTTTGCAGAAAAGAGTAACATTCACTTTGTACAACATGTATTTCACAAATACTTATGTCATCTAGAATTACGCCTACGTTTGACTTTCATGTACGTACAAGTTGCTTTATTCAGCATTTTTATTTCCAAAAACCGGAATATTGAGGAAGAACATGAGCACTGAATATAGTGCAATATATTCTGTGTATGCAGTTCAGGTCACATTACCCTTGTGGTGATGAGAGGCGGATAAGGGGCACGCAGTTGCTAGATATTAGATAGCACGTTTTTGTCATTGTCAGTTTTTGGCAGATGAATGCGGCTAAAGTGACGTTAGCCCAGGTTTACAGGTGCAAAGGTGACAACTGTGCCACTGCACCACACTGAGCCCCATGCTAGTGTCTGTGCATGAGACGTCACATGAGATCATTTGAGATCTAAAGACAGCATAAAACTTGATAAAGACGGCTTTGCAGTGCTATTCAAAATTGTCTGAAAGCCTCTGGCAGATGTTGAACCCCTAGGATAAAATCTGCTGGCAACCCTTGCAACACACTGTGTATCCCACACCCCTCCCTCTTGTGCTCTGTATCAACCACCCAGTTGAGCACCGTAGCCTCTTGGGACCCTTCTTTTCGCATGGTGCCTTAACGAGCAGTAGGGGTCTTTTTACTGGGACTACCTACGGAATTTGTTGGTATAACCAATACATCATAAGAGGTTCTGTCTACAAAACCCAGTAACAAATCACCCAAAACTCCAGCTGTTATATAAAGGATAAAGTACCCCCTGTCAGTGCTTGAAATAGAAAAATAGAAGTGCATGTACTCTGTATCAGAGTACCTGCACGTTTCTAACAAGTGCTGGTGCAATCCAATTAAAAGTACTATGTTTTTCTTGAGAAGTGAAGGTACTCTCCCTCTCAAAATAAAAAAGAGGCCAATACGCAGAACCGGACAGTACCGGCCAACTTAAAGCACTGCCCCCTGCCATATATTATAACGTTATTGCAAGTCACAGAGGAGTTCCATAACCATAAAGTGGAATGAGGCTGAAGGCTAAGTTCCTTTATAAGATTACTGAATTCCGAGGTGAATTACAATATCCTTATCAAGTACATAATTTGTCCCGTATAATACATGGTAATACCATCACCTTTCCCACAAACCACTGAAAAGCTTGGTGCATAGCTCTTTCATATGAAAGAGCGAGCCTGATTGAAAACAGAAAGAAGAAAAATAAAACCTCTGGTGCAAAATTAAACACATCAAAAACCTGTTAGATAATTGTTGCAAGCATATATTAGAAACGGTTTAATACAAGTCAGTGTTTCTCTAAAACAAAAAAAGCTGTAGCAGCTCAGAATGTATAGAAACTTGCAGAAAGATTCTAGCTTTTCTCTATAAACGGAAGGAGTGAAAAAAATAAAAATATTATCTTTGGTTGTCATTGTAAGCTAGAAAAGGAGAGCAGAAGAAAGCAAAGCAACTTTCCGTTTTCATTGCTTTAAACAACTGCTTCATTATGCTCCTTGGCCTGACCAGCCGTTTACATCGCTTGTGACTCTGACAGCAGGCATTGTGACGTCAACTTATAATAATTGAGTTCTGGTGTCTTTTTTTATAGGGATTACAGATTTGCATATACTATAGACTGGCTGGAATTGTGTCTGCTTCAGACCATGAAAAAATAAATTTTGAAGTATCATTGATTGGACTTTGTAGTTTAGAGAGGTGCTGCAGATACTGCACTACCCCATTTGCTTGATCAATATACTTTTGCAATTCCCATCATCTCTGATCTTTACTCTTGGGTGTCTATTAGAGCCAAAATCTCATTACTTTTTCACTAACAGTTTATTCTAGACGCTAGCAATCTCTTGCCTATGAAGCTATAGTTTTGGTGTCAAAATTGTAGCTTACGCCGATGACACCCAGTTAATCATTTCCCAAGCGCAGGATGACAGTCTCTCTGCCACCAACTATAGGAACTGCCTGTTAAACTTAGCTAACTGGATGGACTGCAGTTGCTTGAAACTAGTTACTGATTGATGAAAAACAACCCTCCATCTGATCCACCATGGGGTGGCCTGATGTGTTGGGACCAAACCCAACTCCTAAATCCAAGACCAAAAACCTGGGAATAAGGTTTGATAACAATCTGTCTTTGACGACCAGATCAGCAGCCATGCAGGCACTTGTTTTGGCATTCTAAAGATGCTGCCCAAGATCCTGGGGCTGCTTCCTAACGCAGCTAAAAAAACTGTGGTTCAAGCTCTCTTAGTGTCCAGATTGGACTATTGTAACGTGCTCTCCCTCGGTATTACCAAAGGTAGAAGGAGAACACTCCAACGTGTCCAGACTGTGGCAGCAAGGATGTTACTTAACATCCCTAGATTCTCATCCACAGGTACTACCCTTAGAGATTTACATTGGCTTCCGATGAGGGAAAGGATCTCCTTTAAGGTTCTAAGCTTCTGTCGGAGAATACTGAACTCAAGGGGTCCCGGTTATTTATTCCCCCCCGAGACAACCATATCAGCTTAATCGCTGCCTAAGGTCCTCTGATGCTGCTTTGGCTGTGAATACCGGGATAGCTAGAGGGCGCCTAGGAGGGCACTCCTTCAGCTATCTTGACGCTAAACTTTGGATACACGCTGCTGGTGGATCTAAGCCAGGAACGGTCTGAAACTATTTTCAGGAAGAAGTCAAAAACCTGTTTTTTTTCATACAACTCTAAGATGATACTTCTCTAGCTAGAATCCTCGAGAGCCACCATTTTTGTGTGGAATCCTAGCATGGGGACACTCCGCTGGAGTAACCATTGCACTTTACAAATGTCAAACTAAATAGATTTGAAAATGCAAACAACTTTCTGTGGCAAATTAGCTTCTGAGTTTTCTCACTGCAGATGGTTCTCAATGAATTCTTTCAAAGTCAGATTCCAAGTCTGACCATAGTTGGATTGTTCTCTGTCAATATGTAGAGTAGTTCTTTTTCAAATGTTGATTAATATTATCCACTGGGAGGCTGATTACACATATATTGCTTAGTCAATCCTGATGTTCTAAAGGCCCTAAAAAAGACTCAAGAATCTCCTTCTTCTTGAGCTTTGAATATCCTTATTTTTAGCTTATAGCTGAGAACCAATCATTTCCACTTTGTTCCCCATTTTCTGAACCACTTCTCAGATTGATGCAAAAGCTATATCTTGCTTTTCTGAGGACTGCACTGATTTCTCCAAATGATGTGTTCACCTCAGTTTATCTGATTTCAGCATTGTTTAAGCTTAAATTCACCGCTCTCTGGATTTCAATTACCACTTTCATTATGCTCCTTATTGCAAGTTCTTCCATCTTGCATTATGAAGGAGCATTTCACATCTCCCCACCAAACAAGTACTTGCAATGCCCATATACTATGAAGGAGACATTCCAGTCCTAATAGAAATCAATCCTAGCGGAAAAGAGACGGTTTCATCTGATTCTAGTGCCTATCAAATACTTAATGCAGCACTATCTCACATGCAAATAATATTGTTTTTCTTTGCTCAGTATCTTTCTAGTTTTACATCCTCAAATTGCACACTACCCCATAAAGCCTCCTCCGACCATATTCTAAAACCCTGCATGGAAATCAGACTATGACTTAGAACTTTCAGCCGTTTCCATTTCGTTATATCTTTTGAATGACCCCCTCCATCCTCTGCATACCCCCTCTCTCTGTATTCATGCAAATTGCCTATGCCTCATTTCACTGACCACAACTCCCCTTCTGTGAACCACACCATGCAAGAAAACAAAACCTCCTCGTGTCTATCTAAGCATCCCACCAATCAGCAAGAACTCACATAGCCCCACCTTTGATTAATCTAATCTACCACGAGCACCTGGAGGATCTGCATGGAATGATTTTCTGGGGAGCACAAGAGCGATGCAAAAACAACAATTGATGGACAGAATGCAGAACAATGTCATACATTCACCCCAGTACAGAGATCTGGGCCTAAATCCATCGTTTTTTTGCTCACCATGCCATTCCAGTTTGAACCCAGCCATATGCAAATCAGTCTTGACCCTGTGCCCCATGGGAACAGTCCAGCCCGAACTGCCAAGCCAGGTCCTCCCTGGACTAGAAACAAGCATCCTAGGACCGGTTTCGGGCTTTCAGCCCTCGTCAGCCAGGATAGCACAAGAGCGATCCCAATTTAACCAACAATAATCAATCAATCACTAACCGCCGACCTTGGGATCCGGTGTAATATGCTTACTAGCCATAAGGCACTTCAAGACCTTGTCACTGGTAGTAAGCAGCACTATATCAATCCAATTACAATACAATCATTTCCGCTCTCGTGCAGCAAATGTCTAAATCGGGAAGGTAAGTGAAGCTGTCATTCCAGCTGCTGACTGGCACGGAATAAGCACGGCACAAACTCCATCTCTGGCACTGTGTTTTGGGGTATGATGTATGTATGTGCTTCCAGGCCTTTCACCACTGCGTTTTACGGGTCAGTACTTCCAGCTGGATAAACTGGGTCTGGTGTTCGAGCCCTTGGTAAATCCGACCCTACGAACTCCTGCAGGGGCAGGGCGGGATCCCGTTCCAACCAGCCCGCTGTGGTATGTGTTTCACAGAGAGAGAAACTGAACTCCACATGCGTGTCATGGGAGTGACTGAAGGTCTGTCGGGCTGTGTGCTACCAGTGTTCCTGACCCAGACCCCATCCCTGGGGAAACCACCCGTGGCCAGGCCCGCAGTGCCAGGCTGATGGCCACAGCCCCAGTAATCCTTTCACCACCCTCAACGGAAGCTATCAGAGCCTGATTAATTCAGAACAGCGGGGTGCTGATGAGGGCCAGGGGGCGATGGGACCACCGACTGACGGGGAGCTGATAGTTTCTCACAGTTACAAATGAGAACACGTTCGGCGGCAGAAAGCGCAGTCGGCGCCGCTAATGACGAGGAAGAGCTCTCTCTAAACTGCCAAAGCCCTTGGGACGGAGCGGGGGGAGGCAGCCAGCTAATGAGTAGGACAAGGGGGCAAACATGCATGCAAATGGCGCCATTCCACTGATGCACATTTAAGTGCTTTTTTACAGCCGCAGCAGAGGCAGAGAACGAAGGCGTGATGAATGGCGCACAAAACATTTATTTTCCAATTCACTAAAGTGGTGGCGTTGGGAAATGTCAGAATTATTTTAATTTACTCAACTGTCCTGAAAAGTGACGAACGAGGGGCGAGACGCAGCGGTGGGAGTGACGCAGCAGTGGGAGAGGCGCACCGGTGGGAGAGACGCGGTGTCAGATTAAATTCTAAAGGTAATAATCTGTCTCAGCTAGATCCGCCTTTCACTTGTACGTTTTGTACTTATTTCAGGTATTCATTATTTTAGTTTCTTCAACCAATCTGACGTGAGTTGACCTCTATGGTGGCTAGGAGATGGGCAGATCTTCCTTTTAGTCATTAACTGGTTGCATTTAAATCATTCTCGTCCCGCTCTGCCTTACACCTTACGCGATGGATTTTAACCTTTTGACTTCCGTGGACCCCTTCTAAACGCTTACTGGAATTCAGTGACTCCCACTGACTCAATGTTGGAATCGAAGCAATTTCTAAGCGATTCTCATCATTTGAAATGCAAAACTATATTCCAAAATCAGAAACAAGCATTCACCACAAAAGCCACACAAATGATAAAATATGTGATTCATTTCACACATACGAAAAGAAAAAAGACCAAACTTTATACTTTGGTGGAAAGGTTCCATATCCAACGGAGGATACCCATCATCCATACAACATTCTTTCAGATACACTTGCACAGCTGCCAAAACTCAATCTGAGGAGAACAACTACATTTGTAGCATCTCATTTCATTTTCCTTCACTTATAAAGCACGTTTTAAAATGTGCAGTTTACATTGTGCTTCTTTATTCATTCTTTATTAGTCTGTTAATATTATTTAACTTCCTACGCAGACATGGACCCCTTGACTTGGCGTCGCAGACCCCCAGGTTAAGAAGTGCTGCCTTACAGTAGTCAGGAGCCCAGTGGAAGCTGTCTTTGGGAGATGAACGCGGACACTTTGCAAGAGGCGATTGCACTGTATTTTGACACCCCTGGCGTAATTATATTTTGCTGCCTTTCTTTCTAAGCTGTTTGGTGCTTCTTCTGCACAAGTCAATACATTACAACTGCAGCTCCATTCCTGGTTCTCCCCTAACAAATATATGGGTAAATCACTAGGGACATAGCAAACATAGTAGACTTCTACAATTGCAGGCAATTTGGTTTCTTTTTGAGATCCACTGTTGCTACCAAATTTGATGTCAAACATTATTACCTCTGCACTCGTCCTCCAAGTCCCAAGTCTTAGTATGGTACACCTCCTTGAGACAGCTTCCTTTCAAAATAAAACCGGAAAAACAGTAAAAACTGAAACGAGTGTTTATTTCAATGCCCTGCCCTCTCACCTATAAGACTCGCTGTCCTTCCCTGCTTCCACCTTCTGTGTTCCGTTCCAGGATGACTTCCGAGATAAGTGCTTTTATTTCCATGTACCTTGTTTTGTTGTTGCACCGCGCTTCCCAATAGTGAGCCTGCTATTAGTGCATAGGCAGTCTTCCTTTCTCCCTGTCCATGGGCTGGGCCGAACTTGGACCGGGATATGTGTCATGGCAGGTGATCTGCGCCTCGTTTATGCCCTTCGTAGTGGGGCTTAGCAGTTTCCTCTGGTGCCGATTAGGCACGCAGGAACCGCAGCTCTAGTGCAGTATTCAAGAGACATTTTTTAATGAAGTTTTATATGGCGCGAACCAGACCCAAAGATATCAGAGCGCTTTACATGAGCACCAGTTGCGTTGCAGACAGGCACGTTCATTTTTGTTAGGCACAGGGAGATTGGGTGATTTGCCCAGAGTCACAGGATGTTGAGCGTCCCTGCCAAGACTCAAACCCCGTTCCCCTGCTTCGAGGTCGACCGCTCTAGCCGTTAGACCACATCCTCTCCCGTATTCTCTTTATTGTATTGTCGACTGTTGTGCTCTGAGCTTGAGCACCCCCACACCACCACCCTGAGAAGCCTGTGATCCCTTACCCTTGCTTCCCTCAGAGTAAAGTGTAGAAAAGGTTGTATTTCAAACAATTAGGTCATTTAACCTGGAGCCTTGCAAATCAGTTTGTTTTGAAGCAAACACATTTAGAGCCTGATTCCCTAAAAGAGGAGGTGATGGTTCTGAATCCAAATCTAACCTTCATGCTATGATTTATAAGGCAGTGACCTCTGCTTTCAAAGATCCAGCTACTGAAAGACTATTACTGGACTGTGATACTGAAGACCATACTGCTTCTAAAGGAAAACATCTACAGGAACAACAGTATTTGGACATGATTTCACGTATTATAGAGGTTGGATTGTGATTCCATTCAACCAGAAGTGGAATTGTATTCCCAGTATAATATTCACCCAATGGGTGCCCTCCCTTATCATGAAGTTTTGAAGAGTATTTTGCTCAAAGAGTAGAAGGAAACTGACCAATCATCTTTCCCAATGTGTTTAGGGAAACATATTCTTTGAAGAAGTTTGACGAGAAGTTTCCTCCCATCGTGAAGGTGACCACAATCCAAAATCATGGTGTCATTATCATTTAGTCTAAGATTAGGCATACCAAGCCAAAACGATAAGAAGATAGAAAATTGTTTAAAGACGGGATGTGCAGTGTTAAACTTTGCCATCAGAACTGGAGTCTTTGAGGCATACGCCACCCAGACTTTACTGAAGGACTTACTATCAGTTTGATAGCTGCTCCTACTACTATTCTTTTGAATATGGAGTTGTTGGCAAAGTTTCTTCTTACACGACCTTTAATTCTCTATGGTCTGGGGTAACTTTTGCAGGAGCATCTATCACAGGCAGAAGCTTGCAATGGAAGAAACTATAGAAACATGAACCTGGGCAAAGAGCTTTCATTACAGCACATGCAATTTTTTGGGCCTGAATCCTTTTGCCACATTTGTTGGCCTGAATCCTTTTGGCGCAGAGCTAAATGACTTAATCCAGGAGAAAGTGATTTTACAAACTTTCAGTTTATTCTCAATAATCAAATCTTTTCTTCAGAAAAAGGCTAGGCACGGGGTTCAAGAGCAATGGATATCCTTTTGTGGAAGGTCCTGTGGCCTGCTCAAGCCGATAAATCCAGGCTCGACTTTCCAGCAACAGCCCCCTCAAAGGCTTGACTATCTGACTCTGTAGTGGGGTCAGGTTAACTATATTTTGCCATCAATAGAAACCTCCAAATAAAAGACAAGTGGGTCCTCTCCATCCTAAAAAGGTGACTATTCTATAGATTTCGATCAACTCTCACTGGAGCCACTTTTTCAGGAGACACCAGTTACAAGGCATAGTGGATCTTTTGGAAAAAGATGAGATTGTGAAGGTGCCTGTGGGAGGGATGGGCGGAAACAGAAGCGAGGAGGCCGTATGTGTGTAATATTGAAGAGCTTTTATTCCAATTTATGAATCCAAAGTATACAAGGGGGAGCTCTTCTCCAAATAATACGCCAAGGCATCACATTGGGTTCTTTTCCCAGGTAATGGCTTTAGCTGAGTAGAAATTCCTTCACGTGATTCCGCTTCTTTCGGTTCCCTCTAGGCGTTTCCGGTATTCTGGAGGATGTTCTAGGAGGCTTGTCGAGGGAGCGGAACAACAGAGAGAAAGGAACGGTAAGGATGGTCGTAGCCCTGCGCTGGCTTAATGTAGCAACCCTTCACCACACCATCATGGAGGTACTTGTGCAAAAGAAATTAGGTATTTATATACGGAACAGTCAGTTGTGGTTGTTTTTTGGGATGACACACTCTCTTAATACGCTGTTTTTATCTCCTGTGTGCTATATGGGGTGGGGGGACCTGACTTAGATTGAGCCAGTGCAAAGAAACATGAGAGAAAAAAAAATGAAAGGGACAAGAAACCAAAATAATGAATCCCCCCCAGAGGAATGTAGCAGGGGCGATATACGAGGCTCGGTTCCTCGACCCTCCTCCCAACCTCCCCACCTCGTTCGCCCTATTTGGTTTCACGTACCGCCACTTGCCGCAACTATCCAGAGTTGCAGCGGCTCGGGCATCCTCTGGGGACCACCACTCCTCGCTCCACACGTCTGAAGTCCCTTCTGCTTCGACTTCTACTACGTGGGCTTCCTCCTTGACGGCGTCTCTCCGGGCGAATTGCCTTTCAGCAGCTGCTTCTCCAGTGACGTTTTTTCTTTCGGCGTCCTCCCGCTCCTTTTCTCCTCCTCCTATGGTTAGGGATTGGTTAGGCCACAGCAATCCCCCCGTTTCTTGATTGGTCAGTTTGTTGAGCTGTTTCAGATGTCTCCTGAGAAAGTGAACAACAGTCCGTTGTCACTGTTTGGTTACTCTTTCAGGCTTCGTCATCAACATCAGGACATAAGCGGAATGGGGAACACCCAGTCAACTAAGATGGTAAGTCGGGATTGGTGTGGGGGTTCAGGCCATTTTCTTACAGTGCCTTATCCAGAAAGAAATCAAGGAATGTATTCCATACTGTTTCTGCTACCCACAGCAGATGGCACCTATTATCCAGTGTTAGACCACAAATTTGTAAATCAGTCTGTTATTTACAAGACATTCAAAATGACTATGTTTCTGACAATGATCCGGCTAATACTGAGCAGAGATTAGCAGTGGAATCTCTACCTTCAAGATATATATTTCCATGTGGCTATCAATGCAAGAAGTCTAGCAAATCTCTGTTTTGCTGTGAATGGTTGTCATTTTCAAGTCAAATCCCTGCTTTTCGATCTTGCCTCACCTCCCAGGTTATTAGCTCCAGCGGTCACCTTTCTGCATCTAGAGAGCGTTCATATTTACCAGTACCTAGATGACTGGCTAATTCCTGCCTCTTCTTTTGTTAAGGTGGAGACCAATGTGAAGAGGGGGTTAGCACATCCCTAGAACACCTGGGTTTTCCTATTAATTGGAAGAAGTCTAATTTGATGAAGCAGAGGGAGAAACTGTTCATTGGGGGTCTATTCAACAGTCCCGAATCGCGTTTATCTTCCGGAGTCCAGGATGATGTCTCTTCAGAACAACCTTTCACACTTCTTGTCACTAAATCAAGCACCAGTCAGGCTCTGGCAGGAGTTCCGGGGGTAATGTCAGCAACTACGGCTGTAGTTACTTGTGCGAGACACCACTTGAAACCACTGCTTTATCATGGTTTGGCTCCAGTTTCACAGAACTACAAAACTCTGACTCCTGTTTCACTCAGTATAGCTCAGGATCACAATCTGTGGCTGCTATCAGGAGATGTCCAAAAGGCATGCCTTTCTCCCCTCCCATACCCTAATCCTAACAACAGATGCCAGTCAGTGTAAGTGGGTAGCCACCTTGGAAAATTAGGAGGCCTGAGAGTAAGGCCGAATAGTGAGCAGAGCAGGGGGCCGCTGCTGACACGAGGAGACATTGACCGTGTGCTCACCTGCTGTGTATCTTGTTCCCCGGGGCTGCCTTCTCTGTGACGCCTAAATCTCCCTCCCGCCGTCGCAGGACAAACGCGACCGCTGTGTGGGGGGAGACGCGCTGGGAAAACTACATCTCCCATGATCCCTCGCACCCCGGAGCCGCATTTTCGCGCCTGAAGGCGCTTCAAAACTGACGCCGCCCTTGGCAGAGCGGGGGCCGCTGCTGACACGAGGAGACATTGACCGTGTGCTCACCTGCTGTGTATCTTGTTCCCCGGGGCTGCCTTCTCTGTGACGCCTAAATCTCCCTCCCGCCGTCGCAGGACAAACGCGACCGCTGTGTGGGGGGAGACGCGCTGGGAAAACTACATCTCCCATGATCCCTCGCACCCCGGAGCCGCATTTTCGCGCCTGAAGGCGCTTCAAAACTGACGCCGCCCTTGGCAGAGCGGGGGCCGCTGCTGACACGAGGAGACATTGACCGTGTGCTCACCTGCTGTGTATCTTGTTCCCCGGGGCTGCCTTCTCTGTGACGCCTAAATCTCCCTCCCGCCGTCGCAGGACAAACGCGACCGCTGTGTGGGGGGAGACGCGCTGGGAAAACTACATCTCCCATGATCCCTCGCACCCCGGAAGTGCCGCATTTTCGCGCCTGAAGGCGCTTCAAAACTGACGCCGCCCTTCGCTTCGCGGGACGCGCGCGGGCGCAGCCGGGCTAAGCCCGGGCAAAGGGCGGGCCCTCTTAGGCCCTCAGAGGCCTGAGGAGACTGGACTGGGCCAGGGACGCTGGTCGTTTCATCGGATAAACGTCGGACATTGTAAGCACACCATTGCCAATTCTTATTATCACTCGGACAGTTAGGCAATTGTGTCAGATGTAGATGTGGGATAATTTTACATACAAAATAGACGCTACCATCCCCCATCCTTTGAAGTAATAGGAATATCATTGACTAACCATTACTATTACAAATGTTATGGTACCTAGTTAAATGAGTTCAAAAAATTTCTTTTTATTACTGTTTTTCGTTATTATTTAATTGTGTTTAGCTGCCTATACCATATCGATATAATGTCACGTGAAACTAGAAGTAGTAAAGCTGTGTCAAGTAGTTCCAAATTAACTGGAACCCTGGACGATTTTATAGTTCGTACAAATACACTGATAGATCAGGGTATTGTCCTTATGGAAAGGAGGGTCTCCCAAGATCTTGCCCAAGCAAAAAGGTCATCAATGGGCCACATTGCTACAGTTCGCACTCCAACGCGAACTCTTGAGAATAATACTATTAATTCTAACACACGGCTTATTAATGTAGAGGTTCACGGTATTACAATGACACCCTCTGATATTCAAGATTGTAATACTCCTGATCCGCAAGGCTTGACTATTATAGAAAGTACCTTGCCAGCCACTCAGTCAGAAAATCAGACAGCAAATATTAATACCTCAAGAAAAGGGATAAGGGAGGGAGCAATTCCCAAAAAAATAACAAGTAGACGATTAAATAAAAAATATCCCGTTACTAAACCTATTAAGGCTTCTAAGTTAGGAAAGTGTAAAGAGAATAATATATCTAATGCAAGAGGGTCAAGGGAAGGCAAGGGTCAAGAACAGGGGAAAGGAGGAGCTGCCCCTAAGACACTACCTATGAACATTGTAGACGACAGCTTTCTAGATAACTCCTTAGCTGACATTTTATCTGTTAATCTATCAGCCGAAAGTACAGGTACAAACATAGGGAAAGAAGACTCCCTTATATCGACCTTGTCAAAAATACTTAAGACCCTGCTCATTCCTATAGAAGAAAGACTAATAGGGATAGAAAAACAACTTATAGAACTGAGGAAAGAGAAAAAAGAAGAATATACTAGCAATCAAAAAAAGGTAACGCAGGTTCCAGCACCTATTAGCAATGTACAGGTATCAAAAATACTTGACAATGACATCGAAAAGGAAAGGAATACAGCCCTAAAGGTCTCTACCAACAATCCCCTCATTATTGACGTAGATGAAAATAGTGCAAAGTCCTTACCAACATGTGAAACAGCTAAAAAGTTGACTCCTTGTAGTATCTCTACAAATAACAACGACGCCACGTATATAGAAAAGCGCAGGAATATTAACTTACCTCCTGAAGCATGTGATTATGTAGTTATTTTAACTGGGGTTCCGGAATTAGGCTCATCAGTCTTAGAACCTTATGTGGCGCTTAAAAACAAAGTGTCACATTGGTTGAACAACAATCATCCATTACCACCAACAATAAGAAGCAATATCTTAATGGTAGAGAGGGTCCCCTGGGTAGGCCATAACAGGAAAAAAATGCAAGGGGACTGTGTGATTGTATCATTTGAGGACCCTCGGACAGTAGGACATATCTGTTCGGGAGTCCCAAGGAATAATGGTTCACCTATTGTAGCAAGACCCCTGGCTTATTTTTATCCACCAACGGAACACCAAGATAATGCATGGAGTTGGCTAAGAGATTCAAATTCTGATAGGGGTGGAATAGGGCGTGAATTTTTTAGGAATACATATCCTAAAAGATGGGAAAGGGAGGGGGAAGATGGCTGGACTCTAGTACAACGTAGGGCGGGGAGGCCCCAACATGCCAACTCTCAGTATCATAGAGAATGGATGGGCCCACAGTACACTCACCCCTTAATTTCTTGTTACAATAGGTTTAGTGGACTGGAGGGCATTGATTGACTTCAAGCACATGGGGAAGGACACAAATCCACACTCTGTCCATTTGTTTCATTCGTAAACTCACCCGTGGCTTTAATAAGTCCCCTTAGGACACCTGATTGTTTAAATGGTTCACTTCCATTATTATCAACTGGTATACAGGGGGGAAATATTATATCAAAAAAAAAACCCTTGGAAGCTCCTGAACCCACATCTAAAGTGGAGCAAATAAAGTATCAAGAGGTAAACGAACCTATTAGTAATAGATTAGAAACACCGAGAAGTTTAGGTAAACCCTCATCGGCTGCTAACTGCAGCTCTAATCAAGGCCCTTCTAAGGCCAGGATTGTTTCATGGAACGTTGCAGGAGTAGGTTCAAAAATAAGTGACCCCGAATGGAACCTTTACATAAACTCCTTTGAAATATGTGTTCTACAAGAAACATGGGCTACGACAGCTAGACATAGGGTTGGATACAGAACATATCAGCTGGAAGCCGTTCCATCAGTAAGAGGTCGTCCATCAGGAGGGCTAATAATATGGGTTAGTGTCTCCATTAATATAGCCATACAGCAATTAAGAACCGATTCCTTAGATATACTCGGTTTAAAAATAGCTACCATTGATAATCGGATGATTTATCTTTTTAATATATATAACCGACCATGCCCATCATATAAGGAGTCACCATGTATTGACAAACTAGAATCAATACTGGATTCACTGGACCCGGAAACAAGCACGATAATATGTGGGGATATGAACTGCAACTTTGAACCCATTGCCGGAATGAATAAATTGTATGAGGATGAAGATAATGCTAATGGCATACCATCTTTATCTAGTAATGGGACTGTCGCAGGTTCTACCCTAGCCTTCCAAATTACAAGGGTACTGGTTAGTCATGGACTGAGGGCATGTAACGGGCGTTTTCCTTCAGATAGTCCCAAGGCACCTACTTTCACGAGACGTAATTGCCAAAGCTCAATTGATTACGTTATTATCTCCATGGATTTGTGGCCATATATAAGTGACTTGATGGTCAAAGATAGATTCGATAGTGATCACCATTCCTTGGAAGTTAGCTTTGTAAAGAGCTTAATGCTGGGTCAGGAAGTAGATGAGGGAGGACATCAACCTGTCCCAGATAATGTTATATTAAGTAATAACCGTCGGTCTGTTAAATGGGCATACATATTGGGACAAGAAGATCTAGTGGCAAATATTTATAATTGCCTTACCAATGTATTTGATATCTATAATCCCTACGAAAGCGAACCCGGTTTATTTCTTAAATTACATAAAGAGTTCTTTAATGAATTATTAGAACTCATGACTAGAAAACCAAAAAAAGGAATGGGTGCAGTAAACCTGCAGCCTACAGGCAAACCATGGTTCAATAAAGAATGCCGGAAAGCAAAATCAGCTTTGATAGACTCGGTTAAAAGTAAAAACGCTATGGTAATTAAAGAAAATAGGAAATTATACAACAAGGTGCTGGTCAATGCAAAGTGTTCATGGGATGAGGAACTATGGTCCGATATGCTGACGGCAGCTAAAATGAAGGACCAAAAGTTATTTTGGGAAACAGTGGTTAAGGGTAAACAAAAAGAGAAAGGTTCGAGAGAAGTTTATCTCAATGAAGCAACCTGGATAGATCATTTTACGAACCTGTATGCCGCCCAAGGGACTGTTAATGTAGCGCAGGAAGATCATGCTATGTTGCCTACAGAGGCTGAATCTACACTTATAGTTTTTGATTTGGTGGAAACAAAATTAGCTATCAACTCTGTTAAATATGGGAAAGCTCCTGGGCTGGACAAAGTACCAGGCGATCTGTTCAAGCATGAACTAGATGTCTGGGTTCCCTACCTCAATCATCTGTGCAACATTGTTGCTGCCGGGGAGACAATACCGGACACATGGAACGGGGCGGAAATCATTACTATTTTTAAAAAGGGCGATAGAAGCGATCCTGCTAACTATCGTCCCATAAGTCTTCTAGATATTACCCAAAAAATTTATGCTAGGCATATACTCAACCGCATAAATACCTGGTTGGAAGAAGAACAAATCCTAACGAAATATCAGGCAGGTTTCAGAGTAAAAACAGGAACCATCGACCAAGTTTTAAGGCTCTGTTGTTTGTATTGGAAATATGTCGTTATTCGTAAAGGTCATTTGTATGTGGCATTCGTAGATTTACGAGCCGCATTTGACCTTATACCGCGAGATCTTTTATGGGAATCATTGAAATCCGAGGGGCTCCCGCTAGGCCTACTAAAATTGGTTATTGGATTACATATGGACAATTATGCAAAGGTGAGGTGGGGCCCTACTGGGGAACTCACAAAAGCTATCCCCATAAAAAGAGGAGTACGCCAGGGATGTGTACTGGCGCCAACTCTATTCTCCCTGTTTGTCAACGATATACCATCTTATATGGAGTGTAGTGGAAACGACGCTCCAAGACTAGGGGGTGAACGGGTTTCTTCCCTTTTGTTTGCAGATGACACCATTCTCATTTCCCAAACACCACGGGGCCTTCAAAATTTGTTAAATAGATTCCAATCGTATTGTTCCTTGAAGGGCCTAGAAATTAATGCAAAAAAAACGAAATACATGGCACTGAGCCCACATAGGAACTTCAAGAAAAATTTAACGTTAAATGGACAGAAGCTTGATTATGTGCAAAATTTTATATATTTAGGTGTCTCTATAGATTCTTCCTTAGCTTGGAAACCGCAGCTAGAAAAGAATAAGATCATCTTCAAACAAAACTGTCTACCAATTCTTAAGAGACACAATGAATGTTTGAATAAGGCAGTGACCCCTGCGATAGAGATTTTTAAGTATAAAGTCCAATCAGCAGTATTATATGGGGCGGAAATATGGGGTCCTGTATGTAAACATACATTTGAAAACCTTGAGAACAAGTTCCTCAGGGGGTTGATAAAAATACCTACAAATACCCCTTTAATACCACTTCTTTTGGATCTAAACCTGAAACGAACAGATCAACACGCAATATTAAGACCATTATTGCTGTGGGTTAGATTGTGGACGACCCCAGAACTAGTTAATTACAAGAATGGCCTGAAAGAAGTTATGGATCTCGATGATTGTAATAAAGTTTATTGGTTTAAGCATGTAAGAATTTGGTTAGGCATAATTGGATTAGCCCATTTTTGGAATGATCCTGAGGCCATGAATTCGTGCTCCAAGAAAATTGTCAAATTATCTTTCTGGTCATATGTGAGCTACGAACTAGTATATGTAAGAACTCATGGACCGCTAACTGAAAACTTCCTATTGTTTAAGGACGTTGCATCCTTTGAACCATTTTTAGACGAAATCCATCCGCCCTTATCAAAAACCTTGTACCTAAAATTTAGATATGGTACCCTTAGAACTAAGGCCTTTGAAAAAAGCTGGGCGAAATCAGGAAGTGATCTCTGTCTCTCATGTATTCATGGTATTAAGGAGGATGATTTACACATACTTCTATTCTGCTCCAGCTATGTAATACCAAGGAAAAAGTGGATAGTACCACTCTGCCACAAAATAGGCTCTAGATCCTATAAGGAGGCTGGTAGAATTTTAAAAACTGATACCAGCCAAGTGATTGTTTTTGGAGTTAGTAGGTTTCTTCTTGCTGCAAATTTTATTAGAATAAAGTTGGGTCTACATCTTTAAAAAAAAAAAAAAAAAAAAAAAAGATCATGATACTAAAACATGTAATTGTTGCTTCATCATTTTCCAACTAGGTATATGTGGTTGTTGTTTTTTATGAATTTCATACGAATTTTTAAGAATTCCTTTTATATAAAAAATGCTCTAGCGGTTACTGATTTAATCCTATCTTAATAGTTTTTAAATTATATTTATTGTATTTTTTAACTCTGTAAATTTTCCGCCCGGGTAAAATGTGTTTGACATAGATTATGAAATTAGACATTGTACACATGGACGCTATGGATATATACGTATAGGTTAGCTTTTTATTTACTGCTATTTTTATTTTGTCAAAATGTAAGATAACAAATGTTCTATTGTTCTTTTATGACACAAATGCGTCGAAATAAAGATTTAAAATGAAATAGGAGGCCTGGTCCCAATCGGAAACCCTTCAGTCATCAACCTGGTGAGCGTTGTCAGAAATCCTGAGAGTCCTCCGGAAAATTTTCAATTCAGGTAGAAGGGACAACAAAGCAGCCCAGAATTGTGTCAATAAGCAAGGGAGTACAAGGGTGTGACCCCTAGTGTCAACAGCAAGCTTCCTGTGCTCATGGGCAGAGGTTCATCTGTTGTCCCTGAGAGCCTTCTATATTTCAGGGGAAGAGAATTTCCGAGTAGACAGCCTAAGCAGAAATATCCCTTCCTAGGTGAATTATCAGTTGGGTAAGGAGGACGTCCAGCAGATTACAGAAAGCTTTGGCTAACCTTGCCTGGATCATTTTGCATCCCCCTTTCAATGCTATCCTTCCCCAAATCTTGAAGTACCTTTTGACCTTGTCCAGCGTTTACTAAAGTCTTTAGGACAAACCGGCAACCAGGCATGCACGGAGGAACACACAAACACATTCACAATTATAGACATATACAGCAATCAGACACAGGCACACACAAACAGAAAGCCTTCCTTGTTATCCCTTGAGATGCTGTCAGAGGAAAGGAAATGTAACTCATTAGCTAAATCTGTGAAATTTTGCACAATGAATTGTCAAGTAGCCTGTATGAATATAATAGTGCTCTAAACATGTAGGTAAGAATGTTGGCCTATTCAGAAATAGAGTAAGGCAACTTCCCCATTCAAAAAGCAGATACCACAGACGTTTATCCTCACACAAAAAGGGTCACAGCATAGGAGCACCCTTACAACCCTTCCTCATAAAAAGAAAAGACAAACATTCACATCTCTCAGAAAGAGAGCTCCAGCAACACACCCACTATCAGAGCAAGATACACTTAACAGAGAACCTACAGCAAATGAAGCCACACAGCAGTCTTTCATACAAAGAAGAGGTGTAGTATAGCAGTATCAGTGCCAACCTCGCAACACACTTATGTTATGCGATGTAGAAGTAGCAGCGATCTAAGCTCCCTTTCATTCAGATACCACCAAAACATATCGCCCCAAAGGGCCTTCCAAATGCACAAAGAACAGGTGCATCAAAGGCAGAAGCAAAATATGTTGCTTCAACACAAACAGAAGAAGCACATCATGGGCAGCAACAATGCAATCTTTACTCACATACAGACTTGTCAGCTGTGCCCGTAGTACAGGTACAGTTTGGCTGACAGCAGTGCGATCTTAGCCAATGCACATTGAACTGTTACTGTGTGAGCGAAAGTGTTAACCAGACCTTGCACAATCAGCAACAGTGCC
The DNA here is from genome assembly GCF_964204655.1 of Triturus cristatus. Classification (NCBI taxonomy): domain Eukaryota; kingdom Metazoa; phylum Chordata; class Amphibia; order Caudata; family Salamandridae; genus Triturus; species Triturus cristatus. Next base: position 751,523,502 of record NC_140593.1, on the reverse strand, counting down.
AGTGTCCCTCAAACAAACAGCAGCGACAACATGTGCACAGACCTGTCAATTGAGAACAAAATCTCACCCTGTGAGACCAAGGGACCAGGCATGGGTGGAGCCTGAGAATGGAGCGAGGTCTTGAACCCACTACGCTGCAATCATGAAAGTGCTTTGGCGGGTGCGGGTCATTTAAAAGGGGCGGGGCTTCATGCAGGTCACTGTCCGTGACCCACTCTAACACCAGTGGCGGCTGATCCAGCGGGCAGTGGGGCGATCAGGCGGGCACTCCAGAATGCCCTTACAACCCTGCCAAGTGCAACGCACTGCGGGTCAGCCTAGCACACGTTAAGGCTTGGCCCCGCATTACCGCGCTGAAATTGAAGGTCACGCAAATGAAAGCTCATCTGGGATTGCTCGAGGCACTGTTTTTGTCAGGAAGATCAAAGTGGTGCCTGAAGCAGTCTCCTGGCCTTGTGATTAGGGAGATGGTCGGCAGGATGTCATAAAGCATAGCAAGGGAAGAAGCTACCATATCCCAATTTGGCCAGGTGCGAGGGGGAGGCAAGTGCCCTTTCCCAAGGGCTGGAGGTGCTGCACTGTGATTGAGACGGTGGAACGGGGAAGAATGGGCCACTGCTTTTCTTTGCCTGTGCGAACACAACATACGTCTGAATTCCAAATGGTCTAGGGAGTGCAGTGAACCGATGAGTAGGCCTATATTTTTCCATTCATTTTCCTTGTCAATCATTACCATTTAACATGCTTATGTATTCTGTTTCAGTGTAGCAGTGTTGATGGACGAGATGTTGATTTCTTGAAAGTGGCACAGGGATTCCGGGTTTTTTTGGTAGTGGCTGTCCGAGATTACCAGGCCTGGGTGGTAAATTCCGTTCCGCTCGCGGAATTTGCGAAATTTGGGTAATTTTGCGTTCTGCGGAGAACGTGGAATTGCAAAAAAATTACGCAATCCGCGGCTTCGTGGAATTTTTTGCTTGTTCGCACTTTCAAAATGCATGTTCGCAAGATATTTCTCCCCGAGCACGCAAACAGCGTTCGTGAACAGGAAAAATGCACCGCGAAGGGGCGGAACAAGGAATTCCGCGTGTTCGCGGAACTTTTAAGTGCTCACAGAGATTTTTTACAGTTTTGCGGCGCTTTGCAAAGCGCGACTACGCAAATTATGCCCCCCTAGAGATTACCATGCATTGTCAATGATTGACTGTTATGGCTTCAGAAACAATTTAATTTAACTATTGCTCCCAAAAAATGTATCTTATTGTTTTTTACAATGCTAAATATAACTGCAAGGTGACCCTGATAGAGACCTTGTGAAGGCCCTTTAGTAGCATTGGGCAGTTTTATACCGCAGCATGAACTAGCTTGTGAAATCTCTCTCACTACATGGGCATAAATGTTGTTCTCTATTCAGTTTTCAGTTCTATTTTCTGCATCAGTACAAGTGCCACACTTAAGGCCTTTGAATGTCGCACATAAGAAGACTGGATTCATGGGTATGTCCATCATAAGCAGTGTCAAACCCTGGCAGCTATGCCCTTAGGTGCAACCCCAAAGCTCTCAATCGTGGTCCGTTATAAACAGTGTTTGTAACAGGCCAGGATTAAGAGCTCTGGATTTGAAGCTGAAGGCATTGCCAGTTTCCCACACAAAAAGATCACTAAATTAAAAGAAATAAAACACACTTTCCTACTCCAGTCGTCGCTGGTCGCAGTTCTGCAGCAAGAGCTCTCTGAACCAACACCCCTAGCTAATCCAGACGCCTCTCTCATTCTGTTAACCAGAATGAGAGAAGCGCCAGGATTGGTTGAAGCGGGCTTGCTCATCGCTCCAACAGGCACTGGAGGCCGCTGCTTCCTCTCCACCCAGCTGTCTACAAGAGCTCAGGTGGAGAGGTTTAAAGTCTGCATGTCAGACTGGCAGTCGCAGCACCAAAGTGACATGCGGACTTAAAACTTTATGTCAAAATCTGTTTATTGAATGGAATTTCACAGATCACAAACATTGCATGAAAACAAAAGAGCATAGTGTGTTCAAGCTTACTTTCGTTACAGGTGCTGTTACAAGTCCTCAGTTAGCTAGAGTACGTACACAATTTCACATTACACAGTAAACAACTCCTGAATCTGAACTCAAAGAGAAGGGCCTGCCCTATTGTGAAGGGTGGCCCCACCATCTATCATACAGCATAAGCGCAAACCCTCTGTGGAGCTTCAAGTGTGATGAGCGCATTGGTAGATGAACAATAGAAACCCAAACGGGTAAGTAATGTCTGTATTCTGCAATATGAGAAAGAAAAGAAGAAAAAAACTCAAACCAAGAACGAAAAAAGAGCTATCAACAACCTTACCAGGGGAGGTTCATGAGGCAATGGTAGGATCTGACGGGACTTTAAACTTTAGATGTGCACCATTCCTCTTCCCATGCTGCCAGTCAGCTGTGCTGCCCCCCCTCCCCCGAACACTTGGCTTGGGCTGGCCGGCTGCACTGAAAAATAAAACGGTCATAAAATCATTGTATTACTGTTTAATTTTTCATGTTTGCTGCGCTGGCAGCAGGGAGTGCAGCTGTCTATCACCCGCCCTCAGAAAACACCCACTCAAATGACTGTGCACAGTCAGACCAGGTGCAACATGGGAGTTGCATTGCACTTACCTCACAGTAAGTACAACATGGACAGCAGAAGTGGATGCTTTCACACACAATAAAAGGAAACTGAAAGGCAATGGCATCAACAGTTCCTCCCTCTTTCTCTCTCTTAGAACCATGGCGGTAGGAGCGATGTATGCTTTATTAGCAGACAATCCATTTCTCTCAGCCTCCAACATACACAACCTTTATTTCTCGTTGTACTCCACGCTATCACACATACACCAGTAATACTGTGGGTCCCGACACAGATTGTGTGAATTGAAGAAGGACAAGCTGTTTTTGTGAAGATGCGACACTAGTAGTGCGCTCCACTTAAGGAGGCCCTCTGTTCTGCTCAGCCCTGGTCCACAGAATCCAGCAAGCAGCAGCAGCGCGGGGTGGGGCAAATAACTATCACGTTCCCCGTTCTTTTCCGTCATGCTAGGGAGAGCGGGCAAAAAAATATAACCTAAGAAATTTGGTTTTTGGAAAGTAATGAGAATAGGCCTGCTCGACCTCTAGAGGTATTCCCAAAATATGGCGCCATCTATTGCATCAACACAACAAAACCAGGTTTCTATGGTGCTTTTTATTAACCTTCCAACTTTCATCAACGTGTGTGAATTACTGCCATTTGCTCAGTTGTACTACTCTATTTTATATATATTTTTATAGTAGTCACACTCCGTGTAGTCACCTTTCTTTCATCTATTGCACGCAACAGTCAAAAACACCGTAAACTGAAAGTCCAGATCGTTATCTATCTTTTTGAGAAAGAAAGTACTTTTTTACACAATGCTATTAAACACTACACACTACTAGCAGCTGCACCCAACTCAATGAATCTGCGTGCTATTCAGCAGTCGCTGTGCCCACACCACTCCCTCGCTGCTGCCACAGCCCCAGGTCCTCGCCCCAGTTCTAGGTGTTTCCCTCTACAGGGAGAACAGGAGTGATGTGAGTCTAGCAAAGATGTTCTCCTAAATAGTATCTGCACTTAGTGTTTTACTCTTTCACCCACTCATGGGTGAATTTGAGTCTTCTCAGGTCTCGCTCAATCAGCCCTGTGTGCTGCGGCACGCCGCACCCTCCGAAGAGTGGTGGTGCATTAGCAGATAGTCTTCGAGTGACTCTCACGTCGGGCAGTAAGCCAAGTTTAGTGGTGCACCCACTCCAACTCTTCTGGTCATGGGAGAAGGAAGCATAATCCCTAAGGTGAAATATTCCCATATGGATTGGTAGTAAGTGTCTCTGGCTCCTGGAGTGGGTGGAGCTATGGAAAAGAGGCGGGGTTTTAACACCTGAGCTGTCACACCAACGCTAATCCCCCCAACCTTCGAACTCCCCATTTCCAAAAACAAACTCCTCTGATGCTGCTTCCTTTGTCTTGGATGATTTTATAACTTTAAATGAATTCCTGCAGCACAGACCCATCATGCCTCCTCAAGGGGTGGCTGAGTAACCAAGATTACAACACATGACTTCCTGTTTCAAGCCCCATAACATTCCCACGACACCACATTTTTTATCAGTTATAGAGACCAGGGTTCTGGTTTAGGTTAGGGTGCTATAGGTTGAAACACAACAATGCAATTAATTACTTTTGCTAACCCCCATTTAAACTTCTTCTTGGAGAAACGCAAGAAGTAAGGTGCTGGTTAAAGTGATAATGGCAAGTGATCTACCCAAAAAGGGAATGGGTCCCGGCGATGGAGTGGGGAAGGTGTGAAGCCTAGGGAGCACCGCACATTCAAATTAGGGAATCCCCCTGGGCCTTGTAGCTATGTTCAAGAGCTGCAAGGCCCAGGTAAGAGGGCCCATATTTATTCTTAAGTTCTCTCACTTACTTTCCTGTCTGCATAGAAACATTTCAGATTCCACATGGCCATGACTGTTCAACAGGCATCTCCTTTGTTTGTGTGAAGAAGCACATAATCCTTTGTGTTATGCTAAAAGGTGATTCATCCAATTATATTGGAAATAATGGATTTAAATTGTGAAATCTTTACTTCAACCTTGTATTCAAGAAGGGGCTGACCAACACACAATGCACTGAGGTCAAACCATATAAAAGAGTGTATCGTGAGGTGATGGTACTTCTGGATATATGTAAATACTTTTTGGTCTCCCAGCTACTGATGTTAAATGACTGGACTATCTGCCCCCCCCCCCCCCCCAGATGAACCTGCTTTTCAAGTGACTACAGGTGCAATGGGACCTAGATGTCAACCAGCATGAACTTCAAGGAGGGATTCCCCCCAAAATACATTCCCAGAAACCACAAGGATGATGGCACTGGTCTGGACACCACTGCACGTTTCACAGGCTGTCAGGGTGTTGTCACAAGAGAAATCCTTTACTGGGATAGTCAAACCCCGAAGGAACTGAAATCATCACAGGGCTTCTGGAAATAGGACAGTATAAAGATCTCTAAAGCCAAGGACATTTAGGCTGCAAGTGAAATGAAAACCTATGCGCAACTTAGGGAGGAATACACTTCTAATTAGTGTCAGGTTTTTAGGAATGTACAACTGAAACATCTTTAGAGAGCTATACAGAAGTTATGAACGACATCCAGGACTACTCCCAGCTACATTGTGGGGTACTGATGGCTTAACCAATTAAAACAAATATTTTCAATAAGTTCCCTCCCTATTCCTCTCCATAACCAACAACCCACTAATAAAATATAAAATACAAAATACAAACAAAAGTATAAAAATGTATACATATATAATACTATACAAATTAAATCTAAAATTAGAAGTAATTAAACAAAAATTTTGATCAATTAAATATTTAATTTATCATCAAATTTAATTAAAATTAAATTATATTGTATGGTGTGGACTTACTATCCTACATGGTGGGAATGGCCAAAGTGACAGAGGTTTGGCAAATAATGGGTTAGTGACTCTCACTGGTCCCTGAAATATTAGTAGAATGAATCGAATGTAGTAGTGGAATGTCGTAATGATGATGTTGGGAATTCGGGGATGTCATCAACCACCGAAATAAAAAAATAAATACTCTGTGATACTTGTCTAGCAGTAGCCAAATGAGACATATCCAGGTAACATGTTGGACAGCAAGGTAACCTAAAAGTTTGCAAATCTGTGTAGTTATTTGGATAGCTGCTGGTTGGCCATTCAGAGAACAAGTTATATGGGGGCACATTTACAAAAGTTTTGAGTGGATGCTGTGATTTCCACCAGCTACTATGTTTATGCCTATTGTACCAGGCAAGCAAGTGACCTGAGTTGAGCTGTTGGCATATATGGAACTATATAAATGAAATACAAAAAAACTTGCATTGAAATCCCTAGTACGTTTTATATCCTTAAGTTCTGATCAAAGAAGCTATTGACTAGTTGATCAGTATAAGCATACGCTAATACATAATTTTTGCAATTCAAATAGATTTCACAGACACCGTATCTTTTAAAACCATTTATAACTTTAGTATGGTCATGCCTCCAAGATACAGCAGATTTTATCAGGATAGTCCAGAATCTACAATTTGACTAAAATTCCCAGTGACGTGTAAACTTTGATGTAGTTTTCCTCCACATCAAGATACCTCAAGAAGAAGCATTGGAAGGGACTGTGTTCTTTCTGGAAGAAAGGGACCTACCACACAGAGTACCAATCGACTTTACCCTTTTGCTAGCCAGAATTGCATTGAAGAAGAATTTCTTCCTGTTTAACCATACATTTTATCTCCAAATTAAAGGTACCACTATGGAGTGTTCTTTTACTCTGGAGACAACGATTCTGTATATGAACCAACATGAAGAAACAATTGTGTTTTCAAACTATCACTTTGCAGAAAATCTAACTCTATGGTTTAGCTATATGGACAATGCCTTCCGCATCTGGACAGGAAGTGGAGAAGCCCTTGACCAACTTCACATCCGGAAAATATCACTCTGACTTAGAGGTCCATTAGGATTTAGGGCGGATCGCCACCGCCCGCATGCCATAAAAAGGTAACAGACAAGATCATATGTATTTCCACATATTGTCAAATAGTAATCAATCAGAATTGGCACATTTTGTCTGTCCTGGAATAAAAGACAGAAAAATCATTATTTGCTCTTCGAGAAAATTGAGCCTGAGAAATCATCTTGCACAAACACATATATCCACGGAATCTGGAACAAAAACATTGTGTCTGTGTTCTAATGAATGTTATCACAAAAGATCCCAGAGTAGGCTACAGTGAGCTATGTCATTTGGTTCACTGACAGAATATTGAGGATAAAATTATTGAGGAGAAAAGATATTGAGGCAAAAATATAGATTACAAACATATCGACTGCCTATACTTAAAAACATTGGAAAAAATATTGTTTATAATAATATGGTTGTATTAAATATCGATTTTAAATATATATATAAATACAAATATTAAAAGTAACAGATTAAATACTAACATTAATTTATAAAAGAAACATATTTAAGTTACTATTTTAAAAAAAATGTACTTTTAAAAATGTAACCACACACACATATATATGAACATACATATATATAAAAATAAAGTAATATTTTAAATAATAATATAATTTAAAACATTGAAAATAATATATCATCAAAATTATATGGATACATAATCAAATATACCAAAAATATACAATATTAAAAAAGGAAACCAACTAAATTTAAAATCAAAATTAAACACATTTTTCACCATTTAATACGAAATGATTTACAAACAAAAAATATTGAAAATTATACATATTATAAAAATAAATCCATCACATAACTATATACATTAAATCAACATAAAATACATTACATTTTTTAATAAATACATATACATTTCCCACTGCATTAAAGAACAAATTTTTATACTAAATAAATATAAAAATAAATACTCCCACCTAACAAAACAGTAACAAAAGGTTTTACATAAAAAAAATGAAATGTACTACTCAAACTACAATAAATATAAAAATTACATAAAATATAACATTGCAAAATACTACAATTCACTATTCCCGCTACAATTAACACAACAATAAAAATGACAATTTATAAAAAAATATATATATTTCCACTCCACTCAGTGCAACAGTAGGGAAAGTGTTGGATTGCGGAGGGGTAAAATTTACTATTCTCACTCTAGTCAGTGCAACAGTAGAAAAGGGTAGGATTTTAAAATTACAAAAAAATGTATTCCCACTACAGTCCATACTACATTACAAACAAAATTTCTACAAATACAAAAACTAATTTCAAAAACAAAATAAAAATGTAAAAGTAAAGATTAAAAATGTAATCTATTTTACATTAAAAAAAATTATGGAAATCAAAACCTTTCATAAAAATAAAAACATTAAAAAAATATTAAAAATGAAGTGCAATATTATTTTACATATAAAAAAAATGTGTAAAACTATTTATCAATAAATGTAATTCATAAAATAAGTTTTGTTATAATTTCCTCCCACCATATACATCTATAAACCCCAGAATCCACACCAATAAAAAAAAAATACTAATACAATTAACTTCATTATCAATTAAATAATTCATATTAACAAACAATTACATACAATTAAATAACTTCCAACCTTGTACACCTATAAATACCACAACCCACTCATAAAAAGTAAAACAAAAATTAACTTACACTATTAACATAATTACTGATCAATTAAATAAATAACATTAATTAATAATTAATTAATCATTAATTGAAATTAAATTAAATTATTTACGGAAAGCATCACACAAGGAACTTTATATATATAGAAAACATAGGTTTATACGCTTGTTTTCCCTGCATTTATAACAGTGTTTAGGCTTTTCATTTGTCACCACTGACATAATTCTCTCTGCCCTACAGAGACACATGTGCCGTACAAATCATACCAAAGTAAACATAAAGCAATGGGTGGGATGCTTGAATTAATCTCAGCCACTGGTAATAACTTAGGTTGGCTTCCCAGTCTATCATTTTTTGCCCACAATGTCACCTCATATTAGACCCAGCTATACACAAATCAGCCAGTCCAGTCGAATGCCAAGCCAGGTCCTCTCTGAACCAGAACAGAAACAACAAGACTGGTTTCTTTCTAGCTGGGATTCTTCAGTCGGAAGCAGCAAAGTGAGCTTGGGACCCACGTCTCTGTATATCCGTTGAACTTGGGGTGTTGCACTGAAGTACAAAAACATGATGGGTATGATGCTTAAATTAATCTCAGCCTCTGCTAATTACTCAGGGCTGCCTCCCAGTTCATTGTTTTTTTACCCACAATGCCACCTCAGATTAGACCCAGCCATATGCAAATCAAAATTAACACTGGTCTAATAGGAAAAGTCCAGTACGAACTACCAAGCCAGGTCCTCTGATTGGAATACAAGCAAACCAAGACCGGTTTTGCAACTGGGCCTCTTCCGTCTGGTACAGCTTGGCTCTACTGGCAAAGTGAGCATGGGACTCGTGTCGGGGCATATCTGCCACACTTAGGGGGTCGCACTGAGGTAAAGAAATCATACCGACATCGACCAGCTTAAACATCAATTAATTTCAAACAGCCTGTGTATTTATCAATCTGAAGATAAAAAACCCTTTCCCATTCTTCTCTTAGAAGATATAGCTCAACTAATCATCAGACTCATTTTTTGAATATTTTTCCCATACAGGTATCCTGTTCCATGTCCTGAGCAGACAGCCACCCCGATGGATAATAATGGGCTCACAAACTCGGGATAAGGAAAGCACACTACCCTTCATTATCAGAAATGGACTAGTGTAGGGTTTCCTGGAATAATAGGGCCCTTAGCTCTCCTTAGGTCTTACATCAGGAATGTTCCCTCGCTCTAAAAACATTATTTTTCTGAGACTGCTTTGGAACTCCCCTCCTCCATTTTCCCCTTCCCTGTGTTCTTAACCCCTTCGATGCTGCGCAGATTCCGCCGCTGTGCTGACGGAATCTTGCGCGGGCGTGGTCATGACGGAATGGTTCCGTCATGAGCACAGCTCAACCGTGGGTCATGACGGAACCATTCCGTCATGAGCACCGAAGGGGTTAAAGATTGTAGCACTAGGCCATTCTAATGAGAATCCAGTTGTTTTTTTAGAATGCAGTTGTTTTTTTAGAGTGATTCACAGGTGATGGATCACATGCAATATGAAATGCACTGTATGTTATGTTTTTTCTGTGTTTGTTAGTTTATACTTATACTGATGAAGTGTAATGTTTCTTTGATCAGGGGTTAGTGATATAAAAAAGTACTAGAGATTTCCATGCAACGTCCTTTGTATTTTGTTTATTTTGTGTCTATGTTCTAACCTTCCATGTGTAAAGGAAACATCCCCTACCCTTACTTAAGGGGTGTCTGTTTGGGAGCATATGGAACAGCAGATTTTTCAGAATTCAGGTTTCCTATTTTCTAGATATTATTAGCCTAAACGTTCTTTAGTTTTATTGTTGCTGTCTCACTTTCTTTACACCCAGCTCTTTTTAAAATGTAAATGTCAGGAGATAAAACAGGTACAATTCTATGTCATTACTGGAAGCTTTGAATTATGCTTTCTCTTTCTTTGTTGTTGTTAGACCTGGCATCCTTGGCGTGGTCTCCCCTGACTTTTTGCCTCTACCTCCTGTATTTTTGATGTTGTGCTGGATTTAGTTTTGCTGGCTTAAGATGCTTTGGGCACTTTGCCACTGCTGATCAGTGTCAAAGTGCACGTGTTCCCTGTATAAAATTGGTATGGTGATTGCTTCACCCTGATTGGCATGTTTGTTTTACCAATAAGTCCCTACTATAGTGCACTGAGTGTGCCAGGGCTGGTGAATCAAATGCTACTAGTGAGCCTGCAGCACTGATTGTGCCACCCACCCGAGTAGCCTTAAAAAGATGGCTCAGGCCTGCCACTGCAGTGCCTGTGCCTAGTTCAACTGCCATGTCAACGTGGCAAGTGCACCTCCCATTCTACTCAGTCAAAGCATGAGGCACCGGCGGAGAGGGCGTGGTCTCCTATACCTGAGTTGTGAGCGGGTGAGGTGAGGTTTTATCCTCGTACAAGACAGGTGTGAAGAACACTCCACTTGCACAGAGGACCAATCATCCAAAGGGTTGTATTTATGACAACTTTATATACACAAAGGATTTGTCACGAAATTGGAAATGCAGCAGCAATACAATTTGTTGTTTAAGTCCTGAAGAAAGCCTATGGCTAATAGCCAACAAGGCTGAAACATGTCGACCGTATTGTGAGGCAGCCTATGTGTTCAAAGCTGCTTCTGCACTATTTTTTAATTAGGATTAGCAGAGATATTTGTATTAAAGTAGTTTGTTCTCTTCTAATTCCTTTTTAACTTCACTCACATGCACTGCACATACAATTCCATCACCCAAAGCATCCAATATCCATCTTTGAGGCCTGTTACTAGGTGAACAATTGGTCTCACGCTCTCCTTTTCACTTCCTCCTGTCACGATTTCTGCGACCTGGTCGAAATCCGATCCACATGACTCTCCTCTGTGATATAGAGGGGTAGTGGTAGGAAGGAAGGATATCCAAATGATGACACTGACCTCTTTGGTAGTTGATGGAAATCCGATCAGTTCGCGAAGGTCTTTGCTTTTCAGCGTCCTAGGGTGTTAGCACATGTCGTGTGACTTGATAATTCAGTCCTTTCTCCCTATTGTAGACCGATTTGGGAAAAAGGGGGTGGTGATGGACAGAGTTTCTGAATGATGCAGAATACTCTTACCAAGTCAAGAGATCATGGTTTTAATCCATCACCGTTTTTTAGCTCACTGCACCATCCCAGCTCAGAACCTGGCTACATGCAAATTAGTCTGTACCTGTCCCAGTGCATGATGGGAACAGGGCAAACCAAACTACCAAGCCAATTATTATACTGGGAAGGAAACAAGCTTCCGGGGACCGGTTTCTGGCATCACAGCCTTCGTCGGCCCGGCTTGCCTGAATCCTGATGGTGCAATGAGCAAGGGACTCACGTCTGAGCATACCCTCCCACACTGAGTGTGGATAAAATCGATTTGGGAAAAAGGGGGTGGTGATGGACAGAGTTTCTGAATGATGCAGAATACTCTTACCAAGTCAAGAGATCATGGTTTTAATCCATCACCGTTTTTTAGCTCACTGCACCATCCCAGCTCAGAACCTGGCTACATGCAAATTAGTCTGTACCTGTCCCAGTGCATGATGGGAACAGGGCAAACCAAACTACCAAGCCAATTCTTATACTGGGAAGGAAACAAGCTTCCGGGGACCGGTTTCTGGCATCACAGCCTTCGTCGGCCCGGCTTGCCTGAATCCTGATGGTGCAATGAGCAAGGGACTCACGTCTGAGCATACCCTCCCACACTGAGTGTGGATAAAATCGATTTGGGAAAAAGGGGGTGGTGATGGACAGAGTTTCTGAATGATGCAGAATACTCTTACCAAGTCAAGAGATCATGGTTTTAATCCATCACCGTTTTTTAGCTCACTGCACCATCCCAGCTCAGAACCTGGCTACATCCCTATTGTAGACCACCAGATTTATTTGTTGTTGTTAAAAGTGCACCCACTTGCCAGGCCCTACCCTTCCCTTTCAGTACACATAGGACACCCCTATGGTAGGCCCATCGTACCCCCCTTGTCAGGGTGCAGTGTATGTGAAAGGTAGGACATTCACTGGTGTGTGTAACATGTCCTGATAGTGAAATACTGCTAATTCCATTTTTCACTATGGAAAGGCTATCTTGTTTATAGGACAGAATGGGGAATGCTTTGTAACATTTTACAAGCATATCTTCCCATAGGGACAAAATAGAAAAGTGGAGTTTGGTATACCTGAACTCAGAATTTAATAACACATTTTTTAGTAAAGATGGTTTTTAAATTGTGTGTTTGAAAATATCACTTTTAGAAAGTGGTTATTTTCTTGTCCAACTATCCTCTGTGCCTCTGCCCGTTTGTGGATTGACTGTCTGGTTTCAGTTTGAGAGAGACAGGGGATGTGCATTCCCTGTAGACAGCCCCTGAGGAAGGTTGGAGTGTTCCTGGCCCTTCCTGGATGACCCAGCCCTGAATAGACCCTGGCTGCATGTAGAGTGGTGGGAGGAGATTTACCTTACACCTGAATTGAGCCTGGCTCCCTTGCACAATGCTGTCTCCACCCCCTGGGGTCATGCTGCACCAAGTAAATGCAGAACTGGTTTGGACTGGGTTCAGAGACCCTTATTCAAAAGACATCAAAGACATTTTGGAGTATAGGTATGTGCCCTAAACCTCCAGTAATTTAGACTACTACGTGATCAAGAGGAACCTTTGCCCAAGAGAAGAGCTGGAGAGACTGGAGGAGGAATGCTGCCTCTTTGCTGTGTGCTGTCTGGGGTTGCCCTGCGGTAGCAGATTCTGCTTAGGAAAGGAATGGGGCTGCGTTGTATGCTGTGTCCGCCCCCTGCTTGAGAGGAGTCTCCAAGGGCCTGTGTGAGTTGGCCTCCTGTTGTAGGAAACTTAGGGACATCGAAGTTTCCAGGACTTTCCCCTTCCAAGCTGCGCTGCGTGTGTGTGCCCTCACACAGCCCTTCGCAAGCTGCTATTGGTGAGGAGTCTGCAGCATTAAGGGAGAAAGACGCTGAGGGCCTGCCTATCTGCCATCAGCCCCAGGCCTCGCTTCCTCTGTGTATCCGTGGAAGCCGTGACGCGCTGCCCCTAGAAGGGAAAGTCGCCAAGAACCCTTTTACCCGATCACCGCCACCAGCCCAATTCCGGGGCCAGAATTCTCACTGACTGAGAGGCGCGTTTAGCGACCAGTGCCAGGAAGTCGTCGACACCTCCACCCTGCCCAGCAGGACGTCAGACGCCGCCGCCGGATCTCTTAAGGAGGACAGCCCCTCTTCCCACACGCAGCACCTCTCTGAAATCCACCCCCCGCGGCTGGGAGACCGAGGAAACCTCAAGCCGGTGTCTCCCTGGGTTCCTGGAACTTCCACCCGCTGCTGTAGAGCCGCCGGAGGTCCGGGCAGTTTGCGCAAGAGCAGCGCGTGGGGATAGAGCATCTCTCTCCTCCCCGCTGGCGGTGGTGGTGGTGTCGGTCCCCAGCCAGGGCTCTCACGTGCAGAGAAGCCCGGTCAAGGCGGAAGAGAACAGTGGACCTAGACACGCAATAATCAATCTTGATGCCTGAGCCACTATGCCCTGTTGTTTTGTGGTCCGGAGTGACCGAAGGCGTAAGTAGTACTGTTCTTTAACTGGGGCACCTTACTGTGATACCGGAGTCCGTGTGTCAGTCTGCTGAGAGGGCTACTGACTTGGGGCACCTTATTTTTACACCGGAGTCCGTGTGTCAGTCTGCTGAGGGGACTAGTGACCGGGGGATCCTTATTTTTATACCGGAGCCCGTGTTTCGGTCTGTTGAGAGGTTCAGAGACTTTCTTTTTGATTCCAGAGCCCGTGTTTCTGCCAGCCAAGAGGATCTGTGATAACAGGGGCACCGTTACGCTGGTGCGAGAGACATGTGCTTTTAATAATACAATTACTGAAGTTTAATGCAGTCTTTGGAATAACCTATACCAAACCTGTGACTCTTAGATCATACTGCATTTATTTAAAGAAATACAAAGTATATATATTTTTACATACCTCAGTGTGGAGTGTCTTTTGTGGTGAGTCTAAGGTGACATTGGTGCATACGTAAGTGTGTGGTGCGCAAATGCTTTACACATTGCCTCTGGGATAAGCCTGACTGCTCTACCAAGCTACCAAGGGGGTGAGCAGGGGTTATCTTTAGTGTGCGACTCACTTGCCCTGACTAGAGTGCTGGTTTCTGCCTGGCTTAGGCACTTGCCCTAGCCAACCAGAAATCCCATTTCTAACAGCTGTTTATTAACACATTTTCACAGCAGTCAATTTATATGTAATATTTGAAAAAACTACATTTCTCAACATCCTTCTTATGAGATCATCAACAGTACACAAATCAGGCCATGGCTCTGCTGATAAAGTACCCAAGTGCCATTTTCATTCCTCTTTTTTTGCTGCTCTACTCAAAGATGAGGACTTGTTCCATTTTTCTGATAACGTTTATGATGCATCATAAAGTGTTCTGATTATCTTGCAATTGCAGCACTTGTACCGTTCACCCTACGTGCTTATTGCCGCTTAACTTGCACCCGACATGGGAGCTTAGGAGGTGGGAAGCAGATCGCCTGTCACTCGGACTATTGTCCTCTTTCTAGCGCGCCCCCGCGCTCTACTCGTATGGCGGAATACCCTGGCTGTATAAGGTGGAGCGAGCCATGCGGCCTCACAAGCAGAGTGCCTGTTCTTCCTTGCTGCCTTATCGATGGAGGGCCTGAATAACACTTCCTTACGCTTGCATGAGCATGTTGCACACTTTAGACAGGTGTTGCCTGAGGGGCATCTGTGTCACCTTTTTGTGCCTACTGCGGACTGTTTTCTGTGTTACCAGTGACCGGGGCTGCCCCCACCCCATAGCTGCGTGTGCAAGCAATACTGTAGTCACTTGCCCTGGCCTCTACATTTACCTCAAAAACCATGGAAAGGCACCAGGTTTTTGCAGATGGGCAAAAATTCAATGTGGAAGAAGATCAGACCCTCTTTGAGTAAAATTTGTTAGAAGCCTTAGATGCTTCCGTGACACACTCATTGAATAGGGCTCTAGCAGCTGCTCTCCAGCCCTTCACAAGCCATCTTCAACGATACGCCCTCAACTCTATCACTCCACCTCGCCTTCCAAAAACTGGCCCCATATTGCAATCATGACATGCATTTCACAGTCCTTCACCTCAGACCACATGTACTCCTCACACAACTTACCACCAGAGGACACAGTGCCTACACCATCCACCTCCCACGATCCGGACTCGGATACCCCCTCTTCAACTCCCTCTGACATAGATATCTGTAATTCCCCTCCCAAAAAGCGCTCAAAATCCCAACGGAATGGCTCCCATTCTTCAATCTCCACCCACCATCCTCCCCCCGCCTTCGACTCCCCAGGATTTTGATCTGGACTCCATCATCCATCCTTGTTCCTTGGCCTGAGTCCTCCTTCCACCAGTCGCAGACTATGTCCAGAGGCGCATACGTAAAGGATATGACAAAAAGGTTTGCAATCAACTGCATTCTGAATGCCCTCACCCTGACATCATTGACAAAGTCACAGAGATCCCAGAGCTAGACCCCAATCTAGTAACTTTCCTGAAAACATCATCCAAAGACCCCAAGAAGGGGATAAGCATATCTTGGCCGATCTGTCAGGATAAGATTCTCCACTTGACAGGCCCCTTTTGTAAAATATTGGAGATGGCGGTTATCACTAAAGAATCAGGCTTTGCCATTGACCTGGTCACACTTGTAGGCTGGACCTAGAGGATTCTGTGCCTTCTGGGAAACAATAACTGCGCCATTTCAGCAGAACACGCACATCAATTCTAATTTGCATAGATCCTAAACTGGTGGAACTAGGTAATGCTGAAGTGGGCCCAAAACCCATTGGTCATCTCTTTGGAGACAAATTTGTGAGAGGTGTTGGTAAATTCGTGCAAACCTTTACTGTGTTAGACAAAGTGCAGTCTTCTCTACAAATGTTTTTTTGAAACTAGCACCTTTTTGGGCTAGTCGGTCAATACAGAGGGCGGTCAAATGGCCGTCTATACCCTCCTGGCCCTTCCAGAACGTGCCAAGGCAAAAACTGCTCCTACAACACAGAGGCATGCTCCTCCTTTTATTCCTCTAGAGGCTGTGGAGGGTGAAACTGCTACAATCGCGGTCCCCCAAGAGGCCAAAGAAACTACAAAGCCTCCTCAGGCACTCCAGGGAAGCCTCATTTCTTCTTCCTCAGTTCAACTGGGTGGCAGGACACAGCGCTTTCTCCACAACTGGGAGTCCATCACGCAAGACCTGTAATGTCTCCGGGTTCAAAATAGAATTCTTCGAAATGCCCCACCAACCCTTCCTCCCACGCTCTCTCTTTTTTTACCTATAGGATCAGTCTTTTATTCAAAGCAAATTAGCCCAGTTACTTCAGAAAGTCCCAATAGGTTTCTGTCACCCCAAATTCTCAGGGTTTTGCAGCAACATCTTAGCAGTCTACAAAAAAGAAAAGGCTCTCGTCTGTTCATCAACCTGAAAAAGTTAAATTCCTGAACTCTATATTGTCACTTCAAAATGGAGGGGATTCATCTCCTCAGAGATCTCCTTCAGGATGGGGACTGGATGGTCCACCTCAACCTAAAGAACGCATATCTCTCCATTCCCATTGTCTCCCTCACCGCAAATTCCTCTAGTTCAATTGGGACAGTCAACGGTTCAGTTTCAAAGTCCTTTCCTCTGGTCTGTCCTCCGCACGGCGGTGCTTCACCAAGGTGATGTGGCCAGTTGTAGAACAGCTTCGAGCCAGTGGAGTCTGGCTTATCATTTACCAAGGCGAAATCCTCTTGATGACAGAGGACAATCAGATGCTGTCGACCCATCTCTCTTGGACCACCAAGTTGCTCCAGGATCTGGGTTTCCAGGTCAATCAAAAGAAGTCTATTCTTTGCCCCTCCAAATAGAATTTCTCAAATTCAAAATAGACTCAGTGTTGGCCCTACTTTCTCTGCCTCTACCGAAATTATCACTAGCCCAGAAAGAAATTTGTGCTGCCCTTTCAAAAGACAGAGTCTCATTGAGAATTCTATTCAGGTTTGTTGGCCTGCTAGCCTAATCCGGCTCCCTTACAATATTGAACCCGCCAGCACCTCAAGATCCACCATTTACAACACGGTCTCGCTTATTCAGAGACAATCAGTCTGAGCCAGACATCAGAACAGAATTGCTTTGGTGGCCCGAACACATGACATCCTGGAACAGGAGAGCCGTATTCGGCTCCCGGACAGATATGTTCATTGAATCTGACACCAGCCAACGGGGCTGGGGAGCCAGATGCAGAAATATTTCCACTGGTGGGCGATGAAAACCATAAGAATCGCATCTCCACATAATTTGCCTGGAGCTGTTAGACGGTTCTTTCGCCATCAAGACTTTAGCGCCCCACAACTCCAGCTGTTGCGTACTATTGAGGATGGACAACATCTCCACAGTCCAGTACATCACCAAATTGAGCGGGACCAAATCCCAAATTCTAGTGGAGACTGCCAAAGAATTTTGGGATTATTGCCTTCAGCACCACATCACAGTGATTGCGGAGTATTTTCCCGGGCGTGAGAACACAGTAGCAGACTGGAATTCCCGGAATCTTCAGGATACCAGCAAGTGGAAGCTTCACCCGTCCGTATTCCTATTAATCCAGAAACAGTGGCAGTGCTTAATTTGAGCCAGTGTTTTCTGGTGCTGGCCACCGGCACTTAATTGTCATCACAACACTTATTACACTCTGCTACATGGTGGCGTTGCTCATCTAATTTAGAGATGAGCAGAACAACAGTTGTTTATGAATATAACATGCATTGAAAAAAATACTAATACCTCCCAGCCCCAGTCATTCTTTTAGCTTTGGGGACCTGGAACAATCTGAACTGTCACACTTGCAGATGATAGACCTGGTTAGTAGTTGTTTTGGCACTGTCATTGGCAGCAATGCCAGGGCAATGGTTGGTGCAAGCTGAAGTCGCCTCCTGGTCAAGGCCCTGGCACTTATTATTTCACAAATTAAGAACTGGACAGTGGGGTCCCTGTGACACTGATGTGTTTGCCTCTTGCCTATCCAATCAACTTCCAAAGTTCTTTTCCTGGCATCCAGATCCAATGGTTGCCACCACAGGTGCTTTTCTCCAGGGCTGACACAGACCTCTACATTATGCCTTTCCGTCCTTTCCTCTTGATACCGAGATTGTCGCCTACACGTGCCACCAGCAAGCGGAACTGATCCTCATCACTCCATTGGGGAGATCCCAACCATGGTTCCCTGTACGGATGGAGATATCCTGCGTTTGTCCATCCCAGATCAATCACTTCCCGACCTTCTTCTGGACCCGTCAGGGCTTCGGCATCCCTTGATGGCACAAGACCATCTACATCTCGTGGTGCATTTCAGGGACCGTTGGCTCTTGCCTGGCCTTTCGAAACAGGCTGAAGATTTCCTCCTCCTCTCATGGTCAGATTGCACCCTCAAACAATGCCTTTGCTTGGCGACATTGGCTGGGTTGGTGCAACAAGCAGGGTTGGGATCCCCAGGGGGCCCAATTGTCTTCGTAATCAATTTTCTGGGAGGATTAGATTCTACAGGCTTAGCTTGCTCTTCCATCAATCATTACCATTCTGCCATCCTGCAGGGCATCTTTTAGTAAATAACAGAGCTATGAGATATGATCATTTGGTGAGTAGAGTCACCATGTCTGAGAAATACACATATTTGTGGGATGTGAATATTGTTCTTTCCTTCCTACAGAGGTGGCCAGCTAATTCCGATCTTTGCAGGAAACATCTTTAGGCGAAACTGACTTCGTTGCTTTGCTAGGTATTCTTCAGGAGAGTATCTGATGTGAAGGTACTGGATTTAACAAGAAGAGTGTTTACTCCCAATGGAGTTTATTTTACCTTATCCAGAAGGACAAAGACCGGTTCCAAACAGATATCCTTCCCAAATAACCCCATTGTACAATGTTTGAAATAGTATGAAGACTGTACTAGAGAATTTCAACAATATATTATGGTCAGTTACTGATTTACCTTCAAAAATCTTTCAATTCAGTCTCATCAGCCACCTTAGCTAGATGGGTGTAATGGCTCTTTGGGGAGGCGGGTATTCACATTTCAAAAATCAGTGCACGTTCAGTCAGAGGTGCAATGTCCTCAAAATCATTTCTCCTGGGTTCCCGATTGCAAGACATTATGAGGGCCACAGATTGGCCCTCAGAATCTACTTTCAAACCTTTTACTGTAAACCTATTTTAGACTCTGTGGTATTAGATCAGCTTTAAACAAGCATAATCCAAAGCCTCCAGTCCTGACATAGAATGAAAATCTTTCTTGCCAACACGTCTAGAATTTTCAGTTCTATTAAGCACTCGGAGGTGACGATTATCCCACATGGTGCATAATACATGTGAAGAAGAATGAAGTTTTGCACTGTGTTTCTACCCAACCTTATATTGATCATTGTTGAATTTCATTCATTATTGTACAGAGATGTAATTACGTGATAATTGTCTGTATTATCTGAGATAGACTGGCAATCATACTTATTTTCTTTTACAGGTTCTGAAAAGAAAACGGATTGAGCAGGCTCCAGCAGATTGACCCTGGGATCCAATTCCAATTCCGGATGTTGCGGCAAGATAATTGGCTTTGGTTCTCCAGCCGAATGGACAGATGCACTCTTACAGTTTACAAGGTTTCAACACTACAAGGTTATGAACTGTTAACCGTCTCTATCAGTTGTGCCTCTTGCAGGTGGACCAGGTCTGGGGCCGGTCGTCTGAAATATTGATATATAAGTCCTTGTTTGATCTTGCAGTGTGGTGTCCCGCAAGGCTCATCGCTGAGCCCAACTCTTTTTAATGTTTATATGGCCCCGTTGGCGGACATTGTTGCACCATTTGGGATCAATATGGTAACGTAGGCTGACGACACCCAATTGGTCGTAGCGCTGAATCAAGCAGATCAGAGGGCTACCTGCTATGGCTTGCTAAGAATGGCCCGCAAAGTGCTGCCCCTTCTTTCTTCTCAAGCAAAAAAAGTTTTAGTCCAATCGCAAATACTGTCTAGAATTGATTATGGTAACGCCCTATATCTGGGCGCCCCTATGGCAGTAGTAGCAAAGCTCCAAACGGTACAAAACTGTGCAGCTAGACTTCTAATGGGAGTTTCCAATCAGCAGTCAGTAAAACCTGCACTTCACTCCCTCCATTGCCTCCCAGTACAGGAGAGAATCAGTTTTAAGGCCCTTTGCGTGGTTCGCAGAGCCCTGCAAGGGACTGGGCCTCCAATAAATTCATCTATGATCTGCCCATTTAAAGCCAAAAGGAAATTTCGATTTGACGCGCTCCATTTAGTGGAGGTCCCAAGGATTAAGAAGGCCAGAAGTGGAGGCTGGTTGTTTTCGTATGACTCGGCTAAACTTTGGAACTCTCTGTCTTTGTTCCTTCGAAAGGAATCCAACCACCTAGGCTTTCGTAAACTATTAAGGACCATTCTCTTTCCCTAGATTCTGCTACCTGTCTCTAGTTTGCTCAGCGCTGGGATGCTTCCGGGTAGCCATGCGCTATACAAATGCTTATTTCATTTCATCTCAGATCACTGACATTCCATGAAAGGATCAAGAGACGGCCTCCCTCAATGCCCCAGAATCCCCCGCCATGATCTATAACAATTAATGCAGGATTGTGCCTCACGATCTCACTCAACATTGGATCATCAGCCGCACCGTAGTCCACATGACAGCCCTGCAACTACCACAACAGTGTTCCAAAACATACAACATTTCCACCAACTGTTGCCTACAACATCCCACCCTGTCTCCTGGCCCTGCAGGTCTAAATCACCCGCAAGCCCAAATCACTGGGAGCCTGTTGTCCCAAACCTTATAAATGAAACTATAAAGAGCTGTAAGGAAATAAAGGAAAACAAGTACACAGCCCTCCTCCCCCCCACCTAGAAGCATATTTGATACACCAGCACCATTCAATAGACTCAAGGGTGTTGGTTCAGACTACCCACCGTGCAGAGCACGGGTCAGTAGAAGTAAGTCCGAGTGGCTTCAAGTACTCAGGCCAGCCAATGCTCCACGGCCAGTGCTTCATCCGCAGGCTCCACATGGGCTGCGGGGAGATCGGAAGCAGAAGATAGTGGAAAGGTAGCAATGTCTGCAGGGAGTCCAGGCACAAAGTCCATCCCCCAACCATCAGTCCAGTCACTTCAGCCAGCGGTGCTCAGTTGGTTATCCTTGTGCACCTTTCCTATAGACTGGCATGGCATCTGTCTCCAGCCAGCCATCCAGTCACATGCCTCCTCTGCTGTCAGAAACAGCCAGGTTTTTCCATCAGCATTAACTCTTAGCTTGGCAGGAAAAAGCATTATGTATTTGATCTCTTACTCACACAGGTGGAGTTTTACTCAAAGAAGCGTCACTGCCTTTGGGCAGACGACCATTATAAAGTCTGGAAAGAAACGGATTGTAGAGTTTTTAAAAGGAGGTGTAGAATGCTGCAGGCAGTGTGTAGGATGAGGTCCCAGCTGTGGTACTTGAATAGTCTAGATATGATTGTTTGTGGGGGTTGACTAGGTCTAGGAGGGGGAATCGGAACCCTATGAGCCTGCTCCACCGAAAATAACCTGGAGACACCCTTCGGCTTAAGGTGTCTCATAATTAAGTACTCCTAATAAACAGGCCTACACTGGGAACCTCCGATCTCGGACACCCCCACGATGCATAAGTTCTTGCAGCGAGATCGCCCCTCTGTATCTTTCAATGCAGGCTTGCAGTATAGTGGTCTGTCTGAAGCATAGAAATCGTTGATTTGAGTGTGGAAAGGGTGGCTATCATTGTTTGTGCTGACCGTACTCTATCACTGACCTTCCTGAGGTCCGCAAGCATGAAGGCCATTTCCACCGCAACAACATCAATCTTCGAATCCAGGGTATTTTTAGGGTCTCTAATTGCTTGCAGCAAATATTTCAGCATGGGTTCTCCGTTCTCTCCGTGTGACTCCACAGGGTCAGGTGTTATGGGATCCTCTCCATCTGGCGCTATTAGAAGCCTAGATGAAAGCTTATTGGTCCAGATTGTTACATTGGAGTTTCCTCTGTGCTTTATCCTTAACCATGGCAGACCGAGAGGAGGGGAATCAGACACAGCCGTTCGCCCCAAGTCCCTCCTGGCAGAGGTACTACAATGCACCACCAGTTACAACTGGGACCTCTAAGGAGGGTGCCGAGTGATGCGGCAGTTCTTTTTGTCAAGAGGCTACCTGTCTGGCTGGACTCCCAGCGAGGGAGTCACCCCTCTAACCTCGTGCAGGGTGTGCAGGGTACCCCCTCAATATTGCAAAGCAGATCCTCCTGGGTCCATAAACCCCACATCAATATCTGTACCTGGCTGCAGCTTCACCCTGCAGGGTCACACCAGACAAGCCTATACAGCTGGGTCTCGGTTTGGAGTCGGACCCGGAGTCAAAATGGGGCGAACTTGATTCAGATATATGGCAACACACCGTGGAACTGCAAAGGGGGGGAAGACTATCTTCAAGGCGAGTGGCCTACCTATTGTATATGTTGTACTACCCGGGGGAGGGGTGGGAGAGCCTTATAATCACTGCCATGGTCTGGGGTCCAGGGGTACGTGTTGGGATTTTAACAACGGAATGTGCACACAGGAGTACTGCAAGTTCCTCAATGAATGTTTGAAATGTACAGGCAGACACCCCCTTGTCAATTGCTAAGGGATGGGGCGCATACAATGGTCATGGTTCTGGACAGCGGCAGCAGTATGGGGAGGCAAAGGGGGGGCACCAGCAGCAATTCTCACCCCCCAAAAGGGGGCGGGGGCCAGGGAAGGGTTCGTACTGCAGTTAAACCTGAGTGGTTGGAGTATTGGCTGGGGTTTTACAGGCGAGCAGAAGAGATGGGGTTATTGCAGGACAGGTTTATTTTAGTGTTTCAGTACAATCCTGCAATGGGTGTTTCCATGCCAGACGGGCTATCAGTTAGTAAAGCACTATTTGAAAGATTTCTTCATAGTTAAGGCACACGGTTTGGCGGACTGCCAGATGATGTTGGCAAGGTTGCAAGAGCTCATGTGTGACCTAGGGGTGCTGTTGGCACCAGAGGAAACGGTGGGCCCGACACAGTACTGTCATTTTTGGGGATTGAGATTGATTCAGTGCGGATGGAAACCAGGCTACCACAGGATAAAAAGGAGAACATTTTGTCTTTAATAACGTGCATGCTGGGAAAAGAAAAGGTGAAGGAGATTCCAGTTTTGCTGGGTCATCTCAATTTTGCATGCAGGGTGGTACAGGCGAGTCTGCAGGAGGTTGGGGAGGTCTTCGTCAGGGACTGCTCTCCTGTATCATCACATGCAGATTTCAGCGAGGGTCAAAGAGGATTTGAGAATCTGGTGCGTTTTCTTGCAAGACTCCAATGGGATTCCTTCGGCATGACAAGGGGATATTGATTGGGATGTACAGATCTTTTTAGATGCGGTGGGAGGCCGGGGCATTGGTTTGTATTGGCAGGGCAAATGGTGCGCAGTGCAATGGACCGCTGCATGGGCTAATGGGGAGTAGGAGCATTGCCTTCTTGGAGCTCTTTCCTTTAGAGGTAGCGGTAACTCTATGGGGCGTGGAGTTGGCACACAGAAGGGTGCTATTTTGGGTAGACAACATGGCGGTCGTGGAGGTGGTGAATAGACAGTATGCAAGGGACACGCAGGTGTCGAAATTGTCACAGGGTTTTGTGCTAGGATGCTTGCACTATGACATAACTTTCAGAGCGTGTCAGTTTCTGGGAGTGGACAATGGCATTGCAGATGCTTTTTCTCGTTCACAGTGGGGGAGATTCTGTGAGTTAGCCAAGGATACGGACAGAGACTTAACACCCATGCAGGAGAAGTTGTGGTTGGTATTCAACGCTGGATGGTACAACTGGTGGTAGGGTCATTGGCTGACTCAACATGCATAGCATATGTACAGGCTTGGAGGGAAATCTTGGCATTGGGGGTGTAGTGTCGGGCAGGGGGTCAAGCACAAAGTGAAGACAAGGTATAATATATCTTGGGCTAGATCGAGAATGAGCTGTCGTTGGTGACTATTTCTGGGAGGCTGGCAGGCTTAGCCTTCATGGGTAAGTTGTTCTAGGGATACCCCCTGCCTGCCGGGGAACTGGGGCGTAGGATATTGGAAGGTTGGGCACAGGAGCAAGATCAGCTGGGGCGGGTTAGGAAACCTTTATCTTTGAAAATGTTGTTCCAAGTGTTGCAACAATTACCTGACGTCTGTCGAAATGGGGGGGGGGGGGTAGGGGAGCATCAAAATTACTGGGCGGTAGGGGCAGGAGAGGCCTTGTTTGGGAAGAAGTGATTCAGGCACCGGGGAGATGGAAGGTGTGGATTAGTAGCTCTAGAACTGATCAGAGGGCCCAAGGGAAGCAGGTCAGTTTGAATGCGATGGTTACTTCTGGTGCGTGCCCACTAGCTTGCAGTAAGCGCTGGGTGGAGTGCTGCAGGCAGACTAGTGGGGTTGTTTTTCCTCATATTCACGGAGGCAGGGTCATGGCATTCCAGTTATTGGTGATACCTCAGGCAGCTTTGGCCTGGCTTGGAGTGCAAGCAGCTGATTACAATGTGCACTCCTTCCGCATCGGGGCAGTGTCTAAAGCAGTACGCAGGGGGTGGGCACAGGAGGATATCATGTGCCTGGGACGCTGGTCATTGGGATGCTATAGGCGCAATGTGCGGGGAATGGGGGACTAGAGTAGCGCGCCAGTTGCGACTTCGTGAAACTCTTACAGCTTGTTTGCTTCTTTACAGGTACAGCAGAGGGCCCTGCATCTGAGAAAGTCGAAATATGGATTGTAGGCTACTCATTCATCAAATTTGCGGTGATACAAGCAGGACAGAGGGGGTGGGGGCAAATGTAGGTTTTAATGACCCCCTGTTTTATGTAACCTGGAAAAGGAAAGGGTGTATGCCCTGGAGAGATCTCTTGCATACGTTAAACAGCATTATGGTTGGGTCTCGGTGCCCGGATGTATTGCTTCTGCACTTTGGGGAGATTGATTTGGTCACAGAGACTGGTGTAGTGTTGTTGAGAACCATAAAAAGAGACCTATTAGAAATTACGGCACAGTGGGCAAGTGTGTATGTGTCGTGGACTGAATTTGTGCCGCGGCAGTCTTGAAGAGGTACAACCAAGCCGGTTGAAATAGACAGGGCACGGAGGAAAATCAACAGGGAGATGGTGCACTTTTGTAGGGAGATTGGCTTTGGCAGGATATGGCACTTGGATTTTTAATTCGAGGCTACAGAGTATTTTAGTGGAGACAGGGTACATATGTCCTGATAAGGCATGGATTTGTATCTGTTGGAAATCAGGGAAGTGTTAGGTAGAGTGTTGAATGTGACACTTTAGGAAGTGCAGACTGGGAACCAATTCCTGGGTGGGGGCAGAAAAAGGGGGTAGGTTTTACAACCCCCTTGTCAGGGTGGCGGGGGGCATGAAATGTTTGGCAGGAGTTTTCAGAAGTTGCTTGACATTGCCAGTTGGGGAATCATGTGTAAGGGGATTGTAGGCAGGTAGTTAAAGGTTCAGTTTAGGACATTTAGCTACTTGCAGGTTCATATAGATACTCATAGGATGTAGGAGGAATTTAAAGTTAGAAATGTTGAAATGCAATAGAGTTTATGATTGAACTGCAGGGTAGGCCAGATCTCCGAGGATGCCTCTCCTGCTTCTCACACTCTGGTTAGGATCACCGCCAGGCCAAGAGGGCGCAATCCTTGATGAGGGCCCCCTGTAAGCTCCGACAGGGGTCAACAGGCCACAATCCTAGGGTCTCAGCTGCATCTTGCACTGGTTCAGTTGGTGCCGGTGTGTGGATATTGTGGCAGGATGGTAGGGGATCCCACTAAGTTAATGCAGGAGCCGCACTAAAATGTCACCAACATGTTCAGCGTGAGACCAGGCCCCCCACTGCTTCATAATGTTGCACTGATGGGTGGTCCGCAGAGACATAATTTGACTGTGGGGCAGCGAGACGCTGCCTCTGGTACAGCAATGGATGCACAATATGGACTGGTGTATGCAGGTCAAAAAATTGTCTAATAGGCACGTGGCTGCCAACACCGAAATATGAGGTGGTCTGTGGACCATGGAATGACTCAGAGATACAGACTGATCAGCACCCCTGAGAACTTGCTAATTCACTCGAAAATAATGTACACTGATGTCCAAAGTATGGCTACAGATGATTTAAGAGTGCCCACTCAATCTCTACGTCTGTAATAGTATAACTGTGAATGTTAAGCGGAAATGTGGGCACTCATGGGCTGCCCTGGGGGATGTTGTTGTTGAAGTTTGTTAATTATACACATAAATATATATTTTTTTTAAATCACAATCCTCTTGGGTGCAGTGAAAGGATGTATTTACTTATTCCTGGGCTCAACCCCTGGTAGCTATGGCATAGAGAAGACAGGCTAAACTTAGGGAAGATGTGTATAGCATTTAGAAGAAGCAAAACAGTAAAATGTCACAGACACAAATAAGTACATATATTTATATAGAAACATGTAAGCAGCAAAATGACACTAAAAATGCTGTAAGTGGAACTGGAGATATATTATTTTAAAGATTTCATGTGAAAAAGCATCAAGAAAAATAAAGCACTGAATGTAAGTCAATGGTCACGATAGACTGGGAGCAAGTGATAGTTTTGAAGTCAAACATTTGAAATAGGTATTAAGACCCTCTTCAGAAATTATCTTTGTCGCTTTTCTGAGGATAAAACGTTTAAATTTTTTCTAAGTATCAATGCAGAAAGGGACTTTGTCACTTTTTAAGAAGTACAATCTTCCCCAAACGGGTTGCTGTTGTAAGCTCTGGATGCGGCCATGGAACCAAAAACCTGAAGAAGTTTGGTTCCACTGGTTTTCCGGAGCTGCGGAGATTTCTTGCTGAAAATCTTCTAAGCCCCAACGCAGAATAGGACTTATTTGTTTTTTCAGAGGGGCTGGGGTATTTGAGCAGGACAAATCAAAAATCAAATCTGATGCTGTTGAACTACGTTTTCCAGCAGGTCCCGCTAAAGCCGTGGAGGAATATTGTTCAAACATTTCCAAACCTTCTGGTGGCCAAACAACCACAGGTGTACACTTCCAAGGGCTCAAGAACTGCAGGGAGGTACTTGGAGACTGACCGAAGGTCCAGTAGAGGCCAAAAATAAGGTCCATTTTAGGTATAGTTTTTACTAATCAGCTGGTGTTACTAGTCAGCTGGGCACTTCAGGACAAATGCCTGTTGCAGTGTGTTGTGCCCCTATAGCCACAAAGGCGATCAGCCAACAGACTTTTGGAGTACACTTCCTTTTCCAGGGTACAAGTGAGAGAAGGTCCAGCATGTGTCAACTCCAGGTGCAGTCCTTCTTCTGTTCTTCCATAGGTTCAGAAATTATTCTATGCAGGATGCCTTGGGGTTCCACCTTTATGCTTGCCACTAGCTGATGGGTGGAGAGGATTCCTGCCTCCTCCCTAACGAATAGGATACAAGTTTCTGTGAGCAACCCTACCCACTTTTTACAGCAGTTCTTGTGCCGTACTGCAAACAATACCACAGTGCCTTTCATCCTCAAACTTCAAGATGAGGGAACCCTTCACCTCTTGTACACAGTCTGTGTGCCCACCTAGAGAAGTGATTAGGGTAATGACCAGCGAGTTCCCTCCTTTATGATCACGGTAAACCGGTCTGATGGTAGCTTTCCTTCCTCTGAATTTGGTGCCAGACTGTCTACAGGGATAAAGGTTTGGCCTTTCCAGGTGTCATCTAACATTCACTTGAGCAATATAAGCCCATTTAAAGGTGATTAGGTTCCTTAGCTCACCCTAACAATTCTTCCTGCCAGGGGAAGAAAACACCTTCCCACTGCAAAGTCATTGTCCCCGCTCGGGGATGAGTTTTCCCATCTCTTTCACTCCTCATTCAGGCCAAGTATGGGCTGGACAGTGGCTAGAGAGCTAATACAAATAAGACTTGCGCTTTCTCACATAGTTCTCACATTTCGCACATAGTTTGTACAAATCCGACTATGCCATTAGATTGCTATTAGTATTAGATTGGATTTTTATCAAATATAAAAATATGTCTTTGAATGGAGTCCTCAGCTGATACAGGTCAACATTTATAGATTAAAGTGTATAATCAATATGACATTTACAGCCTGATGAGTGAAAAGGTCTATTTGTAATGTGACACACGATCCACTCTTAATTATTATG
The DNA here is from genome assembly GCF_964204655.1 of Triturus cristatus. NCBI lineage: Eukaryota > Metazoa > Chordata > Amphibia > Caudata > Salamandridae > Triturus > Triturus cristatus. Next base: position 751,494,947 of record NC_140593.1, on the reverse strand, counting down.
CCCCCTACCTTGTTAGCAGCAAGGTACGTTTCAGGGTGACTTATTTATTATTTAAAATCAGGTTTTTCCATCTATTCAAGGATGATTTGAACAGCTCTGTGCAGCAGGCATTAAGCTGCTGCTGTTAGGCTACACATGGTAGACCTGAAGCCATGTTTTCAAGTCACACTAATAAATGACACAATAAAAGCTGCAGTTTACAGGTGGCATTTAAATCTAGGCCACAGGTGTATTTTTGCACCACATACTATGGCCTTATAACAAAGTTAAATAACCTAGTCAGGGAGTAACGTATTTTGTACATGTTTAGGGGTATGAGCACACACACTAGGGACTGAGCAGCAGCGCCCCAGTGTGCAGTCTAAAAAGCAGCAATAAAATCTGAAAAATATGGTGGTGACCAAGCAAAAGGGGGTAATTTTCTCACAGACTATAAGAAAAATCTGTGTCTGACAGAGTTGGAAATCATGATCTATTTTAAAGAAGTTCTGGGGCAAGTTGGAGAGAGCCCAGAGAAGTAAGTCACTGCTCTCTCCCTCTCTGTCTGAAGTCAAGCATTTTTAATGCTGCCTCTACATAATGGACACATTTAATTGAAGGGCGAGAGCTGAACAAAGACTTGAAGGAGAGAGAGAGGGCGAGCTAGGGGCTACTAGCCACACTCCACTTAACTTCTCTGGGTACTTATGATAACTGGAATGCAGGTCTAAATAAGAGACCCTGTAGTGAAAGATCTCTTGCACATGTAAAACCTCTTCCTCTGATTCTAGTGCCTAGTCAGCAAGACTATTTATCTTTACCAGGATTCTAATCCTTTAATTTAGTCTCCAGAAGGACAAACCGACATTGTACATTCTACATTACTAAATTCATCAAAAAGTATATACACTTAAGGAACCACCTTGAAAAAGTAATTCATAGTTTCTCATGTTTACAAGCTATCAATTCCGATGCTATATCATATCGCACAATTGAAAAGAGTCGGCTTCTGATGCCAAAGAAAATTTGCTGTCACAAGTCACACGTCACCAGAAATCCCCATGTGGTACTTTATAGTATAGACGAAGCCTCGGTGCAAGTCATAGATGAATCACTTACTGGGATTGTTGGAAGTGTTGACTGTTCCAACCGTCTCGTTCCACTGGTCCGCACTGGACACAGAGAAGGATCTTTGGTGCATCCCATCTCCTTTCGAACCATAGGCTGACAGATTAATACCACTGAGGGAGCGCTCTGTATGCAGGGAGCTGCTACTGCCAGATTGGGGGGCCCCTGTGAATAGAGACGCAGTAATAATAATAAATAATCTTTATTTGGGAGCAATTGCAACCATAAAAGATACAATCATACAATAAGAAAATCATCATTACAAATCTAGATAAAAATTAAGATAAAACACAGCTCATTGTCACGAGTAATTAAAAGGAGATAAGAAAAGACAGTGCAAAGACACAAAAAGACATTCAACAGTCAATCGGGTCTAAATAGTCTTTAATCTATAGACGGCCTGCAAGAAACTAGTAATTGCACAAAGTGTGAGTTCATTGGATAACAACTGTAAATACATAAGCGCTACTCTGGCTTGTCTAAACTTCAAGGACTTAAAAAGGGGGACACAGTAGTTCATGGCACTGGTAAGGAGTACAAAATAAATGTTAAAAACTATTTTAATGCCCCTCAGCATCCAATTAAATGTCTCAGGGTGCATTAGCGCTAAACACTCGGGGAAACAGCCATGAGCAATCAGACAGCGTTACGTCAAAACCCCAGTCATTGGCTCTGATACTGTTGAGAACTTTCTCAATGTTAACCTACTTCAACTGGGAACAGGTGTATTCATGTGCAACTTTCCATTACTAGATACATTAGGTTACTCAGAGGCAAAGGCTAGAAATAATTAGAGTGACGTCTAAGTATGACGCAGTTCATCATATTACTTTGTGGCCTAACAGGTTTACCACTTCAGTCAATGTGTCAATAGTACCTCTGCCCTCAAATCACTCTATTGTCTCCCAATGCATGAAAGGACTAAGTTAAAGAATTTTTGCCTTGAACACAAGGCTTTAAATAATCTTGCCAGCATCTTCGGTCTCTACCAGCCACCCTGATCTCTCTGATCCGCTGATAAAAGGCTGCTGACATCTCACCACTTCAGGTATGGACGATACAGCAGTCAAACTCCCTTTCAGCAAAATAACTATATGGAATGCTTTAAGTACTCACCTTAGACTGGAACAAGATTACTGCAAATTCAGGAAATCCTTAAAGACCTTCCTTTTCCCCTTGCTTTCAGTTCACTTCACAGTCCATTTCCTCAACCTTCACCAAGTCTACCGATCAGACACCTAAGACTGACCCTACCCACTTCTGGGGTTATGTACATCCAAGGCTTTGCCATCTTTATCTCCTTATATTATTTCCAAGCACCTTGAGGAGTCAATTGGTAGTGAGCACTGTGTTATAAGCCCTCCATGCATAAAGATAAACATAAACGTTAGGTACCTTAATTATCTCCCTGCCTACCATCAAGTGGTTTCATCAGGCAATATTCATTGTGCGATGTATAACGTGGGAATGTGGACTAATAGGTTGAGGAAGCGGCTTCATGTCTGATTGAATTTGTGAAGAGGGTCTGTGTAGTTTGTAAAGTTAAATGAGCAGTTCTAATAACATAAGTACTCTCTGTGACCTCCAGTGGCACAGGATGCAGAGTTTCACTGTCGCTATGGCCGTGGCTAACCATCAGTGTTCGTGGTTAGTCATGCCTATCTAGACACTTATGTAGGTAGAAAGTGTGCTCAGTGGTGAGTTTACAAACCTGATTAACATTAGGCACGATGTCAGGCAAGGATGGGTACTGGCGCCATTTCTTTTTTTGTCTATATAAGAATGATCTTGATTACCTTTTTTTTTTTACATGTAGAGGCCTATAAGCCCAGGGTTGGAGCAAGACGACTGCCTGCATTGTTATACTCAGACGACTGCGTCTTATGTCAAGAACTGGAGTAGGTCTTCAGAGGTTACTGGATAGATTTGTTCTGTTTAGGAGGGATTTGGGTCTGTCAACTAATATTACTAGGTCGTACAGTATGGTTTGTTGGCGGGTGACCTGAAATATGAAGTCATACTATATCAACAGGACCAAACGTCTACGTGTACCAACCTTAACGTATCTGGGGGTACCTTTTGACAGGAAGGGCAATTGGGAGCATTTAGTGAAAGTGCGGAGAGCTCAATTTGATCAAACCATAGCTGCAATCTCTAGGTTTTCATCAAAGTTAGGTTTCAAACCCCTAGATGTGATGATTAATATCTATAATGCACGAAGCACCTCTGTGTTGATGTACGGTACAGGGATGTATGTCGTTACAACGCACACTTTTACAACGCATGCACTTACAACGCATTTTTTACAACGCAACATCCACTAAAACGCATTCCATTACATAGCATGACACTACAACGCATTTTTAAAAACTACCTTTACAACGCATTCCATTACATCGCATACTACCTTTATAACGCATACCATTACAACGCATAATATTACATTGCATTTAAGGTACGTATTGGATAGTATAGGGGTAAAAATTACTATTCTAACTCCAGGGGGTGCAACAGTAGGGTAAGTGTTGGATAGTATAGGGGTAAAAATTACTATTCTAACTCCAGGGGGTGCAACAGTAGGGTAAGTGTTGGATAGTGTAGTGTAATATTATGCGTTGTAATGGTATGCGTTGTAAAGGTAGTATGCGATGTAATGGAATGCGTTGTAAAGGTAGTTTTTAAAAATGCGTTGTAGTGTCATGCTATGTAATGGAATGCGTTGTAGTGGATGTTGCGTTGTAAAAAATGCGTTGTAAGTGTAGTGCGTTGTAAAAGTTGCGTTGTAAAGGTTGTTCCCCACGGTACAGGGATTCTGGTAAAATTGAAATACAACACATTTACAGGTTAGAAAAGAATTATTGCTTTTTGAGAAGATTGTTTGTTGTCTGTCCCCACTGGTGTTCCCATTTATGTCTGTCACTCGGTATCGGGGTTTAAGTATCTAGAAGATCGTGTTAACTAGCACCATTAACGCAATGGCTTTCCATTTGATCAAAATCTGAAACTCTTCCTAATCACGATATAATTGATGATTGTCTTCAGCTTCACAATGTGAGTAATATTCCGTGGCTGCCATACATAAAGAATAAATTAACCATGTTAGGGAGACCAGAACTTTCTAATAACCCACAGGGCATCAATGCATTAGCCAAATCTTGTATTAAATCGTAATTTCTCACCATGTTGAAAAGGAGAAGAGAAGCTTTAGAGTGTAGCAAGAGGAGAGTGGCTGTGAGCACTACAAGCCACATGTATTCTTATTCATACTTTTTAGTACATCCATACTAGAGATACAAACTGGTTAGGTTCATGTTTCATTTTGCCCATCTCCTTGTTTCCTATCTAAAAGATGCTTGTGGAGAACTAGGCCTTGTGCCATGTCCAATGCGATTCAGAATCAGTACAATCAATGCTACATTTTTTTTGTTTGTGCAAATTGTACACTGTGCCCAGGAATTCGTTTGTAATCCCTTTCCACACGTCTTTGAACATAAGAAGATGCTTTACTTAATCTTTAATTACTACAATCAGAACAAATTTGTATAATGCTCCATGAATGTATCTGGGCTGCAGTCAGATTGAGAAATATGGAGGGCAAGTAATGTATCATTACTTTTTGTAGAACCAACATGCTGGACAGGTTGTTCTTTTATCCTCTGTTTTATCAATCTTAACCCGTTTTTAGCATTTTAACAGATTGAAAGGCAAATGTAATGTTTGATGCAATATGGGATGGATTATTTGTAGATTGCTGCCAACATTTCCCACTCTAAACACGTCACTTTATGAATCAATTTGTATAATTCCTGTTTACATTGCTGCTAAGTATCATTGTCTGTGTGTCATTAATTCCTGTGTTGTGCATTCTTCTATGGTTTTAATGATCCGATTAAAGATTGTTTGATGAGGGAGTGCTCAGTGTATCTGCTGATTAATATTGACACAGAAGTGTCATGTTGCAGGTTTTTTGTGAGTACCTTTCAGTAACCCTTCTGTTATTCTCTATGAAAATCAAAACAAAAATAGTTTGAAAAAAGAAATATTGACACAGAAGTCAACAATCGCCACACACTCTTTGAAAATAATTTACCCTAAATGCATCTCTAATACTATGGTAGTGTGGCACGTCTGATGCCCAGTGTGCTAGTTTAGGTGCACTTGGTAACATTCGGCACAAACAGACTTTTCTGTGGGCTACCAGAGTTGCTACTCCAAGAAAAATACCATAATTTAAAGGCTACAAGGCTGTCTGTAGCTAGAATGCAGAAGTGTACAAAAAGGCAGAGGAAATAACTGAATCTACACAGACACCACCTCTATCAGGGCACCAGGCACCTTCAGGGTGTCGGAATGGATTAAGGGGCAGCCAAGGTGAGTACAGTCAACAAATACACACGCTTCTGGATGGGAAAAGTCCAATGTATTTAATGTCCAAGGGGCGTAACACAGCTGGAGGACATAATCGCAATCTATGGCCCCCAACATGGATTTGAGGGAAATATTTCTAGCCTGCATCAGGATAGTCACCCATGTCCAAGGAAGTACGTTGCAGCTATAGTTTCCTGCCTATAAATTGCGGCTATGTCTCTAATCCTGTAATAGTGGATAACAGTCTGAGCAAAGAAGCCAACTGCCTTGATAAGCCTGGCTCTGAAATTCCCCATCAACTTGAATTCTGTGCTCCTGGCTGATTCGAGCCCATTTAAGGAATCCAGCACTCAACCTAGAGACCCAAGCCACACACGCTGAACGCACTTTCCACTGAAGGCTTATTGGTGCCCCCCATGGGTGTCCAGCATATTTCCAGATCAGGCCATTCCTGTCCACCTTGCTCAAGAGGCCTGTCACCAGGGCCCCCTTCTTCTAGCAACTGTATTAACCTTCATAATCTCTCTGTCTGGCTCGCTGTATCCTCCTGAGTCCTGATGATGCTCCCACCATTTTTATCAGGATCGAAACACCGTCGACTTTAAAAACATGGATCCTCTATGATTGTTGAGAACTTGCTATAACGGGCCATGCGGTTCTTGTGTTTGCTGATACACTTGCTGATCATGATTTATCACCGGAGTGTATCACCTCAAAAGAGAGCACCAAGCATGTTTGTTTTGCACCAAGATTCAATGCGCCGCTATGTGTCTTTAAATTGCTTTTCATAAACTTATTTGAATACATTATATTTGCCATTTGGTTCTTTGCATCAAAACTATTGTTACTAGGGACCAGTGTGTTTTTTGTTATAGTTATTGCTCCAGGTCACCAGTGATCCTTGGGTCTCCCTTGTTGAAATATTATTACCTGGTAAAGAACAAATAACTGCGGTCTCTGTTGGCTCTGCCTTTCGAACGTCATCTTGGTAAGCAGTGTAGGGCACATGCTCAGCTAAAGTGCAGAGTAGAGACTCGGAGTTAGCACGAAATGTATCTTGAAATCCATTATGTGGCAATGCTTGAGTTCATCCTATAAGGACGACATGTAACGGGGCCTTTCAGGGACAAGTTAAAAGATGAAGAAAGGCAGCTGCGGCCTCCATATTTTACTATGTGGAGAGGAGTTGGCCCTTTGGGATAAACTAGTACACAACGAAGAGGCCCAAATCAACCAAAAATTATAGAGGTAAATTAGGGACACCCAGATCCCCTCAAGAAAACGTTCTGTCAGAGTGTTAAAGCATATTCCAACTGTCACATCACCCTACAGTACCTGGCCCAGACACGTAGGTGGTCTGTTGAAGATGAGGCAGGACAGGGGTAAAGAGATATAGTAATCTGCACAAGTCAAACATCTTTATGATTTAAACTCTTCCAAAAGACACATATTCCATCCCTTCCCTTTCTCTTCCACATTGGCGAGTACCTATAAGTAACTGTGATCATATAATGAATGTGGCTCCCATCTGATCTAGCTCTCCAGTGATCGTATTGCAATCAGGGTGCACTGTTCCACTCTGCAACGCAACATACCTTTAACTGGGTGTGTCATTTGCAGACCGGAACAGTGTATTCTGTGATAGTCAGTGCACTGTTCCCAGTGCAGGAGCAAACTTTTCACTGAAGTGGCAGACACGACCTCGCTTTTCAAAGGAGGTGGGGATCCCCCTACAGTTGGGTGCTGCGAATAACTGCACCTGCTATCAGGGTGATGTTTTGCTGTTTTATAGCACAAATCAGACCCCACCAGGGTAGCACATCACTTTCCACAGAAACATAAGACTAAGTTTGGATACACTGCAACAGTAACAAGCATTAGTATAGCCAATCAATCAATCAATCACATAATTTGTAAAGCGCACTACATACCCGGGAGGGTTTCAAGGCGCTGGGCGGTGGGGGGGTGTTGCTGTTACTGGTCGAAGAGCCAGGTCTTGAGTTGTCTCGGCCAATGGGTCTCGACTTTGGGACCTTATAAGCGTTTCGCCATGCAGCACATTATCCTGGGTGCTGTGCCGCCAGGGATTGAAGAGCTATACATTTTCTACACACTGTGTCATGCAGTGTGATTCAGGAATACAGCAAGCCAATGTGGATGGTTGGTACCCCCCTAAAAAGCATTGGCAGGATGGAGGATTTACCACAGAGCACTTTTAAATATACTGCAATCAAATAAAACTTGTTAACTTAAGAGCAACGCCTATTTTGTGCTTAGAGGTGTATAGTAAGAATAATGCGTGCTGTCTACGCACCAGTTCTCGTAGCTGCAGCAATTTCTCACGTCATTTTATGACCCCCCCATTTCTTTACCTACGTTTCTTGGTGTGTCTGTATTTCAGCCATAGTTTCAGGTTTTCTTACACGCCTTGCAATATTCAGTAATAGATTTATAAGCATTGATCCCAGAGATGTGTACCACTCGTCAAAAATGAGAAAAGTGAGAAAAATGGAATAAGGAGTTAGAAAGCAGCACATGCACAGTCATTTGCCCTGGGCTTTGAGGTTTGAGATCTTTACATTACCATTATGTGCAACAAGATACAACAACCAGCCCACCTACATCCACTGGCCAGTGGGCAGCAGTGAAGAATCTAATAACTGAAGAACAGAGGATGCATAGAGAGAAGGGGAGACAGGCGGGATGGGGTGTGGAAATGTTGTGACTACCTGAGCAGGACAAGACACTAGCCTCAAGAGAATAACAATAAAGGGGAGGTGCGGAAGATGGAGAGCGGTGCCCCAGTCAATGGTTCAGGTAGGCGTGCAGTCTGGGGATGTCCGGTGGAGAACCCGCAGACATTATGGGCAGGTTACTTCACTACATGTGTCCGACAGCTATCAGATGCAAGGTCCCCACATCCTTTCAAACAAAGGCAGCGTGTGTTCCGCCACTGCCCTCAGCTTCTCCAGTCCGAAGAGTTCCATTGCTGGTGGAGCCAGCCTAATCGTGTCTGGATTGCATCAGAGCCCCAGCGGGAGTGCAAGAGCTGTTTAAGAGCTCCCACTGCCAGGGTAATAGCTGCCCCCTTGCAGACTGTAGGCGGCATGTCAGAGCGTTTGGGAGTCACATTAAGATGTACGTGGGGAACTTAGGCAGGTCAATGTCATACATTTTGTTCACTGCTTCCATGACCTCTGTCCAGAAGGAACTTATAACTTATATTGGGACATTGCCAAAGAATGTGCGTGAGGGTAGCAGTCTGTCCGCAGCGCCGCCAACAACTGCTGTCACTTCCTGATCTCAACTGGGTGATTCTGGCTAGTGTAACGCACCAGTAATGCACAATGTTAAGAAACGTTTCTTTACTGGAACTACTGCGGGTCACAGCTCGGGCGCGATGAAGGCTGTCGCACCATTCTTTATCAATGTGCTCTCGCATCCCCCTCCCCATCTGCACTACACAGGTGCACTGGAAGAACACCGAGATGTCATGAGGAAGGTGTATATATCGGAGAGGAGTCGCTTATCGGAAGAGCGGGAAAGAAGGGAGAGGTCTATTGACTTGGGGGCGAATCAGAGGCTGTGATAGCCAGTGACGACTGGCAGTGTATTGCCAACAGGCATTAGGTGGAAGCCAATTGAACCTGAGTAAAATCCCTGAGGCCGTCCACATCGAAGAGGTCATCTATGCTTTCGGAATTGGCCTCTTGCCATACAAGAAATGCTGAACCACGGTGCGCAGGGGGAAATCAGAGATCCCTATGATAGGTGTTTGGGCAGAGATGGGAGTGGATAGTCCCTGTTGAGTTTGCATCCTGTCATAGATGCCCATGTTGGCTCGGAGTACCGGTGAAATGTAGACTCACACTGGCCAATGTGACCTCATAAGCCACGGGGCCTTCTAGATATGAATGTCTGCCACCGATTGTTCAATAAAGCACCAATGTTTTTCAGTGCTCGGTCGGGATCACTCCCCCATATAATGCAACTGCACTGCCTGATAGTAGCCACTGAGATTGGGGACACCAAGCCCTCCTTCCCCTTGAGACAGGTAGACCGGCTTCTTTGACATCGGTGCCTTTTTATCACCCCAAATAAATTCCCTAATACGATGTTGCTGTTTGTCAAGTGCCTTTGGGGGGGGGGGGGGGGGCTGGAGTGACAAAGTTTGCATAACAGATAATTTTCGATAAAAGAGTCATCTTGATGGCCGCTTAGCGGCCCAGCCAGGAGAGGCTGTATACCTTCCATTTAGACAGGTCAGAGAGGGCGGTCATAAGGATGCAGAATAGTTGTGGTCAGCCGTGCGTCGAGGTGTGGGGTGTATCTGTAAACCTAGGTATCCTATCCCTTGTGAAACTCAGGGGAATGGGAATCGACTTTCGAGCTGAGCCTGGTTAGCTTTTGAGATGGTAAGATTCAATATAGAAGATTTCTGAAGGTTAATTTTAAAGCCTGAGGCCACACCGTAAAGCTGCCAGTTCGGCCATTACTACAGCAAGGAATTAAACAGGCTTGATACGGGACCGGGGAGGGGGCAACGTTGGGACCGCGTCTTCCCTTTAATGAGGTACTGGATGTCCCTTGAGTCTGTTGAACCTAGGTTACAGGTATCTACGCATTCACCCGACAAATCGGGAAGTTTGCTGACCAGTATATTCTACGTCTGAGTGACATATCACTCCACCTACTGGTTTTGTATAAACACTTTACCACTGTTTTAAAGTTATACAAGTGGTTATTGGCACTTCAGTTTCTGCACTTTCTTTTGGTCGTGATGAAAGACGCTGCATCCCTACGGGGAGCACTAGGCTGAAACATGTAGAGCTCTCCCTCATTTTGACAGATTGAATTCGCCTCTGTTATAGTTACATTACAAAATAAAATCCTAGCCCATGAATGCACCATTAAAATTGTTTAGCATATCGTAGAGCTAGTTTTAGTCACTTTCACTTGCTCACTAACCCCTCCCCATACCTGCTCATCTAGAGGTTTAGTATACCTCTCTATCTCCACTAACACATCCCTCTGCTCCTCCCTCTCAGAGAGGTTGTTGTAGCCCGCACTACAACTAGGTTTGTAGTGCGAGGAGATCCCCTATGATGAAACATGCCACCTTCTGGTGGTGAGGGGAATCGTCCTAAGAAAGGGATTCCTCAATACTTTATTATTGTACTAGACCCCGGGGCCTTCTATTGTGTCTTCTAGTTGTATAGTGGGAAATCGGCCCCTGTTGGTCTTAAAAAAATTCCTCAGGTCGTCTTTTTGTGGGAATTATATTTGATAAGATCAGTAACACATCAACGTCATATAGCATAGCTTTGTGTTCCCGGTCCCCCATGGTCACACCTGTAATATTGGGGATATTACGTATCCTTTCTGGAAAGGGCTCCATATACAGGGCGAAAAGTAAGTGTGAGAGGGGCCATCCCTGACGAGTGCACCTGGACATGTTAAAGAGCGGGGATAAGATCCCATTAACCCTCATGGATGACAAAAGGTGACAAATGCATTTTGTGTTATCACTGTAGCCTCTCTCAGGTATAAACCCGGTATGATCAGGGTCCACAAGGCCCTGCATATATACGGAGCAAGTACGTTTGCCAAAATGCCACATTCAATAAAAAAATGGGAAGGTAGGAGGAGCAGTGTTTAGAGTCCTTACCGGGTCTGGGGATTACTGTGATCGTTGCAAGCTGCATCGTGTCTCTAAGACTACCGGTCGTGCTAAAGGCATTTTACAGTTTCACCAGTGTGGGTGATAACAGTGGCCCAAATGCTTTATAAAAATCTGTACTATATCCATCATGGCCAGGTGCCTTACCAGGTTGTAAGCAATGTATAGCTATGACAACTTCATTAGGGGTAATATCTCTCACTAAGGTGGAGGTAGTTGCTTGGGGATGGAGGCGGGGGGGTCATAAATGTCCTCATCGTTGAGAACCTCCACTGAGTAGAGTGGTATAGAAACGCTCTAATTCCTGGGTGATCAGCCCATCTTGATGTTATGGGGCACCATCGGAAGTCACCCATCCACCGTATGTTGTACCACCTGGGAACGGAGGCGGTGGGCCAGCACGCATCCCGCCTTGTTTCCTCCAACGTAATATGTCTGCTTCGTGTGTAACAGGGCATATTCAGCCCTATCCATATCTAGGGCCTTTAGTTACTTGCAAGCCGCCGTGAGTTGACGCTGTGTCGCAAGTGAACCAGTGTTCTTGTGGTTCTCCTCCAGTTCCCTCACCTGAGTTTCTAGTTGGGCTCGAGTGTCACGTCGGTCCTTGTTGAGGCGAGCCGCTATGGAAATGCTTTGGCCCCGTACTACGGCTTTCAATGTGTCCCACACTAGTGCTTTAGGTGTGTTTGGTGTATCATTAGGAGCCAAGAATGAGTTAATGGTGGCCGCAATTTTAGTAAGTGTTTTTTCATAGGTGAGGAGCTTAGCATAAGAAGCTAAGTGCAGGCAGTGGGGTGGAGCTAGGAGGTACATATTTAAGGAGGACAGGGGAGTGATCAGAAAGGGCAACTACCCTAATCTCCACAGCCGCATTGGCAGAAGAAATGCGTGGAGAGGTGAGTAAAAAATCGATGTGAGCATAAGTATGCAGCTGAAAAGAAAGTGTAATCGTTTTTAGTTGGGTGGGTTTGCCACCATACGTCTGTCAGCCCCATAGCTGTCAGCCAGTGTTTACACTCAAGCGCAAGTCAGTCCTGCTCAGTGGATGGACCTGTCCATTTGTGAGACAAAAACTATGTTAAAGCCCCCTCCACTGATAATGTGTGTGTCAGGGGTGGTTATGATGCGGCCTACAGCTTCCTTAAGAAAAACTTCCTGGTAGTCATCGGGGGTATAGAGGTTTGCTAACGTAATATAGTGACCCTTAAATCGATGCATAGTGACAGGAGCCTGTCAGGCAACTCAGAGTGTGTTTGTGTCACCCTCCATGGGAAATGAGTGGCAAGAAAGACTTCAACTCCTGCCTTTTTCCAGGGGCTTGAGGAGAAATACTGGCAGTTGAACTGCCAGAAGCATAGGTGCTTCTAGTCTGCTTTGTGCAAATACGTTTCCTGGATGAGACAGATGTCGCATTTAGCATCTCCAAGAAAGGAAAGGAGCGCAAGACACTTCACAGGTGCATTAAGTCCTCGAAGATGTATGGTAAGTATTAGGCCTGGGCGGTAAATTCCGTTCCGCTCACGGAATTTGCGGAATTTGGGTAATTTCGCATTCCGCGGAGAACATGGAATTGCAAAAAATTCTGCAATCCGTGGCTTCACGGAATTTTTTGCTTGTTCGCGCTTTCAAAATGCCTGTTCGCAAGATATTTCCCCCCGAGCATGAAAACAGCGTTCGCGAACACAAAAAAAGCATCGAGAACGGGCGGAACAAGCAATTCCGTGTATTCGCGGAACTCTGCGTGCTCGCGGAGATCTTTTACCGTTTCACCTATACAACATCCGCCCACCCCTAGTAAGTATGTTAATCGTGGGTATGTGGGATCTGAAGAGAGCTGGGCATGCCCAGAGGTGTACATTAATCCCCTGTAAGTGGTGTTGCTGAATAGTGTCTTCAGCGTAGATAAGAGTGTGGAGGTTGTCGGGTATGTAAGAAATGGGGAAAGCAAGAAAGAAGTCAACAAGTAGTCCCCAGCCATGAAACACAAATAACAAACACTTGAGGGTCCATATCGTTGGCACAGATCCTTCCAGTCACAACGTGATGCTACCAAGGAGCTAAGCCATCAGAAAACAATAGAAGTTTTGGGGGGAATCCGTTCCCTTAGACCGAGGTGTTTTAAAAGCAAAGGGGACTCGAGGCCTCCAATGAGAGAGGCTCACTGTTTGCCAGCTTGTCCACACTAAAACAGCCTTCAATCAGCTAGGTCATCTTTGCTTGCCAAACGGATCTGATGCACTGTCGCAATATTGCAATTGACCCAGTAGTGCCACTTGTTCCCTGCGGCACCCGGTCTTGGAGGGCTTAGAGACTTTTTTCTGTCTCAGACGTTTATAATGACATAGTTCTGTGTGCGGAGATGCTGAACCCCACAAAGGCGATGAAACAGGAGGGTCTCCCAGAAGGGCCGCCACATCCAACAACAAACGAGCCTCCTCCACGGTTCGGATACTCTGCGTTTCATTGTTCCAGACAAATTGGAGCCTGAAAGGATGCCCCATTTGTATTTAGTTCCCTTTCCGTGCAGGGCCTTTCGGCGCTGTAATGTTATTGGGCAAAGGTCCTGATAGAGCCAGAGTTTCATGCCCTCAAAATCGACAGAATTCTGATCACGCACCGCTGACATGATGGCCTTCTGCCTATAGTAATGTAGGTACGTGCTAATGTCTTGCACTTGTCCTGGAGAGCAAGCTGAATGGCCCACTCTATGGGTTGGGTCGAAAATTATGTCCTCATCAACCAGTTCTGGGGTCACGTGGGAAAACAACCAGGTAACATATTCCTCCAGCTTTCCAGATACTATTAGTAAGGGCACCCCTTTGATGCGGATATTAGACCTGTGAGATCTGTTTTCAAGATCCTCCAGCTGATAATGAAGTTCCATGTTTTTGTCTCGTAGCTCAAGAAGTTCCTTGTGGTGTCTGAACCAATTGCTCTTCCTGGAAATCATAGGTTTATTCCAAAGAATCCACTCGATGTCCCAGGTCACCAAGATATCGCCAGAGATCTTCCACCTCTGTTGCTATATCTTGTTTGAGTGCTGCAAAGTCTTCGCTGAGAGTCCTAAAGAGCTTTTCCAAGAATTTCTTTGTCACAAGAGCATCATCCGCCGGGGCGCATCGCGTTGCTGTCTCGTTCGGAGGGGGTCCATTCTGGTCAGATTTCGTCACCAGCATTTTGGCAAACATATCTTTGAGAGGGGCGTCTTTTTTCTGGTTGCGTTGGGAAGTCATTGCGGTGCTGTAGACAGCTCCTATCGCAGTGGAAGGGTGGTTTATCTACATGTGTCGCAGGTCTGTTAGCACTAGTGGGGAAGGCCAGACACTGTAAGGCCCACTTCCCTCACCAAATCTGGAGCCAGAAGGAGGAATAGTGAATGCAGAGTCAAGGACACCGCTTCAGGCGGAAGAGAGCCATCCTCGGGTGTAGCTCAATCTGAAACCTCTGTCAGGGCACGAAGAGTGAGAGTGAGCACTCCACGGCACACAGAGTGCTTCTAAGGGTAGTCGCGACAAGATGTATCCACTTCCTATGGGCAGATGAAGAGTAGAACCCTGGGGATGTGGCGGGGTGCACGGGCCTTCCGGAGGGCTCCCACTGGGTCGCCAGGACACTAGTCAGTGCTAAGGGAAGAGAGTCTTTTGCAAAAAAGTGGAGGTATTAACAATAAGGCAAGTCCCTGATGTGGCCTGGAATATTCCCACTGTGCAGCAGGGCCTACCCAACTAGCCCAACGTCTGTCCACTTCTCAGGGCGCTCCCCCCTCGTGTCAAGGCAGGCTACCGATACAAGTTAGCAAATATGGAGGCGCTGTGCCAGGACTGGCACCCCTATGGCGAAGCAGGGTGTAGAGGGAGGTCGCAGGAAAAGAACAAGTCTCTTCAGGCCACATTGGGCCTGTCACATACCTTCTTGTTTGTGGGCCCCCTGATAGCAGCAATGTCGTGCATGTAGCTCCTCCACAGCCCCATATCCAGGCACCGGGGCTCCTTTGGCCATGGGTGGGTCAGAGTCAGGAAGATGGAGTTGCCCAGCAGCCTGCGTTAGGCCCCAGGAATGCTACTGAAGCTGTGCACCAGTTGACGAGGCGCATTTGTTCACCCCGGGTAGTGCCAGGGCACGATGAGACTTTCCCAGTCTGATGCAGGTACCCTGATGCCGCTGTATACGAGGCTGCCAGCCATTGGGTGGGTGGCAGATCAAACACAACTCGACATTGCCCTGACAAGCGCTAGTCACTGCAGGTCGGGGGGACGAGAGACAGCAGGCGGTCAATTGTTGTTATCCAGGCCACTCAGGCCCTCAGCTCAGTGGCAGCTGCCATCTTAGCAATGCGGTCGACCAGACCAATCCGAGACTGGAATCATGGCAGAATGAACCACTCAGGCCAGAGCGGGTCCACACCCTGCCTGTCTGCTCAGGCACGGTTCTAGAATTAGGATCAGGTGCGATGAGACCCGGGGAAGGGCATAATCCACCACGATGCAAACGATAGACAGCGGGGCTCTGTGAGAACTCTCTCACTCGGGCGCCATCTAGGAGACACCTTCGGCCTGGACTTTTTATTGTGAAAAATATGTGTGTGAGAAGATTTGTTGCGTCCATACGCATTGACAGATGAAAGACTGTGTAGCTGAAAAAGATGCTCATGTAGGGGCAGTGGTTGATGACCTTTGATGTAATCTAGACAACCCAGCTGATAACCTTGTGTGGTCTTGGTCAAGCAATGATATACCTCTGTGCATAAGGGCCATCAATCCATTTATGCTGTTTAGAAACAGCTAAGTATCAAGCTTTACTGAAAATACCGGCATTTTATTAATTTTATTTGCTGTCAGGCACAGACGAGAGGACAACAACTGTATAGTGAAGGAATCTCAACTCATCATTTGCACTCCTGAGAAAGTGTAATGCACACTGTTGATAGTGTGGGTAGCTAACATCGCTACTCAACAGGGCTGCAATGCTTTAAATTGAGCTGGACCTATCTATCTCTGTAGAAAATTTATCATTTTGACTGGACAGTAGCAGAACTTCTCAACAGGGCTCCTTTAATTTTAATGTTAAAGTACAGTTAACATACCTTCAATGGGACAGTACAATTAGCTCTCAGAAGGGCTGTTATACCTTAAACACAATACCAACATCACTCAGCAGCGCTCTCATGTGTTTTAATGGAACAGCGTTTACACTTTTCACTTAACCGCTAGGCTTTCATTGGTCATTACCAACACTCCCTGGAAGTGTGGCATAAATCTTTAATGGGACCAACAAACAAACACTTCTATGCAAATAACCTATTATGTTAATGGGAGAGTACCAACAATTCTCAGTAGGGTTACTATATGTTTAATAGGGCAGCACCAGTACTTCTAATTAAGACTGTTATAGTTTTAATGAAACAGTACACCCTTTCTCAGCATTCTTGCAATGACTTTAATTGGACAGGACTGGCATTTCTTAGTGATAGTGTGATGCTCTTCAATGAGACAGCAGTCGTTAAATTGAAGAACATTATCATTTTTTTACAGGGAAGCTAATATTTTAAAGAGAGAGTACTATCACAGTTCTTCTAATGGCAAGGAGCACAACGTCTCAGCAGAGTACCTACATTTTTAATGGGACACTACTGCTTATTCTCAGAGCCTGCACTGTTGGCAGTTGCAGCTGGGAGCTCAAAACGTGATAGTGTAAAACCTTTACCCCATCTCATACTCCGGATTAAGGCACAATGGTGAGCAGAGTCAGAAATGTTCACAGCTTTGTGGGAATTCCAGACACAACACTCTCAATCCAGCACTCAAAACACTTCTCCCACCTCTGAAAAGTAAGTAGTTGGCACTGTCCAAGACATACCAGTGTTTCAGAGCCAACAACTTACCAGGAAGAATAGCCCTACCAGTATCGCATAGGAATGATGCACAGCCAATCACAAATAAAGTATATCTTACAAGGGACGGACACATCCTTTTGAAAGTAGAAATATTTTGGAAAGTATAGCTCGGTGGGTTAGTAGGCCTCCTACAAATATATGTATTTTATCTGTAGAACGGAATGGTGAGCTATATTTAGAGTTGTTGGGGAAAAATTGTAGAAAAGTGCTCCAGATAAAAGTGTTGTTTTTCCCCCAGTAAAAATGACACCAACAAACAGTTTGCTGGCTTAATGCCACCATCTTCCTAGCTTTCAGGCACATGCAGACCTGAATATAAAATAAAAAAACATTTTTTTAACCAGATGTTTGCCATTTTTCAAGAAGGTAGCCCATTTTTCAGATTTTTAGTGCTTTCAACCTACTTCAAGTTTGTGGCGGAAACCAGAGTCAAACCCATGGTGGATTTAGGAAAGGAATAGATTTTCTGAAAAGTAGACAACATTTCGAATTCAGCAAGGGGTCAGTCATATGGGTAGATCTCTCAAGGTTATTTCAAAGAAACTAATTGTTGGAATAAAGAAATATTGAAAATGAATAGGAAAAAATGGCCAACTATGACAACGTTTTCATCTGCAACTTTTTATAGCGGAGGCTGATTTAAACAAGCATTGGCATAGCCAATTGATCTCGCTTTTGGGACCTTAGAAGTGTTTAGCCATGCAACAGTTGATGTTGTTGCACCAAGGATATTGTGCTGCATAACTAAATACTTATAAGGTCCCAAAAGCGAGACCTATTGGCTATGTCAATGCTTGGCTTTCAAAGCCTTGGACTTTGCTTCGGTTTTAACAGGGACAGCTAGGAAGAAGACTCAGTTAAGCAAACAAAAATGAAATTACAAACAGAACAGATAAAACAATTAAGTTGAACAGATTTCGGAAAGACGAATGGGCTAAGCAGCCAAGTTCAGAAAACCGCTTGAGACAATTAGTTTAACGTTACTTCGACAATATTCCCTTTGCAAACTGTCGTTTTGGAATTGCAAGCAAGGCTCGTAGTCACACTACGGTGGTGGGCAGCACTTGTTTCCCTGTAACCAAAGCATGCACATATGTACCTTTTTCCAGGTCACCTGCTGAGCTACTACACCAGGCAAAATATACAAATTGTACAATTAAAGTCTGTACGTTGCCTACACCACCCTGCACGGAGGTTGACAGCCAATTATCACGTTTCTCCACAAAACAATCCCTTCAGGGAGCTCTTTTCCCCAGAAATTCCCCAAAGGCCCGCTCACTCGGCCACCAGCTCTTACCTTCCTACTTTTTTTTTGTTTTCTGTATCTTTTATATAGCGCGAACTCAACCCGAAGGTATTGGAGCGCTGTACATGAGCACCGTATTTACATTACACATTCAGGCACGGGGAGATTACGTGATTTGCCCAGATTCACAGGATGTGGACGCGCCCTCGAGGCCCGAACCCTGGTTTCCTGCACCAAAGTCGGCAGCGCAGCCGACGGACCACATGTTTGGCCGTCAATGCCATGTTGGGGGGTGAAAGAGATGTACAGGGTCTACCAGCTAATAGCACAGGGACTCGCACAAAGAACTCTTGCGAGGTCACTAGTCCAATTGCAAATGTTGCAGCGCAACTAACATTCCTGACGTATTTTTTCGTTGAGGCTTCGAACGTTTCAAAAGCGGATATCCGGAGACCTATACAGCCGACCCTTGTCAATAATATGAATAAAACACAACAGAAATCTTGCCAAGTTGCTATGGTGGGTTTGACTTCCGAAATTTTTATTTAATTGCTACTAGACACGATTATGCACGGAAAAAGTCAAACCGCTTTTCTACGATGTACGAGGAAGAGAACACAAGCGCACGCATGCCTCGTGCGGCAGCAGGGGGAGGGGAGAGAGGAGGGGGCCTGCTCGTTTCACATTCCCGCAAGTGAATCTCCACTCGTGCACGCGTTGCCATTGGAAGCAATGCAACATGTGCACGTTTTTGCCCTCAAAGCTGTAGCGACGGCTAAAGGTCTTTCCTATGCAGCGCATGCGCGCTGCCTAGGCGAGACCTAAAAAGCAATATAACATTATGTCTGCTAGACCGCTCTGGTTGTGGGGATATACAAGTTTGTAAGTTCTTCAAGAATCCATGGTAACCAGAGTCAACAACTGAACTGCACTGTACAATGAGTGTAGACCAAATCATATGGTGAAATATGTAGAGTGAAAAATTTGTATCAAGGAAATCTTTGCAAAGTGGGTAGCTGGTGGATTTTAGGCCCTAACTGAGCTGGCTCCTAGGAAAACTTAAGCAAAGATGCACATTTTTGGAAACTAAACACCTGGGGGAATCTAGGACGGTGTGACTTGCATGGCTCTCGCAATCCCTTGCACACCTCAAACTTTGACTAAAAAAGCACATTTACATCACATTTCTGTGATAGAAAGTTCTGAAATCAGAGGGGCGCCACAAACTTCTTCCCACACAGCATTCTCCCAAGCCTGCAGATAAAATGGTACCAAACAAGTATGGGTAGGCTTAGTGCAACCACAGGAAAGGGCCCAAAACGCACCATGGACACATCACATTTTACCACTCAAAACTGACCCTTTTTTGCAATCTCTGTCGCTATGGATTTTGATCCGTAGCTCAGCCTGTGCCTTGGGAAACCTAGCCAACGTGCATATATTTGAAAACTTGACACCTAGTAGAATCCAGGGTGGAGTGACTCATGTGGCTGGGCTGTACTTTCGTCCGAGCGTGCTGCGGTTAAGGACAGCTGAGGTAAAGTACGTTTTCCTGAAGCAATATACCCTATTTGGACCTGGAAGGGCCAAGGGCCATAATCCCCGCTCCTGCAATGGTAAATCTTACATCTACCAGCAAAAACCCAAATGAACCATCATCTTCAATACCTACAAAAAACAGTCCTTTTGTTCCACCCAGAATGAGCCTGGAAATGATCAACTTTTAAGAATAAACATTCATCTTTTATAGGCAATTGTTTTTCTGTTGCTCTTGGGTTGACTTAATGCGCAGTTATTTAGCTGACTGTAACTAGTGCACATCGTGTTGTGCTCCTCTGTAGCTCCTGGAGACTGCATTTGGCACTTACTGAGTGCACACCACGTGAGACTCTTCTATCACTCCTGGGTGTTCCCTAGCAATCAAAGTCTGCCTGCAACTGCCCAGTCTTGATAATTAAATGGTTAATTGACTTCACAAACTGAGCAGAGGCTATAAACTCACTGCCAAATTGCCCTGGCTTCTGTCCTTTCCCCTTCTACTCCTTCACTAACTCTTCACACCACACACTCCTCCTCCTACAGATGATAGTAGATGTCACCTCAGCCGACTACTGCATCTACTTAAAAATGTAATGCTTACATTTACTGCAGCTAGGGACTGGAATTCTGTAACTCTTGGGCTGACTCCATACTGTAGTTCCTGGTTGACTATAACTACCAGTGGCTGGGATTCTGTTGCTCTGGGGAGTGGGAGCTGGGGGGGGGGGGTATGGGGGTCTGCATAAAGTATTACATTGGTACCACTACTGACAGAATGTAGCTATACGCCACTCAACGACAACATTTGCAACCACCTGAAAGACTGCGGTCAAGACAGATCACATTACCTGGGTTTTTGGGTGACAAGGATATTTTTAGGGTACAAGGTGGGTATAGTTTTTTGGGTGGCAAGTGTATTTTTAGGGTTTAGGGTGGGTATAGGTTTTTGGGTGGTAAGGGTAGTTTAGGATGGATGTGGGTGATAAGAGGTTTTTAGGGTTTAGGACGGATATGGGTTTTTGGATGGCAACGGTATTATTAGGGTTTAGGGTGGGTATAGGTTTTGGTGTGGCAAGAATATTTTTAAGGTTTAGGGTGGGTATGAGGTTTTGTCACAGGGGTAGTTTTAGGGTCGGTTTATGGGTTAATAAGGCAAGATATATACATAATATATATATATACATTTCACAACCTCACATATATGTGTGTGTGTGTGTATATTTATATCTTATAGGTAAGTATTATACCTACCTAATATTATAGGTAGGTATTAACCATATATATGGACATTTTACTGTTATTGATATACAGATTTTTACATATATTTTTTGCATTTTTGTTAGATTTAATCGGATCAACTATGTATAGAATTAAATGTTGCCTATTTGAGCACTTTATCTTTGCACTCTTTTGCACACTTTAGCACAGGGTTTAGCACAAGGAGAATAGTAGAAAAGAAAAAAAGTAGAAAGAACATAATGATGTATATATAAAGTTTAACACATGACCATACAAGGATTTATCCGGTGATATGAGATTTGATAAGACTGCATTCTGATAGCATTGATGGATTGATCCAGTTATACATATATTTTTCACTAAATTAATGTTAGTGAAAAAAAGGCAAAAGAAAATAAGCTATTTGCACATATTTATATGGAATTTTAATGGATGTATATGTTTAAAAATGAAATGTATATGTGATATAAAGATATGCATGTGGATTTAGTCGTAACTGTACAAATCAACGAAAATGTAGTCTTTCCTCTGTATCTATGATCAGGTGACCTGTGATGTTAGTCAAGGGGTGTGTTCACTATAGAAAATAAAAACCAAGATGGCATGTTTGCATTTTGCACGTGAACAAGGGCTTTTCAGCCCGAAATGCGTTGTGCTGGGTCTAAATAAACTAGACTTTGCCTGAAGTTCTGTGGGGTCTGCGCCTCCTTCTTCGCCGTATCGCCGCTGTGTGGGAATCGGAAGTGGCAGGAGCAGTTAAGCTTGGATATATATATATATATATATATATATATATATATATATATATATATATATATATATATATATATATATATATATATATATTCGCTGAAAAAAACATAGGTTTTAGGGAAAGTTATAGTTAGTTGGACATTTCACTCGTACAAAACCAGAGAAATTCCCCCGTTATAGTTAGTTTAGCTAACTATAACTCGTGCCCCCACAATGCACTTGGTCAGTGACAATAACTGATGACATCTCAAATGACATCACTGATGACATCATCCAGTGACTGTGTGGAGTTCTGTAAAGTTTAAATATGTTTAATTTATATAGGGAAAGGCGTATTGAAGAATGAGTAGGTGTATAAGTGTCTGAATGGATGATTTAGTAGGTGCGTGACTGACTGTATAAGTGAGTGATTAAATGTATCTTAGTGAATGCATGGGTTAGTGACTAAACTGTGTGAATGTCTGTATCCGTCTGTCTGTTGGTGTGTAAGTGGCTACATGGGTTTGTGAATAGCTACACAAGTGTCTATATGGGTTATTGATTGGTTGTCTGTGTATCTGTATGGGTGCCTGAGTGTTTGTGTGGGTGGGGTGTGTGTGACTCTGTGCATAGATGTGTGAGTGGGTGATTCACTGGGTGCATGGTTTCAAGAGTGCATCTGTGATGGACTGTATGGATGGGTGAGTGTGTGCATGGGTGTGTTAGTGAGTGAATGTATATCTCATTGGTACATGTGTGAGTAACTACATATGTGAAAGGCAGTATATATGTGTGTTGGAGTATATCAATGGCTATAAGTGAGAGTGTGTGATTGTGAGAGTGGCTGTATGGATGAGTGTGTGCTTGTATCAGTGATTGTATAAGAGTGTAAGAATGTGCTAGTATTTGTATGAGTAATTGAGCTGGTGTGTGTCTAACTGTATAGGTGAGTAAATGGCAGTGTGATTAATTATTTGCATGACTGACTAGGTGTGTGAGTACTTCTATGGATGAGTGGCGGTGTGTGAGTGTCTATATAGGTGCATGAATGCATATGATAGTCCTGTACTGAGTGACCATAAGTATGAGTGACTGTATGGGTGAGTGAGTGGATGTGTGGGTTAACCTAAGAATCAGTGAGTGGGTATGTAGTTATTGGTGTTGTGGAGTGTCTATGGTTTTGAGAATGGCAGTCTGTAATTTAGAGTGAGTGTATCAAAGGTTATATTAGGGTGTGAGAAGATGCATCAAATTATCACATGGATGATGTAATCAGTGATGTCATTTGAGATGTAATCAGTGATTTCATCGGTGATGTCCCTGACCATGTCATGAGTGATGTAATATGTGACGTCATCAGCAGTGCATTGCGGGGGGCGCGAGTTATAGTTAGCTGAACTAACTATAACGGGGAATTTCTCTGGTTTTGTACGAGTGAAATGTCCAACTAACTATAACTTTCCCTAAAACCTATGGTTTTTTTCAGTGAATTTCTAAGGTTTTTTAAATGCTAATTTCTAACTATAACGTGCCTGAAACCTATGGTTTTTTCAGTAAATTTCAAAGGTTTTTTAAATGCCTATTTCTAACTATAACGTGCCTGAAAACAATGGTTTTTTAAATGCTAGTTTTTAACTATGCCTACAGAAGTAGGACATGTGAAGAAAGAAGCAACAGAAATGCAGAAAGAAGCACTAGAAGTCCGCAAAGACGAAGAAAAGTGCAGGAAGAACCAAGACATGTGCAGAAAGAACCAACAGAGGAGCAGAAAGAGGCCTTGTTGCAAAATCATCCTGTGCCCACACTTTTTCAGACGGGTACTGGTGGTAACTGACTCTGACTAACCAGGCCTAGAGCCAGTCCTATGCTAAAAGACACTTAGAATACAGTGAAAACACCTACATACACTAGGGAACACTATGCGTTGGGGTACCCCTGTGATTAGCATGACCTCCTCTGTAAGGCCCTAGTACATAATAGGGCAGGGGGATTAAAACTACCTCTAAGTCAGAGGTGCAAAAATATGCTACTTTAACTAGTAGTCGCGTTTGCAGAGTGGTGGAGAAAGGGTGCTAGGCGTCCAACCAACGCTCAGGAATTCCGCTGCGCAGGACTTACAGGAGGTACCAGGAGGGATTCTTGGCCTCCAAACTCCCTCGGGACTAAATTGGACTTCACCCCCCATCCCCTAGTCTGCCACGAGGCACGTTTGCAGAGTGGTAGAGAAAGGAGGCCATGGCCTCTGAAGACGTCTTAGCAATCCCACTGTGTGGGACTCACTGGAGGTAACAAGAGGGGTTGTTGGCCCCAAAGGACATCCTTGGGGGCCAACTTCCCAGACTATTACCTCCAGTCAGTCCCACACAGCAGCACTGGTAAGTACTCGTACCAGGCCATGCTCACTTTGCCCACCACTCTACAAACGCACTCCCTGGTGAGCACTTGGATGGGAATTGAAGTCCCCTTCACAGCTGGGGGTCCTTTAGGGGCCAACTAGCCTACCTTTGACCTCCAGTATGCCCCACGCAGTGGGATTGGTGAGAGGTAGACCAAGGCCATGCCCCCTTTCTCATCCACTCTCCAAATGCGCCCCCTGGAGCGTTGTAAGTTGGGGGATTAAGTCTCCTTGAATCCTGAGGGTCCCTGCGGTCCAACTAGCCCACCAGGTACCTCCAGTAAGCGCCACAGAGCTGCGTTGCAGAGAGGTGTAAAAAGGGGCGTGCCTGGACCACCTCTCTGCAACTCAGCTCTGTGGCGCTTACTGGAAGCACCGGGTGGGCTAGTTAGCCCCCAGGGGCCCTCAGGATTGAAAGGGAATTAATTCCCCAACTTAAAAGGTGCCACAGGGCGTGTTTGCACTCATGTCATCTCAGGCCCGCCCCCACCCTTCACCACCGTGCAAACGCACCCCACCTCTCTGCAACGCAGCCCTGGGCGCATTTGCAGAGTGTTGCTGGGAGGGGGCGGGGCCTCTGGCACGATCGCAAGTTGTTTTTTAAATATTTTTGGGGGAAGGGGGCTGTGTGGCCCCCCTTCTTTTTACTGTTTTTGGGCCCTGGGGACCCCATCCCCCAGGGCCTGAGCCCCATTAAAAAAAAAAGTATATATTAACGGGAAGGGGCCCGCATGGGCCACCCTCCCCAGGTCGGTTCTGGACCCCGGGGACCCCATTCCCACTGGCCAAACTTTTTTTTTATTATTATGGAGGGGGGCTGCGTGGCCCCGCTCCTCAGGCCATTCATGGCCCCGGGGACCCCATCCCCCAGGGCCGGCCTTTGCGTGTTTTTTTAAATAAAATTATTATTGGGGAGGGGGGCCGCGTGGCCCCCTCCCGGGCCACTCCTTGCCCCGGGGACCCCATCCCACACAGGTTTCATTATATATTTAAAAAGCCCTGGGTGGTGGCGGTCTCCAGGGCAGCGGGGGGGGCCGTGTGCCCCTGCAAATAATAAATAAAAGCCCCGGGGGTGGCGGTTCCTGGGGTTTGGGGGGCCTTTGAGGCCCTCCCACACACTTTAAAATTAGCCCGGGGGTGGCAGTCCACAGGGCTGGGGGGGCTGCGTGCCCCCCGCAAATATTTAATCAAGCCTCGGGGAGGTGGCGGTTCCCGGGCAGTGTGGGGGGGATTGGGGCCCCCCACACATTTTGTTCACTGCCTGCGGGACCTGGCCCACCTGGGGGCTTCAATACCACGAAGCGCGAGAGCCCGCGGTTCGTTTTTTTCGGCCGGATTCGCGCACCCAGCGTGAATTCGGCCGATTTTTTAAAAAAATATATGCTTTTTTGGGACCCCACGAGCAGGCCTAGGGGTTCAGGGTGTTACTACCCTGCCCCCTTTTCTTGTTTTTTGCATTTCTTTTTCTCTTCTCTTGGGACTCGGTTCTACCAAGTCACAAGATGGCTGCCAACACTTCCTGGTTTGGAGTGTTGACAGCCAATTAGAATAAAGCTTGTGATCGGCAGGGTGCGCGGATCCACTGCGGCCATAGATATCTAAACTTTTATTTTTGGATTTTCTCAGCAACTACTAAACGGATTTACACCATTTAAAAAAAAGGTCTCTTTCTGAGCCAAGGGCTATCTTTTTGCCAAATTTGGTGTAATTCCGTTCAGCAGTTTTGGCTGTAACCGTGTCTAAAGATTCCTATGGGAAATTGATTTTTTGACCTCTATTTTTTAAATTTCTCAGGAACTACCGAACGGATTTACACCATTTAACAAAAAGGTCTCTTTCTGAACCAAGGGCTACCTTTTTGCCAAATTTGGTGTAATTCCGTTTAGCAGTTCAGGCTGTAGGAGTGTCTAAAGTTTCCTATGGGAAATAACATGGAGAAAACACGTTTTGGGACCCCCCTTTTTTCTCAGCCCCCGCTTGGCGAATCACCCCGAAACTTTCAGGATAGGAGCTGACCGGAGGGGGCCATACGTTTTGAAAATTTTGCAAAGATTCGTCAACCGGCGCCAAAGTTATTGGGAAAACAAAAAACGAGTTTCCTATGGAAACTAGGTCCTAACTATAACTATCTACTGGCGACCGCGAGTAGATTATATATATATATGTTATGTTATGTTAAATGATTTTGTAGAGCGCACGTACACCAGGCGGTTTCATGGCGTTGAGGTCAGGGGGAAAGCGGCGTTCACAGCATAATAGGCTTACTGATATGGCTGCGAAAATAAGAAGGTCTTTAACAGTTTTCTGAAGCATTCATAAGGGGTTGCAAACCTCAAGTTCGTGGGGAGCGAGTTCCAAAATTGCGGGGCTAAGACAGCAAATCTGAGCCCGCCATGTTTTTTATGTTTAAATAAAGGGGTGATCAGGAAATTAGAGGTGGACGAGCGCAAATTGCGGGAGGGAATATAGTGCTGGATCCTAGAGGAGATGAAGTCTGGTCCTTAAAGATGGTGCATCCTAGCTTGAAGGCGCAGCGTTTGGCCACCGGGAGCCAATGTAGGCTCTTCATAAGGGGTGTGAGATGATGTCGCAGAGGTAGATGGGTAATCAGCCTTGCTGACTGATTTTGCACTAACTGTAAACAACGCAATTGGTAAGCCAGGATACCTGCATATAGTGAGTTAGCATAGTCGATGCGTGAGATTAACAGTGCTAGCATAACCAGAGTTAAAGTCTCAGTGGTCAAGAATCTACTGATCTTACGGATTCTACAAAGATGGTAAAAACCGGAGGAGACCACTGCGCTGATTTATGCTTTCATGGATAAGTCGCTGCTGATCAAGATCCCCAGGCTCTTGACAGAGCTACTGGGGAGAGGAGGATTGCCCAGCATAGAGGGCCAAAAGTTGGAATTCCATGGGTTGGCAGTTCCACCAGTAAGGATAAGCTCAGTTTTATCGGGGTTTAATTTCAGGTGGTTGTCATTCATCCAGTGACTGATAAAACACATGATAGATTGGAAGTTAGACACTGAGGAGGTAGAGGAGTTAATGTCAAACACTAGCTGTATGTCGTCAGCGTAGTTGAAGGTTTTTACAATTTTTCCGCGTAAGGAGCGAATCAAAGGCAAGAGATACAGATTAAACAAGAGGGGCGATAGGGAAGACCCTTGGGGAACTCCACAGATCACTTTCTTTTTGTGAGAGGAGAAGCGAGCAAGGCGAACAGCTTGATATCTGTCGCTGAGGTAGGAAGAAATCTTAGTGCCAGGCCCTGGATCCCGGCGTTACCGACACGGTCGATCAGGAGACCATGATCGACCGTGTCAAACGCGGCCGATAGATCAAGGAGTTCCAGAGCAGCTCCCCCTCTGAGCTTGTCCATGACTGCCAAGATGACTGACTCGGTTGAGTGGGCAGGTCTAAATCCTGCCTGACGAGAGTCAAGAAAGTGAGATTGTCAATAAAAGAACAGAGGCAGTCTGTTACGTGGGCTTCTAAGATTTTGCCTAAATAGGGCAGAAAAGAGATAGGGCGGTAGTTACTGAGGAACAGAGGATCTGCATTGGGTTTCTTCAGAATGGGAACAATTTCAGCGGATTTAAGGGGGCCGGGGACAATAACTGATTCAAGGGAGGTGTTGAGAAGTGAGAGCAGAGGATCTGGGGAGGTGAGAAAGGCTTCGCGTAGAATATGAGAGGGCAACAGTCAGTAGGGAAGCCAGAACTGACCCTTTTAAGTAGACTGAATTTCTTTAGAAATTAAGGGAAATTTATTTAGGGAAGACGGCTTTTTACATGAATCAGAAGATGGCAGTGTCGGCATAGAAGGAGGGATGCTGGCCTTAATAGAGGCTATTTTCTCTATAAAATAAGAATTGAGAGAGTCACATAGTGCCTGCGAAGAAACGAGTTATATATATATATATATATATATATTCACTGAAAAAACCATAGATTTCACACACGTTATAGTTAGGAATTAGCATTTAAAAAACCTTGCAAATTCACTTAAAAAACCATAGGTTTCACATATGTTATAGTTAGCTGGACATTTCACTCGTAAAAAACCAATGAAATTCCCCCGTTATAGTTAGTGCAGGCAACTATAACTCACGCGACCGCAATCCTCTGCTGATGACGTCAGATATTACATCACTGTATTTAGACACTTATTTACCCATGTCTTCTTCCATTAATCTTTAGCTATACATATATTACAAATATTTATTTTTCATAAAGACACATATGTCATCAGTGATGTAATATCTGACGTCATCAGCAGAGGATTGCGGTCGCGTGAGTTATAGTTGCCTGCACTAACTATAACGGGGGAATTTCATTGGTTTTTTACGAGTGAAATGTCCAGCTAACTATAACATGTGTGAAACCTATGGTTTTTTAAGTGAATTTGCAAGGTTTTTTAAATGCTAATTCCTAACTATAACGTGTGTGAAACCTATGGTTTTTTCAGTGAATTTGTACGGTTTTTTAAATGCAAATTTTTTTGAGATTTTTGGTAAAAAATAATATCCAACCTATGTATAAAATAATATATGTACTATATCCTGCATTATGGAATGGTTAATTTAAAAAAAATTAATGTTTACATACAGTTGTACATCACAGTTATTATCTTCTACAACTCTTGAAACTTGTATTTTTTTTTGATGCATTTTTTACCGTGCGCGTACGGTAAGCTGACGCTACGCGCTCCGTACGTCATAAGTACGGTGCGCTTACGTGATACGATGCGCGGACGGTAAGCTGACGCTATGCGCTCCGTACGTCATAAGTACAGTGCGCTTACGTGATACGTACGTGACGTACGCGTACACGCATGCGCGTTGCGCGGAAGCAAGGTCGCGGTTACGCAGGGGCGTGTAATGCGCATGTGCGAGTGCGTCTTACGTACGCGCTCCGTAAGCGCTCCGTAAGCGTCACGTTTGCGCATGCGTACTTGTTTACGGAGCGCGCACGGTAGGTCATGTGATCCACAAAAAACACTTTTCATTGGTTGAAACTACTTTCAGTTCCAGAAACTTCCCACACCACACCCATTCCCCACATTACTGCTTGAGATCCCCTAGGAGAAGGAGCTGAATTGACATTGAGATACAATGGCAGAGCAGCAGACCTCTTCTGAGAGTGAGCCTAGCAGCACCATCATCAGACAGAGAAGGAGGAAACAAAAGGATTCTTTTGTGTGGGAGTATTTTACTTTTCCAGAGGGGCAGAAAAAGGTCAATGCTCCATTGGTCACTTGCACACTTTGTGACCGTGTTTTATCTAGAGGAGATCCAAGGAAGAAGTATTCCTTTGGAAATCACTCTATGATGAGACACCTTAGGGATAAACATCCCAGGACCTTTGCTCGACATACTGAAGAAAACTCTTCAGTAAGTCACCGGAGCCCAACCTCAGAAGCTCAGCCGAGTACATCATCGGCAGCTCAGCTGAGCCCTTCCTCTGAGGTGGGAGCATCACCTTCTTCTGCTCCTCTGGACATTAACCCTCGATTTCGGAGGGTTTCAATGAGGTGTACAACGTGTTGTGGTCTTATTGTTTTTGGGGAGACCAGTGTTTCCCTTATTAACAATAAGATAGACCAGCACGTTTGTAGACGCTCATAATATTCCCATTCTTTCTTTCCTCTATCCCTGTATTAACCCAACGGCTCTTTTAAGAGCCAACCTTACCTCACAATTTTTTTTAAGCTTTCCTTTTTGAAAAATTTTTTTTGCCGTGCGCGTACGGTACGCGTAATCGCGGAATAGTTACGCGAAGTTCGTGGAATTTTTCTCGCGGAATTTTTCCGTTTACGCCGTGCGTGTACGCTACGCGCATTCGGCGATTTTTTGAAAAAAAATTAAAATTAATTTTTGCCCTTGGGGGTCAGGCTAGGGGGTCAGGAACTGTCCACCCTGCCCCCTTTTCACGTTCTCCACCTTTGTTTTTCACCCCCTCAGACTGCGAGAGACAAAATGGCGGCCGACACTTCCTGGTTTCGACCGATTCGAATGTTTACTGAGATCTAACAACCAATCAGAATCGCGCTCGTGCACGGCGGCGTACGTTAAGCTTACGGTACGCGCTCGGAGCGCGGCTATAGATATATATATTGATTTAAATGCTATTTTCTCAGGAAATACTGAACAGATTTACACAAGACCTTCAAAAGGCACATCCCTGACCTGAGGGCTACCTCTATGCCAAATTTCAAGTAATTCTGTTCAGCCGTTCGGGCTGTAGCTCGGACTAAAGGTCCTATGGAAAAATGCATGGGGAAAACGCGTTTTGGGACCCCCCCTTTTTCTCAGCCCCCACTTGACGAATCCCCCCGAGACTTTCAGGGAAGGAGCGGAACGGAGCGCCCCACCTATTTTGAGAATTTCGCGAGGATTCGTCAATCGGCGCCAAAGTTATTCCAAATAGAATGTTGCGGATTTCCTATGGAAACACGGTCCTAACTATAACTATCTACTGGCGACCGCCAGTAGATAATATATATATATATATATATATATATATATATATATATATATAAATGAAACAGAGGATACAGTGACTCTGTCCTCAGGGAAACAGTAGCAAAAGTGGCACTCAAATCTAGGGAATCCTTGTTGGAACCCAAGAGTAAGGACAGTGATGATCCACAAGGAAACAGCACACCCTGACTAATAATGACATACAACCGACAGGAGAGAAAAATAAGGTCAATTATCAAACTCAATGGCCGATCATACGCACAGATGCAGTTTTGGCACAAAATCTTTCAGCAGACCCTACAATTACTTTCAGGAAAGCGGTGTCTATGAGGTCCCAAATAGTTAAGAGCAGTCCTGACGTTCACTCCCAAAAAATGTGGCTACAGCCCAGACAGGGTTTTTTTTAAATGCTCAACATGCAGAGCGTGTAAATTTGGAGAAAACACTATAAAATACTCCACCCCCTTCCACCAGACTGAAATCCCCATCAAAGGCAGCTATAACTGCAGAACGGAGCATGCTGTCTATGTTCTAACATGCACCTGTGGCTTAAGATACGTGAGGAGCACAAAGCTACAGGTGCATGTTAGAATTTTTACGAGCAATAGTAAACAACGACACAGCGTACCCAGCGGCAAGACACTTCAAGACTGAACATAACAACAACTTGATGTGTTTAAAGTATTTCGTGATAGCTGCGGTTCCTACTCCACGTACAGGAGGGAACAGGGAAAGATCCTTGCGCCAATTGGAGTCCCGTATGATTCTTGAGCTCGATAGTAAAGCTCCCACTGGGCTCAACAATACGGAAGATCTCCATAATGTTTTGTAAATCTTTAAAAATGCATTCAGCAATAGAGTCGCCATCTTGGATGTTGGGCATAGTTTTGTGCCAATATCTATTCTCCTATATCTAGTTCAACTTGCTGGGACACAGATAAGAGAGAAACAATATGAGAGAAATTATTCTGTTAACAATGGGCATGTCTCTCTCTTTTTATAATTAATAGTTTATCTGCTGCTATTTCATCAATTTTAACCCCACATTAAATAATTTTTTGACACATAGATTTTAGGTTTGCACTAGCACTTTACTACATGGATGGACGGCTGCCCTACCATGACAATAGCATTTTATTTGCACTTGTTTTGCACTTATGCACTTATAGCGATCAGCGTTTGCCGCAAAATGTAAGACATTCCCTATAGCCATATTCGATATACTAAGGACTATTGGGCTTAACGACAACTAAGTAACCGAGGGGCCACACTAGTCAAGCATTTATGCAGACATAGTACTACTATTCCAAGAGGTGGAATCTCCCTTTCGTGTGCCCTCACTGGGATATCCTGTTTTTAAGGTTTTATTAAAGGCGATAAGTGCACAGGTCGGGCTATCAGACCAAAAAACAGTATTTGATGTGATAACCATGAAATGTTGATGCATTTAAGCAGTTATTTATGTTTTAAGGTTTTTAAATATTTAAATATGAAAGTATTTATTTAGTATTTAAATGCTAAAAATGATATCAGTTATTTATTTATTTATATATATATTTATGGATTGACTTATAGTATCTGTCACATAAATATGTTTGACGAGTTTCAATATCGCCTGTTTAACCACACTTAAGGGAGTGTGTGTGTGTGTGTGTGTGTGTGCGTGTGTGTATGCGTATATATATATATATACACACACACACACATTTTTGTTTACCAGGTCAGTAGCATGGAGTGGTAGGAAGAAAAAGCGAAAAAGTTATTTATTTTTTATGAAGTTCTTGCTGGGACCAAGTCATGCGAGAACTGGGTTAACAGGTAATGAAAAGAACGAAACGCATAGGGAAAGAGAGAATGTAAGGTGAACAGGGAGGGAAGCTTGGTCGTGGAGCAGACGGGTCAGGAAAGCAACAGGACACATTAACACCCAAGAGTAAACAAGCTCGAAGAGAAGAAGTTTATTCTGAGTTTGTGAATAAATAGAAGAGGGGCAACTTTGGGAGTGAGAACAGTTTAGGAAAGGGGATAGTTATACATTGATAGAATTGATTTAAGGCATGTCAGAGAGTGCTGTATAGCCAAAGATGTGTGTACTGTGAGCTCACCATGCTCCTGTTTGAAAGCAAGTTTACACAATCAAAATCTCACATCCTCACTCACCTACCATGACCGCCTGACGTTCTTGTAGTCTGTGGTTCACCCCTTTCAGCGTGACACTGGTGCTTCACCTCAGCCTGAGCCCAACAGGCAGCAGCATATGTGGCGATGGTTTGGTGGACTCCAGCTTATTGGCAGCAAACAAACTCTTTAACACAGCACCAGACAGCTGACAGGAGTCTGGTGTGCTTCTGCGGGTGGTAACACTACACACTACTGGAAGGCATAGGGCAGGTGGAATTCAGGGACAAGCCTAATGTTCCTGGCTGTACATGTGACTTCACAATTAAGCCTATCTAAGGGCTGATTTCGTGGTGATAGGCTGCCTTTTTAGGTCTCGCCTAGCGATGCAGCGCCATGTGCTGCTCGCTAGACAAGATCTATTGTTGTCGACTTGCTCTCGATGGGGGACACGACATGTGCACGCGTACGGCACGGCCTGGACAGGAGATGTGCACGCGTATGGTGCGAGCAGGAGTTGCAATAATGCCGCAAGCCATACGCGTGCACATCAACTATCTGTGCCGAAGCTTAACAGACAGGAGATGTGCACGCGTACGGCTCGCACGTTATCACAACACCTGCTCGCACCATACGCGTGCACATGTCCTGTCCAGGCGCGGCGTGCTTTGTCAGCTCCATGTATATCAGCTGCCCGGTGGGCACGTAGAGCATGCCACCCGCTCAACCCCACTTACCGGCTCTTGTGGGGACTCTGCCTGCTCCCCGGCTGGTCTCCTCGATGGCAGGGGGACTCGCCTCTTCACCCGGTCACTCTGTGGCGCAGCAACACACGGGGTTCCGTCTTGGCCACGCCCCCTTAAAAGAACCCCCCCCCCCAGTTTTTAGGTCTCGCCTAGCGACGCAGCGTGCAGTGATGTCGCTAGCGGGATCTATTGTTGTGGACTTGGGCTCGGAAGGGAGACAGAGCTGTGCACTTTCTCCCGGACAGCCCATGTGCACGCTCACGCCATCTGTTCTCTGCCGATGCGCGCTCCCACCGCGCTCGCCTGGACAGCCCCACACCACACGGACACGCTTGCACCACTCGCGGGACGCTGCATTTGTTTTGCTTTGTTTGCTTTAACATGAAAGCCGTACCGAAGCTGCAGCGGCCTAACCACATCCCTTAATTTAGGCCAATAAGCCACTCTTGGTTGATTTGGTGCTCCCGATAAGCGGAGATACAAGACTATACAACATCACGCCATCATAGCGGTCCAGACACTACTGCTCAACAACCGTTCAAATGGCCTCAAATCCCAGTCTCAACCACGTCACCAATCTTAACGCACCCCATCTAATGGGGCTCAAACGCCAACTCCTTCCTTCGACATCTTCACTACCCACGTTGACCCCTGGCCCTTTACCACCGTCCAGCTTGCCCAGAGCGCGTTTGGGTGGTTACAAAGGATTGTTCGAATACTCAACTATTTTATTTCTCCCCCGCGTGACACTCACTACGTCGTTCAAAAGCCTACCAGGGGGAGTCACATAGGAAGGGAAGAACACGTGCCAGTGCTCCCGACTCATGGGGTATCGAGGACATCCCGAGCTGAGCAAGCGTGTTCATCAGAGCAGGACCCCCCGCCCCCATACCAGCCAGCCACCATTACCGTGCTCAGACGCTTTCACATCTGCCCAGCACGCGCACACAGAATCACTCACCTGCCGGTCTCACCCAACTGCTCCAGCTGTATCTGGGTGAAATTTCTCGCAAGCCAGTCACTGCCAGGATAAAAGCATTTAACTTTGAGTTATCACGCGTGCGTAGTCATAAAAGTTGAGCTGAGGGACGTCACGTACGTAAGAAAATTCTACAGAAAACTGCGCGGGCACATTGAAAAGTGAAACTGAATGAGGCTTAAAATGGCTGATGCGCTTGCGCAGTGCAGGAAACAAAGTCTTACTCTGCACGTCTGGCGCATAGCAGTTTATATTTGCTTGGCAGTACTTCTAGTTCAGTGGTTCCCAAACCAATGCAGTGCGAGTGTTATACTGCGCTGAATTGACATGGTGTGGAAGAGGATTTCGAGACCCCAGTGTATAATTTGTATAGCCCCATGTTAATAGAAAGGGTTTGTTGGGGGAGTGGAGGGGGGGGGCCTGTAACACTGTGCTCCCATTAGTGTGTGCATGAGGGCAGTCAGTGGGCGCGCACGCTGGTGAGCTCAAGCTAGGGTCACACACGCGGGTCTGTGAGTCTGTGCATCCATGGAGCAGTGCACTCAGAAGAGGTTTGTGTCATTGTTGGTGCAGG
This sequence comes from Triturus cristatus, assembly GCF_964204655.1. NCBI lineage: Eukaryota > Metazoa > Chordata > Amphibia > Caudata > Salamandridae > Triturus > Triturus cristatus. The sequence goes on along the minus strand of NC_140593.1, from coordinate 751,459,845 downwards.
TTTGTGAACTATGCGAGTGGATTCAGCTACGGCGAGCCTGGGTGACTGACTGCATGTAGTGATTGAAGGGGTGACGTCTGTATGGGTCTGTGGGTCGGTGTGTCTGGGTGAGTCTGTGGTAGGTCGGTGAGTCTGTGGCACGGCAGTGTATGTATATGGGTCTGTGGTAGGTCGGTGTGTTTTGGTGAGTTTGTGGCACGGCAGTGTGTCTAGATGGGTCTGTGGTAGGTCGGTGTGTCTAGAGGGGTCTGTGATAGGGGGGTGAGTCTGTAGCATGCCGGTGCAAATCTCTGGTAGGTTGGTGTGTCTGGATGCGGCTTGCTGTGCCTGGTTGTGAGTGAGTGCCCTCCGGGGCGTCTGTGTGTTTGAATGTGTCAGTTTGTGAGACCAGTTGTTGGGATGCATTTGCCAGTGTGAGTGTCATGTGTGTGCAATGCCTGGCTGTGTGTGTGCTCGCCTGCCTGTGAGCGTGTGTGTGTGTGCGGAGCAGCATCTGAGAGCCCTCGCTGTGCCAAGCTGTAGGTGTGTGTATATGTGTGTGTACAACCATGAGTCCGTGTGTGTGCAAAATGTAGGTGTGTCAGCATATGTGCAAGCATGAGTCATTGTGTGTGAAGTTGTGGGTGCGTGCATGAGCACGTCAGTGTGTGTGTATGTGCGAGCATAAGTCAGCTTGTGTGCAAGTATGGGTGTGTGCATGAGTGTCAGTGTGTGTGTAAGTTATAGTGTGCGTGTTTTGGCATGTTGTGTGTGGGAGAGTGTCAGCGTGTGTGCGGGACAATAGCGGCCGCTTCTTTCAATAGGTCTCTCATTTATAAGAGTTTGAGCTATTGGCATTGTAGATGACAATGCCTTTTATTTATGATTTAATTATCAAAACATATAAATAAAAGTCATTGTCATTTACAGTGCCAATAGCTTAAACTCTCGCAAAGGCGGGACCTATTGCATTGCAAATGCTTGTTACTTCTGTCAACTTAAAGCATCTCTTCTATATGCAACGTACCATACCTATGTGGTGAATGTGCATTTATCTGTTACATTATCTACGTGTCACCCACTTAGGTGTTCTGAAGGCACTGCCAGTTTAGGGTCTGAGTTCAGGGTCACTTCTAATTTGGAGCATGAGCAACACTTCTCATAAGAGGTACTATCGTTGTATTAGGTTATGAGCAGCACTTTTCAGCAGCAGTGCTTCCGAATACTGAGGCATGAGCAGCACTTCCTGGTACAGTTGCTATTGCTGCACTGGAGCATGAGCAGCACTTCTCGGTATAGTTGCTACTGCTGCACTGGAGCATGAGCAGCACTTACTGGTACAGTTGCTATTGCTGCACTGGAGCATGAGCAGCACTTCTCAAAACAGTTGCTACTGCTGCACTGGAGCCTGAGGAGCAGCACATCCTGGTACAGTTGCTACTGCTGCACAGGAGCATGAGCAGCACTTCCTGGTACAGTTGCTACTGCTGCACTGGAGCATGAGCAGCACTTCCTGGTACAGTTGCTACAGCTGCACTGGAGCATGAGCAGCACTTCCTGGTACAGTTGTTACTGCTGCACTGGAGCATGAGCAGCGCGTCCTGGTACAGTTGCTACTGCTGCACTGGAGCATGAGCAGCACTTCTCAAAACAGTTGCTACTGCTGCACTGGAGCAGGAGCAGCACTTCCTGGTACAGTTGCTACTGCTGCACTGGAGCATGAGCAGCACTTCTCAAAACAGTTGCTACTGCTGCACTGGAGCATGAGCAGCACTTCCCGGTACAGTTGTTACTGCTGCACTGGAGCATGAGCAGCACTTCCAGGTACAGTTGATACTGGAGCATGAGCAGCACTTCTCTGCAGAAGTGCTCTCATTATACTAAGGAATGAGCAGCAAAGGTGCTATTTATATACTGGGGCTCGGCCAGCACTTCTTTCTCAGCAGAGCTGCTATGGCTATACAGGAGCATGAACAGAACATCTTAGGAGAGCTGCTATATGTAATCAGGAGCGCTATCCAGTAAAGCTGCTTTAATTACTCCTTGTTGGGTCAGCTTTTGTAAGAGAATAGCTACAAGCAACACGTCTCAGCCAAGGCCATATGAGCAACACACTGCACAAAGGCTGTAGCCAGGTGATAGAGACCAGATACAACAGCATGACAAATGTCAGTTATCTAATAAGCCAGGCACCAACTATGGTGGCAGTGAACGTCAGAAGCGACCTCCAACAGAAACCTGTATTGCTTTACTAAGTAACCACTGTCTGCGGACCTAGAACAAAGTGCCTTAAAATTAGGGTCCTAACAAACAAGCTCACCAGGCACCACACATCATCTGTGACTGAACTCATATTGGGACCAGTAAGGTCTGGTATGGAAGTTACTTTGAGATCCAGCGAGCATAGTTTCCATTGAGGTTATTACCTAAATAAGGGCCTTTTGGCTTGCCAATGTGAGAAATAAACCTACTAAGTAACGTTTCATCTACCTGAACATTTTCCTTTTGTGCAGGCCCATTAGAGGATAGGAGACCCCTGGAGTACTGGGTTGTTATCCTTCACTGTTCTAGACTGGTGCTTGGAATATTTAAAAAGAACCACCTTTCCTAGCAGATCACCTTTGGTGCAGCTGGTAGCGGGTGCAATGTACCGAGACCAAGAAGAGTTGCAAGCAGAAGCAGAGCTGATATCCTGTTGGGCCATACAGGGGCTCATTAACAGACCATACACCCTAACCTATAACCTAACCCAGGCCTTTAACGAGCAAACCTGAGCGTTTGACGCCTCTCCTCAGTGTCAAGTAACAAAGTGTCCATGGACGCAAGCTTTCCAGTCTTTAAAAGGAACAGTTTCCCCGAAGCATGCACAGAAATGCTCGTCAGCCTGGGAAGTTTGCTTAAACATTCCTCTGAGTGTATTCAAATGGGGGTAGCAACCTTCACACACTGGCCCTGACACAGCGTCAGCACTGTGCACACAACCATGTGTTTCTGATTTATTTGCGAGTGACACCAGTTAAGGATGAAATGCAAGGTTACAAGCAGGATAGGCCCTCCGGATCTTAATGTCCTTCTAAACACTGCAAAGTCTTGAATAGCAAGCATTTCCGAGGAAGTACATTCTAGGCATGGGGCACCAGTGAACGGAAGGCACTCCTTACCGCGCATGCCTTGTTGCTTTGGGCACTTTCCTCAGCGGAGCAGCACTTGATATTAATTAATAAAAAAATTCGGGGGAGAACCAAAAAATATTACCAACCCCACTACTAGGATGAAAATCAGGAACTCAGAGGTCGACATTGGTGACGTGGAATGAGGCATCTTTTGGAAACCAGTTTTTATCTTGGTCTGCTAAATAAGGGAAGGATCCTTAACCGGTTGAAATGAGTTAGATAATGAATTGTAAGAAATTGGCAATTAATAATCCAGTTTCTTACATGGGTTAAAGATAATTCTCATTTAAATCCTGGTATGTATCAATCTAAGGTCGACCTCAAATAACCTCATCTTTGTGCCCAGAATCGATAAATATAGAATAATGGACACAGTCTTCTCTTACTTTCTCCAACGTTCTAGAACAGATTCTCTCATTAATAAAAGTCCAGCATTAATGTTTAGTGGTCATTTATGACACACAGCATTATCTCAAAAAGAGTCTCTGTGCTATAGAGAGATTTCACTGGAGGTTTCGCAAAGTGGGTAACGCGTGCTATGCTCTTTGTTGGGTGAAGATCCACGTTTTCAATCTTTTCAAACCTTAAGATGGTTGGTTTCTGTTCGAATTTCAAAGGGACAGGTGAGCAGCTTGCTTTTTTGATGGAACTCAGAAACTGGCTGTATAATAATGTCTAAATCGGTGCTTAATTTGTAAAAAAAAAATTAAATAAAAAGTGGCAGGGCCCTCGTCAGGAGACCACTGCAGAATGCACCATCCACTGCCCCTGCCGTGCTGCCAATGACAACACCAGCTCAACCACTAACCATCTCACTCTAACAAGTGTGGCAGTTCCAAGTCCCCAAAGGTATAAGAAAGGCTAGGGTGGCAGGTAGTAGTCATTGTTCATGAATATTCAAGTAATAAACAGCTGTTGTGCTCATTCCTAGTTAGGCAGACAGCGCTACCATGTGGCAGACTGTCATAAGAGCCAGTGCTAACATTTAAGTGCTGGTGCCAACCACCGACTCAAATTATACACTGCTCTAAATTCTCCTTAATCCAGCAGAGCATGAGTTAATGTTTCTCCTACAACAATCTTGTTGGTTTTATTCTATGGAAAGACCCAATTACTTACTGATGACCTTCCTTGCTTCGAGTCCTGTCTTCCTCATCATTGTTCTAGCCATTGAGAAGAGTCCTCACCTAGTCGACAGGTAGTTCACTTGTCCCATATTGCAACAATTCATTACTTTAAACTTTTTTTTTAATTTCCACTCCCCCCCTCCTCTCACGGGTATAAATATAACCATAATGCAAAAGCACACAGAGCAAATAATAAGCAAGAGACATGTGAGGCAACGCAAAAGGAGGGAAGGAATATAGGAAGGCTAGTCAATTAAGATCACTTGTACGTAATTGGGATATTACCACTTGTCCACCTTCCATGTCACAGTCCTAGCCAGAGAGAACATACCGAGTACTCAAAAATAAGAACTCGAAAACAAAGCCACACAGCTAAATAAGTGAAAGACAGGGGAGGTTTTATTCAAGAAACATCAACGCTAATGGTGTACAGCATCCAGAACACCAACCCAAAAGCAATAGAGTAAGATCCCCAGCATGAATTTCAATGCTTTACAAAAGCGGAAAACACAAAAAGGAAGGATGGAATGCTTTCCAAAAGTTCAGCCATTGACAATTGCTTGGTTTTCACTCACTATGATCAGCTTTGCCCCTGAACCAACAGGAGCTTCCTGAACGGAACATAAGCAACCCCATATACGTTTTGGCCTACACAGGCCACATCAGTGTGCTATAGCTTGAGTCCTGTGGCATAGCGAGCATGGGTACCACATCTGGGCATACCCATTGTACTTACGGGAGTAGTGTTTGCACAAAGTCTCAGCCACTGAAAACCTCTCGGTACTGCATTCCAATACATCATTCTGGAGTCAGACCAAGACTAATTTAAAGATACCTGATCTCGACTTTAGCAGAGATAGAGGGTGAAAGGATGATGGACTGATATGAGGCCAGAGTGATTGCCAGTGACTTTTTGTCAGCATTCCACCCATCTCCTTTATGTTTTCCTCAAAGCTTCACAAACGTTTCAGGGATGGTCCAACTGTAAAACAAATGTAATAGATGCAAACTAGTCTCACTACCACTCACAAAACAGCCCCTTCCCATGCAGAGAGACCTTTCACTGGAACAGTGAGGTGGGACCCCAGAAGAATAAACTTTTGAAACAGCTAACATCATCCAGCTATTAATCTTACCTACAATAGGCTTACCATTCTTTCAATAGGGTTCAAAATAATAAAAAGGGTGTGGCATCCTAGAGTTCTATGCCTGTTGCTATGTACTTTAGAATGTTATGATGTAAATAGCAGGGACTGTTCATTGATAGCTGAGGACTGTAACCTGAAGCAGCTGTTGTGCTTGCTGTCCGTGGATGGGATCCTTTCTTGGAATAAACCTACTTTTACCATGAATTCGGAGTAACCCTCATTCTTTCACTTGGCGACAGAGGATGGCTACGGAAGGATCTCAACACTAACGCAAGAAGGACTTTCTCAAGATCAAAGATTTGTTCTTCTACGTTTCAAAGGTACTGTTTTTAAAATTTTAAAAAGAAGGCAGGAAAATCTTCTTTCCGCTTGATTTCTGGCTGTTTGACTTGCATCTCAGTTCATTGTAAGAGAAGCCTGCACTCCTCTCAAGCACCGCGCCTATTGCGCTTTTAAAATCGTTACGTTATCTAGTGACTTGCACTCCTGTTTAGCACCGCTCCTAATGCGCTTGTGTAACCGTGGTGTTGTCTACACCGATACTCATCGTGTACGGCCATTTGCAAGTGCAATCTTTCGTTTGTTTAATACGGCCTTAATTGGCGGTTGGAGAAAGGAGGGGTGAAACGGAATTGTTTACCATTGAATCCCTACCTTGGAACTTCAATACTTGGCCCTCGAGCGGCGTTCTTCATGGCATGCGCAGCGTGTGTTTGTAGCTGAGTTCGACTGACGTTCTCTTTACTCGGCTTCATTCTACTCATCACTGGGTTCGAGCGGCGTCTCCCCTGGTCTCTGCCTCCATTGTTGCTGGTGCCTGTGCTGCACGCTGATCACGTCATTCCGTCACTAAGCGTCCTGTTGCCACGGCAATCATCACGCTTAACACGTCGACGTAACGGCCATCTTGGAAAGCTCCAAAACAACGCGGTGAATTTCTTGTAATTGGTGCAAAGTGACGAAACGTGTGCAGTAATTAATACGTGCTCGGAGTTACATCGAAGCGGACGCTGGTGTCAAATTTCAATTTTTCTAAGTTAATACCTGCTCGGAGATACAACGAAGCGGACGCAGGTGTCAAATTTCATTTTCTCTGTTCAACATCACAGGTATTTCCTTGTGTGTCACACCAGTGATACACACACTTGTAATTAACACTACGTTGCTCTTTTCAACAGTGACACGCTCACTTAAGCATGTCAGGCCAGTGAAGGAACAAGAAATATTGTGAAACTTTATTATTACACAGTGTGTTACAACCACAGTACAAATATTTCTTTCATATGTTTTGTTGAATGCTCTATGTGTAATGCTTAGTTAAGCAGTCTGAGGGTCACAATAATTTTCATTAATGTTCATTTAGTCTACATTTAGTCTACATTTGTTACACAATATGCAGAATGTAACTGCACCTCCGTTTTTCTTGTCATCTCCTGGTGATCCACCCATTAGATGGCAAAAATGGCGCAAGGTTTTTGAGCGATATGCTAGGGTATGTGGGGCTTCGTTAGGTGCGGAAAGGAAAACAGCGTTACTGCTTCATTGCTTAGGCTCGGAAGGTCAGGACATATTTGATCACCTTCCTGAGCTTGAGGATCGCACCCTCAATGAATATGAAATATGCATAGCAAAATTGGACAAACACTACTTGCCGAAAGTCAGCACAATACTTGAGAGGTACCATTTTGGTCGCAGATCGCAATTAGATGATGAAAGCATCGAGAATTATATAACTTCTCTTAGGAAGCTGGCCTCTTCCCGTAAATTTGGTGCCACTCTGGATGAGCGAATACGGGACCAATTTATGTTAGGCTGCAACATTGAGCGAGTTAGAGAAGAGTTGTGGCAGAAGGATGAACCGACACTAGATGATGTGATAGTCATCGCTAAAAGGATTGAGCACTCAATAAAATGTGTAGATGTTATTAAGAAAAATGGTGATGTTAAAGGGAAAAGCTCAGTCCAAGCAGTTAAAGGTAACATGAAGGAAGAGGTAGAACACAAAGAGGTCAAGAAGAGTGGAGTATCTAATGAGCCACAGGGTAAATTCAATTTGTCTCTAGTCAAATGTTTTCGCTGTGGGAAAATGGGTCACTTCGCTAATGATAAACATTGTCCCGGCTGGAAAGCCACCTGCAGCAAATGTAAGAGGAAAGGACATTTATCCATAGCATGTAAAGTGAAAAGTTACAAAGGCAAGATCAATGAAGTTGATTATGATGTTGATGATGATTTTGTAACTTTTGAAGATGTAGACTGTGGTCAAATTCAGGTTCAAGTCATACAAAATGGGGAAAGTAAAAATTGTCCGACGGATGAGATTCTTGTTGAAGGGAAACCAACTAAAGTCCTTTTCGATTCTGGGGCCAAGATCACCATAATATCAAAGGCATTTTATCTCAAAGAAATGAAACATAAAACTAAAATTTTTCATCCGGACATTAGACCGTATGCCTATGGTGGTGAACCAATACACTTATTTGGCTATTTCTGGGGTCTAATAGATTACAAGAACAGGCTAGCTAACGCAAAAGTGTATATTTCGCAAAAGGGTGATAGCATACTAAGTTGGTTTCACCAAAAAGATCTGGGGGTGATCTTAGATCCTAATTCCTCACCATCTATCATTCTAAAAGAAAATTTCCAATCTAAATCAATCTCAAGCATCCATCAAATTTCTGACAATGAATTCTCACGCATGTTGAGGGAGAAATTCCCTAAGGTTTTTTGTGCTAATTTAGGTTGTCTTAGGGGCTACATTCATCACATTCGCTTAGTCAAGGATGCGAAACCTGTTTGTTGTAAAGTACGCAATGTCCCAGTTGCCGTTAGAGAAAAGGTTAAAGCTGAACTGGTGAGACTTAAAGCAGAAGGAGTTATTGAGGAAGTTGAGGCAATGCAATGGATTGCTCCGGTTGTGGCCGCACAAAAATCTGATGGCTCTCTCCGTTTGTGTGTGGACCTCAGAGAATTGAATAAGAATGTAATTGTTGATCGGTTTCCCTTACCAAAAATAGCTGACATGCTAATGTTGTTAAAAGGGGCAAGAGTGTTCAGCACACTAGATCTGAGATCAGCATATCATCAGATCATATTGGATGAGGATTCAAAAGATTTGACTGCTTTTGTCACTCCTTATGGAACATACAGGTTTCTTAGGCTTCCGTTTGGTTTGGTATCAGCTGCGTCGGTGTTTCAGAGGGCTTTGGAGAATGTGTTGGAAGGCCTAAGTGGTGTCAGAATTTATCAGGATGACATATTGATCTTTGGAGTGGACAATAAGGAGCATGATGCTAGACTTTTAGAGGTGTTGAGCAGACTTAATGACTTTAGTTTGACTGTTAAGATTGACAAATGTAAATTTAGGAGAAGTTCCATTGATTATCTTGGCCATACTATCTCAGAAGGTGGCGTATTGCCGAAAGAGGGTTTGATCACCTCGATACAAAGAATGGCCTCTCCGACTAATAAGGAGGAATTAATGAGTTTTTTAGGAATGGCAGAATATTATAGTAAATTTGTTCAGGATTTTGCCTCGTTGTGTGTTAATATGAGAGCTTTATTGCGCAAGGGTTGTGAGTTTGTTTGGAATGAGGCGTGTGAAAAGGAGTTTTGTTTTCTTAAAGAGAAGTTAAACTCAGCCCCCAAGTTAAGCAGCTTTGACCCTGACAAAAAATCGATTCTAATAACTGATGCCAGTCTGAAAGGCCTGGGAGCAGTTCTTCTACAAAGAGCAGATGGCAAGGATGACGTTATTCTATTTTTGTCAAGGAGTTTAAGGGGGGCAGAACAGAGATACTCAGTAGTGGAAAGAGAAGCTCTGGCAATTTACTGGTCTGTGAAGAAACTCAAGAACTTACTGTGGGGTAGTGTTTTTGAAGTCAGGACAGATCACAAGCCGTTGTGCGAAATTTTCAAGAAAAAGGGCATTGATGCTGTCTCTAGTAGAATCACTAAATGGGTTGTGGGCCTACAAGATTATAATTTCGACATCAAGTATCTTCCTGGGGTAGAGAACAAAGTGGCTGATGCACTTTCTCGCCTTGTTCTCGAAGATGATATGGGAGATGAAAATGAGCATGAGCAAGATGAGGAATTAGTGTGTGTTATTGAAGAAAACATCATTGACAAAGTGAGATGGGAGGAAGCTCTTCAGGCTGACGTTGATCTAAAGAAAGTACTGGAGTGTATTAATGTAGGCTGGAGAGTTAAACCCAAAGGTAACAAAATCTTAGAGAGGTTTTGGCATGTCAAGGATCAACTGTCTGAACAGAATGGTCTTCTTGTTAGAGGCATGAGACTTGTTCCTCCAAGTTCCATTATGGAAGAGCTTATTTCACTGGCTCACATAGGACATTTAGGAATTTCTAAGACAAAAGAAAGACTGAGATTAGCCTATTGGTGGCCCGGAATGGATTTACAGATTGAAAGGAAAATTAGGGACTGTATTGATTGTGCGTTAAGTGAGAGAGTAGCCAAACCTAAGGTACAGCCCATGGTCATAAGAGATCGTCCTGATGGACCATGGAAAGAAGTAGGGTTAGACATTGTTGGTCCCATTTGTCACGCTAGTACAGAATGGTATATACTGGTTCCTGTTGATTTTTATTCCAGGTGGCCAGAAATAGCTATCACTCGTGGAATTGAGACGAAACATGTCATATCGTTCCTCGAAAAGCTCATTGCCAGGGAAGGAATACCTGGCAGCATTCTTACGGACAATGGTGTCCAATTAGTTTCTAGGGAAATGGAGGTGTTCTTGTCTAAACATGGCATTAGACATAAAAAATCCTCACTGTATCACCCAGAGACAAATGGAATGGTTGAGAGGTTTAATCGTGTACTCAAGGAAACCATTGAAATGGCTAAGTCGTCTAACTTAGACTGGCGTCCTGAAGTTTGGAAGAAAGTGGAGGTCTATAGATTGTCACCACATGCTATCACCAAAAGAACGCCTTTTGAGCTCTTTAGAGGTAGGTGTGCCAATACTATTGTTACTCCCCCATGGGTTAATGACATGCAACCAGGCAGATTTAGTGAAAATGAGAAAAGTGATTGGCAGCTGGCAGAGTCAAAGAAAATTGAGTATAGAAAGGTAATTCATGATTTAAGGAAAAATGTGAAGGAAACAGTGGTCAAGGTTGGAGATTGGATTTTAATAAAAAATCCTTCAAATAAAAAGTCTTCTACAGCATTTTTGAAGCCAATTCAGGTCATTAAGATTTTCAACAATGCTGTTAAGACTGCTGATCACCGCATTTGGAATTTGAACAGGGTGGTGGTGGTTAGAAAAGAGTTTGCTTCTAAGTCTAACCAATCCCCTAGCATGTCAGCTTCAACCCAGAATACACCCAATGTGTCAGCTCCAACCCAGAATGCACCCAATGGCATTCGGAAGCCTTCCAGGGTATCTCATTCTCCAAAGTATTTAAGTGATTTTGTCAAATAAGTTATACCAGACTGTTTTCCTGGTTTTTGCTGTAAGTAGGCATTTACACTTTGTAATTTACTTTGTTCTTTTGGGAATGTACATTTGTTTGTTATTTATTAGGAAGGGAGATGTGTGGCATCCTAGAGTTCTATGCCTGTTGCTATGTACTTTAGAATGTTATGATGTAAATAGCAGGGACTGTTCATTGATAGCTGAGGACTGTAACCTGAAGCAGCTGTTGTGCTTGCTGTCCGTGGATGGGATCCTTTCTTGGAATAAACCTACTTTTACCATGAATTCGGAGTAACCCTCATTCTTTCAAAGGGCATAAGATTTATAAAGGAAGCGGTGCGAGCTAAGTACATAGAAATAGAGTGATGTACATAACGGTAGTGCAACAAACATTCAACCAGGATCAGAAAAAAACATAGGCAGCACAAGATCTTGGCCAGTATGAACAGAAGAGGCCACATAAAGGCGAAAGGGGGCCCAGGGTGAATGAAGCACTCCCCTCTCAGGGAAAACCTCACCAAAGAGCCGAAATAAGTCACCAGAAAGAGAACCTTGGCATATAAGAGATCCCAATGAATAAGGAATGGAATCTAAGGGCTCAAAGTACTCAAAGGGAATAACCCGAAGGGCTCGAAGGACCAATGGCAAATCACAGGGAGGAATATCAAATGGAGTATGGGTCTACAGTGAGCAAACCTATGCATGAAGTGGAAAGCCAGGGGATGGATGTTAGATAAATCAACTTATGGTTCCAAGAAACCCAAGTAGCTGCCCACTGAACAAAGTGATTACAGCAAGGAGGAAACCATCCCTCAAACTTCCAGCATATCTAAGGGATCACAGTGCTTGTGATGCAACTCCCAGAAGAATACCAGGCGGCAAACTGAGACCACATGACTTTAATGTAGAAGGCCTAGGTTCCTGCTAAATGGCACAAGCAGCCTCCTTGGAATAACCTTCTGGAACCCAACCTGCTCAACCTTCAAACACCCAAAGACATTACAGAGTGGGCTCTGGGAGTAAGGAAAGCTGAAGAGGAGATGACTACACTGCCAAGGAAGCAACTACAGGCAACTGTAAGAGGGCCGGTCACCAAGCCCTCCTCTGCCACACCAACGCCACCAGTACCAATTCCATCTGATCTTGTTGCACCTTCTTCTTCCAGGAGCTAAGACAGAAGAGGAATGGGGAAAATGCAATAAGGAGGTGCAGTGACCATCTAGAGTATCCAACCACAGCCTTCTGGGCACGGAGCAGCTAAGCAAAAATGGTTTGGCTGCGCTTCCTTACTGGAGGCAAATGGAGCCATGAGAGGAATATCCAACATTTTTCAAATCTTGTAGAATAATGAGGGGTGAAAAGAGTAAAGCACTACATTCGAGGAATCTGAAGCTCCTCACTAAAGAACCAAAAACCCTGAGTATTGTGGACAATTTTCATCAACTTGAGCAAAAGAGAGCCAATTTGGAAGCCAGCAGTCTTTAGCAAATACCTCCAGGGTAGGATCCCATCCTAGCAGGCTGGCATCAATGGTGAGCACCAAACGAGAAGGATTCACCACAGACACGTCGAGTAACAAATGATCCCTCACTAACCACCAAGAAATAAACTATCTGAGGAGGGAGGGTGGTGCTTTCAATACAACCTTATAATCCAGTGACTCCGGAGATTAATGAAATAGTTGAAATCACTAGGGGCTAGAGATTAAACTGTGCCCAAGGCACAGCAAAGGTTGGGGCAACCATGTTGTACCTCAGAAGTTACAATCAGTACCTGAAATGGCATAACCCCGCAAGAGGAAGGGCATGTAAAACTGCATATGAAGATTAGTTACAGAGGCTACCCACGTTTGTGTGGAATTGTGCACCTATACATTTCACGTCTTGCAAAGGCTAGAGATGAGGCTTAGCGATTTGTGTTTCTGTAGCGACTGGCACACCATCCAAGTGTCTACCACTGCCTTTGGAAAAGAGGATGTGATTAGGTAGTCATCAAGGCACGAAAAACCCACAATCTCCTGAGGACCAATAATTTCAGAAAACACTCTGAGAATGAAAGCCAATCCAAAGGAACTGAAATAGAAAACGTGAGGCTTGTTGTGCAAACCTCAGTGATTGTTGGGGAAACATTGAATGGGACAAGGTAATATGTGTCCGTCAGATCCAAGGAAACCAGAAAGTCTCCTGAATTAATCAGTGGCATAATGCAAGTTGGTATTGTTGAAAGGATGAGGCAGAAGATACTTGTTCACCAACTTGAGGTCCAGAATGGGATCAAAGTACCTTGAATAACAGGATGGAACATGGAATACATGCCAAACCCTCTTCTCTCAAGGGGTCAGGTGTCATGGTGTTGCTAAAGAGAAGGGACTGGATCCCCTGAAAATAGGAATGAGGCAGATGCACAGGACAGAAGCACTCCCACTCCTGACGGAACAGACACTCCAAAGAATAACCTTGCTCCAGAATCTGTAAGACCCACTGGTAAGACACTGACAATTTTTACTTTTACAGGAAGACTTCTGAACCCCAAATGTCCATCTGGTAACACAGGAGGTGGATATACATGCTTTGAGTGACAAGGAGAGAGGATGGGGCAGCAGGAGTGGAGAAGAAGGCAGTGAGATGAATGTGCAATCATCACTATAAAATGTCCCCTCAGTATGGGCCATCCCGTAAAAGGGCCATCTACTGGTTCTGACAATGGCTTACAAACTTAAAGCCCCCAAGTGCCTGATCCTTGTTAGGCCCTTAATGCAATGCCTCACGATCTTGCAATCTCCAAAATATTTGTTCACTAAAGTCTCAAACTGGGGACCAAGGAAAATGGAGCTGAGTAAAGTTAGAAAGAGAAACGAGTTCCGTCTGGAACATCCAACTTCCAGGATCAAAGCCATATGTAGCATTGACGAGAAACAGATGCAACAAAAGCAGCCCCTGTGGAAACATTTCCACAAGCATAGAATGATATTGGTTGTTAATGAACAGTTGTGACATACTAAGTTATGATTGATTTATGTGTGCCAGCTGACAAAAACTCAATAAAACTTGATTAATAAAAAAAATAAAGGTATTGCCCGAAAGAAAATCCACCATATCCTCCCCATCACAATATCACAATGAGTAATGGAGCCGGATTATCACCATTCTGATAAACCTTTAAGCAAGGACTGGTTAGTGTAAACAGCACCCACCACACCCCCCCCCCCCCCAGTCCACACAGCACAATTTGTTCAGCACCGCATTCACCTTCCAACTGAAGGATTGTCGGGGAGGCATCTTCACAGACAAAGGCCCTTTAATAACACTTTAGGGGATGCCAGAATCATTAAACAAGAATATATGAGAAAAACACTGATTGCAGTTTCAGCCTCCAGTTGTAAGAAGGGCAACCTTCAATCATGCATGATCTTGCACACAGTGTGAGAGTCTGCCATCTTAGAGGCCACCAGTGGGTCCAGCAATCACAGGAAGATGCCTGCATCATTGAAAACAATTACCTTGGTTCTGTCCTACCAGGAATAACCCAGGCCACTGACATTAAGAAGTAAACGTGAGTAACATGCGAGTCCACTAAATCAGAGACTGGCAGGCAGGCGGTGTCTCCATGGTGAAATAAGGGCGTGCACCCACCACCTCCTAGTACCCAAAACAGCAGTAAGTGACTAGAGTATAAGCACTAGGGCAAGAACTGGCCATGCACGGTCTGTCTCTGATGCGCCAGCTCAGTACTGCACTGGATGTAGCAAGGCACTCTGGGGGGAAACCTAACACAATGCAGGTGAACAACTGGCAAACGCCTTACCTGGGTGAGCGGGCACAGAGAAGACCCATCTTTGAAAGAGATAGTCATTACAGGATGCCTTTGCAATATGTGGTATTTATGCCAGGGAGAAGAGGGTGATATTGAAAAAGTAAGAGATCAAATGGGGAACAAGTGAATGATCTGTATCCTTGGTGAAAACTCGCCTTACTGGTCAGGAATGTGAGGAATGTGACCAGGACCAGGACAGTGGACGAAATGGAAATGCCCTGTGTTAGCAGTACACTGTACAACAACGCTGAACTCAAATTCAATTCCAAACACGACTGGAGATGTCAAGGTCATTAAGCCTTGAAGCTCACAAACAATTGTAAGTTGAATGACACCATTCAAAGACCTATCTATCACCAAGGCCAGCCTCAGATAAAATAGAACACAACAGACATCTTTTCTGGGTTAAGTTGAAAATACAAATGATAGTTTGAAACATTTTTTTAAGTACACAATAATGTTTTACACTCCTAACACCAATTTGACTTTGTTATTCAAATGACAAAGAAATCAAGATAATACTTATAACACTGACAATGCTCATACCCTGCTCATCAGAACTGTACACTTAAATGTGAAAGCTTTTTGTTTTTTTATAGATCTAAAACTTTAGCGGTTTTAACACGTTCACAGTAGTAAAACAACAAGATTGTGTGTAATACAGCGCTTAATTAGTAAAATATTAAGTGCCAGGGGTCTGACCAGGAGGCCACAGCAGCTTGCACCACCTATCGCCTTGTCAACGCTGCCAAAACAACTACTAACCATCTCTCTCGCATGTAAATGCGAAAGTTCAGATTATTTCAGGTCCCTAACGCTAAAGGAATGGCTGGGGAGGCAGGTATTAGCAATTTTAATGTATATTGTATTCCTAAACTACCATTGTTCTTCTCATCTCTAAATTAGATGAACAGCGCCACCATGTGGTGGACTGTTCTAAGTATAGTGTTGACAATTAGGTGCTGGTGCTCGGGGAAACCAATTAAGTGCCGGTGCTTAGCACCAGAAAGCCCCGGCTCAAATTAAGCACTGGTGTAATAGTACATATATCTTAATGCAGTACAGCAAGGACTTGGGAACTGGAGGGGTCCTCCTATTATCAGGGAATTACTCACACCAGAGCTCCCCAGAAAGAACCGACTAATCAGAAGTTGATAACTAAGAGGTACAGACCATCTAACAATAATATGCTGCCTACAAAAAGATTGCAAATATAATTGAAAATTTGGAATCTCAGGCCATCTGACCACAATAAGTATAGGGTCATATGTTTACAAGACCCTGTCTCAGTTGGAGCCACAGAACAAATGAAGTTAAGGGAAACCCACATTAGTAGCACGCCCCCCGAAAGACAATCCATTTGCAGGCCTACAGTTGGAGTAAAAAAAACACTGAAAACCATCCAGATGCATAGGATTTGCTAGCCAAGTTGCTTCTAAGCTAATAAATTGATGTGTGATGAAAAACTGTCACCAGGCCAGAGAGGTCATTTTAGTAATTGAGTCTGCAACAAAATGTGGAGAAGGAGAACTGTGTTCTATTCAACAATAGGTGGCATTGTAGATCTAAGAGATTCTGTGGCTAAGTGCATTGTCAAAAAGGATGGGCCATCCTCTGGTTTATCAATCTTACATCAATCATTTGCACATAAAAGGTGGAAAGTAGGTTAGACATATTAGAAAGAGGTAGATTGGTAGCAAACATATGAACTCCGTCTGACTCTGAAGGCTCAATAGCAGATATGCTGACCCCCTACAAGTTCCTAATAGAGGCAGGACAGTCCCTAAATATTGATGAGGGTTTACAACCATAGATACAGAAAGCAGAGATGGCAGAAACACAAGTACCATAAAGGATTGGGATCCTATTCAACTCCTGCAATATTGGCAGGAAAAACGAGCAAATGAAAACAACAGCGATGGCTCCTCCACAATGGCGGAGGAGCGTCTTTGTCCCCCTGCCAGGACTGTCAAAAATGTGAAAAATAAAACGGGTTAAAACCCAGTTTTATTATCTTTTCATTTTTCTTGTGCAGAATCTTGAGGACGGGGCCAGGGTGGTGAAGGGCTGGAGGGGGAGTGGTGGTTACTGCCTTCACTGCGCATGTGGGTTTGGCCGGCCGATTGAGGCCAGCCAAACCCACATGCGCAGTGAAGCTCTCTCCAACCCCAGGTATATTTCTGCGGTTGGAGAGATCAGGCTCAGGCTCCCAGTCTGTCCCGAAGCGCAAATCATCGGCACTCAGGTCAATCCTGAAGCTGTTCTTATTCATGACAGAAGCTTCAGGATTGGTTACAGGGCAGGCTGGAAACCTGTGCCTGTCTGAAGCAGAGAGGAGCAGAAGAGTGTAACACAATGCTGGAGGGCGGCAGGTAAGTTCTTTTTTATTTTATTTTCTATGTGCCCCCATAGGGCAGGGTGCAGTGTCTTTTAAAAGTTGGACATTTTTTATGTTTTACATGTCCTGGCAGTGAAACACTCTTAAATTTGTTTTTCACTACTGCAAGGCCTACCTCTCCCATAGTATAACATTGGATTACCTAATTACATTTTATATGTGATAACTTTCAATTAGGAGCAAGTGGGAATGTCGAGTTTGGTGTCTAAAGAATCGTAACATAAGACCCCCTTTAATGGTAAAGTTGGATTTTAGTCACAATTCTGAAAATTACACTTTTAGAAAGTTGGTATTTTCCTGTCCCAACCATTTGGTGCCTGTAGCCTATATCCAGAGCCACATAACTAGAATTTGCTGGCAGTAGGCCTTTGTCTATTGTTCCCAGTGACACAAAGGGGGAATAGAAGTTGGCAGGTTGGGATATCCCTGACTTGACAGGGGGCAGGAGCTGTCACCTATCACACTTGCACTTCAAAAATGCTCTGCCTGCGCAAGCTCACAGAGGGTTTGACACTAGTCATTTGGGACCCCAGACAAGCTGGGGCTAGGGCCTGAAGGAAGGAAATTCCAAACACCCCTGGGCGTGGAAACCTCCAGAACCTTCTCCTACTTCAAAGCTGGCACCAAGTATAAATAATGGACCATCAAAGAAAACTCTTTAGTACGCTTCTGGACCTGTGGAAGACTCAGAAAGACTGCTGTGCTGTTCTGCAAGACGGACTGCTAAGCTGCTGCCTGAGTGAGAAGAGCTGCACCTGCATCTTGAACCCAGGACCACCAGAGTGACTCCAAAGGATCACTGGCTGGCCTCCTAATCAGAGCCTCAGGAAAGAAAATGCTCCAACTACTTTGACCCCAGCACCATGACGCTGTCTGCTGTGAGTCCTGTCCCCTAAGTGGTGACACCTCAGTCCTGGACCCTTGGAAGTGGACCTGAAGGTTTCTGCTAGCCCAGCTGTGGTCCGGTGGGCAGAACCAATACAGTGTGACACATCTCCTTGCAGCCCCATTGGAACTGGAGCAGCGTGACCCATCTCTGATGAGGGACCCGCATCACAGCCCCGCAGCTTCTTCAGAACTGCCGCTGCTCGATGCATCCTTGACACCGGGCTTCATATTGCACGCCCCTCATTGGCAATGGCACAGGACATCACCTTGCAGCCTGCAACACCTCAGTATCGCCGCTATGCAACACATCTTTGACGCAGGACTTCGAATCGAAAGCCCCGTGTCGATGGCATCTTCGATGATGATACAGGACCTTCCATAACTGCCCGCAGCCTCTTGGAGCCGCCGTTGCACACGCATCATCCACACAGGATCTCACAACCCTCCGAAACCAAGATGTAAGGTACTTTGGGCAGTGGGTCTAACTTGGTCCCTGCATCTGGCCGGGGCGCGCTATCGCAGATGGCCCGAACATGTGACTGTCCCGGTCTGGCACGACCACATAACAACTTTGTGCTTCTAGGCACAATATTCCCTTAAATCTTTAAAATTCCAAATCACTGGTTCTACTGGTTGGATGTTTGTTGTTTGCAGTCAAATATTTTTTTAACTGTGCTCTTTTTTTCTGAATTGGTGTCGGGTTTTTCTTGTCTTGTATTTTCAGTTTAATAATGTTTGACATGCAGTATAAATTCTTTTCATCTCTAAACTAAGCCAGACTGCTTAGTGCCAAGCTAAAAAAGGGCTGAGCACAGGTTACCTTGCTTGTGTTTCACTCTGACAAGAATTGTGGTTGCTCCCTGAGTAGGGCTCTACCCCGTCAACCAGTATCATCATCATCAAATAATATTTATTTGGTTATTTTAAAACCTTAAATGATATAAAAATAAAAAGAACATTCAATGCCACAGAGCAATTTGCATTCAGAACACAAACACACTATAAAAAGCCAATAACAGGCATTAAAAAAATATGAGTAACAATGTACATTAAAAAGGTTAAAAACCATAAAAACCTTAACATTTCATTCAGAATAGACTGATTGATCTCTGTCAATACTTTGCTGACCACTACCCCTCCTACGCTTGACAGCCTCTGCTAGAAAACTAGCCTCAATGAAGCAGATCCATTCATTAGATAAGATTTGCAGAAAATGAATGCAGGTCGTGCTTGGCTGAATTGCAGCCCTCTCAATAGGGGGATAATAAATTGCATTCAAAGTGAACGGTAGTGGTCACAAAAAGATTAAAACGTGCAAAGTGCCCTATTCAGAGAAGGAATCGTAAGTACAGGGGCCAAGTTGGTCAGTTCGGTTCCAACCATCCGGCTCTGCAAGAATCCGGTGTAAATGATTCAATCTAAATCTTGTGAGGAGGAACTAATGATATGGGTTAGAAACATGGATAAGGTAAGGTTCATTGGTCGGACATGCTCTCAACGTAGCATAAGTGCAAACACTAGATTTATACAATTCCTTCCTGTCTCTGTTGGCCTGCATGGAGGCAAGGATATGTTGTTTAACCCACAATGAATCCCCCAGAACAATCTTCTCAGATATGCTATATCGGGGTGACCTAGATTAGTCAGTGTCAATTTAACATAATTGAGCCATGGAATACTACCAGCTTTATCTAAGTTCATACAGTCAGCTAGCATCACCTGATTCAAAGTCAACTCTTTATTCAACCATATAGAAGTCCATCTACGCAGAGTACGTAAGGCTAGTAAATTTGATATATATCTCATCCCTAGTTCTTCACGCAGGATAAAGAAGGGCGCACATTGGAGAAGACAGAGTAACCACCTGACAAATTTATTTTCAATAATCTGTAACTCAGTGACCCCTCTGTACCCCCAGATGTCACTGCCATAACTCGCCATGGGGATACACTTAGATTGATACATCTTTAACAAGGCCTGAATTAGCTGTACAACGAGCCGTGAGCCAAACTCAAATACAGAAGGAATGGCTCTGGCCACAAAATTGCTTTTTGCTCTGATCAATGGACCCCAAGACCTGTATTTGTCACATTTTACACCTAGATAAGAAAAAGCATTGACTTTCGTAATCTCCTTCTAAAATACATTTCTTGGGACCTCTACCCTTAGAGACCAAAACTATTAAGTGAGATTTACTATAATTAGTACTCAGTTCCAGTTAATCCATGTAGCTGACGAATGCTTTCAAATGCCACTTCACTCCTACAGAGGTTCTCACTATGAGTACTGTGTCGTCAGCATAAAGTAGAGCTGGAATAAGATGCTGGCCCATGAGCTGCCTATCCTGGCAAGCCTTATACAGGGTGGAGCTGCATTTGTTGATATAAAGTGTGAATAAAAGAGGGGCCAGGATACACCCCTGTCTGACCCACTTTGAATGCTAAATGAGTGAGTTTGCTTACCCCTCTGATCGTATCTGACTGTGGCAGTCAGATCCTGGGCAGCTCATGCAGGAACTCACGATTTCTCTATCACGTGTATCATCCACGCAGGATCTCACAATGCTCCGCAAACAGGACGTAAGGGACTTTGTGCCGCAGGCCTAACTTGGTCTCTGTATCCGGCCCACGCTCCATTGCAGTCGGTTTGAACATGTGACTTTGTCCCGGTCCAGCACAACCACAGTTGGTGCGTTTTGTTCCTAGGCACAATATTCACTCAAATCTTTAAAATTGCATATCACTGGTTCTACTGATTGGATCTTTGTTGTTTTGGAGTCAAATAATACAATACATAGTGCTATAGTTTTCTAAATTGGCGTGGAACTTTTCTTGTGTTGTATTCTCACTTTATTACTGTTTGAAATGCTGCATACATTCTTTACAGTTGTCTCTAAGCTAAGCCGGATGGCTTTCTGCTAAGCTACCAGAGGGCTGAGCACAGCTTAACTTGTTTCTGTTTCACCCTGAAATAAATTGTGGTTGCAGCCTGAGTAGAGCTTCACCCCCTCAAGCAGTTATTTGCAACACCCATCTTGTTTCTTTCATCTCTAGATAGGTAAAATGTATAAAAGGGCATTGCAACTGAGCCTTTGGGCTATTTTTAAAACCTTGTTTTTTTGCTGGTACTTTCTCCAGCCAAAAACACAGGAGTTGCGTTGGCCTTCAATGCCTTATGGTACTTGTGTTTCAGCCATCTCTGCTTTCTGTACTAATAGTTGCAAACCCTCATCAGTGGTTAGAGACTGCCTTGCCACTAAATGGAACTTAAAGGGGGACAGCATATCAACTTTCGAGCCTTCTAAGTCAGAAGAGGTTTATATCTTTGCCACCAATATACCTCTTTCTAATAGACTGAACCCACTTTCCACCTTATATATGCAAAATATTCATTTAAGATTGATAAACCAGAGGATTGCCACTGCACATTTTGTGACATACTTAACTACTAAAATGACCTCTCTGGGCTGGCAAGAATGTATCCTCAATCATTAATTTATTAACTTACAAGCAACTTGAGTAGCAATTGCTATGCATCTAGAATGCATTTCAGTCTTTTTTTACCCTAATAGTAGGCTCGTAGAGGGATTGCCTTCTTGGGACCCACAAATGTAGTTGGTCCTTAGCTTCACTTGTTCTGTGAAATCAATTGAGACCGGGTCTAGTAAACATATGGTGCTGTATCTATTATCGTCAGATGGTCTGAGCCTCCTAGTTTTCAATAATCATTCTGTTAGCAGCATGTTGTAATTGTAATAGCATTTATATAGTGCATACTACCCCTGACGAGGTGTCAAACACTTTTTCAGAAAGTAGCACGCTATTCCGGAACCTATAGAGGGTTAGTGATGAATTTGTATAGTGAAATATGAAAGTAATTTCAGCAGTGGATATGTTAGTGTGTTATTTGGATTGATAAGGATAGTGGAGAGATAGAAGAGGGAAAAAGATTGAATTTATATAGCGCTTGCTACCCCTCATGAGGTGTTGAAGCTCTTTTCGGCAAGTAGTACGCTACTCCGGAACCCAAACAGGATTATAGATAGTCTGTACCTCTTTGTAATTAACTATTATAACAATCATTTTAGAGGCAGCGTCTTTCCACATCTTTTAGTGTTATCTGAATGTATTTTTTCTAATCACAACATATTGAGTCTGAGGATTTCTGTCTCCTTTTCCACTGTTTAATGGGAGATTTCAATGCCAAGACTTAGAAGTATATTGATGTTGTGATCCTGGACCCCTTCTTCAAAAAGGTTTTATGACAGTCCTAAGTCAATTGTAACCAATTCTACTAAGAACAGTCAAGGCCCATATCTAATCAATTTTTGATCTCTTCCGATTACTTCAGCTATACAGGGCATTTCATCACTGATAGACCAGAACATTGCACTTTTATACAATTAGGAGTATAATCTATTATGGACTAAATATTAGTTCCTGCAGCTATTTTTTAAATATATTACATTAGCCCTGATGTTTACCATTTCACACAGGTCTCTAGGATGCAAGCATTGGCCGCTGTATTTCGTGAACTCAATACAAAAGATTTGTTTTATTAATATATTATGTCCTTTCAAGCAGTACAGAGAACAGAAAGTGAACACAACTCACTGGGCATGGAAATGGCGTTACCTGTTTATGTGTTGGCTAGGTATCGTTGAAAAACACTGTGGGCATAATTACAAGTTGAGGCATGATTTATCGCCCCTGATAAATAACAATACCATGGGATACGTTATTTATCAGTGAGATAAATAACATCTATTATAAGTTTATGGAGAACAGCATATG
Source organism: Triturus cristatus (assembly GCF_964204655.1). NCBI lineage: Eukaryota > Metazoa > Chordata > Amphibia > Caudata > Salamandridae > Triturus > Triturus cristatus. The sequence continues at coordinate 751,437,083 of NC_140593.1, read as the reverse complement.
GATTTTCGAAGCTTAATGCACCAAAATCCGCGTGATACGATAAATACCGTAAGTTTTCCCGTTAAATTTGTCAGGTTTGACCTGCTGAAATTTAACTAATGTTGGGTTATTTAACGCATTCGATCATTTTCGGATGCGTTATTTCAAATGAAACTTGTAATGCTGTCCCATGCGCAAACAGGGGTTTATGCACAGGACGAAATTAACCACCCAACTTGAAATCAGGCCCTGTGAGTTCGAACTCTTCAATTTCCTTCATATTATGCGGTTAAACTCTTCTATTGCTTTTATAGAACAGTTGAATAGTTAGAAAAGTGAAGAAATTATTGCATCACGTGCACCTGCTCTCTAGGATTGTTTGTTATAACTAAAATATACCAGATAAAGGCGATAACTGAGCTGGCGCTTTTGCATCCATGACTGTTTGTCCTGTTGCCAATTAAATCATAACATGGATGTCTGTGAGCTTTATCATTATTTTTATTATATGAATTAAATGAATAACAGCGATAGTGTTTTTTCCAACAAATCTTGAACAGAGCCTATAAAAATCTAAATATTAAACTGTTGGTTAGAGAGGCTTTTTACCACAGACTTAGCAGATGAGCTCATGCCAGACTGCAGCACATGCTTCAGCGAAATCAACAACAAGCAAAGAGGCCTTCAAGGGTTGCTGTTTGTGTTCTGGGGGCTGTACACAGGTGATAGGAAATACATACTGTTTTAGAACAACACAACGGCTCCTTGCTCTTGTAAAAACAGGTATGCTGTGCGCACCATCTCTGAAACTTAGAGGTAGGCTTATTATTTATGTTTTGACATAAAACTAGCATTGTACCTAGAAGTAGCAGCATGATGGAATTAGGATTATACATTTCGATAATCATGTTAGAATTATTTTTGTTATTCTCATTATCTATAACATACCTTACTGCTTTACTGTTTATATTCTGTGTGGTTACTATTCACATTTTATGCACTCGGCTAGGATTTCAAAATACTTTTCCTGCTTTTGGTTGCGAGTGTGTTATTCATTCATGAACGAAGGCTGGGAGTTCCACAATTTTCCCTGAATTTATATTATAGATTGATCAATACCCGTAAACGCTTCCTACTCCACATTGCTTAGTGGGTTGTGTATGGTGCAGTCCAATTGGATTTCTGATTTTGGTTGGTACATTGACTAAGTCCTTGGTGCCATGAGATGAAAAAACCAAACCCTGCAACTCTAGGGAGGTACCCCTATAGAATGCATCAGTATACAGACTTCGCTCTCATTGCCTCCATTTAATGTCTTGAGATAGGCAGATGATGATCAAGAGGAACTTAAACTAGGGTTCATATCTAAAAAACTGTCTTGCTCAAGATCCCCAATCCATCCACAGCATTTCTTTGCTTTTAGAATGTTTTCTTACTTTGAACCAGCAGATTCCCAAGCTTTTTAATGTTTAGTGCCATACCAAGGCAAAGTGTGTCTAAATGGGTGGTTTACTTCCACATGTGGACACAGTTCACAATCATCTTCCCATATATTAACCCCTTCTGTGCCCAAGACGAGCTGGACTCGTCATGGGCCGCGGTTGCGCTGTGCCCATGACGAGTCCAGCTCGTCATGAACCCCGCCCGCTAATGCAACGGCCGGCACAGGGCGGGGAAAGGGCGTGGCACACAAGGGGTTAAAGAAGTTGTTTTAAAACATGAGATTAGCTAAACTGCAGTACAGCAGGAGAGAGTGAGAGGCAGAGACCCCTAACACAGATGACATGAGGACATTTTGGAATTTTGTGGCACGGAAGGAAAGTAGCAGGATAAACCCAGCTTTGGCGTGGCTATCCCCGGGGGAAATGGCTGGGACGTTTTACTGCACTACGAAGGCTTGAACACCATCTGCAAGATGTGGCTGGTTCTGGAGCCTATTCATGAACACCTTAAAGCTACTGTCAGGGATAGGTGCAAAGGGGTATGATCTTCCTTATTTGGGTGTGTGTGTTTTGGCACCCTTCCTGGTCATGTTATGTTGGTAGGGGTGTGGGGCTGGAGGGCTTCTTGTTCACGCTTTACATTAATGGCCTGGTGTGAACACCTTTGAGTGCAATCTTTGATTCTTACACGGTGGGCAGCAGGGCTTTTCCTAAACTTCTATGCATAGATGATGCAGTGCTCATATCAAGCACACCTCGTGAATGGGTGTTTTCCACTACACTAAACATATAAATTCCTTGTGCCTGCAGACCAATTTAAACAAATCCTTGCCCAAAGAGTAAGGCCATCTGGGTTCATTAAACCCGCTTAGAGAGAGTAGATTTCTTTCCCTATACATATATTGTCTTATATAGTAAACCTATATGGCCCCAGTTTACTACGAATATGCAGACCAAGGCAGCCAAGAGACAAATTGGGCCATTTTTAGGTCGAGCCTATAGCGGCAGCGCACATGCGCTGCTCACTTTGCGAGGCATGCCGTATTCGGTATGGCGTGGAAGCTCCGTGGAAGCTCCTCCCATCTTTTTCATTGGCTTCGGTCCTAAATACTGCCTTCCGATTGGTTTTGGGCTAGTTAGTCCCTCCTCATGACGGCCATGTTGTCATTTGTATCCTTCCATGGCTACTGGCCCTTTTACTTCGAAAACTATTTTCTACCTGTGCCTCCCCCCCTCCCGCAGTCCGTGACTTCTCGACCCCTGCGGCCCCCCCTCACTCCTGTTCGCTTCTTCTCACTAGCTCGCACTCACGTTTCCAATTTAATAGGTCTTGTGTAAATGCTAATCCTATTGCATTGCAAATGCTTGTTTTCTTTTGCCTCTGCTTTCCTGTTCCCAGCACTGCTGCTATCATGAAGGCCATCTGTGTTGACTTTGTTGCTGCCCCCCTCCTGCCATAGATTGTGTTGCCTTTAGTCCTACACCTGTTGTCAGTGTTAACTTTCTTCGTTGTCCGTGTTAACTTTTTTCCCGCAACCCTACCTTTGTCCCTGTTAACTTTGTTCCCACCCCCTTCCATTGTCCGTGTTAACTTTGTTCCCACACCCCTCCCGTTCTCCATATTAAGTCCCGGGCCGTTCGTTTCAATGGGGCTGCCAAATTCCTGCCAGATTGCACAGCTGGCTACCTGGAAGACGCCGAATCCATGCTGCAGGGCAAAAGCAAGAGCGACCTACTGAAGAACACCAACATTTATGGCATTAGTGCACTTCATCAGGTAAGGGACATCATAACCTGAAAAACCGAGTGACAATCCACCACAGATGCAAAATCATTCTCTGAGCAACCATTTTCCTGTTCTCCTGCACATATGGATGTATATTAAAGTTAGCAAGAACCATCCCAACTCCTGTTATGTTCTCTGGTCTTTACTCTCTTGCAGGCAAGCATTTTAGTTTCAGGGTCCAAGTGACGTGGCCAGGCCCCTGGGCTCCCCATTTATTTACCAACACTTGTGAGCGCAAGAGAGGCTCATAAATGATGTGCTTCATCGATCTTTCGAACTGGGGATACTTTTTGATTATTTGTTATCCTTTTGTTAATTTGATGCACGCAATTTGTCCCGAGAAGTGCATTGTATCATTTTGCGGGGAAATATAAATAAACCAAGCTTCTACTTATTTTACTCTTTTAACAAAAATGCTCTTGGTGTGTATGTGCAGAGGAATCCACAACCCCACAACCATTTTACTGTCCCGGCAGGCTCAGTCTCTGCATGGGTTTGTCGCCTGCAGAGTTAAGCTGCCACCCATCATGCTATTGATAAATAATTTTTTTCTAAAAGTGTCTACAGAAAGCTTTTATATAGGAACAATAGTCGCCTATTACTTTCTTTTGGTCCTTGAATGTTTTTGGGGTTCTGAACACCGAATCTCCTGAGGCGAAGCGGCCAGAGCGTTAATGTTTTCTCAAGTGCCTCGACTTGCTCAGGCTTTTCTATTATTTTTTTCTCGTTTTTAGTTTCATTTCTGTAGACATCTGGACGCCATTGATGACATACCAGCAGCAAATGTGCACACAATTTAAACGCAATACCGTTTCTAAAACAGTGTAGTGAAACCTTTATTTCCTTGGTATTGTAATATAACTACCATTGTTTTACCATTCATGCACTGTGGAAAGGCCTTCTGTTCTCTGTCCTGTTACAAATAAAGCGAGATGGTGGAAAAAAGCAAGCATGATGTTAGGGAAGTATGGTTCTCCATCACTCTTGTATTGTTCAGTTGTAAGTTCCAGTGGGATATCCTAGGCTACAGGCAGGAGCGTTGGAATTATGCGACAGGAGATGACTACATTATGCAGGAGGGTTGACCAGGAGAAGTGTAGCTCAATGGTTAGAGCGGCAGACCCTGATGCAGAGGTCTGGCCCGGGACCAGGGTTCAATTCCCACCTCGGCGGCTCTTGGATTCAATTTCCCCGGACCTGATAATTCGTGCCTCTTCTAATCATGGGTCCCTCTGGGCAATAGCTTGCTTAATCTCCACAACTGCCCCCACAGCGCTAGGATGCCTGGCTTCACCTTGGAGGTGCCCAGGAGTGGATATCTCACAGGAAAACCAGGAGGGGTTCCACAGTGGTATGAATACAGCGCTACGAGACCCCTGGGTAGAAGTGCGCTATACAAACACATTTACATATTATGCAGCAAAAAAAGCAAACAATTCCTCATATTTCGTTAGTATTACTTAGTTATTTTTGCACATGTTAACACTTTCTGAGTAAAGCTTTCACCTAATTAGTACCACTTTAACACCCAAGTACATTAACAAGCAATGGAAAGGTGACCAGTAAACCTTTGTGAAGGGTCTTCCACTGTGCGGAAACACTACGTTTGCAGTAGAATCAAAACATTTTTTGTCAAAATCTGCAGATGATTGTTTATGTGGCAAATACAGCAAATCTATAATTGTGTGGGAAAACACCCTGGCTGCAGAATTGCTACAGGTAATGAGTAAAGGCATTCTCACTATTATGGAGAAAATAGCCCATGGGTAGGCCTGCAACCTCAATCACATTTTTTAGCTTGCTAATTGCTGGCTCCATTTGTATTCCTAAATCAGACTACATGACCCAGTGTATAGTAATTGTGTAGCTATGGAGGCACAGCACCCAGGATAGTGTGCTGCATGGCCAAAAGCTTAGAAGGTCCCAAAGGCGAGACCTATTGGCTATGCGAATGCTTGTTAGGTTTGCTAAGGATCATGGTGCTGTTCATGTGCCTTCCATTTTAAAGATAAACAATGCTGAATGTGTTTCTTCTGTGACATACGGTGCTGGCATGTGTGGGGTATACTAATATACACATGGAAGATAATACACCATTCAATTTATGTCTCTGAATTTTTGTGAGTCAGGAGTTAGTTGTAGGGAGGTACACTGAGAGCAAGATCAGAAGGGCATCAATGGAACAGTGGCTGGAGGTTTGGAGAAACCCTCTTGCTACACTGTCCAGATTGATTTTAAATCATATTATTAGGCTGGAGGAGACATCTCATTCCCTGATATGATCACATCAAAAGAAGGTGTTGTCGTCTTGGCTGAAGGGAATGACTGATGTGCCCATCAGCCCACCAGTTGCGGCATCACACTGCTTTCTTGATTTCGTCTGCTCTATAGTGAGCAGTGAGTGGGAAGCAGTTGAACTTGCAAAGTCTCCAGTCAGAGCTTTAATTCAGGTAACGCAAAGGTATTGAAGCACATCTGCTGGGAGTATTCGCTTCTTTTGATAGAAAACCTTGGTTCGTTTTAGAGTTGGCCTTCTCACTGCTTACTTTAGTTTTCCAAAATGTAGAGATCCCCAAGCTGGCCATAGCAGGGACGTACACCGTTTCTGCACTTCCGGCTCCTACACAGGCATTAAATAAAGGAAGAATGAGGGGTGTGCATGCTATAGTATCAGAGGCTCGCACGCTTACATTCACACACATACCAGCCATGTTTCTACAGGGCTGTGCACAGCTCTAATCCCACAACACAAATGGCGGTGCCGCTCAAAAGCATCGCCCCTCACGATTACATCAGAGCTGCAGGCACGCGCTCTTCTAGCATTTAAAGCAAACGCGCATCGCGGAAATCAACGAGACGGCACTTCCTCTTGCCATTCCGAGTAATAAGTAGGCCAAATGCAAGTAATTATGCCTAATTAGTATTAGTAATTATCCTGTTGTGATGAAAAAAATTAATCTTTCCTTTACCATCAGGGGAGGATCTCTAACGCGGGAAGAGAAGTGGCAGCAGCTTGACTGCCAACGGAGCTCGACTGGTTGTAAACGCTGCCTCTCAGTCAGACCACTTTAGCTGTAGAAATGTAACACGGACTCGCACAGCTAAAAACACGGAGTTTTCGCTCTAACACGATCTTATTCTTGGGACAGGAAGCTCAGTCTCTTTTCGTTTTGCATTAGCCAAGTCCTTTTGATTTTACAAAGCAGTATGCCATACTGTGGACCTAGACTCTGTTTCACCAATGTTTTTTTTTATAAACTTTACCCAAGAAAACAACAACTTTACAGTGTTTAATTTGCAGCACACTTGTAAGTTTTGTTTAAACAGGTGGGGTGTAATTTCGGTTTTAGTATCATATATTTGATATTGTAAACCCTCTTTCCTTCCTTCTTTCTGTCTTCTTGCTTTCCTTTTTGTCGTCTTTTTTCCGTTATCCTTCTTTTATTCCTTCCTTCTTTCTTTCTTGCGTTTCTTTTTTCTTTCCTTTTTTCTTTGCCATCTTCTATTTTGCTGTGCTTCTTTTTTACCCTTCTTTCTTTCTATTTCTTGTTTGCCTTTTACTTTTTCCTTCTTTCCTCTTTCCTTAATTTCTTTTTTCTTTCCGTCTTTCTTTCTTCATTCTTTTTCCTTTTCTGTTACTTAGCCTCTTTCTTTCTTTGTTGCGTCCTTATTTCTTCCTTTTCTTTTTTTGCCTTCATTCCTTTTTCTTTCCTATCTTGCATCTTTATTTCTTCTCCTCTTCACATTTTTGCTTTTTCTTTTCTTTGCTTTCTGTCCTTACTTTTTTTTTGCCCTTTTTTCTTTAATTCTTTCTTTACCATCTTTCGTTAATTTGTCTTTTTTGCCTTTTTATTTCCTTCTTTCTTTGTGCTTTTTTGTTCCTTCTTTTTGCTGTCTTTGCTTTTTTCTTCCCTCTTTCTGCTTTGCATTTATTATTTCATTATTTTGGTTTTATTTTTTGCTTCTTTCTTTCTTTTTTGCAATTATCTTAGGTCATTCAAAAGAAGCACAGTGAGTTCCAGGCACACTCCTCGTCTAGATAACGGTATTACAGCCTAAAAAAAAGTTCTTCCCGAAACAGAAAATCTCAGTGTCAATCAGATGACCTGAGTGAGACCACGAATAGGAAAAATGGACAGTTAAATCTGGAAGTTTCTATGAGTAGATCTCAGATCATGAAAAGAAAGAGCAATGTGGTACATGCTCTATTTTTTTTTTTAGATGACAAGGTTCAGCGAGTCCAGGCATTTATCACTGGCTGCCCATTTTCATACATACTAATGCACACCAACTTCAGTGTCTAAATACTCCTGACTCTCCAAAGGTGGCCTGGTTCAGCAAGGCTTACACCAAGAAGTGGTAGGAGGCAGAGGTGGTCCTCTCTCCATCCCTATCTGTCTGCGTTAGATCATGTGAATCTCCCCTTCCTCCTTTTTGTGTAATGCCCATATTGCTAGGGTCACGGCTGGAAAATCCCTTGAGCCCTAAAAGACAAATGCGACATTTGCAAAGGAAAGGTGTCTCTCATTCCGCCTTCACTGAGATATTTAAGGCTGCGTGGAAGGAAACATTTGGAGTTGGAAAAACCTGCCAGAGAACCTCTTTCACGGGTGATTTATATGGTATAACCGTATTTCATCTAAATGCCTACACTAATAGTTTTACCTGTAGTGGTTGTAACTAGCCTTGTTGTGACACAATTAAGTTTTGTTTACGTGTTAATATGCTAGTATGCCAAGTCAGGCAATACCACACTGCATACTTTATAGTGCCATATGGCTCAAAGTTGGAATTTCATGGTTCAGAAATCAGTTTAGCAACCAGTCTGTTCATCTAACCCCGCACCTTGTACCAAGTACCTATTCTGGGCATGGTGTTTGAGGGGCGTGGATGGATAAATTCATGCTTGGCATCTGTATCATCATACAGGGTCCTAGAACAAATAATTGTGTTCATAAGTATAGATTGAAGCTTACTGTTACTTTCTCTAGTTTCTTCCTACAGAGCGGAAAATACAAGGTCATCTCCCTCACAGCCATCTCTTCAGCTGGGCTCACTAAAATCCGTAAACTTGAGAATGGAAGGTTTCATTCACGATCCTGTTCAGCAAAAGAAACAATATGGCAATGCAAGCGTGAAAATAAAAAGAATAAGTTGACCTACTCTCGGTTTTTGCCTTTCACTTGTACCTTGCACAAACAAAAAAGAAATGTTAAGTCAACACATGTTGCATGCATCCAGGTGTGCATTGCATGCAACACTGAAAAGCATGACAAAATCCTGACGCACATGTGCAACATTCTAGTTGCTCTCTTTCTCTTGACTTTCTTCCTGGCACTCTTCCTGGTGTAAGCCCTCCCTGGGTCTAGCTCTTTCCTTTCCTCCTTGCCTAGGTCCTTCTGGCCAGCTCAATACTTCTGGTCCTCCTCTGGGCCCTGGTCCTGTTCGTAGTCCTCCTACCCTTTTCTTTCTGGACCTTCTGACCCAGGACCTCCTTCTGATCCACATTCTGGTCCATGCCCTCCTGCTCCTTCAGGCCTGCCTATTGATCTTACTCCTCAGCCTTTTGTTCCTCCTCCTGAACTGCTTCTCCAGCTACTGGTGCTCAACCAGTTTTATTCTGTCATATTCACATGTCATACCCTCCTCGCCACCTCGGACTCCCTTGTCGAGGCCCTTTAAACCTTCCTTGTCATCCAGGCCTCCCTAGTCAGTTTCCTCCTGGTCTTCAACCTCCTGATTGTGGTGAACATCTAGGTCTTGGTCCTATTTCCAGTTCTCCTGGCGTTGTCCTGGATATCTTTCAGCTCCTCTTGTTCCTTAATCTGCCTGATCAGCGAAGTGCTGATCTCCGTAGTCATGATCACCCAGCTCCAGTCACTACTACTCCTCTTGCCCTTGAATCACTTGGTCTTCCTGAACCTGCCCCATTTGTTCTGGTTATCATGGATTAGGTTCATCATGCCATAGATTTGCCAGCCTGGACATGTAGATTTAGATTCTCTGTTCCTCTTGGTTCTCAACGTCCTGCTTGTTCCTAGTACTCCTGAGCTTGACTCTCCTGATCATGGTTCTCGTCCAGGTACTGGCCTGATTCCGATTCCTGTTACTCCTGGACCTGGTCCTGTTTCAAACATCCGTGGACTGGTTCTGTTCCTACTCCTTTTGTTCCATTCCTCTGATGTCAGTCCTCTTGGTGCTGGTCTCCATGGCCCTGGTCCCACTAGACATGGCAATAGTCTTCCTGCCAATGGTTCACTTAACTCTGCTCCACGTGGTCTTCAAAGTCCTTGTCCTGACCTTTCTGGTCTTGATCCGTCTGGCCTGGCCATGGTACTTTTGCTCTTCCGAGTTTTGACATTTCTTGTTATCATGGATCTGAAACTATTGAGCTTCCTGGCTCTGCTTGTCCTTCTGGTAGTCCTGGTCCTGCTGAGGGACTGGATTCTCTTGTTGGTCCTACTCCTTGGGGTCCTCCTCGAGGTCAGCCAGGTACAGCCTTCAAGCCTGTCACTCAAGGTTTTATTAGCAGCATCTGGATTTCTATGCTTTAGAGAGCCCAGTCGGGACCCGTCTCCGCGGCTTCTTTTCCGAAAGGATCAGCTGAGCCCTCCCATTGAAAACACTGGAGTGAAATCACCTGATGAAGGGATGAGTGCGATTCCAGTAATTATCAATGTATAGTTGTGGGAAGTTAACTTTGGTGGTTAATGCACTTCTAGGATATATATATATATATATATATATATATATATATATATATATATATATATATATATATATATATATATATATATAGATATATTATCTACTGGCGGTAGATAGTTATAGTTACAACCTAGTTTCCATAGGAAATCTCAAAATTCTATTTTGAATAACTTTGGCGCCGGTTGACGAATCCTCGCGAAATTTTCAAAACTAATGGGGCGCTCCATTCAGCTCCTACCCTGAAAGTCTCGGGGTGATTCGTCAAGCGGGGGCCGAGAAAAAGGGGGGGTCCCAAAACGCGTTTTCCCCATGCATTTTTCCATAGGACCTTTAGTCGCAGCTACAGCCCGAACAGCTGAACAGAATTACGTAAAATTTGGCAGAGAGGTAGCCATAAGGTCAAGGAAGTGCCTTTTGCAGGTCTGGTGTAAATCTGTTCAGTATATCCTGAGAAAATAGCATTTAAAAGCATATCAATATCTATACGCGCGCACCGTGCGCGCACTGTGCACGCACCCTGCCGTGCGCAAGCGCAATTCTGATTGGTTGTTAGATGTCGGTAAACATTCGAATCGGTCGAAACCAGGAAGTGTCGGCCGCCATTTTGTCTCTCGCAGTCTGAGGGGGTTAAAATAAAAGGTGGAGAACTTGAAAAGGGGGCAGAGTGGACAGTTCCTGACCCCCTAGCCTTGGTCAGGGGGTCACAGAAGGACCCCCAAGGGCGAAAAAAACAATTTTTTTCTTTTTTTTTAAATCGCGAGGTGCGCGCACGTTGCGCGCGCGCACGCCGATCCGTGGGTGCTCGGTGCGCAAAGCGCACCGAGCGCCCACAACGCGCGCACGGTGAAAAACCTGCATAAAAAAAATAAATAAATAAAATACATAACTTCGCATTTAAAAAACCGTACAAATTCACTGAAAAAACCATAGGTTTCACACACGTTATAGTTACGAATTAGCATTTAAAAAACCTTGCAAATTCACTTAAAAAACCATAGGTTTCACACATGTTATAGTTAGCTGGACATTTCACTCGTAAAAAACCAATGAAATTCCCCCGTTATAGTTAGTGCAGGCAACTATAACTCACGCGACCGTAATCCTCTGTTGATGACGTCAGATATTACATCACTGTATTTAGACACTTATTTACCCATGTCTTCTTCCATTAATCTTTAGCTATACATATATTACAAATATTTATTTTTCATAAAGACACATATGTCATCAGTGATGTAATATCTGACGTCATCAGCAGAGGATTGCGGTCGCGTGAGTTATAGTTGCCTGCACTAACTATAACGGGGGAATTTCATTGGTTTTTTACGAGTGAAATGTCCAGCTAACTATAACATGTGTGAAACCTATGGTTTTTTAAGTGAATTTGCAAGGTTTTTTAAATGCTAATTCGTAACTATAACGTGTGTGAAACCTATGGTTTTTTCAGTGAATATATATATATATACACATAAATATTTATCACCCAAAATTTGCCCAGCATATATATGTGTGTATATACATATATACATAAATATATATGTGTGTGTATATTACCTACTGGCGGTCGCCAGTAGGTAGTTATAGTTAGGACCAAGTTTCCATAGGGAAAGCATTTTTTGATGTGCTTATAACTTTGGCGTCGTTTGACGAATCTTTACGAAATTTTCCCCCAAAATTCTTTTTTCAGATCAGCTCCTATCTTGAAAGTTTGGGGGAGATTTGTGAAGGGGGGCTGAGAAAAAAGGAGGGTCCCAAAACATGTTTTCTCCATGCAATTTCCATAGGAAACTTTAGACAAGGCTACAGGTCAAACTGCTGAACGGAATTATGCCAAATTTGGCAGGAAGAAAGGTATTGGTCCAGAAAGCACGCTTTTGTTTAAATGGGGTAAATCCATTCAGTAGTTTTTGAGAAATATCAAATTTTACAGATATCGATATTTGAGAATTCTGACATCTCATTGGTTGAGGCGTTCCGAGCACGAGCTTGCGGCTCATTGGCTGCGAACTGTTGAAACTAGGAAGTGTTGGCAGCCATTTTGTGATTCAGTCCGTCAGCTCGCATCTCTCCCTCTCCAAGCCATAGGGTCCGTAGTTCTACCTTTGCGAGGCAACACTGAAAATATACTGCAGCTCTGTCTGTGCGAGATACCTCTTTCACACTCCCTCTCCCCACATCACCAGCTCGCAGCTATGCCTTTAGAAGCCAGTCTGTCGGCTCGCAGCTCTGCGTCTGCGAGCCGTCGAGTTTGCAGCTCTACCTCTGCGAGCCAGCCCGTTAGCTCGTAGCTGTGTCTCTGCTAGCAGGCCCGTCGGCCCGTTGCTCTCCCTCTGCGAGTCAGCCCGTCGGTTCGCAGCTCTACCTCTGCAAGCCAGCCAGTTAGCTCGTAGCTGTGTCTCTGCTAGCAGGCCCATCGGCCCGTTGCTCTCCCTCTGTGAGTCAGACCACAGCTCTCCCTCTGTGAGCCAGTATGCTGCTGTGTCTTTGCGAACCAACGGCCGTAGCTCTCCCTCTGCGAGCCGAGCCCACAGGCCGCAGCTCTCCCTCTGCGAGCCTGGCTGCGAACTGTTGAAACTAGGAAGTGTTGGCAGCCATTTTGTGATTCAGTCCGTCAGCTCGCATCTCTCCCCCTACAAACCATTGAGTCCCTAGTTCTACCTCTGTGAGGCAACACTGAAAATATACTGCAGATCTGTCTGTGCGAGATACCCCTTTCAGGCTCCCTCTCCCACATCACCAGCTCGCAGCTATGCCTTTAAAAGCCAGTCCGTCGGCTCGCAGCTCTGCGTCTGTGAGCCAGCCCATTAGCTCATAGCTGTGTCTCTGCTAGCAGGCCCATCGGCCCGTTGCTCTCCCTCTGCAAGTCAGCCCGTCGGCTCGCAGCTCAGGCCCGCAGCTCTACTTCTGCGAGCCAGCCCGTTAGCTCATAGCTGTGTCTCTTCTAGCAGTCCCGTCGGCCCGTTGCTCTCCCTCAGCGAGTCAGACCACAGCTCTCCCTCTGCGAGCCAGTACGCTGCTGTGCCTTTGCGAGCCGACGGCCTGTAGCTCTCCCTCTGCGAGCCAAGCCCATGGGTCGCAGCTCTCCCTCTGCAAGCCTGCCCGACGGCCCGCAGTCTCCCTCTGCTAGCCGGACCGCAGCTGTCACTCTGCGAGCCGATATTGGGAATATAAGACGGCTCTAAAAAGAGCCCTTGTGTTCATTAGTTGGAGCTTCATGTAAGTGCGGATGCACAGCTTCAGGTTATTCAGAAAAACATTCAGAAAAATTGAATAAAGTTAAATAGGTTATCTGTATGTCTAAAGCACATTGTAGATTTAAAATAAGTTAAAGCACACCCACAAAATAAATTAAAAAAAATATATCTATATCTATATATTTATATATATATAAATATAAAGCTCCAACTTGCCCTCCAGCACGGCAGCACTCCCCAACAACAACTCTGGGTACAAGCTCACTGTCCACTTTGTCCTTTCAGTCCTCATGTTGACACTTATTTGCCTGACGCGTTTCTGGGCATCTGCCCTCATCAGAGGCTTTCAACGAAGAGATCGTGCTTTGTTGACACACCCACATAATTTATAATTACACGCCCATGGATGGGCTCGCTCAGGTGAGTGAAACGCATTGCATTCTGGATTGTGTGGTGCGTTTAATTAGTCCCATGATGGTTGCACGAATTTTGACTGTCAAGGGTCCTTGATGGGCCCCCAAAGTGTTGGTGAGCCATAAAACCCTGCTGCTGGTCCATACGAGACCCAGAAGATTCCAGGCCCCGTGGCCCCCTTCCATGTGAGGTGGTGCAAGCCGTCGTGGCCGGGCCGACCGCGTACAAATTCAAAGCTCCAACTTGCCCTCCGGCACGGCAGCACTCCCCAACAACAACTCTGGGTACAAGCTCACTGTCCACTTTGTCCTTTCAGTCCTCATGTCGACACTTATTTGCCTGACGTGTTTCTGGGCATCCGCCCTCATCAGAGGCTTTCGACAAAGAGATCATGCTTTGTTGACACACCCACATAATTTATAATTACACGCCCATGGATGGGCTCGCTCAGGTGAGTGAAACGCATTGCATTCTGGATTGTGTGGTGCGTTTAATTAGTCCCATGATGGTTGCACGAATTTTGACTGTCAAGGGTCCTTGATGGGCCCCCAAAGTGTTGGTGAACCATAAATCCCTGTTGCTTTACAGTAACTGTCCACGCCACGAGGTGGTATGGCGAGAATTCTAGCAGAAGCAACAGTGTAGTGGGCAGCAAAAACAGATCCGGACATGGCGTAAGAGCTAATGAAGACCTACAGTGGAGAAAACACACATGAGGGGCACAGCACAATACATAGCCTGGGCTAGCCAAGTCGTAAACAGCAGTAAGAGGGCATCGCCGACAGAAACGAGGAAATAAAGTGTACATGTGACACGGAGAGGTGGCGTGATGCAGGAGCTGATCTTCACACTGCACAGAACAAGTCATGGCTGAAAACCACTGATCTCTCTAGCAGCGGCTATGCTGAATGGGAGCTAGGCCAACGCACATGTTGCACAGGCAGCAGAGAACATACAGGAAGCGGCCATTCAGGACATTCAGAGGTCTCTGTGTGAATGTGCGCCACACCAGGGTGGATGCTGACCACCTCTTCTAATTCTGTCAGATTGGGAGTTCGGAAATTGCTGCCTCTGGACCCTTTTTCCATTCAGTGCAGTCAAACAGCAGCTCCATGGTACTAGCTTTCTTGCAGGCAATTTGGAACACAAGAGCTCGGCATCTCAATTAATCATAATCTCCCCTCAGTTTTCACCCTTGATCCCCTAACATCCAGCCACCTATTTCTCTGTCCCTCCTCCACCTTCCATGGGGGAGGCCGGCCCTTGATCCTTCTATTCTTTTTCTTATGGAATTCTAAATCCCCCATGCCTGCTTATAAAAATGTTACTGATTTAACCAGAGACTCGTTGCCTCGTTGGCAAATTTTTCAATATTCCAACAGGCCGGTCCCCCAGAAATCCTGCAGATCTAGGGCGGTGTCAATACTGACTTGTGACTAACACTTTTTAAGCCGTATCTGCCTTTCAAAGGCTTGGGCCTGCTTGGAACTTAGGAAATTTTCCATGTAAACCTACTTTGCATTTTTTCTTCTTAGTTTGCCTAGCAAATGAAGACCACATTTTATAACTGTTCTACTGGCCATTTTGCAGCTAGTGGGGGTATTTGAGCAACTATTTGTAAGCACATTTAGCCAGCATCGAAACCAACATGGGTATCAGCCTAAGTTTCTGTGTACCTTAAAGGCTACCCCATAATGGTGCTTTCATTTTAAACCAACTTTTTTTGTATTTCCACCCATTTACCTCACTATAAAGCTGTGGTTTGTGGTTAGAAGAAAGAAAATAGAATTGTCGCAAGTAAGCGTCTATAAAAACCAGAGCTGTCCTTTTGACTTATGTTCCTGCATTTTTGAAGAGTTCTGTGTTGAGGTTTTGTGGAGGCGGGAGCATAAATTTACAGTCATCCTAATCGAGCTGGTTTAGCAGCTGAACCAGAAACTACCACTGGCACAGATATTGTGCAAATAAAAGGTGTAGCAGGTATTTTGATAGCAGGTGAGGCCCCGTGCGGCGTGTGCCCGTGGAGACAGTGACGTGCCAGTGCCTGGATGTGCTGCGTGGATGTTGCGCTTCTTGTGATGGCAGGAGAAGAGGTCGTAGGGAGCTCTGACATGGCTTCACGACCACATCAGCCTTTACAGAGAACAGATTGAGAGATTGCTGGCAGCACAGGGCCTTGTAGTTGTTTACTGCGTTCATTCAGAATTTTTCGTCATCCACGTCAAGATTTCAATTATGATTTTACAGACAGCTTGATATACAGTTATTTGGCAAGCAAAAAAAATCACTGTGCCTGCAAACTCACAATTGACTTTATTTTTAATCACAAACCGGCACTGTAATTCACCATAATTTATGCGTGTTTCGTGGTACACAAATAGAGCCTTTATCCTTAAGTAAAAGGCATTGATGTGAAAAGAGTACGCAGGCATGATTTATTTATTATGCCGTGACGCTCGTGCCTGCTTTGTTCGCCAGGCCTAGAGTTGCACGGCCTGCAGCTTTTAAGTATTTTTGGCACATGTTTGTAAAGAAATTTGTTGTTTTCTTATCCTCTTGTAAATTTGACCCTAAGGTGCTGTATTTTCATTTCAGTCATGCAGCCAAAGTTCGTAGCAATAATTTATTGTGCATTGTTTAAAAATGTCATTGTAAATTCCTAGTATAGATTGGTAGCATGCATGTATGGTAAAGAACAGTGTCTCCCGAATCCACTTTGAAGGCGGGCTCTATTATTTTTCTGCGAAGTGCGTTATTAATAGTGTGACCTCCAAGCAGTTCACTTCGCAGAAGAATCGTCATTGTACAGGGAAGTGTTTTTTTTTTCTTTCAAACTTGGTTTTAACTTAGCACATCTACTTGCAGCTAGTTTTGTGATTAATACCTGTGAGGAGCGGCGGTGTAGGCTTTACTGCACAATGCTACAAATGTGTCCCAGTCTTATTCTGCAAGCAGCCCTCCCCGTCCTCACTCACTGCTGGAAGGGGATAGGCCGAGCTTTTTTTATTCACGGCGACCACCATAAGGAGCTGAGCGTGGGTGGCGACAAAGTACGCAAACAAATCTTAGCCCGTAACTCGAGAGGTTCAATAGGGACTCCCATTAAATACATCACTCGCACTCAGCTTGATTGGCTCGGAGGATCAAGCGTCGCCGAATGAAGCAATCTCAGCCCCGTTTGTCAGTCTACAACCCCCAGCAACGTACACTACCTTACCTACGTTGGAGATCCCCGTTCCTCTCGGCCGCTGGTCTGTTCACGTGGGGTCGGCTCTAAACACCAACAGGATCCTTTATCACCGCACCAGCCGGAAGTTCTGCCACAGCAACGTTCCCATAGGACATTACTTAACAAGTAAAACAAGCGCGGTACCGCAAAGGCAGCCGCGTGTTTATTTTCGCATCGCGCTTTCACTTTAAGTGAAAGCGCGATGCGAAAATAAACATGCGTCTGACTTTGCCAAAGCCCAATGCAAACAAAAAAGTGCGTAGCGGCTAATTAGGAGACACTGTCTCCCGCCGCCAGTAAACGATCCAATCCCGTTGGGCGGGGCCAAAAGGAGACAAGGCGGCAACAAGGAGGGACTAAGAAGCCTCCTTTACAATCAGAAGCCAGTGTTTTGTATGTAAAATCACGCTACCCAATTAAAATGATGGGCGGGGTTTCAACTCCCCCTCCGAGAGCTTTGAAATCCGAGACCTAACAAGAAGCTCTCGTTGATGAGAGCAGCGCATGTGCGCTGCTTTCGCCAGCCGAGACCTAAAAAAGTGCCATGGCACAAAACAGAGCACACTAGAGACCCCTTTCCAGACAGCAGGCACATCAATGTACCCTGCTCACACTACTCACAAGTGAAGAAGTTGCGACATGAGGCCATGCCAGGTGAGCGTTGTAGGGGGAAGGGAAATCCTTTAAAGAGTCATTTTCTCTCTGTAGTTCCCTTCTCTTTTTGAAACTCAGGAGCAGCAACATTGTCGTTGTGTCACCAGGGCTTTTAGTGTAAGCTTTTTCAATAGTCTATACAAGCCATAGTTGCTGATTATTTATCTTATGCAATGCAACTAACAACTATTGACAAAGCCAATAGTCCTGACTTGTAGGTATGATTTTACTTGTTGTATCATATCTGGATGCAATAACAGAAACAGCAAAATACAAGTCGGGCGGCACACTATGCTAAACACAGATTTTTAACGTACTGTTTTTAAGCCACGCCCTTAATTGCATTGGCCACGCCCCTTTGAGAGACCCATTTAAAGCCCTGCATGGGCCATTCATATGTATAATTTCTATCAAGTATCAATTCTAAATGTTACTAACTGGGGTTCCCAAACTTTGCCTGCACTGCAGGTCCCCAATACTCCTTAAACTAGCGGAGACTGCAGCAACACCATTCCTAGCATATGATTGTAAGTCATTTCAAGGGCAACACTCATACCACAACTTCCTTTAAAAACAGAAGCAATCCACTGTAGAGAGCCACCCCGACTCTCTCAAACAATGTTGCGCTATAACACGCATCCATACACCCCTCGTGGCGGGCTCGTCCCGAGGGGATAAATAAACGTGGGTGGGACCGCACGGGGTCTTCCGGCCCAGAGCGCACAACCAGTGTCCATGTGTCCTTTAATGGTGCTTGCCCCATAACTGCGACATAGGCCCCGCCGCGCTACATCCACCTGGCTGTACTCTTCCGGTGTGAATGATGCTGCGGATTGCGGTTTCTGCCAGGACTGGGCGGACTGCGGACGCAATAATATTATTTTCTGAGGCCCTGGATGGGAAGAGCTCCGACCTCCCTATATTGTGCTGAGTGCGCCTCATCCGAAAGCCTTGTCGCCGTATTGACTGTCTGTCCTGGTAACCAGGAGAGATTGCTTTAGGGGGTTGATAAACAGAACATGCGCGCAGCAGTAATATGCCGAAAGACGTGAGAGATTGCGCGAAACGCCCTCAGCATTCATAATTTTCTGAAACGAGAAAATAAATTAAAAAGCAATAGTCGGAATTTTTACATTAGTAAAGTGACATTTTGGAAAGCTATTTCACAGAGCTGTGAAGCTGGAAAGCAGCGCAAACTGAGGCAATCAACCCTGCGCCATCATCTCGGCTCGCCCCCTCCTTCGCGGCTTCCAAGATCACTAAAGCAGCACCTGGGTGTCACTGAAATCACCGCAGCCCGCTCCATCATCTCTCTAATGAGACGCCTTCCGCACACAAATGGAATGGTCATAACAAATACCTGCAACTTGTCGTCAGGCAGCGACGCCGAAAACAGCGGGCGCCAATCCCAGCCGTCAATGGACCACCGTCCCCAATCTTCATCGCAGTTCATGGATCTCTGCAACACGTGTTGTCTCGCAGCATCCCTGCTTCCTCACTCATGTTTCTCTAAAAGCTTCTGTTTTACTCTTCGACTTCCATCTCCCACCTACACGCAAAGGATGTCAAACACCCCATCTCCCCTCCCCCTAACATCTACCACCCGCTGCCGGCGTCGCCTGAAGCCCCCGATCCATTGTTCTCGTTTAGAGTGATAGGAGGGCGCGCGTGGCGGCATGTTAGGACAATTGATGTGCTAGAAGTATTACTGTAACTCGGTAGCTCGGATAGCCCGTAGATGGAGTCAAGGCTACTAAGCAAAGGTATTGAGTTATCAAGTAGTCAGTAATCAAAGCCGTTTTAAGGCATGGGCAATAGGCCTGGACACTCACTTTGCAAGGGGCCCTGTGGTAAACTGACAAGGGGCACACAAAACAAATTGTTTTTCAATTTTACAGCTGAATCTGCCTGACATGACCAACCTTATCCCTGTTTCTCTCACGCAGTTTGTGACTTTTATAATCCAGGGGACCCGCCCACAACATAAGTTGTTTGCTGGCGGGGGAAACAACGCCGGAGGAGTGACGGGGACCTACTTGCTGCCCTGCCGATGCTGTGAGCTGCTCCTGGGTGGGCCACGCTGATAGTCTCGCCGCTTTGCTGCACCCCGCGGCTAGAGACTACAGCTCCCAGAGAGCTTTGGGGGCACTTCCGGTCTCCTGTACCAGCACGCCCGGAGGCGCTACATAAACAGCGACGCTACCTCCGTGTCGCGGGACCGCGCGCGGGGCCGTGCCCGAGGCTAAGCCCGGGCATAGGGCGGGCCGTCTGTGGCCGTCCGTGGACGACGGTGGACGGGACGGGCCGCGAATCCTGGTTGAATCGGAACACATCTTGCACAGGTATCCACACTCTGATAACTCGAGGGTTAAACTCCGCATCTGGTAGTAATTGTGACAGTGACACTAAAACCCATTTTCGCCAGTGCAAGAGGTTAGTGAAATACTGTTAAAGACCCAGGGAGACTCAAGGAGTAAGGAGGATAACACTGTGCTTTCAACAACTATGTCTACTAAACCCAAAACCAGGTCAACCAAAAGCAAATTAGTGACCCCAGCAAAATCCAAAAAGTCAGTGTCTGAGAATGTAATTGCCGCTCCACACAAGAGTACCCCCACTGCAATAGACCTAATGTTACAGAAGGTGGCGGGGGAGATAGAGAGAACGGAAAGACGCATATCTATGTCGCTAATCACTGTGCCACTTTCACCTACCCAGCCGGGGGCTGAGAACTCGAGTCTCCTAATGCATGGGGTCAGTCATGAGAAATCAGGTGACGAGGTTCCATGTGCCCAGCCAGTCAGGGAAGAGGACCCTTTGACAAACAGGGAAGGGACTGTAGCCCCGGCGACGAAAGGGAGGAAAGATGGGAGGAAAAACACAAAAACACGTCATCAGAAGCGCCCCGTTAGAAGCTCCAAACAGAGAACTATGGAGCACGAGCACTCCAGACAAGAAACGAATGCCCGTTTTGTCCCCCCAGGTTGGCTAAATGAGATAGTCTTAGACCTAAAAAACCATCTAGAGGCATTTATAGCCAATCAAATTAAACCACTGATTAGCAAACTGGACAAAATAACACATGAAATCCAGAAACAGGCTAAAGTGAAGGACATACAAACCTCAAACCAGGGAGGTACGATCACACCAGATACGAATGCCCCATTGCAACGACCCCGGCAGATAAATAATTGCGTAAGCACTGCCAAGTGTAGCATCGTACAGGTACACACTGAGCCAAACACAGCAGAAGAGAGGGGCACTGAGGGAATAGGGAAACACCAAGGGAATGGGGGAAGTGAGCTACCACCAAGACAGGAATTAGTTACGCCCTTACCAAAAGGACCCTCTGCTGCATTTAAACATGATTCCAAAGATCACGAGAGACACCAAGCTCACCTCCCATTAGTCAACCTCCCCCCGGAAGCAAGCCCTTTTGTAGTTATATTTACAGGGGTCCCTGAAAATAGAATAGGACTGAGAGAATCACAACTGGAATTGAAGGGTAAAATTGCTAATTGGCTAAATTTTCACAGACCCCTACAACCAGGCCAAGAGGGAGAAATCCAACACGTGAGAAGGGTTTACTGGGTAGGCTCTAGAAGGAAAGACAGGGAGGGTAACTGCGTCATCGCACATTTTAAAAACCCAAATTTGGTGGAGTACATATTAGAGAACTGCAATAGGAATGCCACAAGCACAATTAGGACCATGCCGGTAGCCTACTTCTATCCCAGAAAATTGGGGGCTTATCCACAAAATCCAAAACAGGGGAATAGAGACAGACATGGGGACGAGTATTGGGCAAGGCAAAATGATACCAGTACACAGCACTACCCACATCAACTAGGCCCTCAGTGGACAAATAGATATACCCCCTTGTACTCACTCGATGGAACAGAATAACTAGGGTCTCCAGGAAGGCCTAGCATAGCTACTGATAATGGAGGGAGGAGTATAGTGATAGGATCTATGGAACGTATGAACCCAGAAATGAAGCAAGTACCAGATGCCCCGACGCTTAACGCTATAAAAGCGGGGTCAGGGAATTGTATAAGTCCAGCACAACAGGGCCAAGTCGGAAGTAGTATCCAGGAGACCAAGACAAAAATCCTATCTTGGAACATTGCAGGGCTAGCTGGTAAATTTGAAGATCAGGAATGGAGGAAGGATTTGCAGGGTTATAATATATTAGTTTTCCAAGAGACCTGGGCAGTTGATCCGGCAAGGTATCAAATAGAGGGCTATAAGTGCTTTGGGGTCCCCGCACAAGAAAGTAGATCAGGAAGAGCGAGAGGTGGGTTATCTATCTATGTCGATTTAACCCTGGAAGGGAAGTGGACAATTCCACACTGGACATCACATACTCTCCAGGTACTCAAGCACCAGGGTAGAAGGCACAAATCACAATTCTTTAACCTCTATAATCCTGGGCCCACACTAGGGGAAAATCCAGTATTAAGGGAATTAGATAGCAAACTGAGGGAACAGGTAGAACAGACAAATAAGGGGGGAAATCCAATCATCTTTTTGCTAGGGGACTTTAATTGTCACCTTTGCCCTCACCTCGCCACTTTAGAAAAAGACTGGGACAGCTGTCCGCAGCATAAAGGACCGCATTTTGAGCATACACAGGAGGGCACACTATTATCCTCAATGTTGGCTACCTACTCACTGGCGCACACGATGGACATGATACCTCGGGTGGGGGAGGACTCATATATCCCCACATTTAAAGGCAGAGGTTGTTCCTCCACAATTGATTATATAATTTTATCAACCTTCGGTTTATCTAAAGTCACTAAGGTAAAAACAAAATGGAGTCCCTTTAGTGATCATAACCCTTTAACTATAGAACTGACACACATGGACCGTAGGAACAACACGAATGAAAGGGAGGGGAGGTTGCAGCCTGAAGCTCGAGGAAGGCGCCTGAAGTGGATGAAAATAAACCCACAGGACTTCTATAAAACTCTAATTTTGAAAGGGGGGAAATACGTAGAGGATTGCTTAGACCTCCAAATAGAAGGTTCAGATCTAGTGTCCTCCTTTGAATCACTAACAAAATTAGCAGACACACTTTTAGAAACAAAAGGCCCCAGCAAGATATCAACTAACCCACGGTGGTTTGACTCCAACTGCTCGAAAGCTTTAAGGAATTTGAAACAAGCACTAAAAAGCAAACCAAGGGACACAGCAATAGTGGCCAAACTGAGGCAAACCTACAAGGCCAAAATTAAGGAGAGAAAATCAGTAGTACAGGCAGAGGTATGGGCAGATTTGAGAGAGGCAGGAGAAAGCCGGGACTATTGTGAATTCTGGAAAATAGTAAATAGGCCTTGTTTTCAAGATAGCTCCGCCCCAACTATTAGCACTAACATTCTCCCAGAACAATGGGTTAGTCACTTCGAGGGACTGTACAATAATGCGAAGGGGGTATTGCAAGAGGGTAGGTGGGAAGGGGATAGGAGTGTAGATTTAACTTTCTCCCTGGAAGAGCTCAAATTAGCAATTCAAGGGCTCACCCCCAACAAAGCACCGGGACCAGATGGGACACCTCCAGACCTGTATAGAAGCAATATAGACCTGTGGGCCCCTATTTTAACAAGGGTCCTAAATGCGGCGATTAGGTCTGGTCTACCACGCTCCTGGTCCACCGCCCTAATAGTACCTATCTTCAAGAAAGGGAGCCGAGAAGACCCGAAATGCTACAGGCCGATTTCTCTAATCGACGTCTCAGCGAAAATTCTGGGACGGGTGATATTGCACAGGCTAACAAACTGGACAGAGGAACATTGCACTTTAGTGGACACCCAGTATGGTTTCAGAGGGGGGAGGTCAACAAGCGACCAGTGCCTGAATCTGTATTTGTTAACAGCTAAATACACCAAAGCCTCCACTGGAACCGTTTTCATGGGGTTCATGGATTTGGCAGCTGCTTTTGACAATGTCAATAGAACTAAACTCTGGGCCATGATGTTTAACCTGGGTATGGAGGCGGAGTTGATTAACATTCTAAAGGAACTCCATTGGAATACTACGGCTAAAGTACGTTTCACCTCGGATGGGGGCTGCACGGATGCTTTCCCCTGCACAGGAGGAGTAAGACAAGGATGCATCCTTGCTCCTTTTCTTTTCTCGCTATACATAAATGGCCTGGAAAGACACCTCATCTCTCTAGCCGCAGATTGTCCAAGAGTAGGATCACGACAAATACCTGTCCTTTTGTACGCGGACGACGCGGTCCTGCTGGCCCGCACACCAAGGAGTCTACAAATCTTGGTGAATGGGTTTGTTGAATTCATGGCTGACCTAGATCTGGCAGTGAACTTGAAAAAATCATTTGTCTTGGTAGCAGGGAAAAAACCAGCTAAGAAACCACTGTTCAAGATAGGGCCACATGTCCTGGAAACGGTAAATACTTTCCCTTACCTGGGCCTGCTCCTGGACTCTAACATGTACTTTAAGCCTTTGGTAGACGAACATTGTTAAAAACTTACATCATCCAATGGGGCAATTTTGAGCTTTGCACACAGACTGGGTCGGTGGAGCCCGGAACAGATCATGACACTCTATGGGTCCATCACTAAGTCTAAGGCCCTATACGGGGCAGAGGTGTGGGGATTTACGGATGTGACTAAATTGCAAATCGAAGAAGACAAGTTCCTCCGCCGAATTCTCAGAATCCCAAAATCCACCCCTGCGGACATTGCTCATCTTGAACTGGGGATGGGCTATATCTCTGACGAGGTAAAGATCAGACCAATTACTATGTGGACAAGAGTATGGACCAACCCAGAGGCGGAATTAACCAGGGAAATTGTTAAAGACTGTTTGCTAAGGGAAAACGCACTTGAAATTCCATGGTTGAAATATGTTAAAAATACCTTGAAAAGTATTCATCAGACACATTTGTTCTTGGATCATACGCAGATTACAACCATGTCTAAACTTATAGTAAAGAAACTGTTACTGGAAAACTTTGCAAGTGCTAGACACAAAGTGGGACAACTTAAGAGAACAGTAACTGCATATGGCTTGGTAGCAAACAGGGCAGGCATGGAACCATATTTGTTTTTAATGCACAACCAACAGGACAGATTTTTAATGTGCCGTTTTAGGCTCAATCTTTTACCTAACATTTTAGCTTACCCCGCGGGGTTCACCACAACGATTGAGCAGAAGGGTGCCTGCGGCTGCGACAATAAGTCTCCGCAGGACACCCTTCATTTTGTACTTTTATGTCCATTTTATCAATTTCCAAGGCGCCGCTTCCTGGTCCAAATACTGAAAAACCAGAAAATACGCCAAGCAAAAGCAGCCCTGTTGTTTTTACAAAAAGCAAATGATATGTATACTCTCTATGCTATCTCAAATTTCCTAAAAGTTACTGTTAGACTTAGGAATACAAGGAACTAATATAATCGTATTTACATGTCCTTTCTGCCCCTGACCCACAAATCATGTCCCTAGTATATGTTTTTAATCCTTCTCTTTTTAAATTGTTGAAGTTCAGGAATGAAATGTGATAAATTGTATTTTTATGATGATTTTTAATTATCGAAATAAAAACGAACTGAACTAGTCACAAACGTTCCATCTCTCTCTTTACTTCACATAACCTCTCTGTCTCACCTGTCTCTCCACCTCTTTTTCTTAACTATCTCTACATATCTGTGTACGTCTCCCTCCCTCCTACCCCAACTCTTTCTACCCAACCTACACCTCTGCTTCACTAATGTCTACCTCTCTCTAATTATCTCAGCTCTCAATGTGCCTATCTCTACTCCTTACTTACCTCTGTACCTACATTCTCTAACAACTCCATATGCACCTCACTCATCTGTACCCATCTTACCTCTGTATCTCCTTTCCACCTAATTTGCCCTCTCTCTCAAACTTACCACTTTGCTTCTTTCTCCAGCCCTCTGTCCCTTATGTCTCTTGCTATCTCTCTCTCAGCTCTCTCTCTGTGCCCTCGACCTAAACTCTTGCTACCACATTTCATTGTGCCTCACATCTCTCACTGCCTCAGCTCTCTCTATGCCACCTCTATCTGGTCTATAAATTCCTCTCATCCTTTGTTTGCAATGTCAGCTCTCTATCGACTTTTTTTTTACTTCTGTTCCCTCTACATGACCTCTCTCAATTCATTATTCCTCTCTGCTAACTCTATTTCTCTACCCCTGTCATCATTTTTCCCTCTCTCTGCATTTTCTTTACTATTTTAACTTGGTCTCAGTTCTCTCTCTATCCTTCTCTGGTTGCACATCTCTCTGTCATCTCTCTGTACCTACCCTTTCCTCTACCTCACAACTCTATAAATTCCACCCTCTTTCTAACTCTGTACCTACCTCGCCCTTCTTGCTCTGCTTTACCCTTCTCTCTGCTCCATCTCTGTTATCGATAAACTTTGTTTCTCTTTCTACCCTTTACTGCTGTCTCACGGTAACGTTCTTTTTCTTGACAATTGCAAATGTGTTATCATGTACCTGTGTCTGAAGTGGGGTGGCGATGTGAGCTAAAGAACGATGATGGATTTAACTCAGATCTGTGACTGGGGGTGAGTGTCTGAAAAGTGTCAGCGCTCCGTCCATCATCTCCTTGTGTTTGCTTCATCATGTACCTCTTCTAATTTTCCCCCTCTCTGCATCTCACTGCTCACTCTACCTTGCCTTACTCTATACTTTCATCAGTATCTCACCTTTTTCCCTGTCTACCTCTCTCTGCATATCTCTCTAACTCGCCTGTTTCTACCTTAATTTCCTTTCTATCTCACCACTCAGTGTCATCCACTCTCTACCCCTCTAGAACAAAAGCCATCTACCTATAAATCTTTCTCTATCTACCTCTTTCTACCTTTCTGAATTTTCCTTTCTGGCTAGCACACATTTCTCTATTTAACTTACATCCCTCAATATCTAACCACTCTCTCTACTTTTCTCATGCTTTCCCCTCTCATTATAACACTCTCTTATCTATAACCTTTTCCCGTCTCCCGGTCCACTCACTTGTCTTCCTCAACAGTCAGTGGTCATAACATAACAAAACATAAGTATTTTTAAAGCGCACCTTCCCCCCCACAAGGTCTCTTGGTGCTGAATAACAGATGTTGTTACCCAACTCAATGGTACTCATTTTAGCGACCTCAGATGGATGAAAGGCTGAGTGGAGACCCCACGGGGTTTGAACCTGTAACCATGAGATCGAACACAGGCCCCTGCAGTGGATGCATTAGTCCACTGAGCCAACAGATCCGACTTAGACACAGCAGTGTACACATAAAAAGACGAGATAGCAGCAAGGCAGGGGAAGAAAATTAAGGAATTTTGTCAGAAGCAGTGGTGAAAATGATGAATGCCAGATTTGAAGGCGGATTTATCTGTAATTGTGAACACCTGCCAATTAAATCTCTAATTTAAAGTGCTATGTGCATGCCTTATTTTGATATATACTCGTTCAGTAAACATTCCCCAAGTTACCTGCACATTTGTTTCTTACCATGGGAGAATAGGTGGGTTAGATACTGAATTTGACGTATAATATTGTTGCTGCAAAACAAAAAAAATCTAGATCTGTGCACAGAAAGAAATGCTTCATTAATGGTTTTGAAGTTATTTTCGGTACTATTTGGCTGGTGGATGCCAGGCAGCTTTAGCTATCAGCTGCTTAGACTTGCAACGGTTTCTCACTCTTTAACTTATAAATCAATATTCTTTGTCAAAATGGACGTTAAATAGATGAAAAGGTGTAACAACTTCGAAGTTGTTCCAAACAGGAGCCCTCAACATCAGTATTGCCCATGGCTCTAAGAATCCTTAAAATGGCAATGCCAGTAATTCTGGAGTCTGATTCCTGTATTTACTTATGTTGTAATTTATGGATCTGTTACTAAGAAAGTTGTCCACCGTCCCACTGTATCATCTGTAACGCCCCCACACAACCCCATACTCTTCCATATAGACACAACCTCCACACATCACAGGATCTTTTTTTGCACTCTGTACTAAGATATGTTTGAAGTATCTTACTCATTCGACAACTGCATACTTCAGCTCATCTCTGTTAGGGAACTTCTAATGACTTGAAGTGTGGCTCACTGGTTAGAGGAGGTATACCCTGAAGCAGAGGTCAGACCCGGGACCAGGGTTCAATTCCCAACGCGGCAGGGTCTGAGCCCAAGTGTCCACGGACTCGATAATTCTCACTTCGGTGCCTACTCGAATCATGGGTTCACACTCTGCAACTCTGGGCAATAGCTTGCTTAATCTCCACTACGGCCCCCCCTGCGGCAGGATGCCTGGCTTTCACCTTGGGATGCCCAGTACGGGGTTATCTCACAGGGAAAAAGCCAGGACGGGTTCCCAATGCAAGTGCCGAGATGCCCAAGGGTAAGTCGAGCGCTATATAAGAACTCACATACATATAAGAACTCACATACATACACTCCATTGGCACTGCCACTGGTGTCCTGTTACCTGGCTGCAGTCTACCAGCTGGCCTCATAGCTCACCACCTGCTGAGAGACCCTGAAGAGTGCCACTAGAAGTTTCTAAAAGATGAAGGTAATACCTGGCATCCACTAGTGTTCACTGTGGCAAGCAGAGAAAGCTAAAGTGAATGCTCCGCACAAGTTGACACCATGACATACTCCTAGACACTACTACACCTTACTTGTAGTCTCCGGACACGATTACTAACCAGAGAATTTGGATCCGAAAGAGTGGCACACTCTAGATACACCACAGAATATAGGCCCTGATGGTGTAGTTCGCCGTTCTGATTTTGTGCCAGGCATTTGAGCCAGGTGTCTGCTTCAAACCTTCTCTGGTCAGTCTCAAGGCCTTTGGCAGCCAAGATGCTTTTTAAATCATTAATACCTGGAGCAGCGTAATTTTGATTTCATCCTGAGACACTTAGGAGTGCATTATAATCATGTGTAGTCTGCGCTCAAATGTATTCTGTGTGATTAATGTTACTAAGAGAAGATGGGGTTTTGTATAAAGTTCTTCACATGAAAAATAATGATATTTATAAATTGTGTGCCTAGAAATGTGAGTAGAGAATTCTAATAACATATTAATATTTTTATTTATAAATTGTGTGCCTAGAAATGTGAATAGAGATTCCTCCTTACATATTAATATTTTAAGAGAAAGATAGGCTTATAACGTGTCTCATGTGAAGCTGATGATATGATATGTATGTGTAGGCTAATGTTTAGACATTTATACATGTAATAAGGAACTACAGTCATACTGATGTTTCTTAAAATGACATCCTTTACATTTATAATTTGTAATTTATTAATTCATTAAGAAACTGCATTTGCTATGTATTTAGAACTGTGCATGCATTTTTAACCTTGTGCACTATTAAGTTCACATGAGTTTGAGGCCTGAAGCACAGTTTTCAGCACATGCTCACGTCTCAAGTCAAACATTTATTTACATTTAACCTTCAATGTAGAATGTGTTAGCTTGCATTTTTGTTTCCACTGCAGGTGCAGGTAATGCCTCATTAGTTAGTAAAGAAGGGTTTGTGTTTTAATGAGATAGCGAGGTATTAGAGGATGGATTTTGGCAAGGAGAAACATGATAATGAGCAAAGAGATAAGTTCCCATGCAGGAGGAGAAAAATGGGCAAGATCAAATGAAGTAGCAACTTATCGATGTGGCAAAGATGGTACCAGTAGCCCATTTGTTCCTGGATCATGGAAAGTTACCAGACCTGATCACGTGATTAACCTTGAATGCAGACTCTTATCTTATGCTGTAAAATACTGAGGGTCAGAGAGACATCTTAGGACTTCATGAGGTGCAGACCTCTCCTGCTTTTGTGTGGCTCCATGCTACATAACTCTTGGTTGGAGTTTCTTCTACTGAAGACTCTAACAGCTGACACCTTTATATTTTTCATTCTTATTCCTGCTTCTTAGTTAGGGTTTTCCCTTTTTTATGATAAACACATTTTTATTAAGATTTAAGCCACTGTAGATGGCAGGGATAAACACACGGCACACATGCAGTGCAATACAGAATGGAATACCTAGTCTACACAAGGTAGGGACACCCAAGCAAACCATCAGAGAAAACATACGGAATGTCCATAATTATAAGTCATTGATACCTTAAGTAAGTTGACCCAACCATTTTCCCCACACCCGCCCATGCAGTTGAGGACAACTACGGGCCTCAAAAACCACACGTTCCTGTTGTGCACACCAATCCACACCCCATCTACATCTCTTTAGGGTCGGGGGGGGGGGGGTTAGGAGACCTCCATCGTACAGCATTATCTCGCTTTGCTACCAAGAGGGCTGTGCCCATGAATGCCTTTTCAGCCCTCATGTCCCCAGGGCCCTCAAGCACCCCAAGGGGAATCAATAAGGGGGAAAGAGACAGGTCTTGGGTCACTCTAGTCCAGTAATGATGCACTACTGCACAAGTCCAAACCCTATGATAAACATCTGCTGGATCAACTCCACATCGGGGACAAGGGGAGGTGGGGCATAGGCCTGCTTGACACAGGCGGGTTGGAGATAGGTTAGCAAACTAAAGGTAATATTATTGGGCAAGTCATAGCCGGGAGGAGACAGTAAGTTCATGAGGAGCCATCAGAGCGTCCCCCCAATCCTAATCGTCCATGGGACCCACCCAATTTTCCCATCGGGTTCTGAGGTGGTCTAATGAACCGGTGGAGTTAATGATGAGGATGGGTTAGATCTGAGAGATGCCTCCACGGCCCAAGCTCCCCATAAGTAGCTTAACCTCTAGGGGGGTTGAACTCTGGGAGGGCATCGGTTGACGGAGAATGAGTGTGGTGGAGAGCGTGTCTGAGTGGGTTGTCCCTTTTTAAAGTAGTGTAGGAAGAGAAAGTGTGCTTATGCTTACCTTTGATAATCAATTGATGCAATTTAACGTTCAATTCTTTTTCCTTACTAGTTGCATAGTCATACCCAAATATATTGTATGCTTTTTGTTATATTGGTTAAATCTCTTTAGGAGATTTGGACTCATTCAGTTTGGGCTATATTTCTATACTGTAATGCTTAGACTGATTTATATAAATCTATTTTTCAATTTATAATGATATCTTACTAATCTTAAATTCAGTTGTTGAGTAGTTATTGCGTAACCAAATTGGTTATACTGTATTGAGATTTTAACCATGATTGTTTCTCCCTCTTACCTCTCAAGCAGCTAAAAAGACTATCTGGTTGAATAGGAATGTTTAAGTGGGCAGAACTTTCTCAGTTGGTAGCAGAGTAGGATGATTTGCTCTTGAAGTAGAAGGAGACAGAATTTAACCTAGAACAGTGTAGACTCAACCCCAGTGGCCCTAGTCCAGAACCCAGGATCGAGACTTGGAGAAAGATGAAGTTCAAGTGGCGTGTGTCGAAGCAGCTGCAGCAGAGGAGTATTAGTAGGGTTGTGCGAATGAGGATAATGCCTAGTTTGCAGTGAAATATTGACTGTGCGATGTCTGGCGGAGATGGCGTTAAGTTGTTGTTAAAGTTGTTATCAGGTCCGACGTGACCTAAGATGCCGGGATACATAATAAAGGTGCAGAAAACACTTTGTTGTAATTGTCTGCTAAGGTTAAGTGGGGTTTTTCGCAAGACGTCGTCGACGGCTCAAGTGAGATAGGGAACTTTTCTTTGTGTGAGTTGTGATTGGTGCGGTGGACCTTTTGCCCAGAAGGGAAAATATACTGATTTATGTGATTTCCCGCTGGTCGATGTTCCACTTGTGAACATGTGTGTTCTTCGAGTGACTGAATTCTATCAATTCTTTTCAGTGGTGCAGACAATTGTCTTTGTTGCTTTTCATATAATTAGAGTGAACAAGAGAGAGTGTCTCCTCATTGGGTGCCACACTGCTACTGGTGGTCGCATCGTTAAGGAATTTGAAAAATATTGAATTTGGATTTGATTTAGAATTGTCGAATTAAATGATGCGAAAATTAGATGTTTTAGAGCATTATGAGATATGATATGAGGTGATGTAGATGCACCTGGTGTAGTGGGTGAAGAGGCGCCACTGTTAGGTACGCCAGCTCATTATATGTCAACAAATGTAGGGCTTCACACAATTGTCTGGCTTAAAATTTGGCATAAGATCACACAAAAAGAAGGTGCATTAGCATTTCAAAGCTATGGTACATTTAATTTGAGGATAATTAACAATTTGAGAGGAATTCTGTTTGCAATGAATCGTTATCTAGACCTACACAGTTCGGAGCGCTTAATGCGTGGGATTGTGCAGTGCATGCAAAACAAAGAGACAAATATCAAGGGAGAATGAAGAAAGCGATGCAAGATGGGATGAACAACAGAAGAGATGGAGGTTAGATATGATCAAGGGAGTGAGATTATACCCTACCTTAATGGTTGACGGGAATATTACTGGAAGAGAGAGAAGGAAAATGGAAGAGAATAATATGGGTATTGGAATTGAGAACAATGATAGTGACACAAGTGACATACTGTTAGCACAACTCTCATCCCCATATAATCAGTCACACACTGGAAGCAGGGGCGGTATAAATATTACTACAAGCTCTGGAAGTGCTTCAGCACCAGTAGCTTCAAGCTCTGGTGTAGTTGGGGTCATATCGACAGCCGTGACACAAACTGTAGAAGAAGGAAATATGGGAATATGGGAGTGTGTGTTCCTGGTTCTTCGGAACTTGTAATTCTAATTCAGCTTCAAAGATTCTGGACTCTCCTGCAGTTCCGGTTACCATTGGTCCTATATTCACCATATACAGTTCGAGTTTGGTTGGGAACGGATGTCCGAAAATGTCTGCTCTTACAGAAGTGAGGGAACCAGAGAAAAAAATAGACAGCTCCAATGTGAGATTTGTTCCATTAACTCAGATGATTGCGAGTTCACCTTGCCAGCGAGTGCAGACCCCTCTGCAACAAAGAACGATTTTGAACCCTTAAGGTTCTTTCCTAGATTGGCAGGTATAGATTCGCCCATATGGGAAACATTCCAGAATGTGTGCAACAGTACGCATCAAGGGAGCACTACACCAAAAAGAACTTCTGAGGGGCAGCACATATTTGATGTTCAAGATTTAGAACAAGGGTTGAATGTGCACAATAATAATTCAAACAAGAGTCAGGGTACAGAGACAAGCCACCCAACCATAAAATCAGATATAAAGGTGGATTTCATTGATGTGGTCAAATTAAAAACAGAACTAGATGAAATGATACGTGAGAGCCTATATATAACGTAATCGAATAGACACTTGTCAACAAAATGAATTTCAATTCATGAGTAAAGATGTTACTAGGAGAGCAAGACCGGCTCATGAGAAATTTTCTGAATTGGCTCAAAGATATAATGTTGACCTGGAATGGACAAAGGCCCTACAGAAGAACCACAGACTTTCATTTAGCGATCAGGACTTAGAGAATTTGAGATTACCAGGACTGAAGACTCTAATCTGAGAATTAATTTTGAGCATTCGGATTTGGAGCACACTGGACAGATGGGAAGAGAGATAGGCTAGAAAAAAGTCCCAAAAGAATGATGAGAGAACCACTTCCCTTAGGGGAAAGGGGAATGAGTGTCACAGCTTTCCCTTTGTGAGACGTACCAAGTGGAGTTTATGTGCATGTATCTTGGAGTAGAGGTGACCTTGCGGCATTTACCAATGATTTCCTGAGGTGGAACGAGAAGCCCGTAGGATGGTACAAACAAGTTGATTGCTTTGTGAAAATTGCGAAGGTGTTATGGATTGATTTGGATACCCTGTTTGATATTGTAGTTCCTAGTAGTTTGTGGTCTGCATGTAAAATAGCTATAGAATGATAGAAGGAGAACTTGAGAGTGATGCAGTGGCACATGGTCCGTCACCTATAGTGGTGAAGAAATATGATCAGGTGATTACTAGGCTGAAGGCTAAGCTGCCCCCACAAGACATTGGGTAAAGAGTGACAGGACGACTCAAGAACCTTAAGAGACGATTCATGCATTTTCTGAAAGATTGTTGTAGGCTACAGTATAGTGGCATGGACACCCTATAGCTCAAGGATATGGGACAGTGTATGTCCAGACTTGTGACTGGGTTGAGTCCTGATTGTAGCATGATGATTCAGCAGCATTTGGTTTGCCGGCAGTCAGTTGATAAAATTCTGCATTATGCTAAATATTGAATTCATGAGATTGAGATGAAACACAAGAAGTTGATGATAGTGCAGATGAAGGCTGCTCAAAGAGGAGGTCAAAATCTGCCTTATGTAGGAAATACCGTTTCTATGCAAGGAGTTTATGAGTCAGGGATTCCAGGGCAAGAAGGTGGGGGATTTTGGGGGCAGGGATGAGGAAGAGATGTTCCTATAGATCCTAAGACTGGAGTATATGCTGCCTCCTTGAAAAAGTCTAATCTGTGTCACTATTGTAATAAATTGGGGCATTGGAAACGCGAGTGTCGTTTTAATCCTGCAAATCAATAGCAGAATGGAGGGTTGAGTCAACCACGTGGTATTGTTATGCAACCTTAGAATGCACCCACACCAAGATTTCCAAATTAAATTGTTCCCCAAGTTCCTGTGATGCAAGAACCACAACCCCAATGCCACAACAAGCTGTAAATAACCCTTGATATAACCCAAACACAGATATGAGAGGGAATTAGAATTTGTCCCATTACAACAATCCATTCCAACAGTTCCCCATGTTTGAGACTTCCAATAGATATGGTTCAGATCAGTTCTTATGATGGTACCCGAGTGGTAAGGAAGACTGTACACTTGGTGCAGTCTTAGAGGTAGACCAGAGTGGACCATATGTTGAAGCTAATGTAGGTGGCCACAATGTCACTTTCCTGATTGACACTGGTGCTACCTGTTCTACTGTGAGAACAGTAAAGGGGCCAAACCATTCCTTTTCGGGAAGAACAATCCAAGTTGTAGGCATTGTAAATAAGAAGTTGTCAAGCCCCCCGTCTGAAGAAGTACCTGTAAAGATAGGTACATTTGAAGACACTCACCAATTTGTGGTGTGTGATTCAAGTCCTGTGTGTCTTTTAGGACGTGGTTTGCACCCTCATTTGCACACGAAGGGCATTGAGCTTCAAACGAATGAAGAGGCTATTGCCCTTAAATTGGCAAATCAAAAATGGCGGGTTTCATTGTTCTCAATGTTGACAGTAGAAGATTTACCATTGAATCTCACAGACAAAGTGATAGACATACAAACAAAATCTTATCCTGAGCAAAAGTCCATTCCAAAATAAATCCAGCAGTCAGTAGTTATGGTAATTTCTTTTTTTTTATTCCAAGCGCCAGAATTTCAAATAGGTAATATCATAGCCAGTCTGAACAGATTGCAGCCAACACGTTTTTCGTCTTGTGGATAATTTTGTAACGCCCTGAACGTCTCAGGATCGTTTAACAGACACGACAATGAGGACGCAACCACTTGTGAAGGGTTAGTTCTTTTAATGAAGGCAAATAAAATACAAAGAACAAACAAAAATTATAGTCACTGGAATCCTCCAGGCTAAGTACGTTACCAGCCCACAGCACGGATGGTCCTAACCGTCCTCTGCATATACGCCGATCCCGGCGTATGCCAACAGAGGGCAGAAATGAAATGGCCGACAATGCCAATCGGTAGGCTGTGAGGGGCACGAAGAGTGTTGGGGAGAATCGAGGAGTCAGGGAAACACCCAGCCGGGGTCTCTACCTGAAGGGAGCAGCCGCTCAACCTCTTCCTCAGACTGCACCGGGACGCGGAGTCACCTCCTGGTGATGCGTCACCGATACCCCAATCACAAGCAAGAAGACTGAACCGAGAGCAGCCGCTCGATCGATCCTGTGGACTTCCGAGTCTGTAACGCGGCAAACACCTCCTGGTGTGCGTTACAGCTGGCAGTCCCTGTGTCTCTGGTCGGGCTGGGAGTTACGACTCCAACCAGCAAAAGCGCCACTGCGCTTGGACTCAGCCGAGTCAAAAAGCGAAGCTCAATGGTTGACCGGTAGAGCTTCCGGGTCCTTCACAGGTGACGATGGGGCAAGACACGGCCCAGGGAGTAACGACTCGACCTACCTCCGTTCTTGCCTTACTGGAGCACCACTCCGGAACACTGCTCTTCACGAAGCAGGTACGTCGGTGTAAACACAATATCCGACAGCCTTGTACCTCCCGGTTCCTCCCTTTATAGGGCGTGTTTTCCTTGAGTTATGTAACAGCTCTCCTGTTTACATAAGGGCGTGTTTCCCTTGAGTTATGTAACAGCTCTCCTGTTTACATAAGGGCGTGTTTCCCTTGAGTTATGTAACAGCTCTCCTGTTTTCATAAGGGCGTGTTTCCCTTGAGTTATGTAACAGCTCTCCTGTTTACATAAGGGCGTGTTTCCCTTGTATGACAGGAATTCTTGACAAATTTCCACCGACTTAATCCGGGCTAATAAGTCATAATCAAGTTCAGTCCTCAGTAGTAGAACATAGATTTTCACAAGCACCCATATCTCAGTACTTAATTCCTTAATTCCTTATTATCTTTCAATCCAACAGTCGGCAATTCATGTATCTTCAAACAATGGGGAGAGTGCTCCTCATGGTATCTCGGCATCTAGCCGAGATACCATGTGATAGACAAAGTGATAGACATAGTTTGGTATTTTTCAGGAAAGAACATTGGGCTCATTAAAGGGGTTGAGCCTGCAGAGACCCAAGTAAAGCCAAATGCTGAATACCCAAGAACCCCACTGAATAATCTGATGCCCGAGACAATTGCTGGAATTTCACCTGCAATTGAAACCATGATTGACCAAGGTATTGCGAAAGAGATCCTGGGTAGTCCATGTAACCCACCCATGATGGACTTGCAAAGAAGCCAAGCGGTAAATCACGCATTGTACAGGATATCTGTAAAATAAACAACATAGTGGTTCCTTGTTGTCCTGTGGTACCAAATCCTTTTGTAATACTGTTTCAAATTGCATGTGAGGCTGAATGCTTCACTGTTATTGATCTCTGCCAAGCGTTTTTCTCCATTCCCCTGCACAAAGATAGTAATTTTTTGTTTGTTATCAGCCGGGAAATACACTTCTAACATGGTGTTGCATTCCACAAGGGTATACAGAAAGTCCTTCCATTTTTAACCAGATCTTGAAGAAAAATCTAGAGTCTCTTGCAATGCCCTGTAATTCTGTCTTGGTTCAGTACATTGATGACCTTTCGGTCACATCAAACACTTGAGAAACATGTAAGACTGATACCATTGCCTTGTTGAACCATTTGGCTGAGGATGGACATAAAGTGCCCCTGAATAATTTGCAGTACTGTTTGACAGAGGTCCTCTATCTAGAACTTCACATTGAGAAAGGTGCGAGAACGATATCACAAAATTTCGGTGATCATGCAAATGAATCCACCTCACATGCAGAAGGAAATCATGATGTTTCTGGGAATGGTAGGCTACTGTCGTCAGTGGATATCTATCCAGTTTTTCCCTAGTGGCCAAGCCTCTGCAGAGGTTGACACACAAGGATGTGTCTGATCCGGTACACTGGGACAAAGATTGTTTGACTGCATTCCTAGAGTTGAGAGACAGTCTCTGTCGCACCCCTGCGCTAGGAATGCCTGACTGTAATAAAGCGTTTTCATCTTTCTGTAGTGAGATGGAGGGTTGCCCTCTATCAGAATCATGGAGGTGCCCGTAGACCAGTTGCTTACTTCTCAGCTACTTTAGATCCAGTAGCATCAGCATTGCCCGGATGTCTCAAATCCGTTGTGGCAATAGGTGTCAGCACTGAGATGTGAGATTATTGTAATGGGTCACCCTTTGACTGTTTATGTACCCAACTCTGCTGAAATTTTGTTCCCCAGAACAGGTACGCACCACCTGAAGATTAGTCGGCTTACTAGTTATGAGCAGACTATCTTGGCTGCTGAAAATGAGACCCTGAAGAGATGTTCAGTTCTGAATCCTACCAATTGGCGGTACGTGCATTCCCTTGCTGTAGTTTGAAGATCAACGATTGACTCTATGTTTTGCGTGCGACCTGGGTATCACTGTCTGATCAGTCAGCGTAACAGTACAATGACGGAGAAGCGTTGCCCTGCTAGGTAACGTCCCCTGGTCGCACAGCTGGTCTCCAACGAGGAGGATAATCCACTTCTATGTAATAATGAATATGAGACAGTTCAACATGGAAGTAAAATTTATTCCACGGTCATTAGGAATTTCCAATACGTCCTTCCGAATAGATACGGTTTAGATCCAATGGTTCATCAAACCCAATGCATTTCTAGTGAAACCCTTCGTCAGGGGGAATTCATGTTGCGGTTCTGACAAATTGTGTATTTCCCGTGATTGAAGGCCAAAGTTCTGAATCCTGCCACATTATTACCTTTACCTGATTGTGA
This sequence comes from Triturus cristatus, assembly GCF_964204655.1. Lineage (NCBI taxonomy): Eukaryota > Metazoa > Chordata > Amphibia > Caudata > Salamandridae > Triturus > Triturus cristatus. Next base: position 751,399,285 of record NC_140593.1, on the reverse strand, counting down.
TGCAGATGACATTGAAGTAGACAATGACTGTCTCGATGTCACTGAACTGTGCACCAAGCCATGACCTGATATAATAGCCCGAGTCTGATTACACCTTATTTGTAGATGGCTCTTGTCTAAAAGATAATGAGGGAAACATGTCTGTACTGTTGCGGGATTGGTTGAAGCTGCCTGGCTTCAAGGGGTATACTCAGGGCAGGTAGCCGAATTGATTGCCCTTACACAAGCGTGCTGTGTTTCAGACCTGCTGAAGGTGACAATATTCACCGATCGCCAGTACAGTTTTGGTGTTGTTCATGGCTTCGGACAGTTATGGTCTCAGAGGGGATTCATGACCTCATCAGGGTCCCCTATCCATAATGGAGAAAATGTAAGAAAACTGTTAGAGGGTTTACAAATGCCTGATCAGATTGCTGTTGTCAAATGCTCTGCCCACTGTTAAAGGGAATGATTTTGTTACAGTTGGGAACTGTTATGAAGATGAAGCCGCAAAATATTGTGCGCTGAATGTCTGCACTTTCAATGGTGAATACACAAATGAGGGAGCAAATGAAACCAATTTCAACCTTTTGAAGACCATTGCTGATACATAAGAGGAAGTGAAGAGATTACCAGAGGACTTTTTTGAGGAAGGGCAGCAGGGTTGGATCAGAGCGATGTGGGAAATGAGACAATGACATTTGGGTTTCAGGAGATGGAAGACCAGCATTGCCCAATAGTTTGTTGTCACCGATGGCTAGGCATTACCATGGGTCAATGCATGTAGGAAGGGATGCCATGGTGAGGTTGTTTAGACAAACTTGGTTTAATTCAAAGTTTTGAGCAATGGCTGAGGCACTGTGTCATAGGTGTGTGATCTGTCAGCAAATGAATGTGGGAAAAAGAACTGTTGTTACACGGAGTCATATAGAGATATCTGGAGATCCTTTTAACAGGATGCAGCTGGATTTTGTCAAGATTCCAGTATGCAATGGATTGAGGTACATTTTAGTAGTGGTGTGCATTTTCTCACTATGGGTGGAAGCCTATCCAACTAGGAGATATGACAGTCTCATAGTATCTAAGCTGTTATTGAGGGAGCTCATTCTGAGGTTTGGTTTCCAATCTCTTCAGAATCAGACTGGGAAACTCATTTTAAGAATGAGGTTCTAAGAATTTTATGCGCAGCATTGCAAGTGGAGCAGAGATTGCATTGCAGTTATCAGCCAAGAATCTTCAAGCATCGTGGAACAGGTCAACTGCACTCTGAAATCCAGATGGGCTAAAACGTGTGCTTCAACGTCTCTGAATTGGCCCAATGCACTGCCTGTTGTGCTGAGGAGTCTTCGCAGTGTCCCTAATCGAAGAACAGGATTGGCACCCTATGAGATCATCATGGGAAGGGCTATGCGATTGCCTGTTGTGCCTGCAAATGTGCTTGTAAACTTCACAGACTATTTGGTGCTCAATTACTGTAAGGGATTGGCTGACGTAATGTTTTCCGTGTCTGACCAGGTTGAAGCGGCGACAGCCACACCACATCAGGAGCAATGTCATGACCTTAGTCCCTATGACTGGGTCATGGTAAAAAGCATATGAAAAAGAACAGTCTAGAACCCTGTTGGCGTGGTCCGTACCAGGTGATTTTGGTCACAACGACTGCTATGAAGTGTGGTGGCCTTCCTTACTGGGTGCATGCCTCCCACACTCATGGGGTCCAGTGTCCCCTTGATGAAGTAACAGCACGTTTCCCAGAAGAGACGCCAGCAGTGGTCAAATGGTCACGGGAAGAGGTTAGCCAAGCTGTACGGAACTAGACAGAGCCTGAGACAGCACCCAAACGATTTGCGGTGGGTCCTGAGAATCAGAAGTTGAGGCTGGCTCGGAGGAAGCTGGTACAGTGGTGGTGAATGAGTCAGAACCAGACCCCAATGAAGGAACTAGTGCTGAGGGACCACGAGTGGCAGTGGGAGAAAGCTGGCCAAGAAATCAGAATAGGGGAAGACTGAAGTTGTCCCCTGAAAGAACACTTGCACCCGTAACTGAAACATCTGGAGAATCTGAGCTGAGTGGAGATGAAAGTGCATGGTGTAATCTAAGATGGTTGAAATGATTGAGAGTGCGTTGTTGTAGGTACTCTTCCCCTGAGTGGACTTATCTTGCTACGGATGACAGCAAGGGAGAATTTTGGAGATTCTGCTGAAAAGTCCGGAACTTGATCTGAATTTTTTCCTTACAATTGAACTTCCTTACCTGACAAGTCTGAGTGCTTTGAGACACCTAATACTGGATGTAGAGGAATTTCCCTACCTGGATTCAGGGGAATTTCCCCTGCTTGTTGACAAACTGAAAAAATGGATATTAGAAATGCTCATTATGGAACTTGGTCCTTATATTCTTAGAGACATTGAATGAACGTTGTTGAGTTGCTTAAGAAGATTATTTAGGCTCAAGTGGAAGAAGAATAAGATTATGGTTGTCATCTTGAAGAACACGGAGTAGGCTAGGGAACATTGTACATCTAATTACTCAAGTGTAACCCACTCCGAATAAAACTGAAACATAGACACTACTATACCGTACTCGGAGTCCCTGGACACGACTACTAACCAGAGAATATGGATCTGAAAGGGTGGCACACTCTACATACGCTAAAGAATATAGGCCCTTCACTAATGCTGTAGTTAACCTCTCTGATTTTGTGCTATGCCTTTGAGCCACGTGTCTGCTCCAAAATGCCTCTGGTCAGTCTCAATGCCTTTGGCAGGCTTGATTCTTTTTGAAGAAATAAGTTACTTACCTGTAGCTGTAGTTCTCCAGTATTGGAAGCTTTCATAGATTCACATGCTTGAATAATTCCCCGTCGTCATGATGGGAGTCCCGGGTACTTTAAATAGTAGTACTGATAAAAAGTAGACCGATAGGAATAGACTAGAACAGACCTAGGCCTCACAGTTTATTAACCTATCATAGTCATTATTAAACAAGCATTGGCATAGCCAAAAGTTCTCGCCTCTTGGACCTTATAAATATTTAGCCATGCAGCACATTACCTGGGTGCTACAGCATCTACTGTTCTTTAACTTGTACGCTTTGACACTAATGGGCACATTATAGCACTGCATTGAGAAGTACTTATTGAAAGTGTTGTATTTTATATAACTCGTAATCTGAACTCATATATTTGGAATTGCTTTCATGTGCAGTAATGAAGAAAAAAAAGAGTTTTAGTGTAAAAAATAATTTGCCTGATAACACAATTTAAGCGAGAAAGCCACAATGAGACCAGGTTTTCTGGTTTCACTTTAGCACCGGCCACACATGTCATACTCCACGCATTCTGAACTTGTACAGGATGGACATTCCCTTCAATTTCTCACAGTTAATTGATTTCTGATTCCCGGCTGATTAACTACCTAGCTAGCTCTGAAGGGTCTGAGATGAGGGCAAACCCATGTGCTCTCATTCTGCATTTTTTGCTGGGTTTCGGTGTAGGGTGGCCCACTCAGAGGTGAACAATTGCGCATTTTACTCAATGAACAATATTTTGTTTTTTATTAAACTTATGTTTTAACTTTTGTTGGGGACTAAGGGAGTTAAAAGATGCTAATGTTAATTATGTTCATGGGTAACGCACTACAATCCATAATATAAAACTGCATTATACATTGGGAGATGACATAACTACTTCACGGATCCAAGCTTGAAGTGCATAGCGCTAGAATGACTTATTTGCGTATATATATGTAGAAAAAAAGTACTTGCGTCTGGTCACATTCGCCTTCTAAATAACGCACCTTACACAGAATACATAATGCCTCAATCTTTTTATTTGCTAGTCTGTGTGCGTGTTTGCTTTTTCTTTTCTTTACATTTAGACTAATTCAAACAGCAGAAGACACTTTGAAATGTGTTCTATATCTGTGCAGACTATCCCTGACTAACATCTAAAGTAAACAAAGGCAGACAAGTCATGTTACAAATCAATACATCTGCTTTCCTTGAACGTCATGCTTTGTATTGCGCCAAGGTCTTTGTAGGCAACTAAGGCAACAACAAATGACCAGTGTTTTCTCTTGGAAATGTGTTAACCCTACACCCCATATCTGTGTAATGCACACTAAATCATGGAAATATTGTGCAATACATATAACTATACGTTAAAATAAATGCCAATCTCTCCAGCCTTCTCTTGTGAACAAAAAACGTCCACTGCAGAGCTCAACCACTTGGCCCTCGTGCAGTCAATGATCTGTAATGCAACTGTGATGTCATATAATCCATCCCAGATCTGACGAAGAACAGCTTCCCAGACGGAGCCTTGTTGCCATAGTCACGAGTCTTTAGTGTTCCTGTAAATCATTCCCTGGTATTATTTAAAGTGGCATGCTCATGTGGCTCACTTTCTTCTTTAGGAATGGGCACACAAAATGGAGAGGATTGGATTAAAAAAAAAGCATAATCTTCACGGTTAAACAGCACAGTTAACCCGATGCATTAGATCAAACACACAACTGACTGTGTTTAGTAAGAAATAATGACTGCTTCAAAGCAGTGATAGACTGATTTACTTTCTCTCAGCTCCTTGAAAGTACCCGGATGAATAGCCTGCAGTCCGGCCTTCCAGATCACAGAGCGTTCTAAGAATTGTTATGCTTAACCGCAAGCTGAACCCATACGCCATTTAACGGGATAATATACCACGCAGCCTTCGGATATTAATCTCCGCTAGTAATTGAAGCATCCGCTACTTTATTGCTATTGTGGAGTGTCAGATTCTATCTCCGTGTTTAAAGTATATATATGTATAGTTTTGCCTTGCACGAAGAGGACACCTTTCAGGTCACTTCACAGAAAGTGTCTACACAAAGTCCCATGGATCTCTTGGCAATCCCAGCGCATGCACGCCCCTATGTCAGCAGTTTTCCGCCACTGTGGATGCGGCTCAAACTCATCAAGCGCCAAGACAAAATAGAAACTTTAGCCGTATCGACAAAGAAACTGAGTTGGAGGGAAATGCTCAAAATCTAAACAAAGAGCTGGAGGCATACGGGGTTACCTTACCGGAATGTCTTAAGAAATGGATCTGACTCAAAACCCACGGCAGAACTGCAGCCGAGAAAGCGCCCTGAATGAGTAAGCATTTAAGCACGGGCTGCGTGTCATGTGACACCGCAAGGGCTGCAACAAGAATATAACAAGCCATTGCAAAAAAAACATGAACGCGTTCCCGCGAAAATGAAAGCCAGCATGCTAATTGAAACATGATACAGATACAATGGTGCCCTGCGCGCCGCAGCTCGCTCCCGCAAGGTGGATGCCGCCACACGCACGAGTCTCAGAAAAGTTAAGACCGATTCCAAAAGGTCATCTCCTAGAGCAGTGCATGCGCGCTGCGCTAGGCTCAACCTAAAAAGGGACCAAAGGATCTAGAACATCCCTGAGAGAAGCTCAGAACCTCAGATTTTCGAGCACTAGTGCTATAGTTCATATAGAGAAATAGAGGAAGGTGAGATATCCCCGCGGAGAGGAGGGTGAGTCGCCTGTGAATCTATGAAAGCTTCCAATACTGAAGAACTACAGTTACAAATAAGTAACTCATTTCTTACTCCAGTATTGGAGCTTTCATAGATTCACATGCTTGAATCCGAGTAGCTAGCAGTTAATTAGCACATCTACAATGGCCTTGAACAACTTAACAAGACAATGTGACAGCAAATCTTTAAGTAAATATCAAGCCATATGTTAATCACAATCATAGGAAATAACAATTAGGAAATAGATTCCTCTAACCAATAAACAGTGCAAATAATATACCATACAAAAATGTGTTATAGCCATGAAAGGTAGGAGAGTATACAGGGATGGCTCACCTTAATGAAATAGATTGCGAAGCACTGCTTGTCCCACCGCTGCGTCATTTAGGACTGTTGAATCCAAACAGTAGAGTCTTGTAAATATGTGTCTATTCTTCCACGTTGCTGCACAGCATATTTCAGGAAGAGACACTCCCGCAAACAATGCTGTAGAGGTAGACACAGCCCTCGTCGAGTAGGCCCGAACTCTTGAGGATAGTGGTCTGCCAGCTTTGCGATGGCAAATTAGTATGGCACTGGATATCCATCTAGATATACTCTGCTTAGAAAGCGGGAAACCTTTCCTTGGAGCGCTGTATGCGACAAATAATTGAGAAGACATGCGAAAGGGTTTTGTTTTTTGCAGATAGAACTTAAGGCAACGCCTGACGTCTAGCGAATGAAGGGTCCTATCTGCAGCAGTCGATGGATTCAGGAAAAACGTTTTTAGTACTACCGGCTCATTCAAATGGAAATCCGAAGGAACTTTTGGTATACACTTTGGATTTGTGCAGAGGAGAAGACTGTGCGACTAGAATTGTAAAACTGGTCCGCCTATAACAAATGCCTGCATTTCAACTACTCTTCTGGCAGACGGCAGTGAAAGAAGCAAAGCTAACTTCCATGATAGGAACTTGATCTCTGCCCTGTGAATCAGCTCGGAAGGAGGCTTTATCAGTTGTGAAAGAACCCTTTTTAATTGTCATGCTGGAGGTGGAGGCACAAAACAAACCTTTGACAAATTCCTTGATTATACTGGAAGACCACAATGGTGTATCACGAAATGGCTGCTAGATGGACCTTTATAGCACTATGTGCCAAATCTGATAGAAGCCAATTGTAGGAAGTATGGCAAGAGTTGTTCTGGAGATGAGGAAAACTGATGTATTTCTGCTTAGCACCACCAGATACAGAAACGCTTCCACTTGAAGCGATAAGTTTTGCTGGTACTATCTGCTCTGGAGAAGATAGCCCTACAGTTGTCTGAAATGCTCAGATTCTGGAACTCATTGAACTCAGGAGCCATGCCAATAAGTGAAGGTGTCGGGGATCCGGATGTAGGATCTCGCCTTGGTTCATTGTGAGGAGGTTGGAGAATACTGGTAGTCAGATGTGCGGAACCTGAGAGAGGAGAAGCAGTTCCGTGTACCAGTGTTGACGTGGCCATGCTGGAGCAATGAGAATCAGCTTGCAGAGCTCATTCTTCATCTTTCAGATGACTCTTGGAAGAAGAGGAGTGGGAGGAAAAGCGTAGGCAAAGATGCCATACCATGCAATCGAAAAGGCATTCCCCAATGACCCCCGTTGGGGATGCCAGCTTGCATAGTACCGGCATTTGCAGTTCCGCGGAGTTGCGAATAGATCTAACTCTGGGTGCCCCAGCGGCTGAAGATGTCATGCAGGATCTGTTGGTGTAGATCCCACTCATGGCATGATGTTGTGAGCCTGCTGAGTGTATCCACAATCATGTTTTGTATTCCTGGAACATGCTCCGCTCTGAGGCAGATTCTGTGAGTTATAGCCCATTCCCATGACCTCTGGGCCATCTGGAAAGTAGGCGAGATCGTGTGCCGCGCTGTTTGTTTATGTAATGCAGTATTGTCCGTTTGGACAAGCACCGATGCACCTTTTGTATTCTGGGAAGAAAGGCTTGAAGGGCTAAATGGACTGCTTTTAATTCCAGCATATTTATGTGTGATTGACTTTGAGTACGATGCCACTTGCCGCTCACTTGCAGTCCTAGGAGGTAAGACCCCAGCCCTCCAGGGATACATCCGTGGTGATTACGAAGGGTGTCGGCATGTGCGTGAGAGACAGCCCTACGGACAGATGGTTCTTGTCTATCCACCACTCCAAGGCCTTTAGCATTCATGGGGTTAGCTTGACCATGTCGTTGAACAAGCCTTTGGATTGTGCCCACTGTCTGTCCAGCTCCTCTTGGATAGGTCAAATTTTGAGGCGACAAAATGGGATCAGAGATATGCATGAAGCCATCATTTCCAAGATTGACTTCTATAATCAGACTGAAAGAAACTTTCTTCTAATTATGGATGCCGCTAGCATGAGAAGTCGCTGATGCCGCTCTTCCGCAGGATATGCTTTTAAGCACCCTGTGTCTAGCTTTGCTCCTAGAAAGACAATCTTTTGCGATGGGTTCTGCTTAGACTTTTCCACATTGAGAGTGAGACCCAGTCAACAGATATTATCTGTGCAGGCTTGTGCTGAAGCTCGCGCTGCTGACACAGAAGGTGCATTTATCAGCCAGTCCTCCAAATACAGGAGGATCTGATGCTGGCTTTGCGTGAGGAATGCAGGTGACTGGCGCAAGGCACTTTGTGAAAATACTGGGTGCTGATTTGAGGCCAAACGGGAGCACTTTAAAATGTAAATGGCGTCCGGCAACCAAAAACCTCAAATACTTCATGTGCTTTGGATGAATGGATATGTGGAAATATGCATCTTGGAGGTCCAATGAGGTCATGTAATCAAATTGGTTTAAAAGACTCAAAGCCTCCTGCAGAGAAATCATCCCAAAGGATTGTTTTTTAAGGTAAAGTTTGAGGCTTCTGAGGTCGAGAATTGGTTGCCACTGCCTTAACTTCTTTCTGATTAAGAAGAAACAGGAGTAGAAACCTTTGCCCCTCTGAGAGACTGGGACCTTCTTCATCGCTCCTTTGGAGAGCATCAGCTTGACCTCTTGTGGAAGAGTTGCTAGACGTTTTTGGTGAAAAGGTTGTGGTGGGGTTGTAAGTGGTTTTTGCATAAATTCCAGTGTTTGTCCAAGTTCTATCAGACGTAGAACCCACTTGTGCATTGTAATGGTTTCCCATTGGAAGACGTGGTTGGAAACCTAGCCTGCGTGGCTGAAATTTTTTGATGGGAAAGAACGAGGAGATTGTGGTGAGGGAGTTGGGGCTGGAGCCGGAGCCTGTGTGATATCATTGTCTACGGCCCCCCCATCCTTGCCTGGTCGTGCTGACTTTCCTCTGTTTGCTCTAACATAGCCAGTCTGCGGAGGCTTTTTTTGCTGGAAGTGGGAACGATAAGCCTGGTGACTTGATGAGTACGCAGGATATTGGTATTGCTGATAGCATCTTCTATGGGATTGTTGCCCTTTCCCTTGGAAACCATGAAAAGGAGGTTTCCTAAATTGGAGCGTCCCCAAAGATTTGGCGGTATCTGTGTCCTCTTTGATCGTTTTGAGGGCTTCTTCTGTTATATTTCATATCGGTACCCTAATATAGGTTTAGAGAACATCGTACTCTTTCCCTACATCATCTCCCCTTCAGTTCACATGAACGAGCCTTATAAGGATATAACTCCAAATAAGGACAGAATGCCTTATAGGGACTGAACTCCTTATAAGGACTGGCACCTTTTTTTTTTGTAAACAAATTTTATTCGTCAAAGACACATCCAGCGAAGCTCTGTGACCCAGAGACTTCAACCATATCAAAAGACAACATACCAGTTTTGACATTTTTCTCATGAAGTATCGTATACAGACTACAAAGGAGACATGCAGAACCAAAGCAGTCCCCTCCCTAAAAAAAACATAACACCACCCCCCACCCCACTCCCCCACCCATCGCACTGTCCATCCAGTCAAGGCAGCAGATCTTTGCACGACTACTATTCTGTTCCGTCCATGACCCATACCCCCCCAGACCCGGCTGTGCCTGGTACTCCAGTGTGCCATGCCTCTTTAAAGCTAGAGGGAGATGGTCCACCACCCACCCAACTATTCCTCCAATATGGGCTCTAAGTCCAGTCCCCTGTAGTCCGCCCAGCGCTTCCATATTTTATAATGTTTACGGGGGCAGCCCCGTGCCACATAGATGGGGGCCTCCAGTCCCATATAAAAATCGAGACCGGTCTTCCAGACAGATAGTGAAGGTGCGGCTGTCGCCTTCCACGCCCTCGCTATATCTCGCTTGGCTAGAGTAAAACCCAGGAGCATCAGATGGCGCTTATAGACATTGCCCCCTATATCCTCCATCACATGCATGAGCACCAGTTTGGGGGACCGTGGGAGGACTGGCACCTTTTAAGAACTAACTCTTTCACCTAGTTCTATGACGAGGGTGAGTTCTGCCCGATCGATATTGCTAAGACGTCATCCCTACCACATATGAATAATTTATGAGAACACTTTCCAGGGGCATACTTCACCTCTCCTATCTACGCACCAAGGTTTAATCCCCAACATCATCCTCATACTGAACAATAGCTAACACACGCACATAGACTGTAGAAATACAGCACCTCTTGCTATCAGTAAGCAGGAGGAAACCGAGACTTCAAGGCCGACACACTGACCAGAGACGCTGCGGCTCCGGCATGCCATCGCTCCAGCTGACAGTGGTCTGACTATCCCTTGAGGGGTGTCCAGCTCAAGTCCAGGAAGAAGCCCCACACTCTCACTAGTCAGGTAATGGTGTTAGACAACATCCTAGTGGGATTCTTGGCTCCTAGACTTAGACTATTAGGCTATTAGACTATTTGGCTCTTAGACTTAATAGCTCTTTAGCACCTACTCACATGCTAGGTACACTTTGGTACATCTAGACAGGCATCTTAGGAGTACACACTTTATTTTATAAATGCATTTTATATTCATGTGTATGTTCATGACTATTGAAAAATGGTAGAGCTGTACTATTCCTTTTTATTCACTGTACTGCTGATTCTATATCTCTGCTACTGTGTAACAGTTGTAGCAGCACATATATTTTACATGAGAAGAACAACATACAATACCTTCTTATTTTAAACACGCCCAACTATTTCTTCTGTGTGTTTCTCTGAGAGACAACGAGCAAGCGCGATTGACTGGGTGAAAAGTAGTATATTGTTTCCACGAGTCTGAGGAATCAGGGTTTGTTGTGTTCTGAGGTTCCCAAAAACTAATCTCTCTGATAGAAGGTGATTCTAGTGGCACTACAAGCTAGCTAATGCAAAAACATAGGCTAACATACTCGGCGGGGTGTAACAGAGTCAGTCTGCCACCAGACCCACAGTTTATGTTATCCGTAAACAGCGCTGGTCCCTGCATGAAGGGTATTAAGGAACTACACGGCACTTCCATTTGACTCCCAGAGAGATCCTCTCCATTGTATGGGAGGTCAAAGATTTTATTTTGAACCTCAGGGCGGAATGAGGTGGCTTTAAGACAGCCTTGTCTTCTGAGAACCGCCGCTCCTGCCAACTGCCTGAAACCTGTGATGGCAAAATCCATGGTGGAATCCACTATTTTGTTGGATGCTCTTTCCCCCTCCTGTAATATCTTTTTCGCCTCTTTTTTAGCGTCCTCCAGTAGTTGATCCATGTAGGGAGCAATGTCGGACCACATCTGGCGATCATAGCGCCCTAAGATCGCCAGAAAATTTGCTGCTCTCACTGTCAGTGCTGACATTGATGAAAACCTCTTTCCAATTGAATCTAGACGTCTGCCATCTTTATCAGGAGGAGCCGAAAGGGGTGCTGCCGAATTTTTTGAGCGGCGTTGAATAGCCTGCATCACCACTGAATCTGGTTTCGGATGTCCCGTAAGACATGCTGGTTCACTGTCTATGGCTTTGTATTTTTTGTCAAGGCGCGGAAGCACCGCTGATATAGATGCTGGGGTCTTCATAATCCGCATACCCTCTTCCCAAATGTAATCGATAATCAGTATGGCTCTAACGGATTTACAGTATGGTTCCTTAAAATCGTAAAGGAAACAGTGGGATTGCTTTGAAGGGAGTGGTAAAGCAAATCATTTTGCTGAACACTCTAGAAGATTATGAAAACCTCCTATATCTTCTGGTGGAGAGTCTACGGGAGGAGGTATTGGTGAAGGAGGCAGAGAGACTGAGTAATTATCCCATTCTGAGCCCATGTCGCAAAGTTCTCCCTCCTCACATTGTTCGTCCGAAGAAACTGTTTCCTGGAGAGGAACAGACTGCGGAGTGTTTGGGAGTGACAGTCTGGTAGAGTGGATTTTTGCTCCGGTGACCCCACCAGAGACGGAGAGACAGCAACAAGAACTGTAGGTGGGAAACGGCGGCAGTAGTCTTCAAGCATTGACTGAAGATCGGAAATTAAAGCAGAAGGCACTGTCACCATCTCCTGTTGATAGTTCTGGTGGCCTGGCTCAGGCTGTGCATAGTAAAGTTGACCATAGCAGTCTTGCTCCTGCTCCTCATCGTCCTCCGGCTGATACTTTACATGTAAATCTGATGGACTTTATGCAGGCTCAAAGGGGACTTCCTCTTCTGAATCCTCTTCCTCCAAAAGATTAGTGGGTAAAAGAGGAGTAATTTTACTTGGTGACGTATGTTCTGGGGTAATATCTATCTCCCCCAGTGACACAGTAGTCACTGGCAATGGTGATTTATCCCTTGGTCCTGATGTTGCTGATCTAGGAGCCTTCTGTTGACCGCTGCATTGGCGCAGACCGCGATGGGCTCAACAACAGTGGGCCCTCTTCCTGGGTGGCGTGGTGAGCAAAAGAATGATGGATTTAACCCAGATCTCTTGACTGGGGGTGAATGTTTTGATTTGTTCTGCATTCCGTCCATCAATTGTGTGTCTTTACCTCCTCCTGCGGCATCTTCTTCCTCGTCGGCGACGAATCCGACAGCGCCGGTATCTTCCTCGACGCCCATATCTTCGAGGACGGTGACTTACAGTACCAAACGTCTCAGCACATTAAGCCCACACTGATGTGTGATTAAATGAAAAATGCACTCAGAGGGCGTCTTAGAGAGACTCCCTGAAAAACGACCTACCTCTAGTGTTCTGGCTGAGTGACTGCTCGCCAGCTGCCACCACCAGACATGTTTCTGGACCCCTGGGTCGAGAGCCTGCCGCTCTCTGGGTCGTGAAACAAAGCCAAGCTTCCTCCCCCAGGATGGGCAGGGTCTACGAAAGGGAAGCTTCAAAGGCTCGCCGCCTTTGTGAGTTACCCCAGCCATTTGCTGCTCCAGCAACTGGCTCTCACTGGTTCTGACCCCCACTTTGGTTGGGAGAATTAGTGATAAAACCAAGTTAGGAGGAGAGGTGTACCCACCTTTGCCACCCCGACCCCTTATGGGGGGAAGGCAAGGCGAAGCAGAACTCTCAGTCCCCACCATCTTGCACATGGGGGGACCCAGCCAACCAGAGACAGGCCTATGCCCCCCGCCACAGGAGGGTGGCATAATAGGGGTTGTACCCACCCCAGGGAAGAGACCCATTGGTCCCGACTTATACCAACCTGTAACGCTCCTAAATTTAGTATTGAGGGGCAACCCTGAACCTTGCCTCCTCAGACCAGAGCCGGCAAGAAGAAAGAAGAAGAAAAAGGACCAAACAGCCATGCGGAGAGAGGAAGAGGAGGGCAACAACTGACTTTGCCCCAGCCCTACCGGCCTGTCCTGACCTCAGACTCCTCCAGCAGAACATCGGTATGTCCATCAGCCATCAAAAATCTGGAGAACCTTCACTGCCTTCGCAAACACATAGACTTTTGTCTCCCGTGAGCACTAGACTTGCTCGAGACTAACCGACTCTGACTCCGGCCAACTCTGTGCATCCCCACCACTCAGCTTCCAGCTCCCCAAGCCTGAGCCGAGTGGCCCAATAGCCACAGGAGGTCACCCCGGCGAACCTAGCCTGGATCCCAGTGACCCCTGAACATCCACACGCTTCTAATCCGAGCCTGCAGCCATAATGTGGGAGGTTACCTCCGACCGTGACCAAAGGTGACACACCGACTGACTCTCTAAACTGAAGCGCTCCAGAAAGACCAATCTGACCGACTCCGTCTGTGAAGGTTGCGGTAACCAGACGTCAACTCCCAAAGACCCCATTCGCCTCATCATCCGCTGTCCGACTCCTAGGAACACTCAAACGAATCTGCAGCATAGGCCAAGACTGACGGTCTCCAGTGAGAAACCTTGGAAATCTCGACGACCGCATCCTACACCCCGCCACCTCTGTGCCGCTGGCGGTGTAGTTCTTGTGTTGGCCATTGGGCCCTACAGTGCTGACCTCTACTCAAGGAACTTTTTGTTTGATTGATTTGGTGGCCTACTTGTCCGCAGTCCCAAACCCATGACCTTACATAGCCTGTTGGCAAACATACGGTCCCTGCACTCTGCACCCAGTCACCCTTGTGCTGTTGCGATTCGAGTGCCCATCTGACCAAACCTTTGTCCCGGACATGTATACCTGTTGTTGTTTGTGAGTAATACTGCAAAACTGTAATTATATTGCAAAGCACACTACCTTCTCTTCCCTTCTCTCAGGAAATGGACCAGCGTGGTATCTAGAGATCCTCACTGTAACCGATACAATTGCATTCAACTGCATTCTAACAGTATTTCACTGCATAAATCTTGCAAAATATTATTATACTTATGAGTATCAGGCCTGGCTTGGTTCTAGAAAATAAAAATGCAACAAAAATGTATTATTTTTTCTATTCAAACAAATTGGTCACAGTTTAGTCTTTGAGTTGTGACATCATTTCTTGCCTGACTGTGTGCAATAAATGCTTAGCACTATACTCTGATAAAGTCTTACTGCTCAACCACACTACCACAAATAGAGAGTAAGGTATTATCTACTTTTACCTCTGCCTACCTTTGAGTTTCCACTGGACTCTGTGGACACTATACTTTGGTATAGTATATACTGAGCCAGCTTCCTACAAACTATGATCACAAGAAATTTCCATAAAGTAATCCGCAGAGCTGCTCAAACTGGCGACTTCCTGAAAAACAGAAACTGCTCGTCTTTCCTCTTCATCCACCACTCAGCAAAGTACTGCTTCCTATAGCATGATAACCGCACCTCTGTGGTCATCACAGACACCATGGAAACACTTTCCACCATATGATTGTTGCTCAGATATGAATTTATCTTGAAAAAATAAAAAGACAAGAGGCGTTTGGCAAAACAGGAACTAGTTGGTTTAATTAAATGCAGCAGCCGGGAGAGCATCAACAGAGTCGTGTCTTAAGACTGCCTCAATGTACAGAGGTTTTGGCTGGCATTATAGTCTTGAAGTACAATAAACTGATTACACATTCTTGTAGAGCATGTAAATCTGGACCTAGTCATGACCATAAATTCAACCATCTGATAAAGGAGACACAGTTGAGTCTTGAGTTTGAGGAGACCTAGTGTGGGCCATTGTGTATGTGTCACCATGTCCAGCATGCGGGGCACATTATCACTGTGTGTATTGTGCATGCTGTGTTCTGATTGGCTGAGTGTTCCTAACTACATGGGGTATCTGACTTTGTGGTAGTTTGAGAATGTGCACACCTTTGGCCAAACGTGTTTATTGGGGCCAATCTCCTTTGAACTTTTGTGGTGTAGCTGTCCATCTGTGGGATCGATCTGGGTTTTCCCTGCTTGTGCGTCTGTCTTCAGGCCAAGTGTAACCCTATCTCTGACCTATCAATCGTTCGGCTTAGGTTTGGGTCACAGGGCCTGTCTGATCACGTATCTCTGCCTCAGGGTTGATGGGGAGGTAATCTCAGGTGGATTCAAAAGCAATGATACAGGTTCATAATTACGTTTACATATAACATGGCTGTCAGTGATATCGTGTATACCGATATTAACATTATTATCCATACATTTGCCATGGCATACATCGACATCGTATTTATTCGTATTGACATTGTTATGAGTACATATATTATGGCGTACACTGACATTGCATTCACCAATATTATCACAATACAATACATAACACTATTTGAATTCTCCTCTGCTCAAGAAATCCAATGCCTCAAACTCTGTCTCCAACTCATCCAGACCAGTAAGGTCAGCCTCCCACCTGAAAATTAAGCCCACCCTCCAAGAAAGAATTCCTGTAATCACCAGCAACAAACAAGAGATAGCACAAACCTAGCTCAATAGCATGACTCGACTGCTTCAAACCTTAACTTTCATTGAATGCCATGATAATAAAATTCACCCTGGACACCAACGACAAACTTAAGAAACACATTGCAAAAAAAAATACAAAGATGGCCTCGTACTAGCTCTCTTGTCTAAAGAAAGTGAAACTGTTTCTTATATTAAGTGACTTCACACCTGCTGTTGTTCAAGCTATCGTACTCTAGAACCCAGCTCCATGGCCTCCCAGATTACACATAGGGGCATCCTATTTGCCGCAGCTCATCCCATCCTGAAACTGAACAAACGTGATCACATCACACTCACTCTGGTGGAACTCCACTGGCTCACCATGCTAGACCGCACCACCTTAAAAAACAACTGCATAATTTAGAAAGCCGTCACAACCAGCACTCGCTTATCTTGTAGACAAGGCCATCATCTCTAGTGGCTCTTGGGACACCCACAGCCAGGACACCATGAGACTGGAGGTTAAGTAGTGGGAAAAATAAAAAACAAGGCATCAGGCCCCTTCTATCTAAGCACCTAAGATCTGGAACAACATCCCTCCCCCAATTAGGATGCCCTCAGCACTGCTCAAATCTAGAAAAAGATTGAAGTTCCTCTTTAAAGACACTACATTGCAGTGCTTTAACTATACACTTCTGCTTTCAGAACCCAAAAACCTCTTCTATCATTCAACGGTGTGCTTCTCTGGCCATGTACACAGCTCCATTGCCTTTTGGCTAGGTTAGTGATATACACATACCACATACATACATGCACAGTGAGCCCTTCTGGTCTATGGGCCGTGTAAAGCACATCTGTCTAAGTGAATGGGAAGCGCAAAAATCAGTTACCGTTGAGCAGAGAGATGGCCAGTTTTAATGAAGAATGGACTCTCTACTGAAAGGAGCTCCTGTCTGTTAACAGTGCAGAGAGCATACTGACCACTTTGCATAGACCAGGCAACAGCGTGGTGATCCAATGATGCTTCTGACCAAGAAACCAGTTTACATGCAGAGAGTACAATGACCATGCTGTACACTAACCCCTCTATACTGTAAGATGGGATTTGCTGCCACCCACCTTCCCCAGTTCAGAAACCAATTCCCGCATTGAGCCCGCCTGTGAACAGAGCAGAACATAGTGACTTCCCTGCATGGCGACCACTATGCAAGGTAACTTCCCCGCATAAAAAACACTCCTTTGTGCACTGAGTCCAGATATGCATAGGCATAGAGCAAACAGACCCATCTGCATGGTGGTCTCAGCACACACACTCATCTCCGGACGTGTGCATGCCTACAAATAGCACAAATAGCACAGCAACTCCTCTACACCATGACCGCTCACCAGATGGACACCTCTGCAAATTAAGTAGTGCCAAAGTGAAGCAGTGCATCTGTACAGTTACCTCTCAGCAGAAGCACCCCTCTACGCTTTGAGCACATCTGTGGATCCTCAGGGGCGGCTGCTCTGTGAGAGTGGAGGAGTGTCGCTGCGCTAAAAAAATGCCTTCAAAATCCCCAAAGCTGAAAAATAAAACGGTGATAACGTTTATTTATCACCATTTTATTCTTCAGCAACACGTCCTGAACCGAGTGTCAGGATAGGGCGGGACAAGTGCTGCTGAGTGGCAGCAGGGAGCTTGGCACATATGTTTAAAGTGCGCATGTCCCTTTGGCCGGCCGTCTTGCCACTTCTCAACACAAGGCAATCCAGCGTACGTTAAGCTCTTCTGTGATTCGTCTCTACAGCTTGCACTCCCCGCACAAGAATTCCTCTGCCCACTGAGCGCATACATGCAAAGAGCACAGGGATCGAATCGAAACCTTGCAGCACAGGTCATCTGTGCCTTGAGTCTATCTGTAGATAGTGCAAATAGTACAGTGAGAGCTCCGTACCCAGGGTTGGATTGGGATCAAAAATCGGCCCAGGCACACCAAATAAAAGTGGCCCACATTGGCGTATTGCCTTTCCGCAAAACACTGCTTCCGCGAAGTTTTATGAAAAGAAAGGGGGTGGGAGGCATGTTTTATTAACTTCACTTCGATTAAAAAATGCACAGATTAGTAAACACTGTTGAGACCACTTCTTCTCAGGCCCCCTGCCCCCGCTCAATTAGCATGCAATAATGGGCAAGCTCAGTGAAAGAAAGGGAGTGATACCTCCGCCCATCTGCCTCTAGAAAGGCCACTCAGGCACCCACTGGGCCGCTGGTGGCATCCTAACAGCACAAACAGCCCCCAGGCTGCCCAAAAAAGCAGCCCACAGCTAGAACTCGGCTACCGGCTACCGGCCCTTCGGCCATTTACCGAGTGCCCACGTTACCAATCTGACCATGTCCGTACCCATACCTCTCAGGACAATTAATCTGTGGATTGACACCATTTGTGAATAGCATATACATAACAGTGTACCGTGACCTCTCAGCACACGTAATCTGTGGATTTACATCATTTGTGAATAGTACAAACAGAACAGTGAGCGCTCCGTACGTACCGTGACCTCTCAGCACAAGTAATTTGTGCACTGAGCCCATCTGTGGATAGTGCAAACAGAACAGTGAACACTCCATGCGTACCCTGATCTCTCAACACAAGTAATCTATGCATTGACACCATTTGTGGATAGTGCAAACAGAACAGTGAGCGCTCCGTACATACCGAGACATCTCAGCACAAGTAACCTGTGCATTGAGCCCATCTGTGGATAGTGGAAACAGAACAGTGAGCTCTCCGTACGTACCATAACCTCTCAGCACAAGTGACCTGTGCATTGAGCCGAAGACACCAGACTCTGCTTCCAGGACGGAATGAGGGACATAGCCGCCTGGATGAAAAGCAGCTGCCTAAAGCTCAACTCGGAGAAGACCAAGGTTCTCATCCTCGGTCCCTCCACCTCTGCCTGGGACAACACCTGGTGGTCCTCCGCCCTCGGGAGTCCGCCCATCCCGACAGATCACACACGGAACCTCGGCATCATCCTCGACTCCTCCCTCACCAGGAGACGCCAGATCAACTCCATCGCCTCCACCAGCTTCAACTCCCTTCGGATCCTCCGCGAGACCTTCAAATGGATACCCCCAGAGTGCAGAAAAACCATCAGCCACACTCCCATAACCAGCAGACTGGATTACGGCAATGCCCTCTACGCTGGAATCAAGAGAACTCTTCTCCACAAGCTCCAAACCATCCAGAACGCTGCAGCCAGACTCGTCCTTGGAACCCCACGGCACGAACACATGACCCAACACCAACGATACCTCCACTGGCTCCCCGTCGAGAAGAGCGTAACCTTCAAACTGCTCACCCACGCTAACAAATTCCTCCACAACATCGGACCCAAATACCTCAACGAGAGAGTCTCCTTCCACATACCCAAGAGGAACCTTCGCTCCGCCAATCCTCGCACTCGCAGAGACCCCCCGCATTTGCAGAACCAGAGCAGGCGGAAGAGCTTTCTCCTACGTCGCAGCCAAAGCCTGGAACGAGCTCCCTTTCAACATCAGACGCTCCCCCACCCTCCCACCTTCAGGAAGAACCTCAAGACCTGGCTCTTCCACTGAACCGGAGCTACACCCGCCCCCCCCCCCCGCCCAGCCCCAGCACCTTGAGACCCTCACGGGTGAGTAGCGAGCTTTATAAATCCCTGATTGATTGATTGATTGAGCCCATCTGTGGATAGTGCAAACAGAACAGTGTGCGCTCCATACGTACTGTGACCTCTCAGCACAAGTAATCTCTGCATTGACACCATTTGTGAATAGCACAAACAGAACAGTGTGTGCTCTAGGCCATGCCCTCTCAGCACAAATAACCTGTGCATTGAGCCCATCTGTGCATACTGCAAACGGAACAGTGAGTTCTCCGTACGTATCGTGACCTCTAAGCACAAGTAATCAGTGCAATGAGCCCATCTGTGGATAGCCTGAATAGTAAAGTGAGTGCTTCGTAAATACAGTGACCTCTCAGCACAAGTAATCTGTGGATTGACATCATTTGTGAATAGTATAAACAGAACAGCGAACTTTCCGTGCGTACCGTGACCTCTCAGCACAAGTAATCTGTGCACTGACACCATTTTTGGATAGTGCAAACAGAACAGTGAACACTCTGTGCGGACCGTGACCTCTTAGCATAAGTAATATGTGCATTGACACCATTTGTGGATAGTGCAAACAGAGCAGTAAACGCTCCCTATGTACCGAGACCTCTCAGTGCAAGTAACCTGTGCATTGACACCATTTGTGGATAGTGCAAACAGACTAGTGAAGGCTCCATACGTACCCTGACCGCTCAGCGCAAGAAATCTGTGCATTGACCCCATTTGTGGATAGTACAAACAGAACAGTGAACACTCTGTGCATACCGTGACCTCTCAGCATAAGTAATCTGTGCATTGACACCATTTGTGGATAGCACAAACAGAACAGCGAACACTCCGTGCACACCGTGACCTCTCAGCACAAGTAATCTGTGCATTGACACCATTTGTGGATAGTGCAAACAGAACAGTGAACACTACGTGCGTACCGTGACCTCTCAGCACAAGTAATATGTGCATTGACACCATTTGTGGATAGTGCAAACAGAACAGTGAACACTACGTGCGTACCGTGCCCTCTCAGCACAAGTAACCTGTGCATTAAGCCCATCTGTGCATACTGCAAACAGAACAGTGAGCTCTCCGTATGTACCGTGACCTCTCAGCACAAGTAATCAGTGCATTGAGCCCATCTGTGGATAGCGTGAATAGTAAAGTGAGTGCTTTGTACGTACCGTGACCTCTCAGCACAAGTAATCTGTGGATTGACATCATTTGTGAATAGTATAAACAGAACAGTGAACTTTCCATGCAAACCGTGACCTCTCAGCACAAGTAATCTGTGCACTGACACCATTTGTGGATAGTGCAAACAGAACAGTGAGCGCTCCGTACGTACCGTGACCTCTCAGCACAAGTAATCAGTGCATGGAGCCCATCTGTGGATAGCGTGAATAGTAAAGTGAGTGCTTCGTACGTACCGTGACCTCTCAGCACAAGTAATCTGTGGATTGACATAATTTGTGAATAGTATAAACAGAACAGTGAATTTTCCATGCATAACGTGACCTCTCAGCACAAGTATCTGTGCACTGACACCTTTTGTGGATAGTGCAGACAAAACAGTGAACACTCTGTGCAGACCGTGACCTCTTAGCATAAGTAATATGCGCATTGACACCATTTGTGGATAGTGCAAACAGAACTGTAAAAGCTCCCTATGTACCGAGACCTCTCAGCGCAAGTAACCTGTGCATTGACACCATTTGTGGATAGTGCAAACAGAACAGTGAACGTTCCTTACGTACCCTGACCCTCAGCGCAAGTAATCTGTGCATTGACACCATCTGTGGATAGTGCAAACAGAACAGTGAACACTCTGTGCGGACCTTGACCTGTTAGCATAAGTAATATGTGCATTAACCCCATTTGTGGATAGTACAAACAGAACAGTGAACACACCATGCGCACCGTGACCTCTCAGCACAAGTAATCTGTGCATTGACACAATTTGTGGATAGTGTAAACAGAACAGTGAACACTACGTGCGTATCGTGCCCTCTCAGCTCAAGTAACCTGTGCATTGAGCCCATCTGTGCATACTGCAAACAGAACAGTGAGCTCTCCGTACGTACCGTGACCTCTCGGCACAAGTAATCAGTGCATGGAGCCCATCTGTGGATAGCGTGAATAGTAAAGTGAGTGCGTCGTACGTACCGTGACCTCTCAGCACAAGTAATCTGTGGATTGACATCATTTGTGAATAGTATAAACAGAACGGTGAACGTTCCATGCAAACCGTGACCTCTCAGCACAAGTAATCTGTGCACTGACACCATTTGGGGACAGTGCAAACAGAACAGTGAGCGCTCCGTACGGACCGTGACCTCTCAGCACAAGTAATCTGTGCATTGACACCATTTGTGGATAGTGCAAACAGAACAGTGAACATCCCATACCCTGCCCTCTCAGCACAAGCCCCTTTTGTTCCCAGAGTCCATCTTGGGATAGTGCAATACAACGATCAGCGAACGTCACCTCTTAACACAACCCGTTCTGTGCATTGAACCCACTTGTAAATAGTGCAAAGAGCACATTGAGACCCCTGTATCACGATCTATCATGGCGACACCTCATTGCCGTGACATCGCAATACAAGGACTTCTCTGTGTATTGAGATCAACTATCAATAGTGAAGAGAGCATAGTGTGGCCTCTCAGCACCAGAACCTGTTCTGTGTGACGGCCTCTCAGCACCAGAACCTGTTCTGTGTGACGGCCTCTCAGCACCAGAACCTGCTCTGTGTGACGGCCTCTCAGCACCAGTAGCTTCTCTGTGTGACGGCCTCTCAGCACCAGTAGCTTCTCTGTGTGATGGCCTCTCAGCACCAGAACCTGCTCTGTGTGATGGCCTCTCAGCACCAGTAGCTTCTCTGTGTGACGGCCTCTCAGCACCAGAACCTGCTCTGTGTGATGGCCTCTCAGCACAAGAAGCTGCTCTGTGTGATGGCCTCTCAGCACAAGAAGCTGCTCTGTGTGATGGCCTCTCAGCACCAGAACCTGTTCTGTGTGACGGCCTCTCAGCACCAGAACCTGCTCTGTGTGACGGCCTCTCAGCACCAGTAGCTTCTCTGTGTGACGGCCTCTCAGCACCAGTAGCTTCTCTGTGTGATGGCCTCTCAGCACCAGAACCTGCTCTGTGTGATGGCCTCTCAGCACCAGTAGCTTCTCTGTGTGACGGCCTCTCAGCACCAGAACCTGCTCTGTGTGATGGCCTCTCAGCACAAGAAGCTGCTCTGTGTGATGGCCTCTCAGCACCAGAACCTGTTCTGTGTGACGGCCTCTCAGCACCAGAACCTGCGCTGTGTGATGGCCTCTCAGCACCAGTAGCTCCTCTGTGTGATGGCCTCTCAGCACCAGTAGCTTCTCTGTGTGACGGCCTCTCAGCACCAGTAGCTTCTCTGTGTGATGGCCTCTCAGCACCAGAACCTGCTCTGTGTGATGGCCTCTCAGCACCAGTAGCTTCTCTGTGTGATGGCCTCTCAGCACCAGTAGCTTCTCTGTGTGACGGCCTCTCAGCACCAGTAGCTCCTCTGTGTGATGGCCTCTCAGCACCAGTAGCTTCTCTGTGTGACGGCCTCTCAGCACCAGTAGCTTCTCTGTGTGATGGCCTCTCAGCACCAGAACCTGCTCTGTGTGATGGCCTCTCAGCACCAGTAGCTCCTCTGTGTGACGGCCTCTCAGCACCAGAACCTGTTCTGTGTGACGGCCTCTCAGCACCAGAACCTGCTCTGTGTGACGGCCTCTCAGCACCAGTAGCTTCTCTGTGTGATGGCCTCTCAGCACCAGTAGCTCCTCTGTGTGATGGCCTCTCAGCACCAGTAGCTTCTCTGTGTGATGGCCTCTCAGCACCAGTAGCTTCTCTGTGTGATGGCCTCTCAGCACCAGTAGCTTCTCTGTGTGATGGCCTCTCAGCACCAGAACCTGCTCTGTGTGATGGCCTCTCAGCACCAGAACCTGTTCTGTGTGACGGCCTCTCAGCACCAGAACCTGCTCTGTGTGATGGCCTCTCAGCACCAGTAGCTTCTCTGTGTGACGGCCTCTCAGCACCAGTAGCTTCTCTGTGTGATGGCCTCTCAGCACCAGAACCTGCTCTGTGTGATGGCCTCTCAGCACCAGTAGCTTCTCTGTGTGACGGCCTCTCAGCACCAGTAGCTTCTCTGTGTGATGGCCTCTCAGCACCAGAACCTGCTCTGTGTGATGGCCTCTCAGCACCAGTAGCTCCTCTGTGTGACGGCCTCTCAGCACCAGAACCTGTTCTGTGTGACGGCCTCTCAGCACCAGAACCTGCTCTGTGTGATGGCCTCTCAGCACCAGTAGCTTCTCTGTGTGATGGCCTCTCAGCACCAGAACCTGCTCTGTGTGATGGCCTCTCAGCACCAGAACCTGCTCTGTGTGATGGCCTCTCAGCACCAGTAGCTCCTCTGTGTGATGGCCTCTCAGCACCAGTAGCTTCTCTGTGTGACGGCCTCTCAGCACCAGTAGCTTCTCTGTGTGATGGCCTCTCAGCACCAGAACCTGCTCTGTGTGATGGCCTCTCAGCACCAGTAGCTCCTCTGTGTGACGGCCTCTCAGCACCAGAACCTGTTCTGTGTGACGGCCTCTCAGCACCAGAACCTGCTCTGTGTGATGGCCTCTCAGCACCAGTAGCTTCTCTGTGTGATGGCCTCTCAGCACCAGAACCTGCTCTGTGTGATGGCCTCTCAGCACCAGTAGCTTCTCTGTGTGATGGCCTCTCAGCACCAGTAGCTCCTCTGTGTGATGGCCTCTCAGCACCAGTAGCTTCTCTGTATGATGGCCTCTCAGCACCAGTAGCTCCTCTGTGTGATGGCCTCTCAGCACCAGTAGCTTCTCTGTGTGATGGCCTCTCAGCACCAGTAGCTTCTCTGTGTGATGGCCTCTCAGCACCAGTAGCTTCTCTGTGTGATGGCCTCTCAGCACCAGAACCTGCTCTGTGTGATGGCCTCTCAGCACCAGAACCTGTTCTGTGTGACGGCCTCTCAGCACCAGAACCTGCGCTGTGTGATGGCCTCTCAGCACCAGTAGCTCCTCTGTGTGATGGCCTCTCAGCACCAGTAGCTTCTCTGTGTGACGGCCTCTCAGCACCAGTAGCTTCTCTGTGTGATGGCCTCTCAGCACCAGTAGCTCCTCTGTGTGATGGCCTCTCAGCACCAGTAGCTTCTCTGTGTGATGGCCTCTCAGCACCAGTAGCTTCTCTGTGTGATGGCCTCTCAGCACCAGTAGCTTCTCTGTGTGATGGCCTCTCAGCACCAGAACCTGCTCTGTGTGATGGCCTCTCAGCACCAGTAGCTTCTCTGTGTGATGGCCTCTCAGCACCAGAACCTGTTCTGTGTGATGGCCTCTCAGCACCAGAACCTGCTCTGTGTGATTGCCTCTCAGCACAAGAAGCTGCGCTGTGTGATGGCCTCTCAGCACCAGTAGCTCCTCTGTGTGATGGCCTCTCAGCACCAGTAGCTCCTCTGTGTGATGGCCTCTCAGCACAAGAAGCTGTGCTGTGTGATGGCCTCTCAGCACCAGTAGCTCCTCTGTGTGATGGCCTCTCAGCACCAGAACCTGCGCTGTGTGATTGCCTCTCAGCAGCAGAACCTGCTCTGTGTGACGGCCTCTCAGCAGCAGAACCTGCTCTGTGTGACGGCCTCTCAGCAGCAGAACCTGCTCTGTGTGTTGGCCTCTCAGCACCAGAACCTGCTCTGTGTGATGGCCTCTCAGCACCAGAACCTGCTCTGTGTGTTGGCCTCTCAGCACCAGAACCTGCTCTGTGTGACGGCCTCTCAGCAGCAGAACCTGTTCTGTGTGATGGCCTCTCAGCACCAGAACCTGCTCTGTGTGATGGCCTCTCAGCACCAGAACCTGCTCTGTGTGTTGGCCTCTCAGCACCAGAACCTGCTCTGTGTGACGGCCTCTCAGCACCAGCAGCTGCTCTGTGCAATCAGCCCTCGTTGGACTGTTTAGGGAGGCCAACACTCCCTCGGCATGGCGACACTCCGCACTAGGACTCCTCAACGCAGTGAGACGTCTCCATCACAGACAGTGAGAGACCATAGTGAGTGACCCCAGGGCCTACAGCCTCCGCTGGCCGCGAACCCTTCGGGAGGGCTCGCGCTCTACACACTGACCCCTCTGCATGCTGAACTGATGCTCACTTCCCAAGCCAGCCCTCCTCCCAGCAGCATCATTTGAGGGTTTATGTCTCCCTGCGGCGCTGCGCTGCGTGGCGGAGACAGATTTTACCTTTTCTTTAGTAATTCTCTCTCATTACATTTGAAATTCCACAATCAGTGCGCTCTGTAATTGTCGAATTTGATGCTAATGATTAATGAATTAAACATGGAGCCATCAATTAGTCCTCAGAGAATAATTCTGCATAAAGCAGCGGATAATGTAATTACAGTAACAACGATAATGAGATGTTAACATCGGCGGAGCCAATCTGACACCATCATAAAAGCACCGGCAGCCTGCTGCACTGGAACACGGCGCAGCGTTTTAGGGAGCGAGGGTACTGCCGCAGCAGTACTACAGGTACAGGGTACAGAGCAGGGCCCAAGTGCTGCTGCACAGCGGCGACAGCGACACCACATCTCACAGAGGATAATTCCGAGGGGGCAAGGCCGGGGACCGGGGTCTAGTATACACAATCCAGGCCTCGACTCAGGACTGGGGCACAGAGAGTGAATACTTCTTTCACAGTAACACGGACAGCCGCGAGTGAGAAGGAGACACAAGCAGTCAGGGCATGGGGGCGGGTGCGCGTGCTGTCAGGAGGAGCAGGCTCCCACCTCGCAGGGAGTGAGAGTGTAAGGGAAGCAGGCGATGCATATGTAAAACATCTAATTAAATATTCGCTGAAGAAAACAGGCAGTGATTGAAGAAAACGGGATAGCTGTCCATGCAGCCCATCTTTCTGAGGTCTGACTGCCTTTAACCAACAACTGCTCCGAAAGTAAGTTCCAGGTGACATTGACAGACTCTAACAATTAATATCCTGCGCAGGCATGAAAACTAGAGATGAGAGGTCTGCGGGACCGAGCTGAGGGCGAGGTGCGATATCATATACCATGCACGAACTGGGAAAGGGTTGAGAACGCAGCCCCTTTTGTGAGTTACCATCACAGACTGGTAGTGAAAAGGTTGCGGGCGGTGGTAAACTATATTCCAAAGTCACAACCAAAGTTTACGAAGCATAAGCAGAGCCGGTGGAGCTGGCGGAGAATGGCAACAGTTTGCACTGCTGAGCAGGCTGAGGGAATAAGAGTTCACAAAAGAACATGGTCCGAGTGCACAGGGGAAGGTGGGAGAGAAAGACGAGGCAGATTAAGGAACATAAAAGCAGACTGCGAACAGCAGGTACACTGGCATGAGAGAAACCTCAAAACACGCCCCATGCTGTGAGGAGATTCATCGGACTATGTGGGAGGCAGGGAGGGACAGAGGGATTGGAGCCACGAGGAGAGCACATGCATGACAACATCAAGAATAAGCATTGGCAAAGCCAATAGGTTTCACTTACGCGAGAGCTACTGTCTTTGCCAATGTCTTTCAGCCATGTTGTACAGCAGCGTGAAGTGGAGTAAAGCAGAATGAAGTGGCTTGGCGCGGGGTGGAGTTGTATAGAGTGGTGTGGAGTGGTGCAGAGTGGCGTGGAGTGGCGTAGAGTCGAGTAGAGTAGCTTGGAGTTGCGTAAAGGGGCTAGGAGTGGTGTAGACTGGCAGAGTAGAGAGAAGTGGAGTGGCGTATAGAGGAGTGGTATAGAGTACATTGGGGTATAGTAGAGTTAAGTGGTGCAGAGTGTAGTGGCATAGAGTGGAGTAGGGTAGACTAGAGTGGGGTGGAGTGGCATGGCGTAGAGTGATGTGGTATAATATAACTGAGTAGAATGGGGTAGAGTGGCATGAAGTGGCGTAGAGGAGAATGGCGTAGAGTGAAGTGGGCTAGAGTAGCGTGGAGCATAGTGGTATTGTGTGGAGTGGGGTAGAGTGGCAATGTGTGGCGTGCAGAGGCATGACATAGAATTGAATAGAGTGACAGAGTGTAGTGGCAAAGAGTAGAATAGAGTGGCAGTGGCGTAGAGGCCATGGAGTGGTGTATAGTGGTGCAGAGTAGAGTGGTGTTTAGTTAACTGGGGTAGAGTGCAGTGGAGTGGGGTACAGTGCAATGGAGTGGTGTAGAATAGAGTGTTGTAACGCACAGTGGCATAGAATGGTGCAAAGTAGAGTGCAGTGGCATAGAGTAGAGTGCTGTAGAGTGCAGTGGCATACAGTGCATTAGCGTAAGGTGGAGTGGTGCATAGTAGAGTACCGTAGAATACAGTGGCATAAAGTGTAGTTGTGCAAAGTAGAATGGCGTAGAGTGCAGTGGCACAGAACGGAGTACAGAGGTGTACAGTAGAGTGGTGCAGAGTAGAGTGCAGTGGCATAGAGTGGAGAAGAGTCGAGAATAGTGATGTAGAGTGCAGTGGCATAGAGTAGAGTGGTGCAGAGCAGATTAGAGTGGCATAGAGTGCCATGGTGCAAAGTGCTGTAGTGCAGAGCAGAGTGTAGCAGAGTGCAGTGGCTCAGAGTGCAATGACACAGAGTGCAGTGGCGCAGAGTAGAGTGGCATAGAGAGTAGTGGCACAGAGTAGTGTAGACTAGAGGGGCAAAGTGAAGGGGCCTAGAGTGGTGTGAAGTAAAGTACAGTGCTTAGAGTGCAGCAATGAAGAGTGTTGTAGATTGCAGTGACATAAAGGCAGTGCTTTGGAGTGGTGAAGAATAGACTTCAGTGATATGGAGTGTAGTGGCCTAGAGTGGAGTGCAGTGGCCTAGAGGAGAGTGCAGTGGGGTAGAGTAGAGTGGTGCAGAGTAGAGTGTCATAGAGATCAGTGGTATAAAGTGCGCTGGCGTAGAGTGGTACAGAGTAGAGTGCAGATATGTAGAGTAGAGTGGCATAGAGGGCAGTGGCATAGAGTACAGTAGTGTAGAGTACAGCGGGATAGAGTGCAGTGCCGTACAGTAGAGTGGTCCAGAGTAAAGTGCAGTGGCAATGAGTGCAGTGGCATAGAGTAGAGTGCAGTGGGGCAAAACCGAGTGCAGTGGTGTAGTGTACAGGGTAGGCGGTAGGAGGGAAAGTAAGCAAGGTGGAAGGGAATAGAAGTTCCATGGATGAGGATACGTGAGACGGACTGAAAACACAAGCAGTCATATGGAGTGCATGAGCACAAAGAAAAAAGTAGCTCCAAAAACGGGCGCAGTGGATGGACACAAGTACTTGATCCATGCTCCAGTGTCGTATGGCTTATACTTTTTCAGTGAAACTGTGCGTTTGTTTGACAACATAAATATCAAAACGGTGCAAGACTGATTCTACAAGCACACCATCACGATATGTTGGCCTTAATCCTCTTAGCTCACAATGCAACATCTGTAACCCAAACCTGACAAGGTAGCAAATGGAATGTGCAACCTCAGAACATGGCCACACTGGCTCCTCAAGGAAATCATGTTAATAGATCTAGAACCTCTTTGTTTGGTTAATTATGCAAACAGATACACAAGAAATACACAACATGCAGTTTCAATATTTATTGAATCATTATGATTCTTCAGTAAAATATGTGTGCTTAAATAATCAATAGAAGGGAACAGAACAGTGTGATCATCAATACAAGAATGGTGAAGAAGATGAATAATTCAACCATCGGATTGTTTACAGAGTATATATGCTTGCATATAAGTACTGTAATATATGGTACTCCTACCTAGTGCTACCTATCCAAGTGTGTCTAGGTTGGATGAATCTGCTCCCATGTTACCGGTGGGTAAGAATCATCAAGAAGCCCGTCTTGGTGGAGAGCTGGGCTTCATCCCTTGCATGAGGTACAAAGGAATCAGCTGGGCTGGAATTCCAGTATGTGGCGACCTCACGTGCCAGCAAAATGCTCCTCTAACTAAACAAGGAAATGATGCCGTTTATATAATAAACATCACCCATGCTGAAGTTCCTGTAAGGCCACTATTGTTGTTCTTATTGTGATTGCCTTGTGCCAAACGAACAATAACAAACATGGACAATTTGTGCAGTAAACATAGCCCTTGTACGGAACGTACAAGAAGTGGAGATGAAAGCAATGTTGTTTCGGAGAATACTATCCTGCACCAACACGCATGCAAATATGTCAAATGTCATTGTGTTTAAGAAAAGAAGGCAATTTGAAAACGTAAGCATGTAAAATGGTGGTGTTTTTACTTCGGCCTATAATGTGACTACATAACACCAGGGGAGGCCAAAGGCTAGAAAGGACATGTCGCCTACATGCCATTACAAACAGAGGTGAAGAAAATGAGAGTGTCGTTGAAGCTAACAAGTGGTAAGCTATGGGCAGGCTCTAGGCATACTCTATGTAAACAAAAGTCTTGCAGAAACAGCGCATGCACAGTCTAGGAGGAACCTACAAAAGGAAAAAATAGGAAAGCAGCAGTGCTGTTTGAGTATGTTAAAGATTGAGGGCCTTATTTAGATCTTGGCGGACGGGTTACTCCATCACAATGGTGACGGATATCCCGTCCGCCAAAATATAATTCCATAGGATGTAATGAAATTTATATTTTGGCAGACGGGATATCCTTCACCTTTGTGACAGAATATCCATTCATCCGCGATCTAAATCAGGCCCGAGTCTCAAAAGAAAGCTGCGGACAGAAGAGGTATTTTAGGGTGGGGTAGAGAGGTGAGGGAAGACAAGAAGGTGCATAGACTAAAGGTTCCCAACTGAGACATAGCGGAAGGAGTTCATTTAAGGCAGAGGTGCCCAAACTCAGGACTCATGCACAGAGGAAATATGAGGTTTGTAGAAGTGTGAAGGTAGCTCAGGTCTGACCGGCACGAATGTAAGAGAACATATGTAGATGTGTGTGTGGGTAGGTTCGGGTTGATACAGGGATATGGGGAGGTAAGGAACAATAAAAAGTAAGTGTTTACATTTGGATTAGCAGAACGGTTTCACACTGATGTAGGAGAGGAGTCAGAGTTGAAGCCACACTGAGTTGCAAGTTATTGACATCTTTGCTAAATGTCGAGAAGGTGAAAGGCTACACGTCTAGCTGCTCCAAGCTGCTTTCTCTCAGACTGTGATGAACACCCACCTCAGCCAGAGGTTAATTACAACAGAGCAGCGCTCTCTTCAGGATCAGAGAGCCCATCTCCTGTTATTACTGCCATCATTAACCTCCCTTTCAGGCTATGCTTGTAAAGTGTGAGTGCTAAAGAGCTGCACATATAGGAGAAGGAGGAATGCCGTGGGACTTGGCACATTAATGCTGTCTGCAGGAAAAACCTGCAGAGGCACCTTTTGAGAGAATACCACGTATTCCAGTCCATGCAAGTATGCCTAGGGTTAAAGACAGTAGTAGTTGGGTCAAAGGACTCAACAGTATCACTGGAGTTTGAGAACACAGATTTGCAGAGGTAGCCGAAGCACTGAGGAGGAAGGGGTTAGACTTTCACCGTACCAATGCAGCCTAACGATCCAGAACAAACAGGACCCATTAAACTAAGGGCAAGCTCAACAGAATTATTATGTGGCTAAAAAATGAATCTCAGTACTCCACGAACTACAGGAGCCTAGAGGTGTCATTTCCAAAGTACCTGTATAGGCAACGCCACAGTACCCACAAAGCCACTGAAGCCAGTGTCCAGAAATTAGCATCACAGCTGTTGAAATGAAGAATCTGTGCACAAGGACATTGGGATACTTTAGCCCAGGCATGTTTTAACCATGATGGAGAGTACACGTCTACTTTCAAAGATCTCAGGGGGGTCAGGCAGGGGTGCACTTTAGTTCCTTCTTTTCTTTTCCTTATTAATTCTCTTAATCTACCTCTACAGTCTAAAGATAAAGTCCTTTCTAGGAAAGGGGACCGGACTGTGCTCGTCCTATGTATGCTGACTATGCGGTGCTGCTCTCGCGCACAACTAACGGTCTACAGCTATTGTTGGATTAATTCAATGAATTTATCTTGAATTTGATGTCAAGGGTCAACCACAAAAAATCATTTATTATGACCTACGGCTCCAGAAATGCTCCCTCGCATAGATTACCTTGGATGGTATTGCTATCACGAACGTTTCAAACTTTAATTACCTAGGGATTTTGTTGCATGCAAATTTTAATTGGGCCCAATTTCTGGAACAGGGAGGGTATAAAATGGGCGGCGCAGCTAATGCCATTTTTAGGATCGCTAGGAAACTCAAGCAAAAACCGGTTAAATACCTAATTTCCCTCCACAAAGAAAAATGTCCCTCATTTGAGTACCTATAGGCCAGGTGTCTGGGTGTATGTACATTGTGACACTCTACAAATTTCTGAAAACAAATTTCTCTCCAGATTGGTGCAAGTCCTCAACAGCACATCTTGCATCGTTACCCATGCTGAGGTTGGTCTGTCATATATTAAAAATGCAACTAAACTAGCCCCACTATTATTATGGGCCAAAATCTGGAACTCACCTTTCACTAATTTCTGCCGGCTTGTATTATGAGAGTACATTAGCTTACATGATGGTAATAAAATTGCCTGGTTAGCATACGTCAGGAAATCCTTCTCATATCTGGGAGTCCCACACCTTTGTCACTCCTCTTCTGAGATAACTCGGTGTATAAAGACCTTGATCTGTTGCCTCTTTCAGTCAAATAGTGCTCTGAAAAGGTTTAACAAGTCTCGGGTGATTGATACCGTATGTTACCATATGGAAATTATTTCCTTAGAGCGGGTCTAACCTTATTTAGTGTGGATTCCTAATGAGGTGCACACGCTTTAGGCTACGCAATGTCCATTTCTTTTTTTTTCTTTTTTTTTTTTTTTTTACACCACAATCCTCACATTTTATTTTCAGGTAAGTTAAAAAAAAAAAGAATGAATAATTCCAATATATATTTAAAGAAAATTAGCTAGCACATTTTGAGGCTGACATATGATTCTAAATATTTGTACAGCTATTATTTTAGGGGTCTTATATTTATAATACAACTCACCCTATGACATTTGTTATACCATGGGACTGCGCTCTGAACTAGATGGGAACTTCAGAGCTAGTCAGGTCTTTGCTTTTCTGCAGTGACTTTCCGCCACAAGGTATTGAGCTTTGTACTACAGATACACAAGTTGCTTCACTTATCCAATGGGGAAAAAAGAGAGTTCAAAGGCAATATGTTTTTCCATACTCCACTTGGTGGGGTTGCAGGGGAAAAAAAGAGAGTTCATTTATTAGGAATTTGTTTGATCAATTGGCACTACAGAAGGAAATGGAACATTTAGGAATGGTTAGCAGTAGCATCCTACCTAGCTGTGTTCCTTTTTTTTTCTCTTTCTTTTTTTTTTTTTGAAAAACCTTTATTGCACATAAGAATCAATACAAACATGGGCCTACAACCACCAGGGCCGGCCGCTAATATGTACATGTTTAACAACATCAAGAAAGCGATGGGCCCCCTGGGGCTCAGCTGAGTTGACAGAATACTGAGTGCACCTCAGAAGGTATCCGGAGACATACATTTTGAGAAATACAAACAAAAGAAAAGTAAAATAACACCAAAAGACAAGGCGGAAATAATCGAAAAAGAGGCGTCTAACCACGGCTGGGGGACCACACAGTACCAAATCCACCCTCGGGTGGTCAATGAGGATGATCAAGGGGGAGGTGGGGGCGACGGGAGAGCCACAACCATCTGCAGGAGAAATGCAATAGTCCGGGAACCTCAGGATCAGGGGGACAAGTCAGCATCAGATGAGGCCACGAGGGGGGGCGTGCAGATGTTCCCACGGTACGCGTTCCATTGGCCCCAAATTCTACCCCACGCCCCCGGCTTGCCCCGGGCCACATACACAGTCTTCTCTCTGCACATGCACCAGTCCATGTTCTCCTTCCATACTGACACAGTGGGAGGCCGCCGGGAACCCCAAAGCTGTGCGATGTCCCTCTTAGCAACCATGTTCCCAAGGGCCGCCCACGAGTCTGAGCCGCATTATAATCGTTAGGCTCCCACACGTTCAGCACACATCGGCGAACCTCAGGCAACAGGGCGACCCCAGTGACACTTTCCATGACCGCGTGCACCCGGCGCCAATACTCCGCAATCTCGCGGCACTCCCAGAGAACATGGAGAAAAGTGGCGCTGAGCCCACAGCCGCGCCTACAGAGCCCGTCCTCAGAGAAACCCATCAGAACTAAACGAGGGCCCGTCACGTAGACACGGTGGAGAATTTTAAGCTGGACAAGACGGAGACGCGCGGGTATAGCCACCTCCTTAGGGGAGGACAGCGCAGACTGCCAGTCCTCGTCGTCCAGTTCCACCCCATCTCCGATCCACGCCTCCCGCAGATGCACGAGGAGATCCGCCCGAATGTTTATTAGTTTTTTATAGATAAGGGAAATAGTACTGTCGGGCACAATGTCCATTTCTTGGTTGCTTTCCCACAGCAGGGCAGTTGCTCTCCAATTTTGCCCTGCTGTTCCTGTGACAACATTAGTCTGCAATCTGCAATGTACTTTGTTATTTTGTAGTTTTTGCACTGTCCCTAGAATGCAACTTTTACATCCCATCCTACGACTGACTAACTGTAGATCGACTCGGTAGAGCCTTACATTTTCACAATGTTTGACTTCTGAACTTATCTTCCATGCTAGAATTGTTTTTTCGTCATTCCGTAAGGACCAGGAGAGATATTAGAATATCAGCAAACTACCAGCTTTGAATTACTTTTTATTGCACCTTTTATTGTCCTGAAATTGTATTTTTTTTGTACATACGCTATTGTTACTTGGCGACAACTACATCTGTAATTTAATATGCATATTGCTTTGGATATGGGCTTCTTGTAACCCTGGTGTCTGTATTTTATTTGATCAATGTCTGTATTTGAACTTGCTTTTTATCTTTGCTTTATTCTCTTTTATGGCCAAGTTGGCCGAATAAAGTTTTATTGGTGGTGTCTGGTGGAGAATCCCCAACACTCAAAAGAGTCAATGAAAATATCAACATTTTTTCAAAATTATACTGTATTATTAGCTGCAGCAATCAGAGTGTGTCTGACTCACCAGACTAAGGATTCCAGTTACATTTCTGTTCTATCCATTCACACACAGGCAAAAGCAGCAGCAAGTCTACCCTTCGAAGGATGATCAGTCAAGTCAGAAGCAACTTCCAGACCTGTCCTTCCACCCACCCGTTAATGGAGAGTCTTACTCTGCATTGAGGTCAGAGGCTAACTCCACCAGCCCAAAGCCCTGATTCTTCAAACCCAGCCCAGGTGTGGGAACAGAGAATGAAAATACCCCAGTCAGTTTGACAGCGTTTTCAAGTTATGGTTACAACTAAACTTTTTCTGCAATTGTTGATCATAGGAATCCTATGCCACTACAAGGGTATACAGAGCAAGGTCCTTTATCGCTCCCACCTACCAGGAGAGATACCACAAAGGCCCAAAATGAGCCAGAAAACAATTCTGTGCCCTGCTCTGATAAATGCGCAGCATAATAAGGGAGTATATCTACCCACCCTGCCCTCAGATTCATACCAAATGTATCTCAAGTGCCAACTCTGCATAGAGCCATGTCAAAGAAACGTTCATGGCCTCAACATGTATGCCTGACCTTTAGTATATTCTGCTAATTTATAAGACCAAGCTATGGAGGCATTCAGTTACAGTTCATCGAACCAGAAAAATTCCTCATGATATAGTTCACACGTTTAAAAAAAATAATAACATCGAGTGATCATTGCTAGCCAGGTGATACATGAATAAATCTCGGAACAGGACCGCCTCTTGACTAACTGCTTTGAATGCCATTTCTTGGAGCTGTTTCAGGCGCCAGCCAACCCCCAATGCAGAGAAACTTCAATGTCGCCCCGCCCCTTCCAGCGCCTTAGCCTTTGCTTCTTACGTTGCAGTATCTTCGATGCAGCCTGCCCTACAAAGGCGTGTCTTGCCAACCATATACACTTTAACAACATGGCTCAATAAACAAGGAACATCATTGTTTAAAGTATGCACAAGACAAATCACAGCAGTTCGGAGCCCACATAGCATTTTTTACAATCAGAAGACCACTGTCTCAGTTTCTCTTCAGTTAACTTGGACTAAAACTTGCCGCAGCTTTAGCGACAATGCAGAGAGAATGAAGTGAGAAATTTCTAGGATTAAAGCCAACTGAAAATGCAGAGGAAAAATGTCTACACTGGTAATGTGATATAGATACACAATTCTCTTGTATCATTAAACCAGTGGGCAATAGAAGTGACCATGCTGCTAAAGATGGTTTTAAGTAGCGGAGTCTAAGTGGGTGACACATTGTACAGGGTGCTTCTTGGCGTTAATTTAAAAAGGAGGGGTCTTGGGTTCCGGGTACATTTATATTGCCTATTATGGTTATCTTAATTAACCCCGTGACAGCATGAACCTTATCCCTCGAAAAATGTGTGAATAATGTAAGGAAAGTATAGGGAAATTTTAATTACGGTATTTGGAGACAACATAAGACGCACATTAAGTATTGTACATATTAGAAAATAGTTCATCATTAACATTCCATTTACAGTTTAGTGCTTTGCAGAGATACAGTGACAGCAGACTTGAGTTGTCAGTGATAAGACGTTTCATCTTTTATTTACTTAATGATTGAAGCAATAGTAGTTCATGAGCGAGAGAACAGCAGCCAATACATGTTTCACCCCGTGGTGGTGCATACTCCTGGGGTTTCCACAAGGCTGAAAAAAATATCATGAGTAATATGACATTAGAGAGGATATTAGCCATGGACTCGATGTTGAAGTAGTGAAAATAGGTCCTATAAACAAAAAACTAAATAAATGTGCACATATGAGTCACTGAACACTGGCGATGAGCTGTGAATCCAAAAAACACATACGTCGATGGATGTGAAAGAAACAAGATGGTGCAATATTATGAATCGCTGCACAGTGGTGATGAGCTGTGTTACTAGAGGAACAAACATCAATTGGATGAGAGGAAAGCCAAAGTGGTGTCATGGTAAGAGAAGATAGGTGTGATGGGAATACAAAGACACTGGTGAAAGGATTATTAGTTTGGAGAGTATATGGAAAGCACGAAAATTAGAGAACGCGCCATTAGGGCCCGGCCACCTGGGATTCCGGCCATGCCCACCTGGCATGCCGCGGTAGCCCGATTGGTGACTGACGAGTAGGAAGTCTTTCCGGGTCACCTGGTGACGTAGTTCCGGCTGGGACCGGCGCTGGATGGGGGAGGAGTTGGAGCCTATTTATGCTGGAAGGCTCCAGACTTCGTTCTCTTTCTATACCGCGCCGGCCCCAGTCAGACTACAGCGAAGAATCCTCTGCTGCGGAAGAATCTTTTGTTTGTTTCCCTCTACAGGTCCGGAGGAGCGGGAAAGGCGAGGCAACGGGTTAGGGCCGGCGTGCATCGTGCTGAATACGGTGACCAGGATCTCAGCAGTTCCGGAGTCGGTGGACTCGCCAGCGGGAGTGCAGTGTCTGGTTCTGAGCGCGACTACGAAGAGAGGGCGGTTTAAGTGGGGGTACTCGCGGTACATTGAGGTAAGGTGTTGGGGCTTGGGGCAGTCGCGGGGGGAGCGGTTTGGCTGAGGGGATAGGTGATTTGTTTGTTGTCCCGAGTGTTCTGCACGCCATTGACCCCTGCGGCTGCCTTGTGTCCACAATCATCAGTGCGCGTTGTAGGAGTGCGCGCAGCGGGTCGCCACCTCCCTCTTTTGCCCACGAGTACCCGGCACGATCAGCGGAGAGGATTTCAATTGCTGGGTGGTACTCTTATAGTTCGGTGTATGCACAGAGCACAAAGAAACAGTTATTTGTACAGTGTACGGGCAGAGTGCCAGCACAAAGCTATTTTACAGTGTATTCGCAGAGCAGGAGCGCCAGCACAAAGTTATAATACAGTGTATGCACCAGCAAGGAGTTAATTTACCGTGTATGCTCAGAGCGCCAACAAAGCACTTATTGGTATTGTGTATGGGCAGAGCGCCAACAAGGCGTTAGATAGCTATCTGTGGCACCACTAAGCACAGCGTGTATAGCTTGCCGGATACAGGAATAGGCGTGTAGTGTGAGTGCGCACTGAAATACAGTCACTAGATAAGCTTGTTTGCGTAGTGGGCTATATTTAGGAGCATATTACCTGTGAGGGGGCCAATTTTACAACGTAAGCGGGCAATCAAAGTGACAAAGTACCATTAAGGCAGGTTGGTGAGCTTACGCCAAAGAAGATAGAATGCCTGCCAAGGGGCGTAACCCAAAGAGGAAGGACAGTGACCCCAACCTGTCCCAGTTGTTAAAACTTGTCCTGGCCAAGTTAAGTCAAGATGAGGGGAGCGATGAGGAGGCAGTGGGACAGGTCACGGAGCAGGATCAGGGAAGGGGAGGATCTCCCCCGTAGAACCAATGTCCCCCCTAGGGCAGCAATCCCCCCCCCCCCCGGAAAAGAGGACCAGGACTCGCCCGAGTAAGGAGAGGAGTAAAGGTGGGAGAGGGGCCAGAAAGAATAATGATAAACAGGGGGAGGGGGAACTTGAGGGGCAGCTCCCGGCTCCTGAGGCACCTAGCGGGGCACCCAATGAAGCACCCCATCCCTCGCCAGCACAAACAGTACCCAATGGGGCAGAGCAGGATGATGTGGGGGCACTGTTAGCAGAGATTCAGGGAGCATTGAAGGCATTAGTGCCCACGCCCCAACCTCCATGGACAATGGCTGGCATATTAGCCTCAGTAGCAACCTTGCTAGCACAATTGGCAGCATCTGCGTCAGGGAGTCAGGGCAATGGGGTACCGGTGGCACCATGGGCACCACCACCAGCCTTAGGGAATACTGTCAATGAAATAAGTAGGCAAGTAGCTCTTTTGGCAAGGGCGCAGGACAAAGACGTGAGCACAGCCTCTTGTGCGGTGGGTCATGCGGCCCCCCGCACAATCCGCTACAGCAACAGTGACCGCAACAGGTAAGGCGGTTGACAGCACATGCAAAAATACCAACAGCGGGGTCAGCGGGGGAAGATAAGCTGTTGTCCAAGCCAGGAAAATTGGCTTCACATGTTCCTATGGACAGTAGGGAGAAGATTTGGAAGGGAGAATTCATAGATATATTCTCCTTAATCAGACCAATAAGGAGGGAAGTGGAGTCTAAGTAAAAGGATGGGAAGGAGGGCTCTTTCAAGGACAGGAAACCAAGGATTGAGGAGTCAATTACGAAATAGCTATTTGTTTTTAATGTATTTACAACAGTAATGTTGGAAAGGAAGCCCGAACTGGCGATACCATTTATATTAGATGTTAACAATATCCTAAAAGCACACACAACGTACGGCAGTATGGCATGGCTGGATTACAACAGGGATTTCAGATGGGCTAAGGTAGAGGACCCAGACATGGGTTGGGATCAGACAGAGGTGAATGTTTGGTTAAAGAGCGTTAACAACAAAGCACCAATGAAGCAAGCAGCCCTTTCGGACTTCACAAGGGGGGTCAGGCGAGAAAAAAGGGACCTACTGGGCGTTCAACCAGAAAAATATGCACTTGTCCAGCAGGGACTTGTAAGTTTAAGCATGCCTGTGCATTCAGTGGTCACCCATCCCACCCAGAATTTAAGTGCATTAAAAAATCAAAGGATAGAGGTAGGGAGCACAAGGCAACCCCACAATAGGTTACCCACGCCAGTTAAGATTGGGAAGCTGATTTTCTGGCTGAATCAGTACCCCAATAGGAATGCAGGCAAGATATTGTACCAGGGGTTTTCTACAGGTTTTCGCGTTCCCGCCCAGGGGGTGCCACCTGTTGCACATTGCAATAACCTACTGTCTGCACGCACACACTCCACTGTGGTGTCTCAAAAGGTTAGTAAGGAAAGAGCGTTGGGGCGGATAGCAGGCCCATTCGCTACCCCCCCCCATGGCTAGATTATGTTTGTTCACCATTGGGGGTGGTGCCTAAGAAGGAGCCAGGCCAGTACAGGATGATACATAACGTATCTGCCCCTAAGGGGGCATCAGTAAATGATGCCATAGATCCATCCTTATGCTCGGTAACATATTCTTCCTTTGATACAGCATTGCAGAAGCTGCGTGACTTAGGCTCAATGCCTTCAGGCAAAAACAGACATTGAGTCAGCCTTTGCTCATGCCTGTACACCCCAAGGATTATCACTTGTTGGGTTTTCATCTGAATCACCAGTATTACGATGACAGATGTATGCCAATGGGATGTGCGGTGTCTTGTAAATATTTTGAGATGTTTAGCTCGATGCTCCATTGGCTGTTTACTTTCAGAACAGGGCACATTGACATAGTGCATTACTTGGATGACTCCATGGTCATGGACCCGTCTGCGTCTGGGACATGTGGTCAGGCTTTGAAGGAACTGGTCTCCATGTTTGAGTAATTTGGTGTGCCATTGGCGCCCGGGAAAACAGTAGGTGCCGCAACATGCATGTCTTTCCTGGGGATTGAAATAGACACGGTGGTGGTGGTAGGAGAGTGCAGGTTACCGGAGGACAAAGTGCAGGCCTTCTCCCAAGCGATAGATTCAG
Source organism: Triturus cristatus (assembly GCF_964204655.1). NCBI lineage: Eukaryota > Metazoa > Chordata > Amphibia > Caudata > Salamandridae > Triturus > Triturus cristatus. The sequence goes on along the minus strand of NC_140593.1, from coordinate 751,359,377 downwards.
TATTGGCAGGAGCAAAAGTGACGTTACACCAACTCCAGGTATCACACGCCACAGCAAGCCAATCAGGTGCTCTGCGATTCACTGACAGTCTGGGAATAGCTAAGAACTGTGTGATGCTAAACTCCTGTAGGTACAGGTACTCTCCTTCTCTAATGAAAAGTTCCGGTACTCAAGGGAAGAAAGTTGAAAAGTGCATGTACTCGGTACCAGTGAGTACCCGCCTATTTAAAGCACTGCATTTACCTCAACAATACTCTGCTCCCCAAACGGCCCCAAAACCAGCTTCCCTAATAGAGTCTTTGAATAAACTAATCTCACAATTTGAGACAGGCGGCACCACCCTAACCACAGATTAATTAAATTGATCTAAAAAGGTTTGGTAAACTCTCAGGCCCTCCAGGAAATCTGCAGGGAGCCTTGTGTAAGGATGATACTTTCCCTAGATACTCGTCCTGGCATGAGTGACAGAAGTAGGAAAGGGATGGCCACAGTGGAATCCTTCTGCGAAATTCATTTAGCCAACCAAGATTTGCAGTTGCTGTATTATGACTTCATTTAGCATTAGACATATTTCAACTGACTTTAAAAATGCTTGGATCCTTTCTGCTGGTAATTTACACACTTCAGCCTGCAATTCGATCCCAATCCCAAGAAAAACAAGCATTGGCATAGCCAATAGGTCTCACCTTTGGGACCTTATAAGTGTTTAGCCATACAACAGTTGTATAACTAAACACTTATAAGGTCCCAAAAGCGAGACCTATTGGCTATGCCAAGCGGCCGCAAAAGTGAAAGTGAACGCGATCAAACGCAAAAGTGAAAGTGATCGCGATCAAACATCAAAGCGGCCGTGCGGTCGCTAAAGTGAAAGTAATCGTGGTAAAAGTGGCGTGCGCGCCCGCGCACATGCACTGTAGCCCTAGGCTGGCCTGGTAGCACTTTTTGGAGCCCTCTCAATAAGTCTCGCCAGACCACCGCATGCGCTGGGTCAGGCGAGACCTAATGATGGCTGTAAATGAATCTGATAGAGTGGAAGATTCGTACTCTACATGGGGTACTTGTTAGGAGTGCAATGTAATCGTTTGTAGAACACACTCACTTATTTTTCGATGCCATGAAAGAATTAGATGTTAAAAGAAAATGTGAATCAACTAACATGCTACTGTGAAATTTAATGTAACCCAACCATTTGGCTCGATAATTATTCATTAGAACATGTACTTACCATTGTAATCAATATAACTTGTTATAGATCTCATTAGTAAATGTGATTTAATGATGTGTTAATGATGATAAATGCTTTCTTAGATTAATGACTTAAATGCAAAGATGTGTATTAATGTAGTCAACGGAGCTGTTCCTATCGAATGTTAACAGCTGATGTACATGCTAGCCTACATTGTATGGTGAATTTATTAACTTAGCTTAATTCATAGGCCTAGAATTGTAATACACTTGGAGTGTCTTCATTTCAGAAAGTAATGTTTAAACTTTTCTGTGAAATTCATGGGGAGAGGAGTTGGCCTAACAGCTAGGGCGGTCGACCTCGAATCTGGGGAACTGGGTTCGAGTCTCGGCAAAGACGCTAAACATCCTGTGATTCTGTGCAAATCACTTAATCTCCCCGTGCCTAACAAAAAAAAAAAATGTGTCCTCATGTAACGCAACTGGTGCTATGTAAAGCGCTCTGATACCAGATACCTTCAGGTCAAGTTTGCGCTATATAAAACTCCGTCAGCTTAAAAAAATAAAAATGTTTCTGTCTCACGTTTGCATTGCAGGTGGATACGTTTACTAGAGAAGAATAGGGGTATTGTTTCATTAGGCAAGGTTGCAGGATGAAGGAGTTACAGTTAGCTTGGTCGCAGGAGATGAGGTGGAGTGAGGTGTTTGGACACGGGAGGCAGAGAGAAGACCAAGGACGAGCTGTTACAGAGAGCCGTGTGCACCGTGAAGGGAGTTGACATCATGGAAAAGTTTGTGGCTGACCCCATTGTGCGACTATGAGGAGAAAAGCATTCTGGGACATTCAGTGAATACAACTTTATGTATATGATGCTTTGTAGAAAGGGACAGTTACCCACTCCCACCTCAACTCCTGACAGAGAGCACCAACGAGCTGATGTGCTTTCTCTCTTTTGCTTGTGGCTTCATGCCTCAGACCCATCTTATGGAGAAGTGACGTCTTAGGAAGGCTTTGCCCACTGACACCTTTTTCCCTCTCTATCATCCTCCTGCTAGTGCTTTAATTTAGGGATGCCACATTAGAGCTAGAGAAGGGATAGGTAGAATTAGATGTTGAATCTAAAAGAAGTGCCAATGCAAGGAGGCATGAGCTTTTGTTTTCTCATCTCATGCATAATTGTAATTGAGCTTCTTGTTGTTTTTATGCTCTATAGGGCGAACCTTTTCAAGAGGTTCGGCTGCCTTTTATTTCCCTTGTATTTCTATACTCTCATGCTAAGATTCGTGTATGTCCAACAATGTTTGAATTTGTAATAAAACTGACTAACCTTTAATTGGTTGTTGATTTGGGTTCTTATGTAACCATTCATGATACACGTTATGACAAGCGATTTATGATTTTATCTTCCCTCTACACATTCATGCTGCTAAAAATAAACCATCGAGGATCTGACATTGGATTGAACTGGAAACGTGGGCCCAGGCTCCTTCAAGTCCATGTCTTCTCTCTCTCAATAGAGGCGAACCATCTCTTCTGTAAGGTACACGAAGCCTTGTTAGGCTTCTACATAATGACCAGAGTCTGAAGCCCCATGAAAAGGATTCATCAAGCTAATGAATAACATGGCTGAAGCAAGTTGCTTGGCAGAAGACCCACCCAAGTATGCAACCAGACTGAAGAACCCGTTTTCATACATCTCTCATGAGAAAATGCACCTTCAAACTTAAACAGAAATTATCCAGGTAAATTAGAAGCAATCAGAATGCTGATTCAACGTCTGCTTTCACTATCAGTACTCCAAAGCCCAACCGTATCAGCTTTGGTAGCGTTTGATCAGGGGATAAATAATGAACTGAACAAGAATGCGGACCAATAGCGTCACTGACAGATGACCCTTTGACGTTAAGAGATTGTTAATTAAGTGTAAGAATCCTGGCACTACTTTTGATACAAAACACTGGCCTTCTTTACGAGTTCAGGTATTTCACATGAAGCAATACCTGGAAGTGCAATGCAGCAACTCGAAATTTCAAGTGTCTCAGGGCCCAGAATTAGAGTCCACAAACTACAGACCAGATCATTCCCGGTCCGGAGACACTACAGCCTTACAGATGCTGCAAGGTCAAGGGCTGCAGGCAACAGCATTGACCGGCCCCTGTCTATCACCTGCAGCAAGGAGTAGGGGGAAATAATCCTCCCACTGGAAAGACCCAAGACTTCCCCTGCAAAGCTTCCCTCTACCCAATCCTCCATCCCCTGGCCCTTCTGATAATACATTCCACTTGCTCAAAGCAGGCAGAAAATATCCGTAGTTTTCTCAGAATCAGAGAAAACCACACAGTAAAGGACCCGGTATCTCTGGGTCAATGTGGTTATTCCCCATTCTAGAGAAACCACTTGTAATCACCAGATTTTGGTGTGGCGATACCGGTTGGATTTGTATATTGTGACCCCTCATACCCCCACACCAAATTCCGGTCAACTCGTAATAAAGGTCCTAGTGGTAAATACATAAAGCTATCCTTGAGGAGTAGGAGCCGAAGAGTCCAGCTATGTCTCAATGTTTGTTCTCACCACTTCAGGATAAGAAAACACTTATTCTAGCTCCCGCATGACAAGACTATAGTGGATCCTATCTAATTGCTTCTTTGACTATGGATGAGTGTTGGAACATTTATTTGCAAGAGACGTTTGTGGTCTTTGTCGTCCCTCTCTTGCTTTCCTCCTTAGATATCATAATAGTTACTGATATTACAACATGCTGTATATCTTCAACTACTTTTGTATGGTGGGAGAGGGTGTATATGTCAAGATGGACTCCTATTGAAATGTGTTGTCTATGTGAGTCTCTAAATGCCAATAAAGCTATTATTTTTAAAAGAAAATACTGATAATTGGTTCTTATAAGTGCTGTGACCCTCCATATGGACAACTGGGATCCCAAAATCCTGTGAGAAACCAAAATACAATTTAGTTGCCGTTCTGCAAACTGGCTGTTGATTAAGCCTTGGTAATAAAATGTCAATCATCACAGGAGATGGGACCTGTCTATAGTCAGCTGCTTGATTTAGTGGGCTGCTTGATCTTCTCCTTTGATTTTTTTGAGTGTATTGACATTGCATGGGATTCAAGGCCACAGAAGAGTAGGTATGCTTAGGCATGGGTGTTTGGTGCACCGGACTGAATGAACGCTGCTTGTAATATCAATTCAAACCACACCATGATCTCAGTCTGATCCCACTTGCCCACTGAGTTATCTATCTTTGCCCACCTAAAATCACGATTATAGTTGAGCTGAGTCTTATTTCGATAGTTTAACAAATCCACCATTAATTCAACAATACCGTCAGTAAATATGACATCCAAACAGTCAATATTCTGTATTTCTACATTTATTTTCCTATATTTGAAGGAGTCTTTGCTGTCCTTTGTCACTATGTATTTCTGATCTGGCTGTACTAAAGAAAATATTTCCACTAATTCGTCCCTCCAGACTTTTTCTCTCTAAGGTAACAGGTGCATTTAGCTTCCAGGGCTCTGAAAGAAGGAAGACTAAGAGACCCAATTTGTCCCACTACTTGAGCTTGTCTTGTCTCTCTGGGAGTCTTTAAGCTCTTACTTTCTAACTTTCTGTTTTGTGATGCAGAACTGCCCACCTTTACAGTGTGACTCTCTTTAGCCCCTTCCTTCTGCCTTGACACTGTAACCACATGACTCTCACTAATACTGGCCTTGGCAGACAGCCTTATTATCTACTGAAGGACCTGGCGTGTTCGTAGCCACTGATGGGACAGACTATTGTAGAACAGCAGGGGAGAATATAGGATTCTGCAGGCGTGACAATAACTATAGCCAGAAGGCCAGGTAAATTGGGCCAACAAAGTGGCTAATAAAGTATTATGCATAAGAGAGATATACCCTGTGGGTTCCAGTCTGATTGGTGAGCCTGGGGTGCTCATGTTGGGCCAGCTAACACAGTGATATTGTTCCTTAGAGGGGTGCTAATGTCTAAGGTCAGTGGTAAGCCCTTGCCGGCAGCTACTTGAATATTTTCACTGCACCCTACATTAGACACTGTAATTACAGGGGGTCTAACAGGGTCTTGGTGATGCTTTCTAATCCACTCACATTTATCCCTGCTGGTGAGGGTTGCAGAATGCCACCCACTACTTTTTTTGGGTCTTGACTACATAGGTAGGCGGTTCAACCTCACCACCAAGTGAAACTCACTTGCTACCACCGTCACCGGGAGGATTAGCTGGTATAGAAGGCCACTCACTGCCACTACTTTTCTCAATGCCTGTTCGACCCCTTGATACAACTTGCTCACTAATGGGTGGGTTAGTGGGAATTATATATTTCTGTGTCTGTGCTTTTACAGTTTTTTCTCAGCTTTATCGGCCTCTTCTTAACTGGTGGGAAAGCAGTTCTTTGGCAATTCCTGAGCACTGCGTGCACTCACTCAGTACACACCCAGGCTCATACTCCGAAACCAATTGTGCACCTTCTTCTTCTTGCTTTGCATGTCCTAGATTTTTTCCAGAAGAAGCTTTAGAAGCTACACAAGCTCTAGGCCTAATACTTTCCTTATGCAGCTTTCATTGACATAATAGTGCTAGTAAATAATACAACAAGGCACCACATGCCCCGTTAGGGTCTGGTCAACCACCCTCATGAACCTGTCCTCTTTTTCACCATGTGTTAGAAATTGAAAAGGATGCACTACTTATAGACATGCCCCTGCCTATAAAGTCTGACTATATCAACCATGATACACGACAAATAGCTTTGCGTCTTACAATCAATCCTGCCACCATGCTGATGCTAAGCGTCACTCAGAGTGGTCTCGGTATATATTGTACACTCAGAAATTCTACCATGTTTTTCTGTCTCCAGTATCATTTATTAGGTTTGACATACTAGGTCCAAGACTTTCTGTTGATGGGAGTTGCTATCAATGGTGCAGCCAGTGCAATGGCACCGCAGCCCACAGCTGTTGGGATCAGCATGCCTTCTCTAGTTGTGATACATCAAGTGCCTGGCTTAGGGCTTCCCTGGGGATGCAAGAGAGAGTGCGGCAGAGCAATGGATGAGTACAGACGCAAAAGGCATAAGGCATACCATTCGATTGGGAAACTGAGCAGACTAATAGGAATGGAAAAAGTCCTGAGGTGTAGTAGAGGTGGAGAAAAAACAATAAGAGACAGCAAACAGAAGAGCAAACAAAGCAGCAAAACAATAGAAGAGAGCACCAAGGGAATGAGATAAGGAGGAAGAGGAGAGAATAAAAGGGCAGAGGAGAGCAAGACAATAAAGAGAAAAAAAGGAGAAAAGAGAAGAAAAAAGTTGGAAGAAGGCAATAGAGCAAGAGTAAATTAATGAAGATTAGAGACGGGTATATAAGAGAAAAAATGAGACAAGGGAGGAAGGTGAGAGAGGAGAAAGGAATGAAGTGAGATTGTAAGAAACAGGAAGGGAGCCAGGGAAGCAATAGAGAAGAGAGCTTGCGACATACTAAAAAGAGAGAGAAAAAAGAGCAACATGGTAAACAGGGTAAGACAAAGGATGAAAAAGAAACAAAGAAGAGAGCATGAAGAAAAAGCTGACAGAAAGAAAGAAATCCAAGAGGATATGAAGGACAGGTTACAGCATTACAGAAAAAAGAAGGGAGGAGAGAGAAAATAGGAAGTGCAGAGTATTTATGGAAGGAAAGAGAAGGGATGGTGAGGAATGAGAATAGATATAAAGGACAGAAATAATGAATTACTAAGAGGGGGAGGGATAGACAGAGGAAGGAGGATGAAGAAGAAAGGTAAAAGAGAAGTTGAGTTGAAAGAGCAAGGGCAGAAATGCAGAAGGCAGGAAGAGAAAGTGAGATGTAATGAGCTATGGATTTGAGAGAAAGGGTGAAGACGGAAAAGGAAGAGGTGTTCAAAGTAGACTTAGATAACATATGTAAGACAGGGAAAGTTGCAAAGCAGCAATGAGAGGAAACAGTGAGAGAAGGGAGACAGCGATAGGGACAAGAGATGATGAGAATGAAAGAGATAAGAACAAGCAGGAGAAGACAGAGGAGAAAAAGGGAGGCAGATATTCTGACAAGAACAGAAGGAAGGAGAGAACAGAAAGACAGAGAGAAGGAAGAGAGGATACAGATGTGAAAAATAAGTGGAGGGAGGTTGTTGCAAGGGAAGGGGGTTAAAGAGAGGTTTAGGAGAGAGAAGAGTAAGATTCGAAATAGAGATGAGATGGAGAAATGAGAAAAGTGACAACATGAGAAGTTAAAAGGAGCAAGGACATGAGTAAAAAAAAGCAAGAAAGGGAGGTAGTAAAGGGGAAGAGAAAGACAGTGGAAGATTGTGGGAATGATTTACTAATTAGTAATATATGTGCATATTAATAGAGTTCTGTTGCATTTGAAACAAAACACTGAGACGGTTAGAAAAACATTTTTGCTATTCTATGCTTGGCCCAACTCCATCCTGAAAGGGGTGACTGCTGCTGTCTCATAATAATCCCCATGTATCTATATTCTCTCATTTTACATCGCACACAGAAAATGTGCACTGTTTTGTTTTGTAATGAAATGCTGTTCTCAAAGAACCCAGCAGGAATCCTTTTCTACATTCAAGGCTCTTCCTGCTTGCACACTGTAGACAGAACATCTATGAGCCTTTCTACTGTTTATTGGAACACATTTGCTTGGTCACCTCCGAAGACATTAGGTCAGAACGGGTGAATCAATATTCATGTACTGGGATAGTGTTAATATTGTGAGTTTATATGACATTTATATTTCTGAATTGTGATTTACGAATCAAAGGGTGCATTTGCTCATCCGATGCGGACTGTGAAGTTCCTCATTGCTTTCTAGGTTAAAATTCCCAGACCTTGAGGGGAGCCAGATCTTTTTGGTCTCTACTAGTGTTGCTACCCAATTTAGTATAATTTTTGCTGAATATTTTGTACTTGGGCTTCTCTCTGGTTTTGTTCATTATTGTATTTATTTCTATTGCTGAGAGCATTTATGGCAATTAATTTCCTATGTCCTATGATTGTATTATTGAATCATTTTCAACATTTTTAGGGGACATGGTCCCAACAGAAATTAAACATGAGAATGGACCCTATCAGGCCGAACAAAGTAGTGAACAAAACAATGCAGCCTTTGACAGGTCAGAGCAGCAATGGAAAACAAAGGCCCAAATTCATCAAATTGACAACGAGCAATCATAGCTGAAGGCCACATGCAGTAACAAACTGGAATGCTAAACCCCCCTAGGCAAGTCCAAGGAGATGCAATGGTCCCTATGTAACTCCAATAATCAGACCCCCCCCCCCCCCCCTCCAAAGGGATCTTGCAGTCATTAAATCCCGGAGCACTCGGAAAGTTAATGGAAGAACCAGCTGAACAGCATTTAATCAAAGATGGCAATGTCACAGGTGTGGAAGTAGGTGTGATTAATTCAATAGGTGGAAAGACAGGGCTCAGTACACCAAATGACTGCCCCGCACAAACAACTGAAGGAACACAGAAAGGAAACACTCATACAATGCTCAGCACTATAAACTCTACTCTATTGGCAGCCATTAATGCCATAACATGGCAGCCACACAAATTAGAGGGGCAGGTGGATCTTATACAAACGCTAGCCCACACAATGATACTGCTCCACAAGAAAATGGATACCCTTGTCAAAAGCTCTAAACCTGTGCACGCAAATACACAGCTTAACTACGCTGACAACATGGGAGGTAAAAGGACAAAACAGGAAATAAGACCCTAATCAGGGAGGAATGCCAAATGTAGCTGTGATGTCATAGTAGCTACGCTATGCACTCTCCCTTAACTTTTAACAACCTTAATGAACCATCTAGTTCTAGTAATCACAGGGCCAGGAGCCAGACACCAACATGCGGAGCAATCAAAAAACAGAACGTGCCCAAGAAGTGGCAGAAAACGACCCACCAGGGGACTTGATAGGAAGCCCCACTAAATCAAGCCCAGGCAAGCAAAGTAGCCCAAAGGCTGAGGAGGAACAATTGAGAGAAGGAAATAATAAGAATGAAATGCACAAGGCCAATTGTGAGACTAAGCAAAATGGAGTAATACCCTTTCCTAAAACATTTGCATAATGATAAATGAATGAGTGAACAGGAAATCCAACCCAAAGCCCCACTAAGAGGTGGAAAATGCCACTATCATGACGAGAAAAGAAAACGCTGCGAAAATCACAAAAAGAAACATTAGAAACCAGAAACTCAAATACAAACCACAGAAAATAATGACTAAGATAGTCCCCGGGTCACAGCATCTTGGCAAAAACAGACACATACCCAATCTTTCATGTGAAGGTGCCTGCAGAGAAGAGTAAAACACAATACAGTTCAGATAAATTACTAACACCCCCCCCCCCCCAGTTTGATGAGGAAGTCAATACCGATGCCTCGAAAGGTGGAAATGTTCAACTAGACCCTTCAAGCTCCAACGACCGCATGGCACAAAATGATGAGAACAAAGGCAATAAATTACACATTGCCACAATTGGAAGAGAAGCAGCACGAGATATTAGAAGCAGCATGAACAGTACATGAGCCATTCAGCACGGACAGTGAAATGTCAACCGCATCGCAAATGTGCCCAGGCCACTGTGACCCTGAAGAGCGGGACATCTTAAATAGATTGAACATTCTTCTCCTCCTAAACAATATATCATTGTTAGCATACCTCTCTTCCGAGCATCTCATGGCACTACACTTTAAAATAATTTCCCAGATTAGCCACAAAAATAAAGAAAAACAAAGGATTAAAACAGGGATGTGTATAGCTCCAATACTGTCACATTGTATAACGCAGACTTTGGTCTGGTGCTGTAAAAGGGGAATCTCTTCCCTCCCAAAGTCGGGACCCTCAAATTACCAATCATACAGTATGCAGACGACTTGGTAATATTAGATCAGATTCGCATCCGTCTGCAGAGAACACTATGTGTAAGATATAATTATAACATCAAAAAATGCCTTAAAGTGTACACCTCAAAGACCAAGGTCTTAGTTTTTGGTAAGCGATTGAAAAAATATCAGTTGAGATGGAAACTGGGCCATTTGAACCTATCTACAATCTGTAAATACAATTACCTTGCTGTTTGGCTGTCGAACACAGGTAAAGCCTTCCTACAGGCAAGGGCAATCGAGGAAAAGGCTGTCAAGATATCATTTGTGCTAACAAAACTCCCTCGTAATTTACAGAGCCTAAGAGCTGAAGGGCTACAAATAGCAATCTGAGCTAAATTGTTACCAACAAAACATTATGGGCACCTTGCATACTTGCAAATATACTAGAGCAATGTTAAACCGCTGACTAAAGGAAAATCTTTGGACTAAAAAAATATACAAGGCGGACATTATTACGTTTGGAGTTTGGGCTGGTGAACCAGGACATTGATTGCAAAACTGCTCTAGTAAAATATTATCATCACGTAATCAAGGCCAAAGAAGGATCATTGAAAACCGCATTGCGCAAGAATTCCATGGGCAAGATAGCTCCATAATGCTTCCACCACTCTAAATCTTATCCCAGGAAATTAAAAAGACGCAGCCATGACACAATACCATCTAAAGTGCATCCTAAAAAGACGAGGGCAACGGTCGAAAGATCTAGATTTGACGAAAATGATGCACCTACTGGATGCCCTGCGTCTTTGCAAATCACATTAGGATGTTGTCTGTCAGCCATACCTGAAGGCTCCAATGGTGACGAAAGCTCAAAAAAATATCTGACTTACAAGACACCTGGCACTGCCAATACGGGAAATTATTAATGCACCGGAGATCAAAAATGCCAGAACAACAGCAGTGCTGATATTGTGCCTATGCTTTGGAATCAGTTAACCACCTACTACGTTGTTGCCCACCAGTGCTGGCCCAAGGATGCACAATACTAAAGCCAATATTTCAGCAGCATGGTCTGAGAGATGGTAATGACACAGCAACTTATTTCTATGTGTGTGTGAGGTCCCAGTGGAGCGAGGAAGAATTGCTAAATATTTTGCAATAGCAAGACGTCTACTAAGGAAGCCCAGCCTGTACTTCTTGACCTTGAAATGAATTACCATTTTGACTTAAGGGCACAATAATTGAGAAAGGCAACTTGTTTACCTGAATAGCCCTCACAATCACGATATCGCGAGAACGGATTAGTGGCCTCTGGAGCACTCCAACTCTATTGGCATCACTGCCTTGAACAACAAGGTTCACAAAGCACTGGCACTTTGGCTTAAACTCAACTACTCACATGTGGCAGCGCTCAGCTACTTTGCTTTCACTCCATTATGTAGCTTGCTCTTGTCCGCACTTGCAATTTCCCAAATGGTTTTACATTAACTCCTTGGATATGGAGGTCCCCAGTATCAATGCTTACAACGCATGCTGAACTTTCCCGACAAATTTCACTAATTTCAGATTAAGGTACAGTGGCCAACTTTGCTTAACACTATGGCTTTTTAAGACAGCCCCTTTTTAAATATTACTGATCACAAATGAAGTTTTTGCTGTACAAGGCTGTCGGGGGGGACATACACAGAAGATGCCCGGTATTAATGTTCATACTTCATGTTGCACTATTCTGCAGATCTGCTGCTTTTTTATGGGTTTTGAATGCATCAACTTTCTAAAAATAATTGTTCACTGTACAAGACATACAACTGCCTCAAATGGCCATTCTTCCACCAAGTATTAAATAAATCAGGACTAGGTAATTATATGCAACAACAAAAAATCGACAGCAAGGATTTTAGTGAACGGAGAAAACTGACTGCTTAAACTCTTGCACGGGAGGAGACATGGGTGCCTTTGTTCACTCTTCTTTTCACAATCTCGATTGAGATAAAGGGTATGGACTTGGAGGGCTCCGCACAAAAGGTACATCTTTTCAATGATGGCATCCTGGTGAACCTGACAGACTCTGTGATGTCAATAGCTGCGGTTCTCTTTAAGAACAGTATGGCAGGTTGTCAAGGTTCAAGGACGGAAATCATGGGGATCAAAATAGAACGTCAGGATAGAGAACAGAGAGAGGAACTTTTCTACTTTAAACTAGAACGAGGCCATTAAATACCTTGGGATGCAGATCACACCAACACTCCAGGGGCTTTACAAAGTGAACTACCCACCTTCAATAAAAGAAGTAAAGAATGACCTGGCAAGATAGAGACCAATGCTTATTTCTGGTATGAGAAGAATAGCATCTCTAAAGATGAACATACTAGCAAGACTAGCATATTTTTGTCAGAGCCTACCACCCTCCATTCCCAAAACAAGGCACGCACCAAGTGCAGTCAGCGTGCAATTAATTATTCAGAAAAAACAGACGCCAGAGATAGCCAGGAAGGTGATGCAGGGTGTAAGGCAAGATGAGAATTGGGACTACCAGACATTGAGAAATACTGTATGACGGCACAGTTGAAGGTGGTTTTAAGTGGTTCCTTCATGAAACGGAAAAACACTGGCCAACCGTGGAAATGCACTTATTTTCAGACCACCATGCGATATAATTTGGCTCCCCAAACCCGCAAGGACAATAATGGCCTACGTTTCTGACATCACAAAACCAACCATGGAGATATGGGACTCCTTAGCACACTCAACAGAATTAACATCCTTTTTGTCACCCTTCTTCTCAGTATTTAATCATTTAGATTTTACTTTTGCTCTAGACTCCACACAGTTTGGTAAGTGGGCGGATGAAGACTTATTGAAGGGCCAATCTTTTACATTTTTTACTCAATGTAAGAGAGGCTTCAATCTACTAGAGCCCTATTTCCCAAATTGTGGGTCGAAATCCACTAGTTGGTTGCCAGACGATTTCTAGTGGGTCATGAAAGAGCATGAAATAAAGATTCCTTTCCATTTTGTATTTATCTTATCACGTTCCTGTGCTCCCTTGACATAGGTCAAAAGCCAGGCAATGTCTTCTGACTAACTGCTCCTTATTGTTTAACACAGGAACTGAGGTTTACTTATCTTTCTCTGACTGTAAAGTGAGAGGAGGTATTAAAGTGAGCTGTGTGATATTCTTGCTGAGTACATCAGAGCAAAAGAAAAGACTGTAGGATGTCATGGTTTTGTAACACACAACAAAATGTAAATACCTGTAAATGAACTCTACACATATTTCAGAATATATCAGCAGTTACGAAAGCAAAAGGAATCCGTTTTGTAATTCTGAAGTGAAACAAAGATTTTAATATCATGCTCATCCTACTCTGATCTTAACGCAGGAAATGTAGTGGGGCCAGATAACGAAACGTTGCATTGCTGCAATTTGGGCCATATAACATTTTTCCTCACTTTCGTAACCTGGAGTTTGTTCCAGTCCATATCACATAAGGTTATTTACACCAAGGCAAAAGTGGAGAGAACTATATGTGCATTCTTTTCGGGTGTGGGGTGGGTGTGTGCGCGTGTGTGCGTGTGTGAGAGAGAGAGAGAGAGAGAGGCACCGTTCTCTCCACTTTTAACATAAGAAAGATTAAACTTATTAAATGTGTTTCTGGCAGTAGTCAAAGTGATGCTGCGTAAAGTACCATCAGTTTTGTCTATTGGTTTGCTTTATTTTGTTTTTGGTTACAACAAGAACAAGCATTTGCAATGCAATAAGTCTCGCATTTGCGAGAGTTTAAGCTATTGGCATTGTAAATGAAAATGCCTTTTATTTATGTTTTTGTTTTTGAAATGCCAATAGCTAAAACTCCCATAAACGCGAGACCTATTGCATTGCAGATGCTTGTTTGTACATGGGTTTGATCACCACCCCCTTCAAACGATCAGGGAAAATATATTAAGAAAGAATGTTCTGGAACAATAGATGAAGCGGGCTCGACCACCAGTCAATATTTGTTTTTACTATTAGCACTGGTAGTTTGTCTGAGCTGGCTGCTCTTGTAAGGTTTAACAATAAGATAGTCTTATGGATCATTCCTAATGAGAAGGATTCTTTTATTTAATCATTTATGTTTAAGATATCTGGGTGCGAGGCGATTGACGCTCCAGTATAGTACATTTCCTCTCTGTATACCACCCATGTTTCCTCTCTCACCTGCCATTTTAGCTTTTGCACTTTTTTTCTGAACCATATTGTACTAGTTTCCAAAATGTTTTAATATTATTTCTCTCTATTGTTTCTAGCATGATTTTCCTGATTTTTTAGCTATCACGTTTTTAAGCTTTTTCCTTAGGTCAATTAGTCTGATTTTACCCTCTTTAATCTGTGAAAGCCTTATATGTCTTTCCAATTTCCTTATTAAATTTCTTCATTCTACATTGAAGCAAAGGTTATTTATTTGTCTCTTTTACTTATTTCAGTATTAAATAGTTTGAGTTCCACCTTTAAACATACATTATTATTCCCACATACCATGGAATAAAGACTGAAATCATTTCTTCTATTTTAAACTCCTTAGCCTTAGCCTTTAACCGATTTAAGTATTTCTCTGATATTCTCATACTTAAACTCGATAAACCAATTTTTAAATGGGAGAATTTGATCTCACTTGCGCATAGGCCCCAGATTTAGCATTCTACTCAGGGAATAGTGATCACTCCCTTCCATCTGTGGTACCTCAAATGTCTCCACATAACTATAAGCTCGGGCTTGGACAAACACATAATCGATTGGGCAATACTGGTTGCATAGTTTTCCTTGCCAATGAATCTGTTGGTATTCGACAGTTAAGACTGACAAAAACATTTGAGCAGATGAAATTTAACAGGGATGTATCTCCTGCTGGTACCACATTTATCGAAAAATTGACAAAATGTATATGAAATGTAAATAGCAGTAGACTGGCTGGTTCTCTGTTTGTTTGAAGGTACTCTGTCACAAGAGCTTCATGTAGGGCAGTTCTAATCTACTTTTTGTTGACCTTGGATAATTTATGGCATTATTCTCTTGCTCCAGATAACAAGAAAACATTCACATCCGTTAACAAGGATCAGACCTAGGAGTACCTCTACAGCTCACTCACATCCACCCCCTTGAAAATCAAGCACTAAAATGGTCTTTGACTTCTTGGCCTTAGTGAGCTGTGTAAAAATATCTAGTCTGGTTGTGGCCAGAAATTCGAGGTGTAGTGGATTCATATGCCTAGTGTGCTTCTACTGGTTCTTTTACATTTTGTCTACTGTTGTGGCTGCCGTCTGCCGTCATTCCTCTGCTACAGAGGCTTCAAGCTTACTTTTTTTACTCAGTTTCCATTATTGCATTTCTTGGCACTAGACTTGCACCATGTGCTGTGAATTAAAAGAGGGGCCGGAACAGTTGCAGATAAAATGGCATGTTAAATGACAGGCTATGCATTGACCACATTCCAGGCTGACTATCTTTTGCAGAGCAATATTGGAACAGACCATCCTTCTACCATAGCTTTAGTAGTGACTCGATTCTACAAGGAAACTAGACTTATCAAGGCCACATCTTAAACTGAAGTTGGCCCGGCTCCCGGCTTCTTTTGTTTTGATTTTCATCAAATAGGAATGCCAATTTCCTGAAATCAGCTTGCGTGACCAATATTTCATCTGCTGGAGAAAGGAAAGAGGCCTCTCTTCATTCTCGTTAATATCTGCTAGAAGTTAGCTTTGTGCTTTGAAGACTACTACAGCCCAGACCCTGAGGTAGAAAGAGAAATAACCACTGACAGTTCATGTGAAATTCCAAATGGGCCTTTATGACTTTCCCTCCGCCAGAGTGTTTTTTTTCTGAAGGTTTAAGGAGGGGGAAAGGGGATGGGGAAAGATCAATTAAAATGTTTTTTTCTCCAAATCTGAAGATTCATTTATAGTGCACTCAGCCCTTATCAGTGGCTCTGGAAAAAAGTATGACTGGCGAGGGGCATGCCTAGGGCAGAACTTGCATTATAACAAAAAGAATCAGGTCAAATAAAGACTGGGAATCCTGTTACTATCAGCTGGAGCTACATCTGGATGACACTAGTATGCATGTTAAGAACTTTAGCTCACACTTCATCAGAACTTAATTGAAAATGGAAAAAGACAGAACGTTCGCTTTCTGCCACAGCAACGTCACCCGATTCCTGTTGGAAGAAAATCGGGAAGAGCCTACGCCTACTTCTGACTGGGATTCCAGAACAGGGGAGCCAGTTTCCTGATTTGGGCTCCAGGGACTGAAAGCCACGACTCTGCCTGGACAGTGCCCACACTCCTCAAAGACACAAGCGCCTTCGGGAGGAACCATGGCACTGGAAAAGCCATATTATGTGGGGGGGGGGGGGGGGGGGGGAGGGGGCAGAAGGGGACCAGACCCAGAAGTCCTTGGTTAAGCTACAAAATATCAAGTAAATAGTGTAGTTCTGGAAGATCTGTGGAAAACCTTACATCAGTTTCCGGAAGCTTTTTGTAACTCTTTTAAAGAGGACTGAATTTATGAGGTCAGTCTGGAATTAATTGGTTAACACTGCTATTTCAGAACTACAAACATTGCCATCTTTTGTGATACTTGAAAGGCAGCTGCTGTGCCCAGGTAACCTAATTTGCCCACTCCAAAGTGAGAGGAGAATACCTTGCGGAGATTATTGGTGCCTGCAGCTCTTCAATGAACACTTGCCATACAAGGCCTCTCTTTTTTGATAGACACCAATGTGACAGACTCTTTTTAGTTCATGATTCATTTTTGAGAATTTTCTTTTCCATCAAAACCTTTCCTCTCCTAATGCAATTTTCTTCAATTTATTTTCATATAAAGATTTAGCTTTCAATTCAGGATATTCTATGAACTACCCTATTGTCACTATTGTCACCCTATACCTCTCTCAATATATCTTCTACCTCAACTCTCTGACTCATCTCAAACCTCTTTCTACTGCTCTTTCCAATGCACTACCCTATTTCTCACCCAATACCTCTTTCAATTTATCCTCTACATTCACTCTCTCATTCATCCCAAACCCCATACCGCTACTATGATCCCCCAAATAACCCTTTCTAGACTACCCCCTACTCTACCCCTCGTTGCATCATCTGACACCTCATTACTATATCGATCCTCCAAAACAATCCTTTCTAAACTCTCCCCTCTGACTCTACTCCTCCACATCCCTTTTTACTCATCCCAAGCCTCCTCCTACTGCTATGACTTCCAAAACAAAAAACAAAATAAAAAATCTAAATCCTTCACTCCTCTATCCCTCCACTATCTTTTCAATCAAAATAACAGACTTAACATGTCTACTTCTTAAATTTCCTATTTCACTATACTAATTCACCACTAATCCTCTATGGGTCCCAGAGTAGCATGCTACTTGCCGAAACAGCACGCCAACACCTCATCAGGGGTAACAAGCGCTATATAAATGCGAACCTTTCTCCCTCTTATCTGTCTGCTATCCTTCTCAATCCAAATAACTGACTAACCAATCCACCACTCAAATTACTTTCATATTTCACTATACTAATTCACCACTAATCCTTTATGGGTTCCGGAGTATCGTGCTACTCGCAATAAAAGCACCTCAACACCCCATCAGGGGTAACAAGCGCCATATAAATGCAAACCTTTTTCCCTCTTCTACCCCTCCTCTATCCTTCTGAATCCAAATAACTGACTAATCTATCCACAACTCACATTACTTTAATTTTTCACTATACCTATTCAACACTAATCCTTTATGGGTTCCAGAGTAGCATGCTACTCTCCAAAAAAGCACTTCAACACCTCATCAGGGGCAACAAGCACTATATAAATGCAAACCTTTTTTCCCTTTTCTATCCGTCTGCTATCCTTCTCGATCCAAATAACGGACTAATATCCACCACTCAAATTATTTTCATATTTTACTATACTAATTCAACACTAATCCTTTATGGGTTCTGGAGTAGCATGCTCCTTGCCAAAAAAGAGCCCCAACACCCCATCAGGGGTAACAAGCGCTATATAAATGCAAACCCTTTTCCATCTTCTACCATTTCGCTATCCTTCTGAATCCAAATAAGTGACTAACCTATCCACCACTCAAATTACTTGCATATTTCACTATACTAATTCACCACTAATCCTTAATGGGTTACGGAGTAGTGTGCTACTTGCCGAAAAAGCGCTTTGACGCCTCGTCAGGGGTAGTAAGCGCTATATAAATGTATTTACAATACAATAGAATAAAATACACAATATACACAATTTCTTTCTGTATTGATGCTTAATTGCTGTTCGACACTCCCCTCACACAAATGATAAAGATGCCTTTCGCTCTGTCAATAATACCAAAGGTGAGACTGTTTTTCTTCAATAGGGGATGCATTGTGTACATTGAGGGAGCTCAGACACAGCTCCCATCAAGGCTGTGCCATCCATCTAACACAGCTATCCAGACAGTTCATCACAACAGGCTGAATTGTTACATGAATTGGCCAGTCCCTCTGAGTCTCCCAAGATGTAGAGAAAAAGTCTAACACCACGTTACCCACCACTGCAAGTACTTAGATATTTGGGAGGGGGGAAACTACCATGATCTTCAAATAACCAAGGATAAAAAGGGTGCTTCGAGATACACGTGAGAATAAAGAGAACTGTGTGAAAATATGTGTTAAGCGTGACAACCTTAGGGTGGTCTTCACCCAAACATTTTGCTTTACTCCTCCATTTTTGCTGATCTTGTTTTGTTGGCCTTAGAACTCTGTTCACTTTACAACTGCTAACCAGTGCTAAAGTGCCTGTTCTCTCTGCTTTAACTTGGTAAGATTGGCTTACATCCAATTGACGTATTTATTTTACTGGTAAGTCCCTAGTAAAGTGGTACTACATGTACCCAGGGGCTGTATATTAAATGCTTCCAGTGGGTCTGCAGCACCTGGCAAACTTATCATTTTGTCAGATATAAACCTTTCTTTTTAATACATATAAGTCACCCCTACAGTAGGCCCTAATTAGCCTATAGGACTGGACGCAGTGTATTTAAAAAGTTGAACATGTACTTTCAACTTTTACATGTCATGGTACTAAAAAACCCCTAACTACGTTTTTCAATACTGCAAGGCCTGCCTCTCCCGTTGGATAACACTGGGTTAACTTATTACATTTAATAAGTACTAACTTTCAATTGGAAGCAGGTGGGAATATTGAGTTTGGTGTCTAAAGAATTGTAACTTAAAGCCTTCTTTAATGGTAAAGTTGGATTTTAAGTCATGATTCTATAAATGCCACTTTTAGACAGATCTAAAAATACTTGTTAAGTTTATTTAAATGCACTTTCAAATATATCTATTGTTTGCAATATTACCCAACACTTTTAGAAAGTTTGCATTTTCTTATCTCAACCATTTGGTGTCTGCAGCTTGTATCCTGGGTCACATGATAAGGTGTAGTTGGCATTTGGTCTTAAGAGTATTGCTCCCAGACAGTGAAACAACCAACTATAGGTGTTGACAGGATGGGCCATCTCTGACTTGAAAAGAGGAAGGAACTGTCACCTACCACATTTGCACATCACAAAGACTCTGCCTGAGTACACTCACAAAGGGTTTGACAAATAGTATTTTGTGACCCTAGACAATCTGGGCTGAGGAAAGGGAGGCAGGAAATTCCAAACACCTCTAGGGGGGGACCTTCAGAATCTTTTCCTACTTCAAAGTTGGCACCAGGTATAAATAATGGCCCCTTACAACCAAGTCTTCAGTATACCTCTGGATCTGTGGAAGACTCATGGGGACTGCTGAGCTGCTCTGCAAGAAGGACTGTGGCTCTGTTGCCCTACTGCCCTGCTGCCTGAGTAAAAGACTGGAAATTCATCTTGATCGCAGAACCACCAGAGTGATTTGAAGGTCTAGTTAGCTGGTATACTGATCAGAGACTCAGGGGCACAAAAGGCTCCAACCACCTTGAACCCACAACCTGGACTCTCCTTGCTGTGAGTCTTGCTCCCCAAGTGTTGGCATCTCAGTTCCTGGACCCTTGGCAATGGGCCTGAAGGTGCTCTGCCAGCCCAGCTGTGGTCTGTGAACCGACCCGATGTAGCGTGATGCATCTCTTCACAGCTGCTTCTGAACCATCGCAGAGCATCCCCGTACTTTGCATCACAGCCTGCTGTCTCACTGGAACCCCTGCTGCGCATTGCATCCCTGACGCCTGACGCCTTCGCCTTGCAAGCCCTTCATTGACGACATCCTTATGGATGACCAGAACTTCTCATTGTAGCCCTGCCGTGCAGAACACGCCAACGGAAGTGCAATTTGGAATCATCCACACTGGACTGTACTATATCATTATTCCCATATCGGTGGGTTTATTTTATAGTTTCTAGATTTAGGATCAATACACTTGGGTGTATGGTGCTTTTCAACATATCACAACTTTAGTTACATTTGAAATTCCTTTTGAAACATCACTTGGTTCTATGTTATTCTTTTCTTTTTCTATTGCATGATTGGGACACTATTGTTCTCGTCGTATCCTATTTTTCTTGATTATTTGGACACTGGCTTTTTCTTGATCTCTTCCTCCCATCTTTCGTCTAAATTTAGTTTAACAATAAGAAATTCTGAGCGTGTTTGAAGATAACTTTTGATGTAGTGTAAGGTTTTATCTTCCTCTACCATATTAGAATGGATCGGTTAATACCGAATGTTATGAGGGATTTTATCCTTTTGTATTAGGTTTTTAAAATTTTTGTATGTATATAGGGCATTGATTGTATGATATCTACTTTTTCCAGCCTTGAAAAAGTCTGAGTACAGACAAAACACGTGACGGCAAAATCGTGTGCTGGGAATCCTTGAGTAATTAATAAAAAGTGAAAGAATTATCGCCTGATGACGTCTTTGGACTATTCAAATGTTCTGCATATTATTTGTCTGATTGGATTGTCCTCATGAACATAGGTTTAGGAATATATTGGAATTCAGATTGTGTTTAGTACTTGTCCAATACTGTATTTGGATTGTTTTACATATTAATGGGTGTGCTGTAACAGCTTTTTTTCCAGTGTATTCATATGCATTTTATTTTGTAACGTGCTTATAGCACCTCTAGGTAGTAGGTGTTTAAAGATACTCTAGCACCCCGCTGTAACTATAGCAACATAATTATTCACGCTTATTGTTGTCAGTCACAAAATACGTTGCTCTTATTGATGTGCGGTTCTTACCCTTACAGGAAACACTGCTACCTATCAGTCTTTTCTAAGTTAAGCCTGACTGCTTTTGTGCCAACCTATCAGAGGTTTAAGCACAGGTTAATTTGGGGTTTGATTGTGTTTCACCCTGACAAGTTTAAGTCCTGTCCTTAGGTCTGTTGGAAGGGGAGTTGAAGTGGACAGAACTCAACAAACAATAAGATGCCAAGCTACTGCGAGTTAGTAAAATAGGGGAGTTCATTTAATCAAGTATTTCTGCAATGTTGAAGTCACTACTCACTTGGAGCAAGGTTAGCTGCAATGAGTTGTGCTGTGTTTCCGTGATGAGTTATGCAGAGCTTACTCTCACCTGGGTATTGTGCGACAAGTAGTGTATTGCTCTCTCAATTGTTCTATAATGATTTCCCCAGTTTTCTCTCTTACCAGTAGTAGGCTGGAGTTGCGTTACACTCTTCTCTTTCGTCAAACCATTTGTTTTTGGATTGGTAGTAGTGCTTCCTCCTGTTGTTGCTCTTGGCAGCCTCTTTCCAGGTACCTTTACTGTTGTTCGTAGAAGATCAATCTCTTTCCCATGAATGTTCTGCATGTAATCCTAGGAAGCATGAATAGACAGACAAGATCTATTATCACATATATTTACCAGTTATTTGGTGATTGTGGTATAGTTACTCTCCCTACGCCAGGGCAGGATTAACTTTAAAATGAGAAGTCACGTAAAATGGTAAACATTGTAATAAATACAATATACACAAGGACAGTTTACGTAATACAGTAACGACTTTAACATGCACATCAGTATAGATTTGTTTTCCCACCATTATATTTCTGAGTGACAGAGCATAAAGCCTGAAGTAGACTGAGCAAATGCCATCATCGAGACAATAGTAGGGGGACCACAGCAGATAACTGGGAACCTGGGTAGATGGCACATGGTCCAGAAGCATATGCAATGGGGCACCCAAGTGGCAGAATGTTAGCTGCAGACACATATCTGCTATACAGTATCACCGTCTTGCTCCTCCTGCCCAAATGGTTGTGGAATGCCTTTAGTGAAGAAGTGATGGATGAACCACATACAAACACCTTACACACACACATAGGTCACAGATCCCTTCTCGTACATCAATAACAAATCCTGGCGGAAGCACTTTTTTTTCACATAAGTTATTTTTCTTTTAGGTGATGATTCTGTTTCTTTGATTACAGTACTGATGCAATATGGCCACCAGGTATTTTTATTTATTTATTTAATGCGATTTTATATAGCGCGAACATTACCCTCTTTACAAAAGAACCAGTTGCGTAACATAAGGACTTTGGATTACATGAGTTACATGAGAGATATAAACAGGAAAAAAAAATTGCAAATGTACAAGTGGAGCGAAAGGAGGAAAAAATTGCAAATGTGCAAGTTGTAGAGTCAATCAAGGAAGAGATACAAACAGATAAACTCTAAAATCACATAGGAATGGTAGTAAGTACAAAGGTCTACTACATATACTAGTGGTTAAAGATAAATATATATGCAAATTGCAAATTCACTCAGGATTACATTTTAACAGCGATTAGGCCTGGACAATTATATATTACATATATGTATGTCTCTCAGTGAGGCGTTCTCCTGAGCCCTTGTGCCACAGATGGGATTCCTTTGTCCCCTTCACCCAGCCATAGTCTCAGGAACCACTCTCACAAGAACAAAGTTACTACTTTTCTTTTGTCTTTTGACTTTACTACCTTGAGTGGTAAAGGCTGAGTTCTTTGTTTTGAGGTGTTGGGCTTGGCCAACCAGATATTTGGTTATCTTGGATGGCAGCAGGATATCTTTGGGCGTGCTGGTTTCCAGTTCTATTTTCTAGATCGCTCTTTTCTAATGCAATGTTTGTGGCTCTGTGCTGACTGCCGCTGGTCAAGCAAGAGGTACCTGTGCCTCTGCTCCCTCCTGTTCTGCAAACCTTCGAGCAATGCTCTGGATCCTTAAAAGCTGGGTTGGCTGTGCTGGGCTTCTCTACTTAGGGTTCAGGATTAGAACAAGGGGAGTCCATGCCTTTTGCTGGGCGGCTTTTGGGGCATCTGGGGGCTTGAAGTGTTGTTACTGCTACTGGGTATTGTTGGGTCCTGCTGCTTAGTGGGTTGTGGGTCTTTCCTCTTTTTGGGTGGTCTGTTGTTTCAAGGTTCTGCGATCCACTGGGTGGGCAATGCTTTTAGTACCCACCGCATGCAAGTCTCTGGATTCTTGATGTATGCCAACTGGTGACTTAATCTCCACATTCTATCTTTGGAACAAGCGTGTTTTGAGGGTTTGTTTCATTCAACAGCTCATCTCAGGGGTACTGGTGCTAATGTTTAGCCACACTAGAGCTTCCATTTGCACTTTCACCACCTCAGGCTGTGCTGCTGCAGGTGTTCTCTTGGATAGTGAGCTACCAATGTAGCTCTCCAGTTGGGACAAAGTGCACTGGGACATAAATCCCGATCCTCACTGGAAGGTGAGATCATGGCCCTTCAGTTTTTCGGTTTGGGCCTGGACTTTGCTAAGTCATGCTGCAGCAGGGTGGTGGGGGGTCAAGGGTGATGCTTCAGGTCAGGGTGTTTTGTGATAAGAGATCCATTTAGAAAACAATTTTTTTTGTGCAGTGCAGGGCGGAATTCAGGTCACCAAAGTTTACGCTTGGTTTCCTAAACAACCTAAGCAGATGGATTGTAGTCTACTCTATCTGGATTTCGCCTCTGGTAGATCCCTGTGAAACCAAGGAGTAGTGTTAAAGATGGTTAAGAATATCTAAGTTTCAGGGCATTTGTAGAATTATGGGGCTCTCTGGACGACAGCCACAGTGTTCACACAGTGGGGTGAGGGAGCTGCATTATTGGTTTGTCTGGGCTTTGAAGCTTAATACTTGTACGAGTGGAACGTTTCTATAGCAGCTCACTGATTTATGGGATACTTCCTCAAGGTAGCAAAGGACCGGCCAGTGGATGTTGCAATATGCATGGTCCTATGCTGCTGAATTTAACTGTAAATCAGGGAGATGTATGAGGGAGGACTGTGGAGAGTATAAGGGTTTGGAAGTTAGCATATCAATGTATGAAATGTGTCAGGCATATCTCCGTCAGGACCCTGAAGTAGCACCTTACCAAGGTGCCACATAGAGGAACTTGTGTTGAATCGAGGGGGGAGGGGGTGTTCCCATCCAACATGAGACGAGAGGGCCCTGACTTGGTGATTTAGTGAGGTGGGAGACCCCTCAGGATGGTAGGGATGAGGCATTTGTTCAATAACAAATGTACAAAGTTGTATCCTCCCCATAAACTTCTATCTCAGCATTGTAGATGCCTAGCTTCTAGTAGTCAGTTTCCATGACTTGGGAGAAGGCTGGAGGCATTTGAGAAGGGCAGTGTGTGTGCAATCAGAGGCTACTGATCTGAATGAGCGGATTGTCTTGCCCAGATGGTATCGATGTTGCTCCTAGAAAATGGAGACCCGGAGTGTTGAAAGTTGCTCTAGGTGCTCTGGTCAGGGTGTACTGGGGAGACCAGATGGGGGAGGAGGAACTCGTCATTCCCTAGAACAGATCTTAAGTGCTGAGATTTTCTATGGTGTGGAGAGTTCCTGGTGGCAAAAGCATGAGGCGAGGGAAGGAGGTCTGTTCAGTGCACTGGAGTGGCTAATCGAGAACGGTGTGGTGAGTGGATACTACCGGGATCTGAGGGCTCCAGCTATGCTCTCTTTCCCTCCTCTCCTTTTATAAATATGTTGAATTTCGGGAATTTTAAATCTCTGTTCAATGCCAATAGCATGAAATGTTACTTGTAGACTAACATCCACCCCTCCGCCTCTTCCGCAGCATCACTGTTCTTTTTCCATAGTTCAAGCATCATCTCTCACCCTCATCTCGAATGCTACTCTTAATGCACACCCACACAGGGCACTGCGCAGGATAATGAGCAGACGCACCCAGAGGATTTTCTTGTAGCTGGGCCATGCCCGAGAGTATGGAGCACTTAGAGCACTTTCTCCAGAAACCAGTTCAATTGCCACATCCTTCTCAAGGGCTGGAAGCAACGGATGCTCCTTCTTGCCTGCAGTAGACTGCCAGGTGAAAGTATATCTACTTACTGTAACCACAGCATACTCAGGGGATCTAATAAACATGAACACCAACACGTTTCTCCATCCAAGAACTGGAAAAGATCACCAGATACTGAAATTCAAAAAGAAGAGCAGAGCAGGATCCAGAGGAAGATCAAGAGACAATTTCCAAGGTGAGAAAAATCATGAAGCAAACTCGTGGCAAAAATATCAGGAAAAGAGAGATAGATGAATGTGACTAAATAATACAATTTCCAACAGGCTACGATGCATCCAGATTTCATTATACATGACTAGAAAAGAAAGTGACATCAACATCTTGAATTGGATTTGGTATAAGGTCAAGTCGGCACAGTATCCAACTTTCTGCAAATCTAGAGGGAAAAACAATAATGTGCCAATAGATTTATATTGCTGTGGAGGTTACCCCCACAACACAAGAAAAGGGTTGCAACATCCTTCACAGTGGAAGATCACAGCCAGTGAACTAGCAGACATCAAGAGCAAGGTCGGTTGTCGTAGGCACTGAAGGCCAGGCTGCCAGAAGGGCACACTTGCCTGCTGTTAGGAACAATGGTACTAGTGCCAATAGTATTTCTAGCACGAGTGGCACGTCTGTTACTGGTGCCTGCAGCATCTCCTATTTCCAGAGTCAGGGTCAATAACCCCTCCTATATTGAAGCATCCCACAAACAAGAAGATCATAAAGAAAGATGTTGGAAGGGAACTAAGGACGGACAAACTACTGTGACCAAAATATCCTGCTCCTCAGCAACAGGCTAGCCATCGCCCACGCAACTATATACCCAGTTCTCTGTATAAGTCACTTACAGCAAAATGGAGGTTGAAAGACTGTAGATGGAACACTGGGTGTTTTAACAGAGGGGTCATACAGGGAAGAAGAACTGATTAATATTTAAGGGGACAGCTGATGAGATAATCTGATACCCAAGACTAAGGGGCATACTTACAAGCAGGCGATAAAAAATTATCGCCGTTTTTGGGGCCGTTTTCGGACGAAAAGCGGCGATAATTTAATTGCCTAATTAGCAAGGTCACGCTACCGCGTGAAACCTTGCTTTAGCGTGGAGATTCTTTACGCCCAGCTTTGCATCTCTAATGAGATGCAAAGTGGGCGTTCCTGACCTAACATGACAGGAGAAATGTCGCTAAGCGACATTTCTCCTATCATCAAGCCCCACGCTATGAAGCATAGCGTCAGGAAAAGTAGCGATAACCCCTGTTATCGCTACTTTCCTTACGCCTGCTTCAGGACTGACTTAGCCATGATATCCTATGGGGGGTGGATATCATGGCTAAGTTTGTGAGTCCCTATCAGCAAGCTAACGCCACATTGCGTGAGATTATCGCTGGCTTTCCAGCGATAATCTCACGTTAGGCAGTTAGCATGAGGATCTGAGGAGATAAGCGTTGCTAATAGTACGCTATCTCAGCGATAAAAATCCACATTTCCCGGCGATAATTATCCTCACGCTAAGAGCGCTGAGCGATAATTATCGCCGGGTGTTGCTGATATGCCCCTATGATCTTAACAGCATGTGAGGCAGAACCCTAACTTAGGCACTTGGCTGTTATAATCCTATTGGCTTCCAGAAATGCAAAATGTTGTCAGCTCACCCAGTATCATGGTCTGGGGAATTGAGTGGAAAAACAGTCCTGAAATCAAAAAAGGAAGGAGAGGAGTAGATCGGCTTAGCTTAGCTGTGGTGCCCATTTGACTGTTTTGATGGAGGCCGTAGCCTACCAGAGAGGGAAACAGAGACCTATTTCAGGTTAATCTGACATTTGGGGTACATTAGGCAATCTTATTGCTAGCACTAATTCACTTTGAACATTGACAAGAGAACGACTCTACCTAAGTTGCAACAGTTATGAGGTGGAAGAGTGACAGGTTTGACCATGACTCCAGCTGAGGTAGGGAAAGTGATGGACTTCGATCAAATGTCAGACATTTCACTGGTCCTCGTACTAGGCCCCACTGCTTGAATGAGCCATGGCAGAGGGATAAAACAACCTATCTGAGTGGCTTCTGAGTAGTTCTGTGTGCCTGGGAGTGTGTACCCTCAATGAACTGTACTGTGCTACCAAGGAATAGCCCTGCATCAGTTCATCGTGGCATTCAGGCCCCAAATTAAACAGTAAACGGTAGACCATACACCACACATGCACCTGTAGCCCAGTGAAAATACAGCATATATTACGCTTTTCCAGAACTCACAACAGCATTTCCTTCCTAACAACACTGCATAGACCACAACATGTTGGACAGTACTCTGCCCATCCAGCCAACACAGCTCCGACATTCCATATAGTTCGACTTTAAGGAGATTGCAACTGCATGCACAACATTAAACAACACTCACACAATTGCAACTGTATAAGGCAGCACATTGGGGTGCAATATTGTGCAGATACAAGAACTCACTAGACACACAACATCCAACAGAACACATTACAGACACCAAAGAAGAGCTGCACCCACCCACAAAGGCCATGGGCTGCATGGGTAGGGTGCCGAAGGTGCGCTGGGAACAGCAGGCCAGAGTGAAACTCCCATTGCACACTGCCAAAACTGACCTGCTGTGAGGGTGGCCTCCCACAGCAGGTTGAGTGCAGACCATGCTGCGGTCCAGGTCCTGTTTCCAATCCCCTCTATGCAGTGCCAAAGGCAAGGATTGGGTAGGAACGAGGGATTATGCGCAGGCCCTCGCGCCCAACCACATTGTGCATGACCAAAGGACATGCACTGCAGGCTTTGCCTCCCGTGGTTGATTGGGTGCATAGCCTGGCCGTAAATCAGGCCTTGTGCATAACTGGTAATAAACTACATCATACAAAAAAAGAAATTCCCTAGAAAAACATCAGCTACAAACTAACATGTTGAGTGGTACGAATTATAGCGTATGTTGTGTGTGTTGATAACCATATCTTATGAATTTCAGTGGTTTTGTCCCAATGGAGCAGTGTCTCTTAATTCCAGGTAGAGCTGGGGCAAAGCTGCTCATTAGTGAGGCCCTTGCAACAGCATGGTTGAGGGCTATGGCATGGGTAAATCTACTTTTGATTCTTGACCTCTTAGTTGGAGGAGAAAAGGAGACAGGCCTTTTGCCTGTTGGGAGAAGAGTTCAGAAAACAGGGCCCAGTATTGGCAGAAGTCAGTTTATTTTGAAGCATTGTGGAAATGGTAATTGTCATTTGTAATGAACAGGTTTAGGTGCAGGGTGTGCTTTTTGCCTATGATGCAAGGACATGAGTGTGACAAGCACGAGTGGCGCTGTAGGAATATGTCTCCTTTTTACGCATGCCTTCACTCTGCATTTAATTACAACGCGGTTGTTACAACGATTGCATTGTAACAAGGCATACCATTACCCCGCAAGTCGTAACAACGACTTGCGGAGGGCGGCGTTGGATGTTGGAATAGTATAATTTACTATTCCAACTCCAGTCTCTGCAGACAGTAGGGAAGGTGTTGGATTTTAAATCCAACACATTCTCCCCCTCCACAAGTCGTTGTTACGACTTACGGGGTAATGGTATGTGTTGTTACAATGCGGTCTTTGTAACAACAGCATTGTAATTGCATGTGGGGTGACGTTGTAAGGGCTGTTTACTGCGCTGTAGTCATAGCTGCCACAAGTACCATTAGCGTTGAGACCAGGTTTTATTTTTCCACTCAATCTGTCCCTATCCCTCAACTCATTTATGCCCTGCTCCTCTCTGATCATCTGCTTCTAGCTGGCAATGCTCCCTTGGTAAACACCTGCAGACATGGTTTGGACTTTGGCTACCATAGGGAAGTGCAAGGCTTACAATATTTTTATCAGGTAATTCTAGGTCACTCTCAGGCTCTCATTTTGATAGAGTCTGTGAGATACACAATAAGACGGGTGTGTTATGGCAGCTCTACAACTGTTCTGAAGGGTAGTGGAGAATAACATGGTGCAGCAGCCCTCTTCAGGCCACGGTGTCTGTTATGCCCTAACAGGCACCGTTAGGGGATACCAGGCACAAGGAGAAACACGTGTGGCATGGGGCTTTTTCGCATAGGCTGCTTTTCGAAAAACACCACCTTGCCAAATATGTGTCATGATGAACTTCTCATTTTTGCTAGTAATGTATAATAAGCATGCATTCACTTTAAAATATTATACCACACTTAAGATACATTTTAAACAGGAATGAGCTTCACATTACTGTGTATTCTGTCCAGTGACATGTAAAGATAAATGCAACTGTGTATAGCAATTCAACTCATTACTGCACAGCGAATACAGTGTACAGGATCTAACAATATCTCCAACTTTTACTGCTGTTAGTGCAGGATTTAAAAGCATGGATCAGTAGTAAAATACAGTGCAGCTTTTATTGTGCTGTCAAACTGCACCACCCAGATTTGTTACAGATGCTACAGCTTATTGCCATACAAACTTATGGCAGAACAAAATGCAAAAATTGCTATACAAACCTGAAGGTTCTGCTACTTTAACGATCCATGAAAACACTGGGGACTTGTTAAGGGTGCGCCATTAGCAAATGTACAGCAATCACAGTGCAAAAGCTCCGTCATCTTTGGAGCCTCAGTCTCAAGATAAGGCAATAGTCAGGGCCACTGGAACTATGCGATTGGGCAGCGATTTTTGCACAATTACAGATTTGGCGCATTTGCCACATAATTCACAATCAGCCGCTTAATCTGCAGATATTAACACAAATAAGATTTTGCTTCTAACTCAAAAGGTTAAAAAGTTCCTAAAAATGCAACAACATGGGGGCGTGGCTTGAGCCGCCACGAGATGGCCGCGTCTAGCTGAGGCACCGTGCATCGAACCATAAACTAAATCTACTTGAAAAGCGGGGCACATGTAGCTGTCTTTTCTGTCTAATTTAAGCTGCTTTTTGTCCATGTTTTCCCCGCCGCGCTCTCCTCAGGAGTTTTAGTAGCGCCCGCCATTTTGTTCGTTGCGGGATGCGGCGGTGATTCGAAGCACTCCTAATACTGCCTGGATTTTGGAAATGCTTCAACCCTCTTTAATAGCCAGCCATTAATGAATTTTTTACCAATTTTAGCTCGTTTTGATTCCTCTTTGTTGACTTTAAAACCTCTTAGCTCCAATTTGGTCATTAGAGACACCTCCAATTGGTCAGCACAGTGCTGAAGCGAAATTACAAGATAGAGGTTTTTGTCTAATTTTGCCTTTTAGCAGTTTTTATAGGTTTAACATTCCTTTCCTATATACTGCTTGTTTCTTGAGGCTTTGCTATATTAATACATATTTTTTCTTCATCTATATGGAGCCTCTCTCCTTCCTCAGTCAGAAGAGTGCCTCTGCCAATATGTCTTCCTTCCACAAGGACTCTACTACTGCTGCCTCTGAACGCCAAAAGAAGGAACCTAACTCCCCTACTAAATCTCCACTACCCATAACATTGGATGACCTCATGGAGGAGATAAAGCTTATAAAACTGTTTGTGATTGACACTAACGCTACTCTTCAGAGGCTAGAAGAAAAGTGTGCCAATTTAGATTTGAGAGTGTCAGCGGTGGACCAAAAGATCAGCTACATTCAGAATGTGATCCCTAAGGTTGCAGCTATGTCTAAAGAGATTGCTCTTCTCAAAATGCAAACGGAGGACTTGGAAAATCCGAATAGGCTTAATAACCTTAGAATTTATGGTATTCCTGGGGAGGGGGGGGAGGAGGAGGGGTTGGACATGCTCGCCTTTTTAAAATCACACATTCATAAAATTGTTGGTCTCAAGGATGGCACCACTCTTAATCTGCAACATGCCCATCTCACTGGACCTAAGCCTAGAGGTCCCCCCTCTACTTCGTCAGTCAACCACCCCAGAGGAATAATTGTTCTTTTTCTGGAGTACACTGAACAGTTAATGGTTCTCTCTGCGGCAAAGCAATGAAAGCAGATGTTGTGGTCTGGTCAAAGAGTTTTTTCTTTCTCAGGATGTGGCCCGTGCTACTGCTGCTCATCGCAAGAAGTTCCTTTCTTTTCGCCCTGCCCTTCGATCCATGAATGTTAGATGTGGTCTGGTGCACCCTTGCTATTTTAAAGTCACACATAAAGAAAGGACCTACTCATTTGATCGTCCTAAAGATCTAAGACAATTTATTTTTTGTCATAAAGGAGAAGAAATAGACTTTGGAAAAACTTGAGCATTGTATCCACCGCTATGCTTTAGTTTCTTTGGCCTAATCATCTCTCTTGAACCTTTTCCCCACTCTCTGCATCACTCCTCTACTTTTCGAGGTTTTAAACACAAGGCAATTGAAATCAAATTTACAGCTTATGAAGATGATATTATGCTATATATTTCCGATCCCCCTACCTCTTTGCCTGCCTTTACAGATCTCTTATCTTCTTTCGCCACCTTGTCTGGATACAAGATACATTTTTCTAAATCCGGAGTGCTTTCATTAAATAAATATTGTTTAAAAAGCATGTTTGATGGGACTGATTTCAAATAGAACTTCAATAGTATTACTTGCCTGGGAATTAATAATTTCTCTTCAATTGTGAGAACAGTTCAGCTTAATTTGGAAGATGCTCTATTAAAGGTCAATAATATGGCAGGAAAATGGTCCCCCTTATTTCTGTCATGGTGGGTTAGATTGGAAACAATCAAAATTATGATGCTCCCTGTTATCAACATCTATCTGTCCATGTTACCAGTGAAACTTCCATTCAAATGTTTTAAAACTCTTAATGGTGTTTTCAGTAGGTTTCTCTGGAATAGCCGGAAAACTCATATCTCTCTATCTTTCCTGTCTGCTCCTAAGGATCGGGGAGCTGTCCATTCTCCCTATTTTCACCAGTATCACTCCTCCTTTTTAATCCGTCAAGCGTTACCTTACTTGTCCTCTGCGGAAGAACCCCCCACATCGGTTTGGCATAGATTGGAGGAATCCTTGATTCATCCTTTCCCTTTTTCCTCGTTAGCCAATTTCACCTATCCTCCTCATTCATTTAATTCCCCCACCATTTCACAATTTATTTCAACCTTCAATCCGGTCATTCGCAAATCCCATACACCTCTACAAATGTTCCTAGACTCGCCTCTTTGGCATAACAAATCCATTACACTTTCTAATTGCACTATCTTTTGAAAAGATTGGGAG
This sequence comes from Triturus cristatus, assembly GCF_964204655.1. Taxonomy (NCBI): domain Eukaryota; kingdom Metazoa; phylum Chordata; class Amphibia; order Caudata; family Salamandridae; genus Triturus; species Triturus cristatus. The sequence continues at coordinate 751,326,807 of NC_140593.1, read as the reverse complement.
GCTAAAGGGTTCATTCAGGTTAAACATTTAATACATGGTACGCATTTTCTTTCTCCTCAGGAAGTTCAATCTAAATTTTGCCTGCCTGCCTCCTCACTTCTTAGGTACGACTCTTTAAGATTGCTGTTAACTAACCAGTTTTCTCTCCTCTCTGGATCTCCCCCTTCCGCATCAGACCCCATTTTAGAACCTTTATCCACCTCTCTTTCCTTTCGGGCCTCTCATATCTACAAATACCTTCATTTTTATTCTCCCAATCGCCCCAAGAGTAAAGTTGAACTTCTATGGGAATCCGATTTGCAGCGTACCCTTTCTATTTAAACATGGAACTCTATTTGGGCATGCATACACCATACCTATTGTACTGCTAGTACCACCCAAACTCTTTATTATTTCTATCAGAAGTTGTTTTTAACTCCATTATCTCTCTCCAAGTATAGTTCCGATTTATCCCCGAACTACTGGTCTTGTAAAAACACCCCCAGCACATTTCTACACTCCTTTTTTCTCTGACCTAGCATTATCTCGTTTTGGACCAAGGTATGTGAATCAATCTCCTCCATTTGATCTATCAATTTTCCCTTTGATATCTACTCCATATTTTTGGGTAGTAATTCTGCAAATTGGTTTGGTTCTCAAAGGGTGGGCATATTTGTGGATTTGTTAATGGCTATTGCCTTTCAGGCAATTACCTCTAATTGGAAAGATGCCACTAAGGTCTCTTTTTCTGCTTGGTGGAACCTTCTTTGCTATCACAACAGGCTGGATAGAGCATCTGCCATCACATCTCAGCAACTTCATCGAAAGGAAGCCTTCTGGTCTCCACTCACCAATTATTTATCCTCCTCTACATTATGTAACAAAGACAGTTCCTTTGTTTTTCAGCCGCCATGAGTATTATGTTCCATTTCTCCTATATAGTTCCTATAAGTCAATGTATGGTCCTTATTCTGTTATAAGAAATTGTATAGTGATTGTACCTTGATAGTCTTACATATGATATTTGGTAAGACGTTGATTTCTTTTTGCTCTTTTTGGTTGGTCTTTTCTTTTCTTTTCTTTTCTTCTCTTCTTCTTTTCTCTTTCTTTCTTTCCACTTCGAAAATTGTAAAACGCTATCTTGTTTTAAGATACAACCTTCCACGATTGCGTTCATCCTTTGGTTTTAGTTTTTTGACAATGGTAGTTATTTTACGTTCTCATTCCACCTCGCTATACATTTTGCTTGTTATTTTTTTGCAATTTCTCTACAACTGTTGTTGTAATGCTGTACCTGTGTTCTTATTTGCTTCAATGAGGCTCTTTAAACTTAAAAGAAAATGCAACAACACATGTTGCCGCACAGTGGTAGGCCCTTTGCAAAGCTGGACTGGTCACCTTTCTGTTGCTCATTGCAATATTTGGATGGTAAATTGGCACTACTGAGGTGCAAGCAATGCCAACAAAGCAGTTCTAAGTTTAAAAATTATGAAATAATGAAGTAATACTGTTAGAAACCGAGTATTCATTTGGCAGAGGTATACACCCTGTCCAAGTAGGGACCACAATCCTAGCTAGGGTAAGTCACCACACAATACTAACTTATCCTGTCATCAACCCCCCCCCCCCCCCCTCTCCCGGTAGCTTGGCATAGACCAGGCAGCAATATGTAAAGTATTTGTGTAATATCCCATACAACAAGACAGTAAATGAACTACAAAACAAGACTCCACACCAGGTTGGCAAGATAAAGAATCTTTATCTATGCAGGATAAAACCAAGAAGACAGAAATCCAATCAGGATATCACAAGTTATACCTCTGTACCGGAAAGGGTCAAAAGTCCGTACTTGACACCAAAGGACATCTTTTAGAGCTGTTATGGTAATCCTTTAAACATGAGGAGAAATAGAACAAATCTGCTTCGGGACTCAGCGAGTTCCTTTGTTTCAATACCTTCGGGGCGGCTGGGAGGGCATGCAGGCACGCTCAGGACGTTATGGGAAGGAGATGAGCACCGCGCTGACTTCTACAACTTGCCAGCGGCAACAGGCAAGCTCAGAATGGTGTGGAGCACCACGATCACTCTCTGACTTGCCAGAGGCAACAAGCATGCTCCAGACTGTGCAGTCAATGAGGTGAAGCACTGCACTCACTTCTCTGCATTTCCTGCGACAACTGACATGCTCAGAACAGTGATGGGATGAAGGGAAGCACCACACTCACTTCGACTAGGCAGCACCAACAGGCACTCTCAGAATGGTGTGGAGATTAAGTGAAGCACCATGTTCACTTCTCTGTTTTGCCAGCGGCACAGACACGCTCGGAGTGGTGCAGGGGCTGAAACGAAACACGTGGCCTTTGATGTCCCTGAGACCTCCAAGAGAACAGGGGGAAGCCGACAAGCCCTTGGAGATCACTTTTGGGGAGAAGGCAGAGTTCATCTCTCCTTCCACAGAGTAAGGGAGCAACAGGAGAACAACCAGGAAAGCAGTCATGTTGAGTCCTTGGTGCCACCCAAGAAGCAGCATGGCAGCACACAGAAAAGCAGTCCAGATGAGTCCTTTGGGCAGTACTGCAGTGCTTCTGGCAGAGTTTCAGTCTCCAGTGATCCAGAAGCGTCTGATTTCGGAGGGGTCAGGGACCTAGTACTTATACCCAAATGTGCCTTTGGTGTTGGGGGGGGGGGACTTAAAAGAGTAGTTTTGAAGTGCACCAGCAGCCCTTTCAAACCAGTCCTGTCTGCCAGGCTATCATCAGTCCTTTGTGTTGGGACAGGCCATCACACTTTTATGTGCCGGTGTGAGCCCCTCCCTCCTGTTTGCCCAGGCAGGGTCATCAGAATGCAGATGTATGCACATAGGTGCTCAGCCACACCTGGCCTTCCTGTGTTTGTGGCTGTCTGCGGGGGAATAAACAAAGGGGAATTATCACCCAGTCCAGATGTGTATTGGAGGCAGACTGCAGGCCCACAGAGCAAAGTTAAGAGCAGAGAAATATCCACTTTCTAAAACGGGCATTTCCACCATAGGAGTGTTAAATCCAATTTGACCAGCAAGGAGGATTTGTCATTACTATTCCAACCATACCAAACATGATAAAGCTACTCCTCTGGGATCGGAAATTACCACTTAAAAGTATATAAGGGAATTCTCAAAGCTAGTCTTTGAGAGGAGACGGCCTAACAGCAGTGAAAAAACGAAATAGGCTACTAGGACATGTAAAACATGCAAGTAAATGTCTCATCTTTTACTTACAAAGCACCCAGCCAATTGGATTACCAAGAACCTTCCTTAGCGGTTACCTATATGTAATAAAAAGGGGTTTTAAGGGTTAGCAAGTAGTTTGCAATCCCAAGTCACAGTGACAATAAGCTGCACACACAGGCCCTGCAATAGCAAGCCTGAGACTTGGTTAAGGGGCTACTTACGTGGGGGGCACAATCAGTGCTGCAGACCCACTAGTAGCATTTAATTTACAGCCCCTGGCCACATGTAGTGCACGTTTCTAGGAATTAATGCGTAAATTAAACATGCCTATTGGGTATGAACCAATGTTACTATGTTTTAGGAGAGAAAGCACAAGCACTTTAGTACTGATTAGCAGTGGTACAGGATACAGAGTCCTAAAACCAGCAAAAACGGGAACAGAAAAATGGAGGGATGGAGAAAGTCAGGCAAAAAGTTGGGGTAAGACCACCCTTAGGCTGTCAGGCCTATCAAACATGATTACAAAAAGTGCTGAATAATTTTCTTTTTCTTGACATATAATTTACATAAACTTTGCCGCATAATTTGGCCCTCTCCTTTGCATAATTCCAGTGGCCCTGACAATAGATGAGCCCAACCATCTGAACAGGAATTTGAGAGATTCATAGTATATTTCTCAATTACACTGCTAGGCCTTTCCACCACTTTTACACAGCCCACCACCATTTCCTCCTACTAAAGGCTAGGGTACCTAGGTATGCAAGGAACTATCAAAGAACTCTCACAGGTCTAGCATAACTTTGCTATCTCTTACAATGACAGGTGGACGAGAGAGTATTTTCAGATGATTTATTAAGTAGCAGGAATGGCCCCCGGTTGGCAACATCCCTTGCAGCAACAGTCGCTCTAACTTCCAGAACACACACGTTCTGGAAGTAGAAGCTGATAAGCATTCTATAGTTCTAAATAACACAAGCAATAACACTATCCCCATTTGGATTACCTCTTTTCAGCAACACTCTGCTGTACCGCATGACTTGAGTTTGGCTTCACCACTCCTTGTCAACATCTTCCCCAGCCTGTTCCGCACATCATCAATTTCTTCAATCTAACCATCGAGAACTACGTTGACCTACACACACGACTAAACGACTGCCTTCAGCTATTAGTTAATGGATGCTAAATAATCACCTTAAACTTGACTCTTCCAAAAAAGAGATCATAACTCGTGGAGAATGGAAGACTAACAGCCTACAGCCATGTGGCCACAGGAACTCAGTCTACCACCAGCAACATCAACTGAAGTAAGAAGTCAGGAGTTATCATGGACTCCAGAAAGTGAACCGATGTGCTTTCTACATCATGTGAACTCTCCAATGCGTTTTTCGTCATTTTTGTTATAAACAGAAGCTGCAGGCTACCATTGCACCTGTCACATCCTGTGTAAGATCTACACCCCATCTGAAGCAACTTATCAGTGGAAGCTCCTTCCTCAGTCAGGCAGTGAAATTATGGAAGTTTCTTTTCAAAAACACAAATGTTCAAGACCACATGAAAATTAAAAGCAAGGCAGCGAAGACTGATTCCTCCTCAACAGATGATGAAGAGTCACACAATCCAATTGATCATGATTCTTGTGGTAACCAGAGGTATTGGTTTGAGATTAACTCTGTGTCATACCTATCAAAGAACTGGAACCAAATCTCAAAAAAGGATGTCAGGAGTGCAATATACATAGCTATCTGTGACCTAACTTTGGTCCACTCAACCAAAACATGCAGCTACACATTGACAGCTGCACAATGAGGGAAGACACCTCCTATCACGTAAGATATCACAGCTCTTCCCACATAGACCACAATCAGTTCCAACACCTTCCAGCTGATACACCTCCTAATAAGCTTAACCTCCTATCTCACTGCTTGATTACTGTTTTTTGTTTTTACTTATTAGGAATTCTTACTCCTCTGCACACTGCTTGCATTGGTAGTCTCTTCACAGCTATCACTAAAGAGCACTTCCTGCACTTTGAGTTCCTTCTGGACACCATGGTGGCTAGCTGGAATAGGTCAGCTCCGATATGTTTATTAGAACAGTAAAATGGCAAAATAAGCCTGACTGGAGACATTTGTGATTTGCTTCCAGAGTGAGTCACACAGGCAGACCCGTCCTCTGGGCTAGGAACCTAACAAGCCCTGGGAAATGTTTTAATATTGGTTAAATTGCACCAAGCAAATACTGCAAGTGTGGCCAGCATTCCCCAGGTGAAATCTCCACAATTCACCTTTACTAACATCCAATGCCTGAATGTTACAGAGTAAAGTTAAGAAACTTATTGTTAAAGTTTTAATTCATATGGTTAAATCCTCCCTCCACCTCTTCATTCTCTTTACCAAAAACAAATAAAATATTTTAAAAACACTAGGAAGGGAACCATACTACTGAACCTCCGGGGATCTGGAAGCTTTCCTTATATCATCTCATATGCATAAATATTCAGTTAACATAGCAGCTTCCTACCTTTTGCGTTGCAGTTTCCTGTCGACATTTCTTGCTGGAGAGGCACACTTGTCCTCTGACACCCCCTCACCACACATAAGTCATGCACAATGATTAATTTGCAAAACAAATATAATTTAAAAATATGGAAGTCCCTAAACTGTTTATTTTGAGGACGTAGCCTACTTCCACCACTGACAGCACCCACTTCCACCACTGGCAGCACCCACTTACACCACTGGTTCCATCTACCGTCTGCATGGACAATGCCCAAGGCTGAACTGCACTAATCTAAACCAGCGAACTTGTCTTCCTCAAGCAGGGCATTCCCCTCCCTCTGCCAAATCTACAAATGGGGTCATATAGTTCCCTTTACAGCCTATTTTATGTTAACATTTGCTAAAACCGAAAGGCAGTGAAAGGCTACCAATGCCTGTGGAAGGCAATCCGTGTCGGTGAACGTCAGTCAGGGGCTCTCATTGACTGTGATGATGCATAAAATATCTGGCAGTCAGAGGCATTGAAAAGTTGCTAGTACCTATGGCAAGCCACCTATTGTCACTCATTTTCATTATGCTGTGAGTACCAGACAATGTCAGTATTACTGCAACGTGTTCAGTAGTAGTCAGTATCCAAGACATTCTGTGAGTGGCAATGAGTGGCTGCTGGTCTGGCGGGAGGCTGTCATTGACAGTCATTGAGTAGTAGCTTATACTTTCATGAATTAACATTACACTGAGGTGGTCAGTCAGTGGCTGTGATAATAAATGAGGAGTTACTAATGCGTGTGGGAGGCAGTGAGCGATTGAGTGTAAGGTATTGCCCACATTTTTTAATAAATGCATTTGTTTGATGTGTGGCTGTAAGAGGAAGCGAGCGGGTTAATGCCAATGCACGTGCCTTAGGGTGTCATGTAGCCATTGTCAGACAGAGCCTGTGAGAAGTAGTTAGTGGCTGTAAGAGTCAACAGGTTTGATCAGACGTATAAGAAACTACTCCAGCTTGTGAAAGCCACTTAAAGGGTCTGGAAGAGAGGGCATTAGTCAAACGATAGCTTTGATGGTCTCTAGCTGACCGTCAGCAGCTGTAAAGTGCGTCAATGGCTGGGAAGGCGATGTTTGGCTACCTCTTCAGTGGTGATGTGAGTACATTAGAAAGTGCTAAGCAGGCCTGGTACTCTTTGTGTGTAGGCAGTGTCGTGTTTGGAAGTAGCAGGATGCATAAAAAGAGTTTTTAGTTTTTGCCTGCTTTTAGCAATCTGTTTTCAAAAGACCTCTTGTGGACCATACCAAACACTTACCTTAGACATTGTGTCAGCCAATTGCTTATCATTGGTTCGCTTTCTTGTTTTTTTCTCATTTGCTTGCTTCTTTTTTAATACCTTCCTCTTCTCGTGGTTGTTTCTGCCTTGGAGCATAGTCTCTTTACCATACTTTTGAGCAGATGATTTGTATCCTTCCACTGCTTACATTGAGGGTTCTCCTTGTTAGGTCGAGCCTAGCGGCAGCGCGCATGCACTACTCACTCTGCGAGGCATGCTGTAATAGAGTATGCAGTGGAAGCCACGCCGACTCCCCATCCATATTTGTCATTGGCTTGTGTCATTGTCCTTCTTAAATGCTGGCTTCTGATTCGTTAAAAGGCTTGTTAGTTCCTCCTTGGTACCGCCTTGTCTGCATTTGTTACTGCCCATAACGACTGGACCTTTTAATTGGCTTGTTACATGGTCTGCATTATAAGTGGGTGAGCACTATTTTGTTTATTGACACTGATGGGGACAATGGCGGCTGCTTTTTTTGTATTTGCATGCTGAAAGCGGCACCCACTTTAGGGACACCGCACTCAGTTTAAATTTTATTTTTAAAACTATGATGTTGAGCGCGGCGTCCGCCTCAGGGCCACCACGCTCTGTTTAATTTAATTAAACTATAATACTGAGCGCGGTGCCCGCTTCAGGGTCAATGGGCTCAGTTTTTAAAAAAACTTTAATACTGAGCGCATCGCCCGCTTCAGGGACACCGCGCTCGGTTGCATTTTTTTTTTTTTACTTTAATAATGAGCACGGCACCCGCTTCAGGGACACTGCGCTCATTCTCTGTTTTTAAAAAAATGTTTAAAATGAGCGCAGGGCCTGCTTCATAGATACCACGCTCTGCAATACACGGGGTATTGCTTTTGCAAAACTTTATGCTATTGGCATTGTAAATGACAATGCCTTTTAATTGTTTATAAAACCCATTGCCATTTACAATGCCAATAGCCCAAAAACTCGCAATTGCGAGACCTATTACATTGTAAATGTCTGTTTTCTTTTTCATTCAGCACTGCATGAGAGTACATGTGCTTTCCTGCCTTGCTCCTCATGTACTGCTCTTCCTCTCAAATACCCCTGTGCTCTAAATGTTGCTTCACATACCTCACAGCTTTTCGGTAATGAGTTTAAGCTATTGGCATTGTAAATGACAATGCCTTTTATTTTATGTTTTAAAAACAAAAACAAAAATAAAAGGCATTGTTATTTGCAATGTCAATAGCTGAAACTCACGCAAATGCGAGACCTATTGCATTGCAAATGCTTGTTAGATTAGTGAGTAGAAACGCTCCCTTTTGGCCTGCAGGGCAAATTAAATAAATAAACAAGCGCAGCCGCTAAAGTGAAAGCGGACCGTGCTGCAAATAAAAAGAAAATAGTGCTCACCGACTTATGAAGGAGACCATGTAACGCCACTAGTAAAAGATCCAGTCCTCATGGGAGGTGACAAATGGTGACAGGGCGGTAACAAGGAGGGACTAACAAGCCTCATTATCAATCAGAAACTAACATTTACCAAGGACAATGACACCAGCCAATCAAAAATATGGGCATAGAAAAGGCGAGGCTTTCACAGCATACTCGACTACTGCATGCCTCACAGAGTGAGCAGGGCATGCGCGTTGCCGCTAGGCTCGACCTAAAAACACATTTCAAGGTATATTTTTGCAAGGGTTTGAATAAATAGAAGACTTTACAATTTTTTATTTTTTTTATCTCCTGTATTATACATATTACATGATAGCACAGCCTTTGGCACACAGGATTTCATGGCTCAGGGGAGACGCTGGCTGGTGCTCTTACCCAGCTGGTATTTGGGGCAGATGCACTTAGCATGACTGAAAACGAGATGTCTTTTCTCATAAAGGCACATAAATCTGCTCCCAGGTCTACTGCAGAGGACCAAGGGCCTCATGTAGGTAGCCAAATACCGGTCGGTAACGGCCGATATTCGGTAAATATGCCGTTACCGACCGGTATTCAGACAAGTGAGATGTAGGAGTCCAAAAACCACTTTTCGGTAAATATGAGGCGGTAAATACCGATTCATATTTACCGAATTCCAAAATACCGAATCAGAGTTACCGAATACATAATTAACGATTCGGTAAACATGAAGTGGTAAATATGAAGTGGTAAAAATTAAAATGACATGTAGGAGCACTCGGTAATTAAGAAATCCAGGAAAATCGGTAAATAAGAGTCGGTAATTAACACGGATTGAAAGCAGGTGGTAACCATCAACAGTGCAGATAAGCAATCCCAAAATGCAACAGCGTGGACAACATGGCCGCTATGTACGTCATTGCAAGGCGCCTACGTCTACAGGCAGCAGGACTGAGGGTGTGGAGACGGGAGGAACAAATCTACAGACAGCGCATCACACTATTCCAGCTGACTGATGCAGAGATACATGAGAGGTACAGGCTACACCCCGAAACCATCATGGACTTAATCAGGGACCTACACCCACTCCTGGACCATCCAATAAGAAGGGCGCACGCCATACCCCCACATGTGCAGGTGCTCTGCAGCCTACATCTGTTGGCATCCGGCAGTTATCAGGTGGTGATAGCTGCGGTGGGTGGGGTGTCCCAGAGTTGCCTGTCACGTTTCTTCAGGAAGTTCCTGGGTGCCATGATGCAGAGAATGCACCACTACATCAGCTTCCCAAACACACAGGCTGCACTGCAGAAAACAAAAACAGACTTATATCACATGGCACAGTTCCCCCATGTCATCGGCTGTATTGATGGTACACACATCCCAATCTGTCCACCAGCTGACACAGAGCACATCTACAGGAACAGGAAGTCCACCCACTCCATCAATGTGCAGGTGATCTGTGATGCAGGGAACATCATCACAGACATTGTTGCAAAGTTTCCTGGGAGCACCCACGACTCTTACATCTTCCAGAATAGTGGGATCTACACACGACTGAGTGCCGGAGAATTCGGAGAGGGATACCTGCTAGGTAAGTAACAGTGACGCCCCTTGAAACCTGCAAATCATAGTGTATAGAGGCATGTCACTGATGGTTCCCTTTTACTCATCCAGGCGACAGTGCATATGCATGCCGTTCATTCATCCTCACTCCCTACCTACACCCAGCAACCCAGAGTGAGAGACGATACAACGTGGCACACAAAACAACACGCAATGTGGTGGAGCGCACGTTTGGACTACTGAAGAGCAGGTTCCGCTGCCTGCACAAGAGCGGAGGCGCACGCCAGTACAAACCCATCACCTGCTGCAAGATCATTGCCACTTGTGCAATGCTGCACAACCTTGCCACGAAAAAAGGTACAGACGTGGAACTAACATATTTTGAGGACAACGAGGATGAGTCAGGCCAGCCAGAGGGCAACGCAGCTAGAGTGCCAACTGCAATCGATGGGAGAGAGAGACGGGCAGAGATCACATGCAACTATTTCTGAGTAAGTGAGGGGACACAGCGAGTTGTGAGAAGTCATGACGTAGTTTTAATGTGGCACCACGCCATGAACACATGAACAGGCCAATCTGGCAATATACCATCTATACAAGGAGTATGTCCAGGGTTACGTCACCCAATGGGAAGTGGCTAAGCAGGGCTACATCAATGTTTGCGCATACGCGCTGCAGTGGTGGATTGCACGGCCTGTGAATCCTCACTAGAGCCAACCCCAAGCCGCCTGCTGCTCCTGCGTGCTTCTGGGACGGGGGGTGTGATGCTGCTGCTGGTGTCGATGCTCTCCGCAGCATCCCCTGCAGCAGTTGTCGACGCCTGACTAGTCAATAGCACCCCTAGTGCACTTGTCACCTGCACCATCCCCCGAGACAGGTCGCTGCAGCACTGTGTTAGGCCCTCCTGCATCGTCACAGAGCGCCGGCACAGTAGAGAAGTCGCAGTTGCCAGACGGTTGAGTGCCCTGCTGGTAGTGTCCCTTCTCTGGCGTTCCCGGCGCCGTGCTTCGATGTCAGCATCTAATTTGCTGCACAACTGCTGGATTGACTGGGACATGTCCCGAATGCCCGCAGCCATGCCGCTAATGTTATTGTCCATGTTGACTAATGTTGTCTTCATCACCCGCATGTGCCTCTGGACTGACATGACTGCCTTGGATTGCAGGCGCTGTTGTTTCAACATTTGGACCTCGAGCCCCAAGAAGACACCATGGCCGTCAGTGGGTGCTGGTGGACTCTGGACACGCGACCTGCGGCGCCCTCTTGCTCCCGTCTGTGCTGCCTGTGAGGTGTGGGGCACAGTGGCATGGCTCCCTTCCTGGGGCCCGGTGCGGTCTTCTGGGCCCATGCTGTCGTCTGACGAGGTGTCTAAGGCTCGTAGCCTGGCTGCTGGACGCCTCCTCATTCTCACACCTGCAAGCGGAGATGTGGCCGGTGATTCGAACATGAGTGGCGATGCTGGCTCTGGTTGTGGTGATGCTGGCTCTCGGTGAGGTGATGCTGGCTCTGGGTGCGGCGAGGCTGGCTGTGTTGGTGGTGCGGCTGCCAGTGGGCCTGCTCCCTGGTCTGAACTTGTGCTGGCTGGAGGTGATATTTGTGGCCGGTGTGCCGTCTCTCCTGCAGCATGCCCTGTCCTGCATGATGTCACATCTGTGGACAGAAATACAACATTGGCTCAGTGTCCCCGAAGGGCTGCATTGCAAGCGTCACAATAAATCATTTCACATTCCAATATGTCCTCTGTCTCCTTGTGCCTCGAGTGCGTGACATGCCTTGTTGCCCTGTAACATTTACGTCATGGTTAGTGTTGCCCTGACTACATCTCCCGGAATGCATTGCCTGTCTGCACTGACACGTGTGGACTGCAGTGTGATTCTCGTTTCACAATGGGGGATGTGGGATAGGGGTAGGGGGGGCTACATTGCTGTGCTTTCGTCTTACCTTGGTGTGTTGCGGCTCTGGCAGAGCTGTCGGCGTCCCCAAGGCCCACGACGCTCTCCTGCTCGATTGTGGCCGCCACCAGCTCCTCCAGTTCGGTGAGGGCAGGTGCCCTGTTGGTTCCACCTCCGGTCTGGCTGGCCTCCTTCTGGATGTCGCCCATCTTCCTCTTGGTTACAATCCTCAGGTCATACCAGCGCTTTTTGAGGACCTCAATGTCCCTGTGGGTCACTCCCACAGCATTGACCTGCGCCTGGATGGCCAGCCATATGTTGCGCTTTTCAGCCTCAGGCACTTGCAGGGATTGCCTTCCAAACAGCTTCTGGTGCTGCTTCACCACCTCCTCCACCAGCACCTGGAGTTCCTTGGGGCTGAATTTCAGCTTCCTCCTCCTTTCCCCTCCGTCTCTCTGTGTTCTCTGGCTGGACATGCTGTTCGTTTACCCGCTCGCACATGCAACGGCTCCCTGCCTCTCCTCTGCACTCCAAGCCTCTCCAGGGTCGGCTAATTATGTACACCTGCCTGGGTGTGGCCACTTCGGCTAATTATGTACACCTGCCTGGGTGTGGGCACTTCCTGGTTGGGTGGGCTGTCGTTGCACAGGATTAGCTGTTTCGTCAAGTCATGTGATTTTATTTACCGAATCCGTACATACCGATTCGGTATTTTCCGATTCGGTAAATACCACCTCGGTATTTTCCGATTCGGTAAATACCACCTCGGTATTTACCGGTTCGGTGAATTCCGATTCGTGATTACCGAATGTTACCGAATCGGTAACTGTTACCGAATTTTTACCTACATATAACTTACCGATTCTAATTTACCGATTCGGTACGGCTCGGTATTTAAGAACCGGTAAAATTTATTTACCTACATGAGGCCCCAAATGTCTAAAACATTTGTGTCAGCTGTGCATCCTGTCGAGAGTTAACTAAGACTTGGCAAGTGTTTTAACTCAAATTCTGACACTTATTACTCCAAAATTCTGTTCTAATGTTCCTGAATTAAAAACATTTTGAAAATAAATCATGTAATTTATAAAGATGAAAAACATTGAATTCAAAGTACAGTTTTGAAATAGCTTAAGATATGTGTTTGCTTTTCTTCCAGTAATTGAAAATGTCTTTTGTTTTAACGTTTTTTACACAGCGCTTTACAAGAAATCTTTGTTAAAGTCAACAGCTTGGTACTCACATTAGAAAGGCAAGACCTATGGGTTTTGCTAATGGCTGTCGTATTAGTAAAGAGCTGCTTTGCCAGAAGCTTGAAAAGCAAGTAGGTAGTATAGTACCAAGCCCTGTTGTAGGTAAAGCATTTTGACATCTGAGGGAATACTACTCACTGCCACAATGCATCTTTCTCAAGGTTAGCCAGGCGAAGACCTAGACAATATGACCTACAACAGTTAATGTGCTGCCCCCAGGGCAGCCATGAACTCACAGCTGCCCTGTCCAAAGGCTGGGGATTGGTGTAGGACGTAGCAGCTGGTCAGTCTTTCCTGGGGGGTGCAACATAGCCCGGTGTTCAAAGGCGGACACAGATGCCGCTTGAGACGGGTATAATCAGTGACTGCACCTACCTGCTATGGAATGTCTGTGGTGAGGGGGGTCCATGGCACTCCCTTACTCTTTTTCAAGGGGTGCCCTCACTGTGTGCCTCCTGACCACTGCTTTGCTTTTGCATCCACATCTATAATGTGGCGCAGGCACAGAGGAAAAGTTTTCCCCCCATTTGAATAGGCCATGCACCCACGCAAATGAGGAAACATTCCTTAGGTTTGCGCCTGAACTATATGTGTGCTTGTACGATGGTAGGACAAGTGTCTGCAGCCACCTCTGTAAAACCAAATTACTCAGAGGGTGCAGAAAGCGGGTGCCAATGCCTGTTGCACCCCTGGAGCACTTTATGGAATTTGGCCACTCGTGTTGGCATTTCTATATTAATAACCCTACCTATGCTCGGAACCATACCCTGCGGTACGACTCAAATCACTGTGCAGTACAAAGTGCAACTGGGAGTGGTAGATTGTTTAAGTAAAATACAGTGGGGGCACTTGTTTTCAAATTGAACTGATTCTCATGAACTGCATTTGTATAAAACTGTATCTGTACTTGGCACTGGGAAGTTGTGTATAACATTGCAACAATACTGTATGGAGGAGGCCACGACTATGAGATGCTTAAAAATTGCACTATACCCATACTTTGGGGGTATATATGGCAGTAATGTGAATGCATGATACAGGGCACCGTGTAGTGGAGGATGGTACATGTAGGGCAAAACCTTTGATCATTTTAGACAAAGACACAATGAGTATCGTTGAGTTGGGTAATCATAGAACCTATGAACCTTCTGCTATTAGAGTCATAAAAACATTTTACAAGGACTATAAGTGCAATGGATCATAGTACAACAGAGCTTTGATGCTAGGACTGGATGTGTCTTATACTTGACTTGGCACAAATTGAAAGTAGTGCCCTCCGAAAATGTATTTCTCATACTACAACATAAGCGATTGCAATGGACGGGAAGGCATGACCTTTACAAATACTGTGTTAGTAAATGCCTCACTCTGTAAGGTTTGGACTGATGATGCTGGTTTTTTGACTCTAAGAGTGCATTGAGGCCTGCAAATCTGACATCAGTGCCAGTGCTTTGACCCTTAAGTGTATCGTTAGATTTGCTAAACCCAATTTGCATAACTTTTCTTACTTACAAGTCCCTTGTAAATGGTACCAGTGGGCCTGTAAAGCAAAGTGTCCCACCAGGGCTGCAGCATACATTGGCCACCCTGGATGTGACATTGTGAAAACATGTCTCCCTGTCTCCCACTGCAGACTAGCAGAACAATTGTAAATTGCTGACTCGACTTTGTCATTTAAACTAATGGCAATGTCCAAACCTCCCTATTTAATATATTTAAGTCACATTAAACAGGTCTATTGAGTTTGTGAGATAGAGTGCTGTATGTATGTCTTTAAAGTAAAAGCTGTGAATTGTTATTTTTTCTGAGGAAGGTCTGGTAGCCTCATTAGCAAGGGCAGGGTTACACACTGACCACTCGGCTGTGCTACCTTCTGAATGGGACTACTACAATTGGTACTCCAAGGGTTCAATTAATCATCACATTAAAACCGACTTAATGCTCAAGTCAAATTTAATGCAACACTTAAGTAAATGCAACTTTTAGAAAGTTGCCACTCTGTTGTCCACATTTTCCAGTTGCCACAAGCAGATGCTGGCCACAGGACAGCCTTCTGGGGAGAAGTGTGAGTGACTCCCAGGAGCAAGAAACATAGAGAGCTGCCACTGGGAGAGGTGTCCCAGGCAGGAGGCCACACACAGTGTCAGCCGAAAAGGTGAACTTCAAGGGTGAAGCAGACTTTGAAGAGCAATGGTGGACACACACAAGAGGGGCTGTTTTTTGCTGAGGTAGATGAGCTGGTGTTGGGGTCAGAGAGGGGATACCAGTTGTCAAACTGTTTTTTTTTCCATGGGCGTGTGGCCCACAGGAAGTCACACATCTAGGATTAGGATGGGCCACCAAGTTCCACGCACTGAGAGAAGGGTCTGCCATTTTGGGAATGGACATAATAGTAGACTACAGATAGCTAGATGCCACCCTTCTCAGGAAGCTGTCCTCAGGCGGGAAAGCTCTTATTAGCCCATTTGTTAGTGACCACCACATCCATCAATGGCATTTTCTGGGCAAACATATGGCCCGAGTACCCATATGCAAATCAGTCAGTCTTGACCCTGCTCCAATACAAATAGTCCAGGCTAAATTGCCCCACCATCTACAAAGTCTACATGGCCCCCCTCACAACCATTGTCAGAAACCACGGGCTCAACATCGCCTCCTACGCCGATGACACCCAATTCATCCTCTCTGTTATTTAGTTTAGTTTCGTTTTCTAACACGTGCAGCTCCTCCAAGGAGTGTCCCGGCGCGAGCACAGAGGGACTGAGATGCTCGTCCATACTAAACAAAGAGATGGGTTTTTTACATTTTTTTTAAAGCCACAAGATCTTCAATGTTGCTAAGCGCAAACGGAAGAGCGTTCCAGGCGTGGGCCACCATAACGGTGAGGGAACAGCCACCAAGCCTGTGCCGATAAAAACGGGGAACCTTTGCCAGGAGAAGAGCGGAGGAGCCTAGCAGTCTCCCTGGAACATAAAAAGAGAAACGTTTCTGCAAATAAGTTGGCCCAAGGCCATGCAGAGCACGATGGGCGATGGTAATAGATTTAGATTTCACCCGGGCCGCCATGGGAAACCAGTGAAAAGAGCGAAGATAACCTCGCACACTACTTCTTAAGGGGATCTCTAACAAGGGCCGAGCCGCCGCATTTTGCACTACTTGGAGTTTATTAAGGGAATATGCCGGAATCCCTACATAAAGAGCATTAGCATAATCCAGGTGGGAAAGAATGAGCGTGCAGACTACTGTCTCTTTCCTCGCCCGTGGAAGAAGTGGAAGAAATCTTCTCAAGATTTTGAGGAGGCCAAAGCAGCACCCTGAAAGTCTCTTGACTTGGATGGCAAAAGATATATTATCCTCAAATCAAACTCCCAGATTCTTAGCAGTGCTACTGCTAGAAGACGGTGGCAAGAACTCAGAAGGCCAGATCAGGTCTCTAAAACCAGGGGGAAAATTACCATACATGAGTATCTCCGACTTGTCTTCACTACATTTTAATTGGGCACCCGCAAGCCACTTAAATACCGAAGACAGGCAGAATTGAACAGACGCCACAGATTTCTCATCCTTTATCCAGGTGAAAAGTAACTGGGTATCTTCAGCATAGGCGATCAACTTCGCCCCCAGAGCCTCAGCCAGTACGACTAAAGGGGTAAGATAGCTATTAAACAAGAGGGGGCTTTGGGACGACCCCTGTGGTACCCCAGTAGTAACCGGCAGGGGGTTAGACGCTGCCAGTGGTAACCAGACTTGTTGCACCTGACCCTCCAGAAAGGACCTAATCCAGCCCCAGGCCGACCCTGATACACCAATCTCCGCGAGTCGTTCAAGCAACAAAGAATGAGGAACCGTGTCAAATGCAGCCGGCATGTCACATCAAGGCACTCTCGAATGGCCTCAGACACTTCCACCAAAGCCAATTCGGTACAGTAAGAGGACCAAAAGCCCAACTGAGCTGGGTGCAAGATGTCCGCCCTCTCCACAAACTCAGTCAGCTGTCTATTCACTACCTTCTCACAGACCTTGGTGAGACTTGGTAGAAGAGAAATGGGCCTATGATTCCCAGGAATCAAGGGATCGAGGAAAGGCTTTTTTAATAAAGGGAGAATTTTAGCCTGCTTCCAGTCGTCTGGGACTCGGGCTTCGCGCAGAGAGTAATTTATAATGTTGTTCACCTCAGGATTAATAACCTCCGCCACTGCCGCCATTAATCTGGCAGGGCAGGGGTCAGCAGGCGAGCCGGATTTTAATCCCTTCAGAATTTTCAAGGTACTAGGCAAATCAACCGGGGAAAAGTTACCCAGAGAGTGTCTAGGGAATGTGGGAACAGAGGCAGATGACAGAGGATTAGGTGGACACAGTATAAAGCTTGCTTGAATCACTCAGATTTTGTCCATAAAAAAATTAGACAGCGTGTCACACCAGGCATCTGTGGCTGAAAGAGAGCTTGATTGTGCTGTGGGTGACATAAAACTCTGTACGATTGCAAAGATTTCCTTTGAGTTGTTTTGTGCCTGATCAATACGGACAGCATAATAGTCCTTTTTAGATTGAGAGATAGCAGCGTAATAAACTTTCTGTCTCCGTCTAAAAATACCCTTTGCCACCAGGCAATACTCGCTGAGACGCCAAGAGCGTTCCAGTTATTTGCAGTCATGTTTTAATGAGGTCAGCTCAGCGGTATACCACGATTTAGAAGGAGTCTCCCTGGTGCGCCTAGCCGAGGTAGGGAATAGCAATGGTAGTCATAGTAGACAAAACCCAGTTGGTAAAAGCCAGGAGGCTCCCTTCCAAATCCTGTGGAAGTGCCGGCCTACGGGCGGTCAGGGCCATTGCAAATTTGGAAGGCTCAATTCTTTTAAATGTTGATTTACGGAAGGCAGGGATAGGCATACTAGCTGAAGCCACCTCCCAGGAGAAGATGGTCAGCTGATGATCGGACCAGGAAACTGGAAGGGGGTCATCAGCTATGATGGAAAAGTCAGAGCAGACTTGTTCGAGAATATGGCCCCTTTGATGGGTCGGCCGATTGACCCATTGAGAAAGATGAACGAGCTGGAGAGTATCAAAGAACTCCAATGAATCCTAAGAGTCCATCTGATTAAACATGTATGTTAAGATCGCCCAATATCAAACAGTTGGAAAAGCGCAGAGCCCGTGAGGTCGCTTCCTCGCCCCATGATTGAAGAAAGGCCTTCGCAGGGCCGGGGGTCGATAAATCAAAGAACCCCCCAGTGTGAAATGGGCCGAAAAGCAAATGCTAAAGTCAAGAGCTTCACTCTCACCCCAGGCACTAGAATCACACTTAAGAAGATCCCACTTATCTTTAAACATGATAGCCACCCCACCCACACTTCCCTCCATGCGGTCCACTCTACATATCTTATAACCCCCGGGAGTGGCCAATGAAATAATAGGATCGGAGGAACTGTCCAACCAGGTCTCCGTAATAAGCAAAAGATCCAGTGAATTGTCGGACAGCAACTCAAACACATCCAGGTAATGTTTTCATAACCAAGGAACCCAACATCACCAGGAACAACTTCCAGAAAAAGATGACAGCCATCGCAACCTGGATGAAGAATAATTGCCTGAAACTCAACTCATAGAAAACAGAAGTCCTCATCCTCGGCTCCACCCCCTCCGCAATGGGACAACACCTGGTGGCCCAATGCCCTCGGAAACCCACCCACCCCGACAGACCATTCATGCAACCTCGGTATCATACTGGACACATCGCTCACTATGAATCGCTAGATCAACGCTGTCTCCTCCGCATGCTTCAACACCCTCCGCATACTACGCAAAATATTCAAATGGATACCCCTCGACTCCAGGAAACCGATCACTCATGCCCGCATCACCAGCAGACTCGACTACGGCATCGCCCTCTATGCCGGAATCAACAAAAAACTCCTCTGCAAAGTCCAGACAGTCCAGAACGCCGCAGCCAGACATCTTCGATATCCCACAGTGCAACCACATCACCCAAAACCTCTGCAACCTCCACTGGCTCCCTGTCAAAAGAAGAATAACTTTCAAGCTGCTCACACACGCCTGCAAGGCCCTTCACAACATCGCACCACAATTCCTCAACAACCGCCTCTCCTTCCATAGCCCCAAGTGAAACCTCTGCTCAGCCGACCTTGCTCTAGCCACTGCCCCACCCTTCTACAAGAACAGAGTGGGTTAAAGGTCCTTCCTCTACCTCGCAGCCAAGAACGGAAACAACCCCCCCCCTTCACCTACGGCGAAATTCAACACTGAACCAATTCAGGAAGGACCTCAAGAACTGGCTCTTTGAATGATCTTATAGGAGCTGCTCACACCCCCACCCCAGCGCCTTGAGACCCAAACGGGTGAGTAGTGCGCTCTACAAACTCTGATTGATTAAATGAAAATAGGCATCATCTTGTGCTATCTGCACATATATTCATTAATGCGGGATATTAGTGTATAGCTGATACACAATATTGAGTCTTTCCCTGGTTTGCGAGATGAGAGCACTATTGGAGACTGATTTGGCTTCCAGTGATTTTAGCTTCCTTGTATGCTTCAAGTAGTATTATTGTTTAGTTTATATACTTTTGCGGGAATCCATCCTAATCAGGAGACTTATTGTAGGGTAGATCAGACATTGCTGATGTAATTTCTTTTGTTAAGATTTCCCCTTTCAACAGGGACCTGTCTTCATCAGTAAGCCTTGGGAGGTTGAGACAAACAACATAAATCCTTTGCTCTCTCTGGACTGTGTGGCATCTGAGGCTCCAAATTACTTCAGAACTCTGGTGTGTTGGCCCTGTGGGTTTTTCTGTATGTCCCTAGGCAGATATTCAGGTCCCATGCTGCAGCTCATGGAGTGAGGTTTTAGAAGACACTGCACTCTTACCGCAGTCCAAGTTTTAGAATCTCAACATTGGGATAAGGGCTTTTGGATCGCCATGCAAGACTTGCTAGTTTTTCTGTTGCTAAAGGAGGCACTGTATCAATCAATCCAGGTAGAAGCTAATGTGAGTGTAGAAATGGATGGTTTATTGAGAACCTTCAGCACAAGATAATTCATCCACCCGCTATACCCAGTAAGCAGCAACAGATGTTTACAAGAACCTTCAATCTTAGACCATAACATTACACTCCACAATTTTCCTTCTAGATCACAGTATGAATCTCAACCCAAAACTGGTTATTTGCTAGTGGAGAGCACAAAAGAGTGAGCTCACGCCAGAGCTCCAAGTAAGGAATTCTTGCTCACAGCTAAACTAATCTGCTACATATAGTTTCACTGCATTGTTTGATCCTGGCATCGGGAAATTCTATGAATGCTTTGATGTCTCACAGGGAACCTGGAGAAGGAGTTCTTCTACGGTGCAACTGTGGGCTTAATAACTTTGTCTAAATTTGGCCCGATCTGTATTTAGGAGATTGGACGCTTTCATGTGATCTAGAGACCCATCAAGAAGGAACACTTGAGGTTTGCAATAGGGAGTTGGCACTACTAGCTCAACATTTTATGTTGGCAGTATACTTTATCCATCATAACTCCTACCCCACCAATCTAATCCTGCTTCAATTATAAAATGATTAGCAATACCATCTATGGTTCTTAAGAAAACTATCAAATAATCCCAGTGCCATCTGACACCTGAGTTTTTTTCACATTTCTTTTTGATTCCTGTAAATGTTTTGTATTGTATATTTCCCTTTACCAATTAAAATTTCTGAAAGCCATCAATTTCAAATGAGTAACAATTGTACATCACACAAAAAATGCATGTATGCACCCTGTCATTACACTTATTTGTAATTTCCTCATCTGAATTTCGAAGTCAAACTCAATGACCAAGCCTCCATGCTCTCAACACAGGACCTCAAACCTTCGCCCCCTCTTGCTGCCTACAACTCTCTTGCTCCATCGACTTTTGTTTGCCCTCATAGATACTTTTGCCCATCTCGGACTGCTTAGGTCCACCCGCTCTCAGGCCTAAACCACTCTGCCACTCCAACTTACACCATAACCTATTTCTGCTCTCTCACCAGCCCATAAATTCTATCCCATCCGTCATCTTACCCGGTATCCACTCCGACACCCTCATTTACTGTCACACATACTTCACTCCCGTAATATTAATAACCTTCACGTATAACATTAACGCTCTTACTATTTGAAAAATCTAAAGAAAAGCCACTAGCTGCCATTGTCTGCAAAGTACAAGAATGAATACCTTTTAGAATTCAGAACCTGCTCTTCCCTGCACACGTATTCATTTTATTTCCCACTTTTTCGGGTGAGATTAGTCTCATTACATTTACACGGTACTTGGAGCTGGCCTGGTGACTGCTTTAGAGCCACATCAAACTAACCTACATGAGACACTTTCACATCCTAGTATTTTGGAATGTAATACAAGGTTCCAGACCTGGACTGGCCTACAGTGACGCTGAAAGTCAGTAATGTATCAAGCTCTGCTTAACATGCCGCAGACTGGGTCTTCCCCAGCAGACTTCGAGTATACCTCTGCAGGGTTCTTTTTTAATTGACCACGGAGTTACATTTTTAGAAAGAAACATCAGCTTGCTTCTCCTTTTCACACTACTGCAAGCATTCATGTTCAGTAGTATAGCACAATGCAAACTGATTAGCCCGATCCAGATAAGATGTATTTATTTAAGACTGGCAATATGGTACTTTATAAAATTGATTGTTTAAGGCCCTGGCATGGTTCTTAAAACTGGTGGTATTTCTCTTGGAACAGGATTTTCAACTTGTGTCTTTAGGTCGAGCCCATCAAGCTGGCTAGTTGCAAAAGACATACTGTGGGCTTACCAAGAACATACAGGGGCTTGGAGACCGCCTACTGCTTACCATTGGTTGGCTTTCCAGTCACTCTCATTTACCTACTTCTCATTCTTGTCCCAGCTTGTCAATCTTGTATTTGCGTTACAACAAACAAATGATGGACGGAATACTGACAATGCAGACATTCTCCCCCAGTCAAGAGATCTGGGTTAAATCCATCGTTCTTTTGCCCACTACGCCACCCCAGTTTAGACATGGCCATATGCAAATCAGTCTTGACCCTGTGCCTCATGGGAACAGTCCAGCCCGAACTGCCAAGCCATGTCTTCCCTGGACCGGAATCAAGCATCCTAGGACCGGTTTCTGGCTATCAGCCGTCATCAGCCAGGATAGCTTGACTCCAGTGGCGTAGTGAGCACGGGTCCCACGTCTGGGAATACCCATCCCACTTAGGGCAAAAAGCGTTACAACAAACAAATGATGGACGGAATGCTGACAATGCAGACATTCTCCCCCAGTCAAGAGATCTGGGTTAAATCCATCGTTCTTTTGACCACTACGCCACCCCAGTTTAGACATGGCCATATGCAAATCAGTCTTGACCCTATCAGCCGTCATCAGCCAGGATAGCTTGACTCCAGTGGCGTAGTGAGCACGGGTGAAATGCCAGAAACCGGTCCTAGGAAGCTTGTTTCCGGTCCAGGAAAGACATGGCTTGGCAGTTCGGGCTGGACTGTTCCCATGAGGCACAGGGTCAGACTGATTTGCATATGGCCATGTCTGAACTGGGGTGGCAGAGTGGGCTAAAGAACGGTGATGGATTAAACCCAGATCAGTTGACTGGGGGTGAGTGCTTGCAGTGTTCAACACTCCGTCCATCATTTCCTTTGGTTTTTGCTTTGTTCGCCATAAGTTGGCAGGGTATGCTCAGACGTGAGTCCCTTGCTCACTTTGCCACTGGATTCAAGCAAGCCTGGCTGAAGACAGCTGAAATGCCAGAAACCGGTCCTAGGAAGCTTGTTTCCGGTCCAGGAAAGACATGGCTTGGCAGTTCGGGCTGGACTGTTCCCATGAGGCACAGGGTCAGACTGATTTGCATATGGCCATGTCTGAACTGGGGTGGCAGAGTGGGCTAAAGAACGGTGATGGAGTAAACCCAGATCAGTTGACTGGGGGTGAGTGCTTGCAGTGTTCAACACTCCGTCCATCATTTCCTTTGGTTTTTGCTTTGTTCGCCATAAGTTGGCAGGGTATGCTCAGACGTGAGTCCCTTGCTCACTTTGCCACTGGATTCAAGCAAGCCTGGCAGAAGACGGCTGAAATGCCAGAAACCGGTCCTAGGAAGCTTGTTTCCGGTCCAGGAAAGACATGGCTTGGCAGTTCGGGCTGGACTGTTCCCATGAGGCACAGGGTCAGACTGATTTGCATATGGCCATGTCTGAACTGGGGTGGCAGAGTGGGCTAAAGAACGGTGATGGATTAAACCCAGATCAGTTGACTGGGGGTGAGTGCTTGCAGTGTTCAACACTCCGTCCATCATTTCCTTTGGTTTTTGCTTTGTTCGCCATAAGTTGGCAGAGTATGCTCAGACGTGAGTCCCTTGCTCACTTTGCCACTGGATTCAAGCAAGCCTGGCAGAAGACGGCTGAAATGCCAGAAACTGGTCCTAGGAAGCTTGTTTCCGGTCCAGGAAAGACATGGCTTGGCAGTTCGGGCTGGACTGTTCCCATGAGGCACAGGGTCAGACTGATTTGCATATGGCCATGTCTGAACTGGGGTGGCAGAGTGGGCTAAAGAACGGTGATGGATTAAACCCAGATCAGTTGACTGGGGGTGAGTGCTTGCAGTGTTCAACACTCCGTCCATCATTTCCTTTGGTTTTTGCTTTGTTCGCCATAAGTTGGCAGAGTATGCTCAGACGTGAGTCCCTTGCTCACTTTGCCACTGGATTCAAGCAAGCCTGGCTGAAGACGGCTGAAATGCCAGAAACCGGTCCTCGGAAGCTTGTTTCCGGTCCAGGAAAGACATGGCTTGGCAGTTCGGGCTGGACTGTTCCGATGAGGCACAGGGTCAGACTGATTTGCATATGGCCATGTCTGAACTGGGGTGGCAGAGTGGGCTAAAGAACGGTGATGGATTAAACCCAGATCAGTTGACTGGGGGTGAGTGCTTGCAGTGTTCAACACTCCGTCCATCATTTTCTTTGGTTTTTGCTTTGTTCGCCATAAGTTGGCAGGGTATGCTCAGACGTGAGTCCCTTGCTCACTTTGCCACTGAATTCAAGCAAGCCTGGCTGAAGACGGCTGAAATGCCAGAAACCGGTCCTAGGAAGCTTGTTTCCGGTCCAGGAAAGACATGGCTTGGCAGTTCGGGCTGGACTGTTCCCATGAGGCACAGAGTCAGACTGATTTGCATATGGCCATGTCTGAACTGGGGTGGCAGAGTGGGCTAAAGAACGGTGATGGAGTAAACCCAGATCAGTTGACTGGGGGTGAGTGCTTGCAGTGTTCAACACTCCGTCCATCATTTCCTTTGGTTTTTGCTTTGTTCGCCATAAGTTGGCAGGGTATGCTCAGACGTGAGTCCCTTGCTCACTTTGACACTGGATTCAAGCAAGCCTGGCAGAAGACGGCTGAAATGCCAGAAACCGGTCCTAGGAAGCTTGTTTCCGGTCCAGGAAAGACATGGCTTGGCAGTTCGGGCTGGACTGTTCCCATGAGGCACAGGGTCAGACTGATTTGCATATGGCCATGTCTGAACTGGGGTGGCAGAGTGGGCTAAAGAACGGTGATGGATTAAACCCAGATCAGTTGACTGGGGGTGAGTGCTTGCAGTGTTCAACACTCCGTCCATCATTTCCTTTGTTTTTTAATCTTGTATTTGCCCCACCCACGAAGCACAGACTCTGCACCATCTTTTTTGATTGTTCAGTCTCTACACTTCCTTTTCAATCACTACGTTTTTCTTCTAGGTTAAGCACTCCATGAGACTGAATGTTTTCCAGCTGCCTCCCTTGTGCACTTCTCTCTCCCTGCACTCTGTGTTGCTCTTTGCCCCCTGTGTGCTTCTCCCTGCCACCTTTATGTTGCACTGCGTACTCCCCCAATTGCTTTTTCACCCAGGTGCTTTTCCCATGCCAGTACCGCATTGCATCTTTGGCATTTCCAACATGTCTGAACAGCAAGTTAAAAGCATTTTATCATATATATTTGTTGAAACCAAGAAAGATTTAATCCAAGTAGCATCTCCTGGACCTGAAAAGCAGCGAGCAGGTCAATAACAGATATTCAATATTCACTGGATATTAAAGTCGCATAGGCATCAGTCATTATTTTTCTTCACTGAACAAATTAACCCCTTTACGTTCTGTCCCTGGTCAGCATCATTCCTGAATCTTAATTACTTGTAACGCAACTTCAAGTTAGGAAGAGTGTATAATTATTTAAATTAGGGTTTGGCACCCAGATAAGGCATAAACACCTGAACATCCCAACCAGGTAGTCCAAGTCTTCCAAGAATCAGTCTTGGGTATAACATTTCTGAAATAGACCATTTACTGCTAGAGGGATGCCCATCCATGCCACAGACACAATCTTCCTTGACGGGAAAACAGTTCCTCTAGGATGGTGATGATGTCCGCCCCTCAGCAGCCTTTGATGCGGTGGGATTTTCTGGAGAGATCTGAGACTGAATCTTCCAAGTACACTACTCTTTCCAGACTAGTGCAGGGCCTAGGTTCAATATTTGCTCTGCCAGCTTCATAACCACTTAACAATATGCAGATGACAGCTAGCTCTCTATTAGTGTCTCTAATTCACTTGATACAGATGAACTCAAAAGATTCTTATCATTTCATAAGAATCACCTGTGTCTCTTTCCTAATTCTTTACACTGTATTCTCTCGAACACACATTTTCTTCCATTGTACACATTAAGAGAATCCCACACCTGACTAAGCTTTGGCCGAATACGCTTTGCCTTTTGAGATTCTCACTGACGCTGGTTCATAACCCAGATCTCTGGGGTTCGATTTGTTCAATGATCTGATGCTGCAACTACACATTTAAATAATAATCAAAGAGCCCGTTACACACTTCGTCTTATTGTTTGTGAATAAGATATTAGATCCAGTGTTGATGTGGGAGGTCATTTCAAACAATGGCAATGTTGTATCATAACCATCTCCGTCCTTTTATAGTGAATGATCTGACATACACATGGTTGAACTCCCATTCTGTTGGACTCCTGTGTCCTGGCTGCTCGCTTTGGCAGTTTCTCTTGCTTTGGGCGAGTTGGGAGGGAACTGCTGTACAAAAGGGACTTGTCTAAGTCCCTATCTGTTCACCACTCTAACTCCCTCACAGGGTAGAGAGCCCACTGACTGATGCTGCAACATTGAACGCAGGTCCCTTGTCCAAGCTGCCTACTGGCTGAGAGCAACTCCGCGAACTGCTCCTGCATAGCCTCTGCTGAAACCAGGGCAGTTTTACAATTTACAAGCCTAAAGAATGGGGAGATGGCTGGGCAATCCTTTTAACTATTCCCTGATGGTCCTGGAAAGAAATTGGTGCTGTACTGCATGCTAAAAGGTGTTTGACTTACAATGTTGGCATGGCGAGCCCCCCACAAGCTGCAGAAACCATAAATATATGTCAGACCATCACATGCCGATGTCCTACAAGAGTCTATTGAAACAGAGAGACAGTCTGCCACAGTTCAGGCCACAGCACATTATACACACAACCCACTTATTCATTAAATCACCGCAACATGCACAAGCAGTGCACACACATTGCCACTCCCATCCTGGATAGAGAGAGGGATTGTGGAGAACCACTCTTGCTTTTGCCCTTCAACAATACTGTCCAGACAGCACATATCATTAGTATGCAAATATATACAACTTAGATGGCTCAGGCTGGAAGCTCGGGTTGAAAATGTCTCCAAGCAATGAGAACAAGCCTGTCAACGAGCAAATATGCACTTTTATGCAGTGTATAGCAATAAAGAAATGCTGAGTGGCATGGTATATCCAACTTGGAGGAATATTAAGTTGCCCAATGTATGGGAAAGGAGCAACATTGTGGGTCATTGTGTACGAAAGCGACAGCAGACTGAGGTATATAGTGTATGAGAATGGAAGAAAAGAGTGTCTGGGACAGGCTTGGTATAGGTAAGCAAAGAAACACTGAATGGGAACTGTGAGGGACTGGAGGGCAATGACAATCATGATTTATATATAACAGAGAGGAAAGTGAAGGACACGCTGCATGGAAAGAGCTGGAAGGACATGGAGGGGCATCGTTTGAAGTATAAACACTGAAATGGGTGGAGACAACTGAGGAAACGTCTGCCATGAAGGAGAAAACTTAAGAGTAAACCAAAGACAAGAATGCTTTACAACGAAGGAAGTGCATACATTGTAAAACACCCTCTCAGGGGAATATGGGGTTTTGGTGGTCCCTCCCTCAGGAAGCGCCTACAGGGTCAGCCTTATTATGATGGAGACCTGCCCTCAATTCAAAGGGTGCTTTCCCTGTTGAGAACTCTCCGCTGGGGGAACTCTTACCTGAGCAAACCTTTTTGCGTGAAACCCTTTTCATTGAGTCCCACTGCTGAGAATCCCTCTCCATGGTGATTCTGAAAGTACCTCTCCTGGGAAACCTCAGTGATAGGGGAGCTCTCTGCTGAAAGAGCTTAAAATCAGGGAGCTTCTATGGGAGAACGCTAAGCCTAAGATGAAAATCCCTGCAGAGTCCTCTCTGAGATATCTACTTCCCCGAGCCCGCCTCCTTTGGGAGACTTCACAGGTTGTGCCATACCAGGATAAGATGCACTTTCAGAGATGAGCATTACTGGCTAGAGAAACCAGGCATATGAGGATGCAGTGAGACCTTACTCCCGTATGCACGTTGGTGTTTTCCAATATATTAAGGCCCAGGGGTTCACTATATATGTGCGCACAGAGGTGAGCCCTACAAACAATGGAGGGGTGGGGGACCTAGTGCTTGTGATGAAGGCGGAAGTGAAGATTGGAAAGGTCACACAAGGACTCCAGAATGAAGATCCTTAAATTTCGGGATGGGACACCTAGGGGGGAAAGATACACATGCTGTGCCTACAATGAAGACCATGACATCCAGGAAGTCTGGCCAGGGTGAGAGGATCCCGCGTGTCATCAGCAGGGCAGACTGGTGAGGCTGCAACGGGTGCACAGCCCCTATGCCATGCACCGAGAGGCATTTCCCAGAATCAGCAGAAGGGAAACGTTTGCAGGCTGCCTCAGAATCAAGGCGGTCACCAGCTCTCTCCTTTTATTACAGACGATAAACACTAATTTCTACACCAGCCTCCTCCCTAATTACCCAGCCAGCTCTCTCATTTCATTTTATGACTGGAATTAACAGGGAGTTCAAAGCGTGGAAAGCTATTACGATGTGTGATTAAGCCACATTCAATTAGTTTCTACAAACAATTTAATTGATGTTGCAGATAGAATTAACAGAAGGTGATTGTGTGAGTGGTTTGGTTGGCTGCAGAATGCAGGACAATCTCACCCCCCTCATCTCGCGCTTAATCCCCAGGAAGTTGAAGGAAGAACAACCTGTGATCCTTCACTAGAAAGACCTCAACGTACCTGTAATGCTGAACCAGACAGGCCCTTCCAGACCTCCCCGCCACAGTTTTATAATGCACCCTCACTTCAGCCTGTGTAAATTCTGAACAGTACACGTTTCTTTCGTCATCCCTGCAGCCGGTGTACAAAGGCATGAAGACCATGGGGGAGATTTACTAAGATTTTACAAAAATGATGCAAATTGGTGCAAAATCTTTTTTTTTCTATTTACTCTTGTTTAGCGCTGGAAATAACGTGAAAGTAACACAAAGCTTTGCATTACTTAACATCAAGGAGGCATGCCATGGGTGGAGCATAGGCATTCCCATGCAAACAACCAAGGTTTCTGATGTTAAATTCTATTTACTAAATAAAGTAGACAGAGTTTAGCGTTAGAAAAATGTGCCCTTTTGAAGTAGGGGCAAGGAAGAAGAAATGCTTTCATTTCTCCTTCCTTTTCCAACTTTGTATGCGTTCTGCACTTTAGAGCACACGTACAAAGAGGGAAAAGGGTTAAACTTACTCTGAGCATGGTATTTTGTACTGGAAGGGCCCCTTCCAGTACAACACCTATGCTAGACTCACGGAGACACCCTTGCACCCTGTCGCACAGGTGTCTCCGTGGCGCACGGCAGGTGATTTCAGCGCTGGCACTAGGGAAAGGGGAGGAGAATGCCACATTTTAGTAAATTTGGTGCTTTCCTGCTCATTTGCATGTTTTAACCTCTGATTTTGTATTCCATGCACTGTTTCAAAGCATTGTGATGTTGACTAGGCTTTTGTGAATGGAACGTGAGGGTGCCAAGCCCACCCACTTCCCCATAACCTGTGAACTATGAAGAATGGCACTCTAGAAATGTTAAAATCCAGAGAAAAGTAAGTGACCAACTAGTAAGAGAGAAATGGAATAAAGATCATGGGGCTCCAGCGTATCCCATACATCGTTCAGCAAGGGAGCACTGTGAGGAAAGGACAGGAAAACTCATCTGGTCAGCAATCGTTGTATTCTGGTGAACAGAGGAGCCGCGATTAGGCAAGAGAAAATGGGGTTGTCGGCCTGAGATTTAGAAAATAATAACACAGAACGGTAAACGATCAGAAAAAAAGCAGTGCAAACACAAAATAGCTGCCCCAATGGCAACAAGAACAAACACGAAAGATATGCCTTACACATTTTAAGGGAAGAAAGAGACTGTGGAAAAGGCAGGAAATAAATATAACCTCATACCTAGTTAAACAAATCAGGGAGCAATCGGTAACTGATGTGATGCTATTACTGTTCTGTTGTCATGCAGATTTGTAGAGCACACTATCACTCGGGAAGGCATCCTGGCGCTGAGCAGCTGCAAGCCTAGCCATACCTAGAGACTGGTGGGACTCCTTCAAAAGCCAGGTCTTCAGCTTCTTGCGGGATGCAAGAAATGATCAGGAGGCTCTTATGTGTAGTGTCAGGCCGTGCCATGCTTTGAGGAGCAATGTAGGAGAAGGCTGGACTGCCGGATCTGGGTTTTCATATGCGTAGGATGTGTTCAAGTAGGAATCCGGAGGAGCGGAGGTGTCTGGAATGTTGAGGTATGCTGGGCCAATGTTATGTAGTGCCTTATAAGTGTAAGTGCAGAGTTTGAATTGTTCCTGTTTGTTGATGGGGAGCCAGCGGAGCTCTTTCAGGTGAGGTGTGGTGTGATGCGAGTGTGGTGTGGGAGGATGTGAGCAATTCTGGCTGCCAATTTCCGAACGGCCTGCAGTCTTTTGGAGAGTTTTTTTGTTAATCCTGGCACAGAGAGTGTTCCTGTAGTCCAGCTTGCTTGTGACCAGGAAGTGTGTGACAGTTTTACGGGTGCAGGTTGAGAGCCATTTGAAAATCTTCCTTCAGGGAAGCATGAGGAGGGAACAGTATTAGCTTGGGCAGTCATGTCAAGTTTGTTGTTGATGACAATCCCAAAGTTCTTGACGTAGGTGGGGGGTGGTGGGGGTGAATTGGTTCCAGCTCTATTGACTACTAGCTGGAGTCCCACTGTGAAGTGCTCTTGCCGAAGATCACAGATCGGTCTGGTTGGTGTTCAGCTTTAGACATCTGGTCTTTATCTAATGGGCGATTTCAATCATGCAGGCACTGAACTTGATCCGGATACTAAGTGTCTTATCCATAAGGGAGAGAATGAATTGTGTGTCATCAAAGTAGGGGAGCAAGTGGATGTTGTGAGAGTGGATGATGCTGGCTATACAGATCATGTATGCGTAACATATATGTTGAAGAGGGTCGGGCTCAGTTTGGATCCTTGCGGACCTCTCCAGATGAAGTTATAAGCATCTGAAGTGTGCGGGGCAAAGCTGACTGACTGGGTCTTTCCAATCAGGAAGGAGCATATTCATCAGAGTGTGTCTCCCCAGAGTCCGACACTGTGTAGACTTTGGATGAGGATGGGATGGGAGACCATATCGAATGTTGCAGATAGGTCCAGGAGGATGAGGGCTGCCATGTCTCCTCTGTCCAGTCATGTGGATGTCTTCCATGGCATGTCTGAAACCAGACTGAGTAGTGTCGAGGAGTTGGAGGTCATTGAGGTATATGGTGAGGCATCTGTTGATAATTTTCTTAGACCTTGGC
Source organism: Triturus cristatus (assembly GCF_964204655.1). Taxonomy (NCBI): domain Eukaryota; kingdom Metazoa; phylum Chordata; class Amphibia; order Caudata; family Salamandridae; genus Triturus; species Triturus cristatus. The sequence goes on along the minus strand of NC_140593.1, from coordinate 751,295,697 downwards.
TGGGAATTGTGGCAGGGAGATTGACCTATAGTTGGCGAGCATTGAGAGGTCAGCAGAGGGTTTCTTCAGCAATGGGAGGGTAGTTGCATGTTTCCAAGCGTCTGTGGCGGTCACGGAAAAGATAGCGGAATTCAGCAAGGATATGAGGATAGCAATTATGGATTGCAGTCGTCTGGAGTAGGCGTGGTGGGACATGGGTCTGATGGGACCCCTGAGTGGTAGGACGTCCCGGTGGCGGTGGTTTCTTCTGGGAGGATGACGGGTCATGTGGTTAGCATTGGTTCTCTGGGTAAGATTGGGAAGCATTTGGGAATCATTTGGCTAGGTCTGGCAGGTTGAATTTGCTGTAAATGGTAGTGGTTTTGTTACTGAAGAATTGAGAGAGAATGCTGCAGTGGTCCTGTGAGGGGGTGATTGAGGTGGAAGCGGTCACTGGTGAGGTGAAATTCTTCACAATGGCAAATATTTCTTTGCTTCTGGTGGTGCTGGCATCGATGCAGTCCACCATAATTGCACTTTTGGTGCTCCGGATGATTTCGTGGTAGCGTCTCAGGGCAGATTTGAACATGCTGTTTTCTGTATTGTCCTCGCTCATTCTATATTTGCACTCCACTTCTTTGCTGTGGTGATGCATGAGTTTCTCTGTGTACCAACAGGCCTGGGATCAAGATCTTGATCTATTGCAGTATTTGAGGGAGCCAGGAGTCGGCATAGGACGTGATCCAGTTGTTGAAATTCTTGATGGCTTTTGGGAGGCTGTTGCTGTGTTCGGGTCATTGAGTGCTGAGAGCACTGCTACAGTCCTTAACAGTGATGCTGTTCCAGTTTTTGCGGGCTGGTATGGGGGAGGACATGTGCACTGGACAGGGATGCTGAACTTGATGAGGGCGTGGTGTGTACGGGAGACTGGTGAGGGCTCCTCAACTCTAATGTTGGTGAAGGTGGTGAAAATAGGGTCCAGGAGGTGTCCAGCGATGTGGGTAGGTCCTTTTACTCATTGGGTGAGACCCAGGCCCCTGAGGTATTCGAGGAGTGCTTTCGAGTTGGGAGTCGGCCTTACTGAAACTGAGTAATGGAAGTGGTAATGTAACACAGTTGTCAAGAATCACTGTAAACTACAAACAAAAAGTGAAAGACAAATGTTTTGGTGATGATATCACGAAAGTGCTTTATCAAGATTCACAGCACAGAAACAACACGTGCAGAGTCAGCTAGGCAGTACTGACTTCTCATAGGGAGTGCTGACTTCTCATTGCAGACAGGAACAAAAATGTGCAAGGTTCCCTTGCACATTAAGAACAGGTACAGCTACATACATGGAGGCACAGAATAATCCAACATATTTGCTTTCCAACATTTTGTGTAATGGTTGCTTCTTGTTTGACAACAATGCAAGGTCAGTAATCATACTTAGTCTCCAAATGCACATTACACTGTGACTGTAATGGAAAGAAGGCAGTTTGGCTAGTGTTAGCTGTGATATTGGACTGCAAGACGTTATGCCAATTCATATAGAACTAGGAAAGAACAAAAGATACAGGTTTGCCTCCTAGTCACGTGTACATAGGGGCGGCTCCTCCGCAAAGGCGTAGGAGCGTCGCCCTACTGCTCTCACAGCAGTGGAAAAGGGAAAAATAAAATGATAATAACAATGTTATTATCATTTTATTTTTAGTTGCCACGTGGCTGAGTTAGGGCGGGCGGGGCTGGTAGCACAGGAAGGAGGAGTGCTTCATGCACTTAAGTGTGCCTGATGGTTTGGCTGACTGTCTTGGGCTGGCCAAACAGTCATGTGCACTTTGCATGTTCTCCACCAGGCTGTAATACACAGCGTGAGTGGAGATCTTGCACAGGTTCCCTGTCCCCATCTGAGCGCCAAACCAATCACAATGCTGCATTGCAGTGTTGTGATTGGCTTAGGGGAGCCTGTGTGCTTCCTCAGTTCCCGGAGTCAGGAAGAGAAGCGGAGATGACGACAAGGAGAGATGTCAGAAGAGGTGGGTTTTTTTTCAAACCCTACCCCGCCGCCAACCCGTTCCCTACTAGCAGTTTTTGCATGTACAAATAAGCCCAAACTGCCAGTGGCAATACCAAACAGCATGCACTACATGAAATGTAGTTTAGGTCTGTTGGGGCTGGGATAGCAAATATTTAAAAACATGTTTGAATTCCTAATATACCACCTAATGTGGCCAGGGGGATGGATTAGTGAGATTCAGAGAAGTGAATCTCAAATTTCTCCACTAAAAAAAAGCAGCGGGCGACAGGATGGTGGGGTGAGATGATCAATAATGATTTGCATTAGGTTGGACTCCGTCTAGAGTGGCAAAGTGGCCATAAAACAATTCTTGGGAATAATACCTCGAGTGACTGGCACTGGTTAGACTATTTGCAAACATTCTTTCCATCACCTTTTGGGCATTTGATTGCTAGTAATATACCTGGTGTGAGAAGTCGGGTCTAATAGACAGAGGTTGCCCCCTATCTAAGTAGGGACCACAATCCTAGTCAAAGTAAGTCAGATATTCGAAAAATAGATTATGACTTTATAAATAAAACAAGACCTAAGCAACAAAATCCAATGAGTAGAAGTCAAGATATGAATTAAAAAAAAAATTCAATAAAGCTTAGAAGCAATAAGCGCTAATGGGGATTATCTGGTCGCACTGAACTGGGGTCAAGTAAAGAGTTCAGGGTGATTGTAATAAGGTGCTGGCCGGATACAGGACCCATGCAGGCCCGTTGAACACATTACCTTGATTCTGGCTGCAAAAGTGAGTTGCGTGGAGCAGCAGAGCGATGCGTCAGTGTTGATACCGCAGTCAAGGTGATTAGTTGATTTTCTTCACACAATGAGTCACTTCCAACGATGATGCGCTGAGCAGAGAGGCAATGGTTCTGTAGACGATGAGCAGGGTTTCTCCATGCAGGCCAGGGGATGCGTCGATCTTCCCAAAGTGCAGCTGCATCAATGTGTTGGTTATTTAAGGCGGTACGCTAGCTCGGAGTGCGATGTGTTGAATCTTCTCTCGCAACATCGACAATGCACCGGTTCCGCTGCATGCAGACAGAAGATGCGTCGGTTTGGCAGGAGCAAGCACCTGGGTCAACTTTGAAAGACCAGGCACAGGAAGTGGTGGTGAAACTTTGATATCCCAGAGTCTCAGAAATAGGAGGTAAGCCAACAAGCCCTTGGAGATCACACTGGGTTCAAGACAGAGTCCAGCTCTGCCAGAGCGGGATCACAGGGCAGCACAGCAGAAAAGCAGTTCTTCCAGAGCAGCAGTCCAGCAGAGTGGCAGTCCTTGTAGCAGCACAGCAGTCCTTCTGACAGAATTTCTTTGCAGGTCCAGAAGTGTCTGATTTGGTCGGGTCAGCGACCCAGTACTTATACCCCGTTGGTGCCTTTGAAGTGGGGGTGACTTTAAAGATGGGTCTTCGAAGTGCACAGAGGCTTTTTGATTCCTAGCCCTGGCTCCAGACTCACTATAGGGGAAAGAACTCTCTGTATGGGGACGGGACACTGCCTAGTCAGGTGTAAGTGTCAGCTCCTCCTTTACATCCTGCCAAGGATGAGCCATGAGGATGCAGATGGGCACTCAGACAAACAAACCTTCCTTTGTGTGTGACTGCCCAGAGGGAATGCACACAAAGTCAAGCTGTCACCCAGCCCAGACATTTATTTGAGACAGGCTGCAGACACACAGAGCTTTAAGAGCAGAGAAATGTCACTTTCTAAAAGTGGAATTTCTAAAATAGTAATGTTAAATTTAATTTTACTAGTAAAGAGGATTTAGAGAGCAGTTAGGCCTTACAGTAGTGAAAAACACATTTTGGTGCTTTTCACTACCAGGACATGCAAACTTTAAATTTTTTCCAAACAGAATTATATTGTTTTTTTCATCCATACAAACATTAGAAGATTGGGTAAGATATTTGCATTCCACAGAAATTGATTTTTTTGTACATTAAGGCTGTTCAAATGCAAATAAGACAATACTTTCAGTTTTATATTTTATAGTACGTATCATTGTCAGGTGATCTGCTCAAAACTTCTACCATCAAGTAAGCTTCCCAACTGCCCTCACTGAAAGCACTTAGTTGGTTATAGGTTATTAACCCCACCCAGTGGCAAGCCAGAGTGAGGCTCACCGCTTCTACCCATTTAATACACAACACTTAATAAGCAAGGATTTCAAGACAAATCGCCCTCTGAGAAGTGTACAGACATAAGGAAACTGTTAGGGGTGTTGTCTTCTGGCTCGTTTAAGCAATCCACGAGGTGGTCCCAAGCTCGGGAATGGTCTATGAGCCTACGACCTCTCTTCACCTCCAGAAAAAGCACTGCACTTTCATATCCCACCCAGAGAATGAGAACCTCTCTCAATTTCTTCAGGTGGGGATGCCAGGAGCTTTACAGTGTGATGTAATTTCCCATCTTGCAAAAATCAGGGCAGGTCAACAATTTTGGTCATTATTTTATTCTTGCTCGGGTGAGGGAATCCCCCAAATAAACACGTCATGTGGGTGCAGGGGATCGTTCTATGGGTGACCACATTAATTCCTTCAAACAACCCATCCCAAAATACAAGCAGGGTAGGGCAGGACCAAAACATGTGGAGCATTTCAGCTGCATATTCTCCTCACCGTGGACAAGATGCCTCGGTCTCACCAAAAGTCCTGATGATCTTACTATGGGTAAGATATGCTCAATGCAAGATACAGAAATTAATCAATTTAAATCTGGCTTTTCTCGAAATTGTGTATACTGTAGCCAAAATGATGGCCCATTTTGCCTCCCTCCAATATGGTGAGACCAAGGTCTTCCTCCCATTACCCATTTCTCATGCAATTCTTCCAGAGTTATTTTTGTGTCAGCTCGTAGCACTGGGTACAGGGATGTGGCTTCTTTGATTTTGCAGTTCGTAGTGCATAGGACACAACAGCATTTATGGGCAGGGGGTTCAACTGTGATTGTTCCCCACTGTTATCGAATTGTCACTACACTCTGTGTAGTAAAAACTGTTGCCGTGGCATTTAGAAGGTTCCGGAAAGTTGAATGTAAGCAATATTTCATCCCTATATAGGTCAAACCCCCCACCCGGTAATAACATACGTAGACCATTCTGTTAAGCCCGCAAATGCTCCGCCTCCTGGTAGTATCCCCAATTCCGTTAATTGAAGGTCTTGGGAATAAGGACTCAGATGCACTGCAGGCTGGGTTTCTAGCAATGCCGGATGATCTGCAATTCCATAGATCCATCTCAAAAGGGTCATCTGTGAACCAGAAAGATCTGAAACAGAGGTCAGAGGCTTGGGGTTCACTAGGGACCTCTCTGATTAGGAGTACTCACGAGTGGATCCACTAGTTAAACCACTGGAGCTGTGCAGCCATGTAGTAGGTCTCCAGATCTGGTGCTGCAAGATCTCCCTCGAAAGTTGGTCATCACAATTTGGGATTTGCCATTCTACGACTACCCGTTCTCCAGGTAACTTCTATTACCAATGAGTTCATTTCTCAGAATGTAGGGTGGGGGATAGTGATTGGTAGAGTAGAAAAAAGTGCAGCATATAAGGGAGCACCACCATTTTTGCGACCGCAGTCTGCCCTGCTACGGATAGAGGGAGGGACTTCCAGAAGTTTACATTAGCACAGAGAACTCTGATGGCCACCCCAATCTTACCATCCAGTAGGTCCCGAGGGCTTGATATATTTTAACCCCTAAATATTTCAGACAGTTTGCCTCCTAAGACAGTTCACGTGGGTCTCAAAGCTTGGGCGTATTCCTGCAAATTTGGAACAGATGTCATTTCTGACAATGGCTACAGAGGCCTGATGTGCTCCAGGAGGGATAGCGCCCCTCGTAGGTCCTCCTCCACATCCCAAAGGAACAGGAGCGTATAGGGCAGTTCAGTGGGATATGCCCTGACATTCTAGCCCCCGATAGTGCACGCCAGAGCATGCACTGCTAGCCAGTGATTCAACAGAGATGGCTAACAAACAAGCAGGAGAGTGAGCAACCTTGTCTTGTTTCTCTCCCCACTATGTAGGAGTTGGAAATTACTTTGCCAGTCCTGACTTGTGCTGAAGGCACCGAGCAGAGGAGTTTGGTCAATTCGATGAATACGGGGCCCAACCCAATTTTAAGCATCGCCTGTAAGAAATAAATCCAGCTCAGGCTATCAAATGCTTTTTTGATGTCAAATGCTACTAGTACTGCCCTTTCTTTGTCTGGGAAGGTTGATCCCAAGATGGAAAGGAGCCGTCTAATATTAAGTGCAGTGTTGCACCCCGGAATAAAACCATTCTGGTCAGTATGGATCAATTTGGACATAAAAGGTAAGAGGCGGGAGACAAGAATTCTACTAAGGATCTTGTAATCCATGTTGAGCACTGATAAAGTGTGGTATGTTCTGACCTCATGGGGAGGTCGTCCCGGTTTCAATAATGGAACTACCGGTGCCTTATTAGTAGTAATTAGTAAGTGAATCGCTTCTTGGGCTAAAGCGTAGATGTCAACTAGCTTTGCAGGCCAGTTCCTCTGCATATGTGGCGTAGAACCCCACTGGCAGGCAATCCGTCCCCAGTACTTTGCCATGGGCCATTGACTTAATGGCGTCTTTCTCACCTAACTGTGGTAAGACAATTGTACCTAGAAACTAACTCGTTTGGCACTCGGGGTGTAACTGAGGGTGGGGGGGAATATAAGGATGTAAAGTTTTCCTCAACTCTGGTATTAATATCAATTTAGCCATAGAGGCGAACTCCTGCAGCAGATTCCAATTCCAGTATCAGTGAGTTACGAGAGGTGGGGTTGATGAGCCACGCCAGCAGTGTTCCTGCCTTATCGCTCTCCGCGTGCGCTCAGATCATATATTCTCGGTGATCAAAGCATCAGAGTTTTTAGTTGCAACCATCATCAGTTCCCTATTCTCTTGGAGCTCTCGTTTCAACTCTGACTTCCCAGGTCTTGTGAGCTCCAAGTTTCTTAGGGCTCCCTACTGTACTTCCACCTCGCTCACTAGTGTAAGCCTAACTCCTGCCGTCCCAGCAATACACCTCCCTGTGATCACTGATTTAAAAGCATCTCATTCAATTAAGGGCGAGGTGGCAGAAGCCGCATTGTCTATAAAGTAGTTTCTGGATGGCCTCTCCAATGGACTGCTGAAACACCGGGTCATCTGGGAACTCGACCAGCAGGCGCCAATATGGGATACAGGGGCTCTCTTTATGCCAGTCCGGCGAAAGCAATATCGGGTTGTGGTCTGAGACTTTGCAACTTACGTACTCAGTATTGCGGACAGCCCTGTGTACACCTGGCAAGCTAAGAAATGCATCCAAGCGTACATGCAGTTTATGTATCCCTGAATAGAAAGAATAACCTCCGTCACTGGGATGTAGACACCTCCAAGAGTAAAAAAGGTATCATCACTGGTGCCAGTCTAGGAATGTCTGTGCCAAGCGCACAACTGCTGAATCACCCAATGGAGGGTGTGAGCGGTTAAGGATCGGGTCAGTGGCACAGTTATAATCCCCACCCAGCACGATATTCTGAGCCAGAAATGGGGCTAGTACTTACGATAGCTCGTTGAGGAAACAACTCTGATCTGAATTGAGGGCATAGATCTCAACATTGATCAAATCCTGGCCTGCAAGCTGACCTGATACTTGTACATATCTTCCATTAGGGTTGATTATTTCCCTCATCTTTTGGAATGGTACCCCAGGAAGGATCCAGGCTTAGACCCCTCTTGCAAAGATTGAGTGTGTTGAGGCATATACTTGGCCCCGCCATCTTTAACATATTGTCTTCCTCTCAGGAACAGTGAGATGAGTTTCCTGTTTAAGGTCCACATGAGCTCCCCTTCTCATCAGATATGAGTGAACTATATAACATTCTGCAGAGTCACCTGACATTCCAGCTCATGAATTTGTAAATCACGGGTGATACCATGAAAGGGTGTTAAAGCATCGCTTAAGGCTATTAGTTGGTGATCCCATTCCCCGTGGAGATCCAGGATTACAGACCACTGAGTGAAAAGGTGTGCAAAACAGGTAGAGGCAAGCCTACATGTAGTCCTCAAAAGAACTTCCCAACTCCCCAGCCCAGGGACAAGAAGAAACAGACTCCCCATCCAAACCGGCAAATGAACATTGTGCACACATCACATGCACAACTCCAATCGGGGGGGGGGGGGGGGGGGGGGGGGTCTTCTCGGTTTCACATAACACCATCTGAATCACAGTCAGAGTAGTAAGAACCAATTTTGACTTATAAAACAACTATAAATCTGAAATACACATTATAATGACATTGGATCATTCCAGTTATACATTACCAAGCTACCTCACTGATTACAGCAAGGTAAAATAATTTCATCGAAGGTGCCAGGGGTAACCAGCGAAAGAGAGTATTCTGAATTGAGAGTGGAGATCGGGCATGGTCAGAGTAAATGTCTTGCATTCCGCCATCTCCTTAAAATGAAGGCGGCAGAACTGGCCCCACTGATAGCTGCCTCTGGCGGCACAGTTCTCTGACGTTTTTGCAGTGCTTGGGAGTGAGGAGAGATTGCCCTGGTTCCATTTTTCGCTCTCTTCTTTGGTGGTTTCTGAGATTTTCTCTGGGGAATTGGTGATTGTCTTCCTTGCCAGGGAGGCTCTCAATCCAGTCCCATAACAGGGGCAGCGAAGTGAAAAAATGTACTTCTTTGTTATGAGTTACCTGAAGCCTGTCAGGGAAAAACATAGCGTATGTTAAGATGTCTGACCCGCTTCTTAGCATCCATGAACAAGGTCCTTTGCTTCTGGACTTTTTAGTGAAGTCTGGAAATAGCTTTACTCTGTGGTTCTCTACCATTATGTTTCCCCTGAGGGGTGCCTGGGTAAGGATAATATGGTCTCGATCCTTGAAGTATAGCAATTTAGCAACTACAGGTCTGGGGCCCACTCCTGGCAGTGGAGGCCTCGCTGGTACACTGGGAGCGCGTTCCAGTGCGCAATATGTGAAGAGACATTCCAGGGCCACCTCGTCGCTGAGCCATTGCTCTAATAGGCAGATTATGTTAGCTCCTAAGCCTTCAATGCACTCTGGCAGTCTGATAATCCAAAGATTGTTTCTTCTTACTCAGTTTTCAGCATCTTTAGCTCAGTTTTCCTATGTTTTCACTTTGTCTTCCATGGTTGACATGAGCTTGCGCATGGATGTTATCATGGGGGTGATAGCAACCAAGGGATCTTTCTATGGTGGTTACCCTCTCTGCCAACCTTTGGTGGTCATCCCTCAACAACCCCAGGTCAGTCATCATGGTGCCTATTTTCATCTCAAGGGCTCTCAGAAAGCCACGGTAGCCTGAAGAATGGTATCCAAAGTCGCTTCATTGTGGCCCCTGGGCAGATATTCCACCCGCAAGGTTTCGTCCGCCATGGTAGCGGGGTCTAGGTCTTACACGGGACAATTGGCCTCCATTTTTATTTTTTTGTATTACCCATTATGATGCGATACAACAAATGTGGGGAAGGGATGGATATAGAAATCATTATAAATGTTCAACTCCTCTGCAACCACAGGAAACACCACACTGCTCAGCACCAACCCAGGAGGTCTTAGGACAGTAGTATCTCTCCACCTCCACAATGTTGCAAAGTCAGGTGTGTCGTGGGAGTGGTAGACTCCAAGCACAAATCGTGGAGGGCAGGGTGCCACGGGGGAGCACTCATGACAAGCTGATAAGCGCCCAGTACCTCTACTCCACAAACTCCAGACTGTCCAGAACGACGCAGCCAGACTCTTCCTCAGCATCTCACGACAAGACCACATCACCCAGCACCTACAAGACCTTCACTGGCTCCGGGTCGAAAAAATATTGACCTTCAAGCTGCTCACACACACCTACAGAGCCCTCCACAACACTGGACCCCAATACCTCAATGCAAGAGTCTCCTTCTATGCACCCCTAAGAAAAACATCCGATCCGCTGACCTGGCCTTGGCCGAAATGCCCCGCATCCGCAGAGCCAGAACAGGTGGTAGAGCCTTCTCCTACATCGCGGCCAAGACGCGGAACGAACTCCCTCTCAGCATCAGATGATGCCCCACACTGCAAACAGTCAGGAAGAGCCTCACGATCTGGCTGTTCAGACGCCCGGAGCTGCCCAAATCCCCCGCCAGTGCCTTGAGACCCTCACAGATGAGTAGTGCGCTCTACAAATCCCTGAGTGATTGAGTGATTGAAATTAGGCTCTTTAGGTTCCAGGGGAGAGCCACGAAAGTTGTAAGTGCCAAAGTCTATTTCTGATGGCCCCAGGTTATTGCCCTAGTACCACGATGTAGTCACTCTGCAGGGCTAGGCAGTAGTGCAGAGCATGGAACTCCTCTGCATATGTTTGACAGGGACTCAATGTCATGTAGCACTATCCAATGTACCAGCATCTGGATATTGAGAGCTCCACAACTTAGACCTTGTGGCTGATTCTTACCTCTCAGGTACTGTTCTTCTGGGCTGTAGAGAAGTCGAGTACCAACTCAAAAGTACACATCATCTGTGCCCCACCATATTTTTGCAAGTTGCTGTGACATACAGTTCAAGTTTCTATGCAGTCCAGACAAAGTTTCTGCTTTCTCCATCTTTTGCTAGGGCATATTCGGAGCACAACTTGGGCATTGCTTTGTGGAGCAAAGAGATATCTCAGGCTATGACTGGGATATGTTAGATTCTCTGTCTGGGTGCTTCCGTGCACCCTGTTGCCCACCACTGTATATTTGTTAGTGCTGGCAGGTTGACATTGCCCTTCTCCGTATGGTGCTGAGTTGTTCAGGGACTCGGGGCAGGCAAGTGTGTCACCCTGTCCAGGTCTGCCGTGCAACCAGGACAACTGGAGGAATACATGCAATCCCCTTGCAGTTGTTGGTGTTTACTTGAGTTCAGGGCATCTTTCACTCAGCCGCATGGTGAAGAGCATGAGAAGAGTGGGGTCGCATGGGATGTCTTGGCAAGCCAGCCCCCGCTCAGCTAAGCGTGTCGCACTTGCAGCTAGCAGCCACACCATGCAGTTCTGCTCCACTTACTTGTACGACAGAGGGGGGCCCGAGATCAAGAATTCGGTGGCCCTCTTCCCTAGTACTCCACTCATGAAAGGCTATGCAGGCCCTAGCTGACTTTCAAGAGGCCGACCGCTCTTCCCCTTTCCAGCCCAGCAGGAGCGAATCAGGTCAGTCGCGGCCGGTCCCCGGGTCCGGGGCTGCCTCACAGAGCTCTGCTCCTCCGCCCCTGGGCGGGCAAGCTCCTCTATGGTCTGAGGAGTGATGCCGCATTCAGTTCAATGCAGCCAACTTGGGGAGTGGCCTTGCTGTGCTCCGAGGCGGCTCTTACAAGTCAGTCCTGACGAGGTGTCTCTGTGCAGAAATGTCAGTCACAGGAGCTCGGGGGCTCAGCAGTTATCATCGCTGTGTTTTTGTGGGTCAAAATTGGGCAATAGTAAACAGGATTAATCATATTGCCGGAATTCGGCCAGGGGTGCCGTAATTGGCGTCTTATTTCATTAGCGCCTACCCAGACCCCCTACCAGGGTATACAAACTTAACAGTACATGCCCTGCCGTTTACTTACATAGCACCCTGTACAATGGGCTACCTAGGGCCTACCTTAGGGGTGAAGTATGTATAATAAAAGGGGAGGTTAAGGCTTAGCAAGGGGTTCTAAATGGCAAGTCGACATGGCAGTAAAACTGCATGCACAGGCTATGTAGTGGCAGGCCTGAGGCATATTTAAAGGGGTACTTGTGTGAGTGGCACAGTCAGTGCAGCAGGCCTAATAGTATCATTTAATGCGCATGCCCTGGGCACAGGTAGTGTACTCTACTAGGTGCTTACAGATAAATTAAATATCACAATTGTGGATAAAGCAACGTTTCTATGTTTAGGGGAGAAGCAGATGCACTTCAACACTTGTCAGCAGTGGTAAAGTGCTCAGAGTCCCAAGGCCAACAAAAAGAATCAGCAAAAAACATCCTAAGGCTGACAGGTCTAACACCTGAAAACGTGAGAGTGGCGAAGCTATCCAAGCCTATTAATGCCAATCTTGTGGAATTCCAAATAGTACAATTGCACTCAATATATAAAGCGTATTAGTGTTGCTAATAACTTTAACACAGTTTTACAAAGCTCCACGAATCTTTCCAAAAAGGTGTTACTTGTTTACTAGTTTGTGCAAGGAAAGTTTTGGGGTGATCCATCAAGCAAGGGCCGAAAAAAAGGGGGGGGTCACAAAACGCAAAATCCCCAAGCATTGTCCGTAGACTTCTTTAGATAGGGTAACTGCAAAAACTGCTCAATGGAATTACACTAAATTTGGCAGGAAGCAAGATCTTGATATGCAGATTGTGCTTTTTGTGATTTGGTATAAATCCATTCAGTAGGTTTTGAGTGATTAAGGTTAAAATAAATATAGATATTCTGTTGGGTCAAAATATTGTTCCTGCCCGGGCGGGAGCAATATGTGGTCTGTTTCTATGCCCACATCAGTGCGGGCATGGAAACAGATACAAGTCTGCGCCCAGCTGGCAGAAGCATTTTCAAAGATGTATTTAGTAAAAGTGAGAGATTTTTAACATGAACTGAGAAACATTCCTGCCCCACCCTGATAATAATGGTATTAAGTGAACGAAAACCATGGCAACTTGAATTATGCAGCAGGAAAGGACCAAATTAGGCTGCATGGCTTACTAACTCATGCAGCAAGAAAAACAAATTATGTGGCACACTTTGTGATAGTATTACCTCATTATTTTGACATTTTTACCATGTTGTTGCTATCTGGGCAAAGATTTCATCTCAATAGTACCAGTCTGACACCCATATACATAAGGAACAGAAAGATGACCAGTTAACCTTTGTAAATGGTTTTCCACTGTGCAGCGTTTTTTTCACCCATTTGAGCTATAAACAAAATTATTTTTTGTTAAAAGCTGCAGATTATAAAAGGCTAGTGTGGAGGGACTGAGATGTTCCCTAACGAGTCAGTGCATGCTCCAGGGCAACAGAGCTGGGTCATGTATTACACACCGGTGTCGAGAAGGCCCCCTGCGTGCGGCCCACAAGTGTATATCGCATTGCCTTGATGGAACTGTGCTCTTAACCAACTGCTTAATAAAAATATGTTTTTTTTAAAAAGCTGCAGATTATGCAGTAGTCGGCGTGTATGGCAAAATCATAAAATTACTGAATATGCAGCAACCACACATTCACATATTTAGAGTGGACCTGACTAAGAGGCATGTCAGGATTCATGTGTACTCTTTATGTGAGCTAGATTCTTATTAGCCATGGAGCAAAATTATAGTCTATTACAACAAACACAAGAGGTGTTGTACAACACACACCCTGACTGCACGTATTTGAAAGTGCTTTGATGTTTGATAATGAACAAAATGGAGATAGGTGAAATAAAGCATTTGCCTAGGATCACACAATTCGGTCAAGCAGGGAAACTGAGAGTGATCCTAGATTTTACAGTTTCTGACTGTGCAATTCAGCCACTTCATGAGTATCTATTTGTGACATCAAAGCATAATGCTTTGTCTTTAATACTTAGTGGGTGAGACTAGAGCCTGGGTGACAGGCAGAGTCCATATTTTATTTTTGCCAGTTTTACACAGTACAAAAGAGAGTTTTACAACAGAAACAGCCTACATTATATTTTTTTCCAGCATAGAGATGTGCCTGGATTCGCAGGATGCTGAGCCATGGCTGGGATTCAAGCCTGGCTCCCCATGATGCATGGTGGGCAGTTGCAGCCCCTAGGCCACATCGCCTCCAGTAAAAGCTTGGCTCATTTAGGGCTATGGATTTCAAGAGGACCTTAAGTTGAGCAGAGCCAGGCCTCTGGCTCAAGTTTTCATAGGCTTGCCCACCTATGCATGCAAAAGAGAGTAATATTGGGAGGGGCAAAATCCATGTAAATAAGTAAAAACATGTTTGGAGAGTAGGAGGGTAGAAGGGGAGAGATGGATGTAAAGGAGGAGAACTGCTGAAACTAAGTAAGAGGCCAGGAGAAGAAGAGTGATAAAGAGTGATAAAGAGCAGAGTATGGAAGGAGGATGTGGATGTAAGCGGGGCAGAACTACCAACAAGAGGCCAGAGTGAAACAGGAATGGTTGATGTAAAGGGGACAGAACCAGGGGGAAAAATGACGCAAGAGAAGGTGAGAGTCTAGTAGGGAAGATGAAAGAAAAGAAGTAGAGCATTGAGGGGAAAATGGAGGTACATTTGGCAGAATCAGAGAGAGAAGGTAAGATGCTTGGAAAGAGATGAGAGGTGAAGAGGAGATAATGCAGGCATGAAGGGTTTATAACAGAGGACTGAGCATGAATAGGTAGGTAATAGGTTGAGAAGAGATAAGGTTAAAAGAAGAGTATGGAGGGGAGAGGTGGATGTAAGTGGGCAGAATCAGCAAACAAGTAAGAGGCTTGAGAACAGGTAAAAGTATTTGAACCAGTGTGTGCTGGTAAGTCCGTTGAGCCTTCTACAGGTGTTTGCGATTCCCTCTCTCTTTATTTTCCATATATAAATTGTTAAAAAGTCTTAGTCTTGAGATGCATGTCTTATCCTTCACAAAGTCTTGTGATTTTGAACCATCCTCAATGTGTCTGCTGAATTTCAGCCTGCTCTCTGTGTACTCTATTACTCCCCTTGACCTTTCTATTAAATCTCACTCCCAGTGGGACCCTTCCCTACATATGCCCTGGTGAGAGATCTAGAGATCATGGCTCTTGCCCTGAACTCCCTTTGCAATATCTAGCATGACTCATCATAATATTCTATCAATGTAAAAACTTAAATAATCTGAGGTTGTTTCACTGCTCAAAATACCTTCCTCTGGCTCAAAACTTCTCTGCATCTTCTTACATCTCTTTGCTACCCTTTTCTCGAATGTTCCACAATATTTTTCTGTAAAAGGAAAAAAGTAGAAGTATGTTGAGAGACCTTTTCTTTGGGTTAGGGGCAATAGGTTATTAATTGACAGCATATGTTAGGATACCGTTGTTTATGATTGCTGTTTCAGAACGGGCTATTTTGTTAAGAGTTATTCCTCTTAGAAACTTGTCTCTCGAAAGGTGGTAATAGCAAGCAGTCAAAGCTTACTCCAAGAGATGATAAAGTTATTGGAACTCAAATGTACTATGTGACATTAATCATATCCAATTAGAACCTTATCCAGTCACCCTAGCAATGCTTTCGAAAGGGACTGATTAGGAGCAGGTGGTTGTGGAATGAAACACCAAAAAATGTGTACTGTGAGGAATAATCCCCTAATACACAAAAAGCATTTTACGATGTTTCTGTTGTGCAACATACCCTACAAAGTGATACAGAGAGTAGCCCAACCTGTAAGTCTTAAGTGCTGCGTGGCGCATGGAAGGTACTAGACTCGAGTAGGAAAGCCAGGGAACCCACAATAAACAAACAAAAAAGAAAATAACTTGACTGCTCCTTGACGATCGCCGATCTGCTCCTTTCTGCTGTGTACGGCTGTGGCTCCCAGACTCCCCATGGCCAATCCCAGCACTTCTCTCAGGCTGGACAGCATGAGAGATGAGCTGGGCTTGGCCTGAGTGGGCTTGTTTCTGCTCCAAAAGGGCCTACGCCTGCTGTTCTCTCTACCTTGTAATGCAGTTCGGGTTGGGGAGATGTCAATGTGCATGAAGGTTTGGCTGTCCTAAGATGGCCAGCCAAACCGTCATGCGCACTAGCAGCTGTGCTGCTCACCGCTCCCCTTCCATGCCTGTCAATGCATGGCCCCGTCCCCAAAGACTATTCTCCGTCCAGAGTAAAAATGAAACGATAATACTGTTTTATTATTGTTTTATTTTTTCTTTACCTCAGTTGGCCAGCCGGGGGAGAGGCTGTGACGCTCCTCCGAGCCGCCTCTCTTGGCAACCCTGGCTACCTACCAGGTTGCAGTTTGGCACAACCAATATGGAATAAAATACCCCCTGGCGTGCATTAAAAGGATATTGCAAGTCACCGTGAAGTTATGTGACCATTCAGATTAACGGGACCAGAGGCTAAAGGACAAAGGCGGAGTTCTTTTATAAGGACAGGGATCTCTAGACGACTCACAATATTCTTTTAAGAACAGCAGAGGATACTTTATTCCTTAATACATAGTCTCCGCATCATCCTTGCGACAAATCGCTTTGAGCCTTCTTTTCACATGAAAGACATATATGTTTGCAACCAAGTAAAATAAAGGCAGAATATATAGAGAAAAATTAATCATCATAAAGTAGTTAGTAATTTGTGTCAAAAAAGATATTATAATCAGTATAATGGAAGACAGATTAAAAACGCTGTGGTTCATAACTGTAGAAAGAGACTCTATTTTTCCTATATTGACATATATTAAATAGTTTCTGCTGTTTCAGCTGTAATTATGCTCTGTGACCTGCCTTTCACCTTGGCTTCTGCATAGGGACATCACAAAACGACTGTAATAAGTGGTAACAGTGTTACAGATACCTCATTTTCTAATTACAGGTGACTTGAGGCGTCACAACTCGACTGTAATAAAGGAACTAGAAAGGACTTTTACACAGGTCTTGCAGGCTCCTGTATTTTATCATGCCGCAAAGGAGCAGCGAAGGGGCTGGCAGAATGAAACGCACCACACAGAGCCTCAAAACGATGCATGTAGCTTGGTCGGTAAACTGGGAGGGGGTGGGGGGGGTGCAGTGAGCTTCAGATTTTCCAACAATCACGCAGCACGATGTCATATAATGTTTAAATGCATCATAAGGCAAGTAGGGCCCAGGAGAGGGGCTTAAAGGGCAGTGGAAAGGGAGAAAACTGTGGACTGAAAGGAGAACTAAGCGAGAGAAAAACAACATTTTTTTAGTTCTTTCAAAACAGACAGATGGAGAATGTGTGCGCGTTGTCTGTGTGAATGCAAACATCTCAGGTGAATTCCGACAAACACCTCACCAAACCCTACTGAAAGACACTGTATCCAACTAGTCATCAGAAAAGATATTTATGAGTGGGTTGTAACACCCCAAACAGCCCCTGAAGATTCGCCCCGGGGCATCTCCACAGAACACGCTCTTCTTTTTCGAACTTTGAGGCGCTGTGAGGGAATACTGGGCACTGTGGTCTAAAAACAACAGTAGGGCCCCATTACTTTCGACTTCCGCATTACACTGCACTGCAGCAGTGTAGGGACGGGGAAATCAGCAGCAAACTTCGAGACCCCTGCGGCACTGACGTAGGGCTGTGGCTGGTCCAACCCTCGGCTTGGTCTGACATGCAGAGGGTTGCAGGAGCAGGACAGAGGGCTATCCCTTCTCAGAGGTGGCCCTGCAATCCGGGCCTAACACAACAAACATGGAGTGACTGTCACGCCGTCTGGTGGAGTGCGAACAGCTAGGCCCCGGTGGTCACTGCAAGAGGTTAGTTTGTCATGCCATTAACTAGTGGCACTGGCAGCCGGTGGGTGCCTAGGAGTTTGGCCTGCACCCTCACACTGAGGAGCACTCACTCGCAGCGGGCAAAAGGAGCAAGGCAGACAAGCACAGAGTGAGTGAGCATCGCCTAAGGACAGGCCAGGATTGTCACACGTTGGCCTGCGTGCAGGCAGCAGGACAGGAGATGGCTCAAAGCTAGGCAGGGAGAAAGAGAGAGCCAAGGAGGATGGGCAAACCGTCCACCTCAAGTCATACTTATTATGAAGGGGTACTGTTCTGCTCGATTTTCCTGGCCTTCTTGTGTTAACAAGTGATTGAATGTGACTTCAGTCTCTTACCATTCAAGCCTAAGGGTTAGAGTAGTGAATGGAGCCTATTTACTAGGCACTTCGACATGATTCTGTGCTCTTCCCCATAGATCAGGGCTTGCACACATAGCCTAGGGGATAGATTCGTTAGTATTAGGGATAACCTGTCCTGTAGTGAGGGTATTTCATGGAGCCGTGCTGAATTCAGGCCTGGTAGGCCTCAAACGGGAGAGACTCCATCTTTCTTTCTGCTCCGGCAGCTTGGGATGCTTCTAGGTCAAATGTGATGTTTTAGTTATGAGGTGTTATTCGCTTGGAGAGAACCGGTTCAGGCCGGCCCTTATCGAAGGATTGTCTTTTTCTTCATGCCGAAGACACTACATCAGGCCGGCCGGCTGGGAACGTGTCCTTGGTACGGGGAGGTACAAGAATTTGGTGGGCGGCAGGTTACGGGCCGGAATTTTCCATGAGGAAATGCACCTCTATATTAGTGAAAGTCTGAGGCAGTTACATGTTCAGTCCGTAGGCGGCATCTAGCCGTTAGCAGTAAAGCTACTACTTATTCCAGGGAAGACAGACGCCATCTTGAAGGCGGAGAAGAACTAAGAGACAGATGCTTTCCTAACAGAATAGCCAGAGAGGAGAGAGTAGCCGATAAGGAAGAGGTCCCAGTGACTCGGAGAAGGGTGATTCCAGGCGAGCCGAGGCACATACGAGAAGGGAGCCTAGATGACCACTGAGTGCAGGCTACATACTACTAAGGTGATATCGACCCTTTCTTATTAGAGTGTACAACTTAATCTTTCACTTTTCTTTGCAGGTTATGTGTTATATCGTAATGTTATGTGATTGTGTATGCAATGAGTAATAAAGTATCCAGTTTGTAGTGAACCAACATGTGCTGCGTGTTCTTGTATAAGAGGGTAGACTATTCTTCTAGTCAGCTGCGGCTACATGAACAGATGTTAACCCTGATCAGGTAAGTGGTAACTGAATAAGGGAAAGAGGAGCCCCTCAAACCTGAGAACAGGCTATGCCCGAACTGGCAATCCTTGTGTGATCTGATGAATAGTGAGACTGATTCCCTTTTTGTATGTTATGGTGATCATAGGATGAACTGTTGTCTGAGACTGCCGTCTGGGTAGAGAGGTCTGGATTCGTATGGGATCGCGAGGCCGCCACTTGTGATACTGTCGTATAGGCAGAGAGGTCTGGATTCGTAGGGGATCGCGAGGCCGCCGATTGTGCTGAGACTGCCGTCTGGGTAGAGAGGTCTGGGTTCGTATGGGACCGCGAGGCCGCCACTTGTGATACTGTCGTACGGGCAGAGAGGTCTGGATTCGTAGGGGATCGCGAGGCCGCCGATTGTGCTGAGACTGCCGTCTGGGTAGAGAGGTCTGGATTCGTATGGGATCGCGAGGCCGCCACTTGTGATACTGTCATATGGGCAGAGAGGTCTGGATTCGTAGGGGATCGCGAGGCCGCCGATTGTGCTGAGACTGCCGTCTGGGTAGAGAGGTCTGGGTTCGTATGGGACCGCGAGGCCGCCACTTGTGATACTGTCGTACGGGCAGAGAGGTCTGGATTCGTAGGGGATCGCGAGGCCGCCGATTGTGCTGAGACTGCCGTCTGGGTAGAGAGGTCTGGGTTCGTATGGGACCGCGAGGCCGCCACTTGTGATACTGTCGTATGGGCAGAAAGGTCTGGATCCGTATGGGATCGCGAGGCCGCCGATTGTGAGGTCTTGGTATGCATAGTAGGAATCCCCTGTCCTTAGGTGATAGATATATGTGGTTGCAGGATTGTAAATAGGTTCTAGGGAGGGGGTAACGTTCTGGCTGGGTTAGTGAGGCTCTGATGAGCGGGTTCTATCTGATCCGAAAACCCAAGCAGAACAGGTACCTGCCGAGTGTCTTTCAAACAGCCAACTGCACCTCAGAAGTGCGCGAGGCTGAGTTTAGCCTGACGGAATGTGCCTTGATGACAAACAGCTCCGGAAGTGGCATGTGTTTCCAGCTGCGCTCTCAGCTGGGCGCTGGCAAAGGTATGAGAATGGCTTTAACTTCTTTTGCAGCATCCGGCACGATGAAGGCTTCAGCTGCAGCAGGATGAACAGGATGTAGAGGACAGGGTAGGTGAAACATCACACTACTTGTTAACTAGTAGCTACCCTGGCTCTTCTCTCAAGAGGTGGTGCAGTGTATTTCGTTTGGAGCGACACGAAAGCCTCAACAAGGCCAAAATAGGCAGCCAGGATATAAAAAGTGTAGAGTGGGAACCTTGGATGCAAGAGGAGGCGAAGAAGAGGTATGTGAGGAGAAATGAAAGAGCAGCAATCAGATTCAGCATTTTCTTTCAAAACATTGTTAAAATGATACCCCTCCTACCATGTGGCCCAACTGGACTCATATGCCAAGGAGCCGAGTATGGCTGAAGAAACTGACCTATAACGGGCCTGGAAACAGCGTTTTTGATTAGGTAAGACTAGAGATACATCACTGGGGCAGAAGAAACCACAGACTCCAAAGAGGGACAGGAGGAATCAAAGACCCTCACTGGGACAAAAGGAGCCATGAGGAAGGAACATCTAGACACGACACTGGTCGGAAAGGACTAGACACACGACTGTCACAAGAGGAGTCAGAGACACAATACAGGACTAACTGATATCTGAAACATAAGTGCGGGACAGGCGGAATCAGAGGCACGACACAGGGGATACTGTGAAGCCAGGGATCTGATGGAGGCAAAAGGAGGAACAGCACTGGAGCAGGGCACCAAGAGGCACCACTAGGGCAGGAGGAGACAGAGACATGGCACTGGAGCAGGGCACCAAGAGACACCACTAGGGCAGGAGGAGACAGAGACATGGCACTGGAGCAGGGCACCAAGAGACACCACTAGGGCAGTAGGAGACGGAGACATGGTACTGGAGCATAAGCCAGGGGCACCATTAGGGCAGGAGGAGACAGAGACATGGCACTGGAGCAGGGCACCAAGAGACACCACTAGGGCAGTAGGTGACGGAGACATGGTACTGGAGCATAAGCCAGGGGCACCATTAGGGCAGGAGGAGACAGAGACATGGCACTGGAGCAGGGCACCAAGAGACACCACTAGGGCAGGAGGAGACAGAGACATGGCACTGGAGCAGGGCACCAAGAGACACCACTAGGGCAGGAGGAGACAGAGACATTGCACTGGAGCAGGGCACCAAGAGGCACCACTAGGGCAGGAGGAGACAGAGACATGGCACTGGAGCAGGGCACCAAGAGACACCAATGGGGCAGAATGAGACAGAGAGATGGCACTGGAGCAGGGCACCAAGAGACACCACTAGGGCAGTAGGTGACGGAGACATGGCACTGGAGCAGGGCACCAAGAGACACCACTAGGGCAGTAGGAGACGGAGACATGGTACTGGAGCATAAGCCAGGGGCACCATTAGGGCAGGAGGAGACAGAGACATGGCACTGGAGCAGGGCACCAAGAGACACCACTAGGGCAGGAGGAGACAGATACATGGCACTGGAGCAGGGCACCAAGAGACACCACTAGGGCAGGAGGAGACAGAGACATGGCACTGGAGCAGGGCACCAAGAGACACCACTAGGGCAAGATGAGACAGAGACATGGCACTGGAGCAGGGCACCAAGAGGCACCACTAGGGCAGGAGGAGACAGAGACATGGCACTGGAGCAGGGCACCAAGAGACACCACTAGGGCAGGAGGAGACAGAGACATGGCACTGGAGCAGGGCACCAAGAGACACCACTAGGGCAGTAGGTGACGGAGACATGGTACTGGAGCATAAGCCAGGGGCACCATAAGGGCAGGAGGAGACAAAGACACGGCACTGGAGCATAAGGCAGAAGCACCATGAGGGCAGGAGGAGACAGAGACATGGCACTGGAGTATAAGTCAGGGGCACCATTGGGGCAGGAGGAGACAGAGACATGCCACTGGAGCAGGGCACCAAGAGACACCACTAGGGCAGGATGAGACAGAGACATGGCACTGGAGCAGGGCACGAAGAGATACCACTAGGGCAGGATGAGACAGAGACATGGCACTGGAGCAGGGCAGCAAGAGACACCAGTAGGGCAGGAAAAGACAGAGACATAACATAGCATGTGTATTTGTAAAGCGCACGTTCACACTACGGGTATCTTGGCGCTGAATAACAGATGTTTGTTGGTACCCAACTCAATGGTACTCATTTTATCAACCTCAGATGGATGAAAGGCTGAGTGGACCCGCCGGGATTTGAACCTGTGACCATGAGGTTGAACACAGGCCCCTGCAGTAGACGCATTAGTCCACTGAGCCACCAGACCCGGCTCTGGAGCAGGGCACCACAACACACCACTAGAGCAGGAGGAGACCGAGACATGGCACTGGAGCAGGGCACCAAGAGACACCACTGGGGCAGGATGAGACAGAGACATGGCACTGGAGCAGGGCACCAAGAGACACCACTAGGGCAGGAGGAGACGGAGACATGGCACTGGAGCAGGGCACCAAGAGACACCACTAGGGCAGAATGAGACAGAGACATGGCACTGGAGCAGGGCACCAAGAGACACCAATGGGGCAGGATGAGACAGAGAGATGGCACTGGAGGAGGGCACCAAGAGACACCACTGGGGCCGGATGAGACAGAGACATGGCACTGTAGCCGGGCACCAAGAGACACCACTGGGGCAGGATGAGACAGAGACATGGCACTTGCGCAGGGCACCAAGAGACACCACTAGGGCAGGATGAGACATAGACATGGCACTGGAGCAGGGCACCAAGAGACACCACTAGCGCAGGATGAGACAGAGACATGGCACTGGAGCAGGGCACCAAGAGACACCACTAGGGAAGGAAAAGACAGAGACATAGCACTGAAGCATAATCCAGAGGCACCATTAGGGCAGGAGGAGACAGAGACATGGCACTGGAGCAGGGCACCAAGAGACACCACTAGGGCATATGAAGACAGAGACATGGCACTGGAGCAGGACAACACGAGACAGCACTAGGGCAGGATGAGACAGACATGGCACTGGAGCAGGGCACCAAGAAACACCACTAGGGCAGGAGGACTATGTGAGAACATAAAGTATGAAGTTCCTATCAGAAAAGAAAAATGACATGTAATAACCGCAGGGATGAACCCAGTAAATCACAGGAGAGCAATCTCCTTGTTGGAAAAAGACCCTCACACACCTGACAAGTAGGTGTCTTGCTTCATCATCGGGTCTGCTCCTACTTGGGCCGGCGCTGCAATGCCCGATCAGGCGCCCGTGATGGGGCCTACTTCACGGAGATCTTTATTCCACAGCCGATAGGTGAAGTGTGAGTAAGGGTCCTAGTGTAGGTGCATGTGGTGAGTAAAGTGAAGTTAAAATAGAGAAAAATAGTCCACTCAAAAATAGTTTTAATGGGGTTGGCTATTTCCCTAATTAAAAAGAAAAATTGCGTATCGTCACTTAATGTTGTGTATTAATACGCTGAAAGAGGTCGACATGTTTCTTGCCTAATTAACAAACTTGATGGCAATTCCTCAGGACCTTGTTATGTACTACCTACACACATTTTTTGGTGGTTGTCACCCAACACAGTCAGTGAGAAGCGGCCACCGTTACAGCACCCTAAAAAAAGTGTGGGGGTACCTTTGGTATCTACAGGGATCAGTAAGTATTGATCTGTAGAAATAAAAAGGTTAAAACAGTCAAAAAACCAAGTAATACGACATTGTATCAGTGATGCTATTGGTTCAACAGTTTGTGATGGTGCATCAAACGCATGCAATAATACCCCTCGGGCAGTGTCATGCTTGAGGCATTCAAACATTATTCAGTTAATTTAAAAATACTCATGGTGATGAAGAAATAGAAAATACTGGTAAATAAAAAGTAATTAATCTCTATGGAGATGTAGAAAGGATGGTCTAGTTTATAAGCGAACCACTTATTACACCACATGAGGTATCTCACCCTTATTTAGTCCGTTCCGGGCCAATTTGGTACCGGTCGCCGTCGACACAGGAATCTAGTGTCCTGATATATGGTAAAGGCATGTTAGTGCTGGAAAGCAGGCTGAGTCACACCAGCAAAAATGGTAAACTCAGGACTGTATTAGAAGAATCAAATCTAATGAAGAGGAGATCAAAACTTCACGATTCTCAGTGTTGATAACATCGCTAAAAAAAAATTTTTTTTTTCTTTTTTTTAACAGGAAGTGTATATATATCTCCAGGGTCCGTTGTGGTTAGTGTCTTCCCTGTAATTAGTACTAGAAGTAAAGCGTATGAAGGTGCTAACCGAACGTACAAAAAACCTTGGCACCCAGGTCTATTATCCTAATAAGCGGTCATCACACCAAAATGCTAGGTAAGGAAACAAATATTTATTACGTTTGCTTGCTGTTGTGGCGGTTTTCAATTCTCGGTCTTAACGTGGTATACCGCTGGTTCATACAGATGGCCGCACAACAGCGTGTGGGAAAATAAATGAAAGCGGCAAAGTTACTCACGGTTTTGTAGTCGAATCAGAAAGTTAATCCTACCCCACACGGCTCAACCGGTCCACACGGTCAGGTAACCGGCAGAGTACTGCCTAGGGTATATAGGTGTAATAATCTTACCCGGTCGAAGTTCTGCAGGGACGTCACGCAACACCAATTTCCAATGTAGAGAAAGTCCCAACCTTCCACCCCAACCTACTGCCTCTATCAAGCCCTAGAGCACAGAGGTGGTGGCGGAAAGAGGGGAAACAAAACAAGGATAGAGGGGGAAACACAGGAGCTGCGGTCTTCTTCCTTCTGCTGTGTCTATGGAACTGTGTCTATGTCCGTGAAACAGTGTTCTGTAAATGGTAAAAAGAACAACATAAGTGACTCTAACACACCTATGAGGACCCTGGGAACCCCACCCCTTGTGTAGCTTTTCCTATCTGAGTACCTTACTGCTAGAAGCCTTCCGCTATCTATAGGGTTGCACAGGAGAACGGAAGAGGTCAGGCAAAGGCTAATCGTAATTCCCTCTTCAATACTGGAGTGGATGCAGCTCGACCCTATAACATAAAAGGGAAATCCATAGACTAGTTCACCAACGGAAATTCTAATGCATCCCAAAGTCCCCTTCCCACTTATCTTACTCGGAGAATCCGGAGGTCATCAAAGGTTAGGGAGTCTCACAAGGCACCTGGAGAGACGTCTTCTGGTTGATTCCGGACAAGACAGCAGGAGAAGAGCTCGTGAAGAAGGAGGGGTGAATATGGCATAAGCTGGATATAAGCCTACCTCAGGGGTCACTGGTAGGACCACAGCTCGCATCTGGGTTGGAGGGAGACAGGGCAGAGACACCCGGCCGGCCCGCGGGACAAAATCCGGCAAGGTGGGCGGAGCGCTCTGATCCCTGTGCACCCAGGACCCAAACCGGAAGAGATGAGGCCAGCTAATCCGTAAGGAGGGACGGGACAAAAAAGAGGACTGCGGTACCAAAAAGTATAAAACAGAGCTCTGCTAAATGAGAGAAGCCTCTCATTCATACGTCCGATAAAGGAACGTACTTCCGACCACCCGCAAGGAGGACGGGGAAACAAGGAAGTCCAGTTCTCGCAAAACGGACGCCGAAGCGCCCACTCCCAGAGGAGGAAACAGGAAACAGGAAGTCCACGGAACAGCCTGCGGGGCAAACACTAGAATGCGAAGCCCCGAGCCTTCCGGATGACAGGCTTTTCTACTGGCCTGCCGCCATCGCGCATGCGCGATAGCCAGACGCTTCAGGTGATTTGTATACAGCGGCAGATCGTCGTTCTCGGCAATCATGACAGTACACCCCCCCCAACACACCCCCCACGGGTTTGGGTTTGTGAGGATGTCTTCTGTGGAACAAACGTATCAAGCGAGGAGCATACACTTGACTGGCTGGTTCCCAGGTGCGATCTTCTATGCCATACCCCTTCCAGTGTATCAAATATTGTAAACGGCGTCTACTCCGTCGGGAGTCAACAATGGACTCCACTTCGTATTCTTCTTCTCCGTCTACCAACACCGGAGTAGGGTGAGTAGGTAGACGAGTACCGGGTTCCACAGGTTTTAGGAGGGATACATGAAAAACAGGGTGTACCTTGATGGTTTCAGGGAGTGTTAGTTCCATTGCCACAGGATTGATGACTCTAGATATCGGGTAGGGTCCAAGGAACTTAGGTTTAAATTTACAAGACCCCTTCAATGGAATGTATTTGGTGGACAACCACACCTCATTTATAAAGAATTGGAAAGCAGAGGGCGCATTACAAAGCCCAAAGGGCATTACCAAGTATTCAAAAAGTCCATACTTGGTACAGAAAGCCGTCTTCCACTCATCCCCCTCTGCTACCCGTACCAAATGATATGCCCCCCGTAAGTCCAATTTCGTAAATACACGGGCGTCTTTTACTCTGTCTAGGAGGGCGGAGATGAGTGGAAGAGGGTATCTGTTCTTGATGGTTATTTTATTTAAGGCCCTATAGTCTATGCAACAGCGTAGACCCCCTTCCCGTTTAGGGATAAAGAACAGAGACGAAGAGGCCGGGGATTTGGAGGGACGGATGAACCCTAAGGAAAGCATGTTGTCTAAATATTCCCGTAAATAAAGGTTCTCCTTCTCCGTCAGGGAATAAACACGACTGAATGGTATCTTGGCTCCTGCTTGAAGGTCTATACGACAATCAAAGGGTCTGTGAGGTGGTAAGGAAGTGGCCTCCTTTGGGTCAAAAATAGTGCTTAAGTCTTGATATATCTCAGGCAACACTTCTTCCTTCTCGGTATTCATAATCTCCTGGTTTTGACTGACGGCTAGGTTGTGTGCCTTGCAGCACTCTGGTCTAAACTGTAAAGTGGCCTTATGCCAGTCTATGAGGGGACTATGTTTCCTTAACCAGGGTAGGCCTAGGAGAACAGGAAACTGCGGCGACTGAATGAGATCGAATTCCACCTGCTCGACATGATCGGTTTCTAAGAGAACCTTGATGGATTCAGTCTTCTGTGTTATGGGTCCTGACTTTAACACACTCCCATACCCCTTGTCTTGGGGTTGAATGCGGTGTTCCTGAGCCCATGTCAAATCCATAAAGTTCCCCGAAGCCCCAGAATCCAGCATAATTTGAGTTTTAGCCTGTCCTTGTTTCCAGAACAAATCAGCTGGGACAAAAAAATGACCAGAAGAAGGTGTTTTGGGGTCGGAAGAAGAGACACTCAGTCCAGAATTACCCGAAGTCCTTGTCTCACAGGTCTCCGGGCTTCCTAGTTTTCCGACTTCTTGCCTGGCACAGGCTTGGTGGGACAGGACCTCAAAAAGTGTCCCGCCTTGCCACAATATAAACATAGCCGGTTTTCTCGCCTTCGGGGTCTCTCGTCTGGGGTCAAAGGTCCTCTCACAATACCGATTTGCATCGGCTCTGCTTCCTCTCCTGTAGAGGGGAATTCAGGCTTTTTCTCCCTTATCGTTACCACCCGAACCTCTGTCTTTCCTCTCTCCTTCTTACGTTCCTGCAGGCGATGGTCTATTTGAACTACAAGATCAATGAGGTCCTTACAGGAACGGGGAAGGTCCACTATGTGAGACAAGGCGTCTTTGATCTCATCCCTCAGACCCCTATAGAACAGTGTACCACGTTTCTCCTCGGGCCAGTCTGCCTCAACAACTAACCTCTGAAAGGAAGTGATGTAGGTGGCTATCTCATTGGTCCCTTGTTTTAAGGAGAGCAAATCTGTATCTGCCGTGAGAGTATACGTATGTTTATCAAATAATTTCCTAAATTCGTCCTTGAAAGCCCTATAGTTCTGTAAAAGAGGGTCATCTCTTTCTATTAACGGAATTGCCCAATTTGCAGCAGACCCCCCTAAGTATGATATCACAAAGGCTACCTTAGCCTGATCAGTGGGAAAACAGGGAGCTTTGCAAGTGAAATGCAATTGGCACTGGCTGATGAACGTGGCAAATTTGGAGGAATCGCCAGTAAACCTCTCAGGCGGGGCAAGAGGGATTGACGGAGGAGTATTAACCTGTATTATGGGAGCGGAATTACTAACACGGCCTTCCCCCTGCCTCTCCCTTTGTATAGAATTCACTCGCAGTGCCAACGCCTGGGTCTCTGCCTGAAGATTCCCAATCATGTTGGCGAGATCCGCCAATGTCACGTGTTGTTGTTCCATGACGCCCGGGCAGAACACACCACGTGGGCTTCGCGTTCTGTAATAATCTTACCCGGTCGAAGTTCTGCAGGGACGTCACGCAACACCAATTTCCAATGTAGAGAAAGTCCCAACCTTCCACCCCAACCTACTGCCTCTATCAAGCCCTAGAGCACAGAGGTGGTGGCGGAAAGAGGGGAAACAAAACAAGGATAGAGGGGGAAACACAGGAGCTGCGGTCTTCTTCCTTCTGCTGTGTCTATGGAACTGTGTCTATGTCCGTGAAACAGTGTTCTGTAAATGGTAAAAAGAACAACATAAGTGACTCTAACACACCTATGAGGACCCTGGGAACCCCACCCCTTGTGTAGCTTTTCCTATCTGAGTACCTTACTGCTAGAAGCCTTCCGCTATCTATAGGGTTGCACAGGAGAACGGAAGAGGTCAGGCAAAGGCTAATCGTAATTCCCTCTTCAATACTGGAGTGGATGCAGTTCGACCCTATAACATAAAAGGGAAATCCATAGACTAGTTCACCAACGGAAATTCTAATGAATCCCAAAGTCCCCTTCCCACTTATCTTACTCGGAGAATCCGGAGGTCATCAAAGGTTAGGGAGTCTCACAAGGCACCTGGAGAGACGTCTTCTGGTTGATTCCGGACAAGACAGCAGGAGAAGAGCTCGTGAAGAAGGAGGGGTGAATATGGCATAAGCTGGATATAAGCCTACCTCAGGGGTCACTGGTAGGACCACAGCTCGCATCTGGGTTGGAGGGAGACAGGGCAGAGACACCCGGCCGGCCCGCGGGACAAAATCCGGCAAGGTGGGCGGAGCGCTCTGATCCCTGTGCACCCAGGACCCAAACCGGAAGAGATGAGGCCAGCTAATCCGTAAGGAGGGACGGGACAAAAAAGAGGACTGCGGTACCAAAAAGTATAAAACAGAGCTCTGCTAAATGAGAGAAGCCTCTCATTCATACGTCCGATAAAGGAACGTACTTCCGACCACCCGCAAGGAGGACGGGGAAACAAGGAAGTCCAGTTCTCGCAAAACGGACGCCGAAGCGCCCACTCCCAGAGGAGCAAACAGGAAACAGGGAACAGGAAGTCCACGGAACAGCCTGCGGGGCAAACACTAGAACGCGAAGCCCCGAGCCTTCCGGATGACAGGCTTTTCTACTGGCCTGCCGCCATCGCGCATGCGCGATAGCCAGACGCTTCAGGTGATTTGTATACAGCGGCAGATCGTCGTTCTCGGCAATCATGACAATAGGGCAGCGAGGCGTGGGGAGCGGATCTACTCCACTTCCGGGTGGTTGAAATAACCACTACAACGCTACTGCAAGCTCGCGCCATGTTGGGGGAGTAACCGTGACCCTGACTGAGTCACGTAATAGAAAAAGGACCAATCAAGGTCTGGTGGTCCTAACAGTGCAAACGCCGTATCGATTGATGTAAATGTAAATATCGATTGCGTAGATATCTCCGGATTTGTGTGGTTGTAGAATAACGGAGAGCCCAATGTTGGGAAAAAAACAAAATGAAAATAAAAATATCGATAATGGTGGTGCGGCCAGCCACTAGTGATTGATGAAAATTCGGCAGGCTTAAGGATGTCAGTGATACCAGTGGTGTAGTAATGCTGATCACATGAGTATCTCCAAATTCGTGTGGTTGTAAATTAATGAAAACACGCCAAATATTAAAAGGCAGTAATCGTACAAAGTGGTGCAATAAAATGTTAATAGTTAATGAAAGCTAAGTAAGCTATGGGAGCCAATGACGCCAAAATACTTTACAGAGGTCTTATTGCAAACCCAGGGGTGGAAGTATGGAATGTCTGTTTGGTTCCAAACTCCTGTTAGGAATGTACAGGGGGCAGAGAAATTGAATGACTGTAAAGACCAGTCAGTTATGAGGTCAACAGGCTCCAGGGAATGTCCTCATTGAGTCCTGACTTGTCAGATGACAGTCTAAGGACCCATCGTTGTTCTAGGCGGAACAAGGCATCCTTAGACATACCAGGATGTGCTTCCAGAATGCACCATTCAAAGGAATCTGGAGGATGTTGTCTGTCCCTAAAATGGGTGGTCATTTTAGTGTTGGTCCTGGCACATCTGAAATTGCTCCTGTGTTCCATCATGCGTACTTTCACTTGTCTAGTCGTCATCCCTATGTAAATTAGGTTACAAGTACATTTCACCAGGTAAACACAATAAGTGGTGTTGCAGTTGGTATGTTTAGTCAGTCGCCATAGGACACCATTCGAGAGATTCAGCTGTTTGGTGACCTTAGTTTGGGGACATACAGAACACGAACCACAGGGAAAGTGTCCCTGGACTGGTGGTAAGTCCCAAAGGGTGTTCTGTATCGTATTAGAGTGTCTCTTAGGTCTGGTATGTATCAACATGTCTTTTATGTTGTTCGTTCATTTGAAGGCAAATCTAGGTTTAGAGAGGTTTAATGTACCAGTGTTTAGAATCGCCCAATTCTTCAGGATGATGTTTCTTAACAGATTGGAATCTGGGGTGTACGTGGTAACACATGTCATGGTAGAGTCTGGTTCTCTAACCCTATCCTCCAATAAACCCTCTCGGTTGTTGTTCCGCGCCCTTTTATAGGCATCATTAATCACCTGTGTCGGATATTCGCGTTGGAGCAGATCCTGTTTTAACGTGTTTGCTTATTTTATATAGTCAAACAGGGTGCTGCAGTTCCTTCTGATACGGAGGAATTGACCGACAGGTAAATTGTGTTTCAATGCCCTGGGATGATGACTACTGAAAAGGAGAAGACTGTTTCTATCAGTAGGTTTACGATAGAGGGTGGTGGTAATCATCCCTGCTTCCAACCTAATCAGAAGATCAAGGAAAGGAATCTCACTCGTGGAAATCGTGTTGGTAAACTTCAAGTAGGGGTTAAGGGTATTAATCCAGGTGCAAAACTCATTGCATTTGGTCAATTCTCCCTTCCAAAGGATGAGGATGTCATCTATAAATCGTTTCCACAGGAGGATGTTAGAGAAGTACGGATTGTCAACGTGAAGAATCTTGCGTGTCTCAAAGGCTGACATGTACAGGCATGCCAGGCTAGGAGCAAAGGTACTACCCATTGAAGTACCCTGGGTCTGATGAAAAAGTTGGGTACCAAACTGGAAGTAATTCTCTGTGAGTGCAATGGTGGCACATTCCATAATGAACGACACTGGGGTGGGGGAGTTCCACTCAGCATTACTTAAGATGTCTTCAATGCAATCTAGGGTCGCTCTTTGAGGAATATTGGTGTAGAGGGCCTCAACATCCAATGTCACCAAAAGGCTAACCTCATTTGGATGTTGGACCCCCTCAAGGAGACGCAACACATCAGTCGTGTCCCTCACAAAGGAAGGAGTCTCCTTCACAAAAGGTTGTATGTGATGATCCACGAATTTGGAGAGAGGCTCTAGTAGAGAGCCTATACCAGACACGATGGGGCGTCCAGGGACAGGTGTCACCCCTTTGTGAATCTTGGGGAGGCAGTAAAAGTAGGGTACAACCGGTTCCTTGGTTGTTAAGAAATCAGCTTCTTTTCTCGAGATCCACCCAACTGATTCAGCAGAAAATGTCATCGCAGTGATGGTGTTATGCAATCTCTGTGTGGGATTCTCTCTTATTGGAGTGTAGTATCTTCTGTCACTCAATTGTCTCTCACACTCGATATTATAATCTAGTGTCTTCATAATTACAGTGGCCCCACCCTTGTCGGCTTGTTTGAGTGTAATGGTGTCATCAAGTGCCAAAGATCTAATAGCAATAGTCTCCTCAGTGAAGAGATTGTGGAAAGGGGCTAAGTTAGCATTGGAGTTGAAATCTTTCAGCACTGCTTGCTCAAAAGTAAGGACCTCATTGGGAACCATAGCACTGGTTGGAGTAAAAGTTGATGGTTTACGTAGGCCTGAATCATTGGCAGTATCTGCCGGTAGGTCCTGGAAGAAGGCTTGGAGGCGAATCTTGCGAAGAAAGGTTTGTATCTCGCAGCGATCCCTGAACGCATCAGTTCTGGGGGTGGGAACAAAACCTAATCCTTTCTGCAAGACCTGTTCCTCAGTATGTGATATGGTTCTGGAGGAAAGATTGACAATCAGTTTCTTTTCCCCTTGGTTTGACTCCTGGTTTCCACTGCTCCTGTTGGTTGGTCCTGCCATTGCACTCTTTTTTGGCTTCTTCTGTGCCCTCTTCCTCTGCCCCAACCTCTGTCTAAAAAAAGAGGTGCAGGTCCAGCTTGGTAAAAGGGTGGTGGGCCTTGTGGATATAATGGGTATTGCCAGCAAGGTGGTCCCTGGTAGGGCGGGGCATTGTAAGAAGGAAACATAGGTTGTTGGTAGGTGCGCGTCTTCCTATTGTTCCAACTCCCAGTGTTAGAGTCGTTACTGGATGAGGAACCCCTCCGTGAGGTATTCGAACTATCATCTGATGAGTATCCAGTTACTGAACTCGTGTAGTCTGCTTTAAAATAGGGATAGACTTTCTCAGTGGAAAATTTCTGTATGTCTTTCTGTAATTTAGAAATTTTCTGTTTCATGAGGTATTCTCTATTCTCTGCAATTTCCGCATTTATTTCCGATAGTTTGCTTTTGTAAGTTGCCGTCTGAATAGTGACTTTAATAGCACCCTCTGCTGCTTGGATTCTAATGAGAAGGGCGTCTGCAATCCTTTTAGCTGTGTTTATAATTAAAATCAGCCAGTCCCTAGTGCATTTCCATGCAACTAGGGACCATTCTTTTTTTAAAGTGGCGTCTTCTAAGAAGAGGCGAGGAAAGTTGTAAACAATGAGGCCATTAGGTGCTATGTTGGCTCTCAAATATTCGGTCATCATGGCCCCGTGTAGAGTAACCTTAAGCCACTCATGCTTGATGTTTGATAGAGAGGACCAATCCTCTGATTGGCTGACCGAGGCAGAACTGCCATCAGATCCCAACAGGGACGGTGCTTGTAGTATCTCCGCAACTGCTTCATCACCGAAGCTTAATCCTTGGTAGTCCTCCATGTGGAAGTACAAGGGATTCAATCAAAATCCTACTAGGATTCGGACAGTGGAAGGAAAAAATTTACAAATGGGCCAAAGGAGTCTAGTAGCAACCTTTTGGTAACCTTAGTGAAAAAACCCCACGGGTAAGAACCCGTGCATACAATCGAGTCAAAAGGAGGGGCCGTAATGATAAGGGCTTTTATAATGAGGTCCAGCATACATGCCCAGAAGACTTTGTGAGAACATAAAGTATGAAGTTCCTATCAGAAAAGAAAAATGACATGTAATAACCGCAGCAATGAACCCAGTAAATCACAGGAGAGCAATCTCCTTGTTGGAAAAAGACCCTCACACACCTGACAAGTAGGTGTCTTGCTTCATCATCGTGTCTGCTCCTACTCGGGCCGGCGCTGCAATGCCCGATCAGGCGCCCGTGATGGGGCCTACTTCACGGAGATCTTTATTCCACAGCCGATAGGTGAAGTGTGAGTAAGGGTCCTAGTGTAGGTGCATGTGGTGAGTAAAGTGAAGTTAAAATAGAGAAAAATAGTCCACTCAAAAATAGTTTTAATGGGGTTAGCTATTTCCCTAATTAAAAAGAAAAATTGCGTATCGTCACTTAATGTTGTGTATTAATACGCTGAAAGAGGTCGACATGTTTCTTGCCTAATTAACAAACTTGATGGCAATTCCTCAGGACCTTGTTATGTACTACCTACACACATTTTTTGGTGGTGGTCACCCAACACAGTCAGTGAGAAGCGGCCACTGTTACAGCACCCTAAAAAAAGTGTGGGGGTACCTTTGGTATCTACAGGGATCAGCAAGTATTGATCTGTAGAAATAAAAAGGTTAAAACAGTCAAAAAACCAAGTAATACGACATTGTATCAGTGATGCTATTGGTTCAACAGTTTGTGATGGTGCATCAAACGCATGCAATAATACCCCTCGGGCAGTGTCATGCTTGAGGCATTCAAACATTATTCAGTTAATTTAAAAATACTCATGGTGATGAAGAAATAGAAAATACTGGTAAATAAAAAGTAATTAATCTCTATGGAGATGTAGAAAGGATGGTCTAGTTTATAAGCGAACCACTTATTACACCACATGAGGTATCTCACCCTTATTTAGTCCGTTCCGGGCCAATTTGGTACCGGTCGCCGTCGTCACAGGAATCTAGTGTCCTGATATATGGTAAAGGCATATTAGTGCTGGAGAGCAGGCTGAGTCAAACCAGCGAAAATGGTAAACTCAGGATTGTATTAGAAGAATCAAATCTAATGAAGAGGAGATCAAAACATCACGATACTCAGTGTTGTTAACATCGCTAAAAAATTATTATTTTTTTTTTTATTTTTTTTAACAGGAAGTGTATATATATCACCAGGGCCCGTTGTGGTTAGTGTCTTCCCTGTAAGAAGTACTAGAAGTAAAGCGTACGAAGGTGCTAACCGAACGTACAAAAAACCTTGGCACCCAGGTCTATTATCCTAATAAGCGGTCATCACACCAAAATGCTAGGTAAGGAAACAAATATTTATTACGTTTGCTTACTGTTGTGGTGGTTTTCAATTCTCGGTCTTAACGTGGTATACCGCTGGTTCATACAGATGGCCGCACAACAGCGTGTGGGAAAATAAATGAAAGCGGCAAAGTTACTCACGGTTTTGTAGTCTAATCAGAAAGTTAATCCTACCCCACACGGCTCAACCGGTCCACACGGTCAGGTAACCGGCAGAGTACTGCCTAGGGTATATAGGGCAGCGAGGCGTGGGAAGCGGATCTACTCCACTTCCGGGTGGTTGAAATAACCACTACAACGCTACTGCAAGCTCGCGCCATGTTGGGGGAGTAACCGTGACCCTGACTGAGTCACGTAATAGAAAAAGGACCGATCAGACAGAGACATGGCACTGGAGCAGGGCACCAATAGACACCACTAGGGCATGATGAGACAGAGACATGACACTGGAGCAGGGCACCAAGTGACACCACTGGGGCAGGAGGAGACAGAGACATGGCACTGGATCAGGGCACCAAGATACACCCAGGGGTGGGGAATTCCTATCTCCCGACGCCCGAGACATCTAGATTTCTTACAAGGGCAAGAGGTTTTAATTTCTAACTTGTCCAAAGGACAAGTAGACAGGTTTACGGTAATCTGATACACAACTGTTTAACCCTCTTGGTCACAGCCAGTTAATAAGGAGCTCTGAGCAGTTTATTGGCAGTGAAAGGGGCAATTCAAAAGCTGGGGCCTGCACTTTAATTTCACCAGAGCAGAACAACATGAGTGAGCTGAGCTCAAAGTTGCAGCTCCATATAAAACATCCACAGCACTGTCAGGCAAGAGTCATTTTGCTTTCTCCCCGAGGCTTCCAGGCCCTCCTCTTGCCCTTTCCTTTTCTTCGAGCACAAGATGCAGCTCCAGAACACTCACATCACTGAAATGTAAGAGGCTGGGCCTCTTGGCTCATGCTCTGACTTTAACCTTGTGACCCGTGCCTTTTGTTCTGTGCTTCACCCTTCAGCCTCAAATCGGCCCCAAGATCCCTCCTGCCCTCATCTCCGGGGGCCTACAGTAAAGCCCATGCTTTCTCTTCTCTTGCAGCCCCTGCATAACCCTCCTTTGCACTTTGCCTTTCCTGTGCACCTTATGTTTCACCCAGTGCCTGTACTTGCTAACCCCGCTCCCCTTGGCCTCTCATATCTTACATCATCCAGGGCTTACATTAATGTTCATTAGTTTACCCATGGGGAATTCGTGCAATCCTCAGGTGCACCCTAATTTCTCTCCTTGCACTGGGCCTCTCCTCTCACTTTGTGCTTGCACCAGGGGCATCTGAACACGCCACTGTAGCTAACAGCAGCTGTGGAGTTCTTGATGGGCCTCTTCTTTCTGCAGTTCCATACAAAGGTTCATAATTTACTTGAAAGGGTTGATGGATATATACATGGGTGGATATAAGGCTGGATGCGTGAAAGGATGGATGGATGAGTGGATGGATGGATGGATGAGTGCAAGAATGGATGGATGGATGAGTGCAAGGGTGAATGGATGGATGTGGTGAAAGTGAATAGATGTGTGTGGATGGATGAGTGAAAGGGTGAATGGATGGGGTGAAAGTGGATGGATGAGTGAAAGGATGGATGAGTGAAGGGATGGATGGTTGAATGAAAGGGTGGATTAATGGATGAGAGAGAGTGAGTGAATGAATGGCTGATGGAATGGGTGGGTGGGTGGGTGGCTGGGTGGCTGGGTGGAAGGATGGATGGTTGGATGGCTAGCTGGATGGAAGGATGGATGGATGGCTGGGGGGGAAGGATGGATGACTGGGTGGAAGGATGGATGGATGGATGGCTGGGTGGAAGGATGGATGGATGGATGGATGGCTGGGTGGAAGGATGTGAAGATTGATGGGTGGAAGGATGTGAAGATTGATGGGTGGAAGGATGAGTGAAACGGTGGATGGATGGATGAGTCAAATGGTGGATGGATGGATGGATGAGTCAAATGGTGGATGGATGGATGAGTCAAATGGTGGATGGATGGATTTGAGTGAAAGACGGAAGAGCAAAAGGATGGATGACTGGAGGGATGAGTGAAAGGGTGGATGGATTTGAGTGAAAAGGAGGATGGATGGGGTGAAAGACGGAAGAGCAAAAGGATGAATGATGGGATGAGTGAAAGGGTGGATGGATTTGAGTGGGATGGAGGAGTGAAAGATGGAAGAGCACAGGATGGCTGGATGGAGGGATGAGTGAAAGAGTGGATGGATATGAGTGAAAAGGTGGATGGAGGGGGTGAAAGTGGATGAATGGATGCGCGAAAGGATGGATGGATGAGTGGAAGGAGGGATGGATGAGTTTGAATGGTCGATTTGGAGCTGGATGGATAGGTTTGGATGAGCCTCTTCTGTCTGGAGCTCGGCAGACAAAAGCCCATAATTAACGTGTAAGGATGAGTGAGTGAAAGGATGGATGCGAGTGAAAGGGTGGATGAGTGACAGGGATGTTGGATGGACGATGGATGTGTTGATGAAGGAAAGGGTGAAAAGATAGATGGGTTGCAGGGTGGATGGATCAGTTAGCGAAAAGATGGATGAGTGAAAGGGTAAATTGATGGATGAGTGGAAGGATGGATGAGTGAAGGGGTAAATTGATGGATGAGAGGAAGAATGGGTGAGCGAAAAGATGGATTGATGGCTATGTTTGAAAGGATAAATGTGTAGGTCTGCAGAAAAGAGGCAAAATACGGAAATCACTAGTTTTCAAATCCTTCTATACTATGAGCCTGACATAACCAGAGAGGCTATTATCCGAGCTCTTCTATAATGAGTGCTGCCATTATTTGACGGTGCACATCAAGGCACCAAAGGGACAAGTGGATTTTGTACAGGACATGTAGATTTATGAAGCTACCTGTCCCATGGACAAGTAGATATTTTACTAAATTCCACACCCCTGTACACCACTTGGGCAGAATGAGACAGAGACATGGCACTGGAGCAGGGCACCAAGAGACACCATTAGGGCAGGATGAGACAGAGACATGGCACTGAAGTATAAGCCAGAGGCATCATTAGGGTAGGAGGAGACAGAGACATGGCACTGGAGCAGGGCACCAAGAGACACCACTAGGGCAGGAGGGGACAGAGACATTGCACTGGAGTAGGGCACCAAGATACAACACTAGGGCAGGAAAAGACAGAGACATGGCACTGAAGCATAAGCCAGAGGCACCATTAGGGCAGGAGGAGACAGAGACATGTCACTGGAATATAAGTCAGGGGCACCATTTGGGCCGGAGGAGCTTGATACATCACAAGGCCCGCAGCAGGATGACCTAGATGCACTGTTAGGGAAGGAAAAGACACACATTTCACTCAGGCAGAAGGGACGCGATCTTCATCGTGGTAGGATGCTCACCACACCACATTTTCACACTATATCATCACAGATAATGCCCCAACACAAAATGCGTAGAGGACAGTGCATTGGGCGCTCAATGGCATTTTCTCACTGAATCACAGAAGTACTTCCTGCCCCAGACAGGAGAATAATTTAAACATCCTTTAAGCACAGAGGGTGTAAATGTGATCAAATAAGGTGACGGACCATGCCCCACCGGATAGTTAGTCAACACAGACTAGAGCATAATGAAATGATTAATCGACAATGGACATGAAATGCACTGAGCAAGGAATCTCTACCAGTTTAAATTAAGAAAAATAGTTGTAAGAATTCCCTTTCACACTCAATCAGTGGCTAGACGCATAGAAAGCTCACAGCATCTATTCCATGTACAAGGCATGTCTGTCCATCTCTAGCCTGCTCGGTCATGGCCTCCAGCTCCTTTCAAAGACACCACTTCCATAGTCATTAGGGACACAGAAGGAGGTGACAGAGATATATACATCAGGCAGGTCCATGCGTGAGCCATGCAGTGAAAGAGGCCATCAATAAAAGAATTGACAAGCAACATAAGGGCGATGAAAGAGAAGGGCTGGGGCCCGGCACCAAAGAGCATTACTCACTAACAAGGAGACGGTCCCTGGCTCAGCATCCCCATCACTGTTGGAACCCACAGCATGCAAACCTGATCGCGCATAGAGGCGTCTCTCAGTAGCGAGCAGGTAGCCTCTGGTACAGCATCGGAGTCACTGCTGCAGATAGCGCAATCCCGTCCTATTATCCGACACGCATATGACAAATGTAGCACTGTGGCCACCATCCAACACTGTGCGCACACCACAGTGACAACTTCTTCCAACACCGTAAGGACATAGCGTACAAGGGTAAGACCATCTTACTACAATGGTGCACGTCCAGGACACACGTCCTAAACAAGCATTGGCATAGCCAAGAGGTCTCGCCTTAGGGACCTTATAAGTGTTTAGCCATGCAACAGTTGCATAACTAAACACTTATAAGGTCCCAAAAGCGAGACCTATGCTATGCCAATGCTTGTTTTAACTGCTGCAATCTATTGAAGCCTCACGGAGAACATCAAAGCGGCCGTGCGGCCGTGAAAGTGATCGCAATCAAACATCAAAGCGGCTGCGAAAGTGAAAGTAATCGCGGTAAAGTGCGACGCGCGCGCCCGCGCACATGCACTGTAGCTCTAGGCTGGCCTGTTAGCACTTTTTGGAGCCCTCACAAAATGTCTCGCCAGACCAGCGCATGTGCTGGGTCAGGCGAGACCTAAAAATGAAGTGGGGGGAACTAACAAAGTTAGGCAGTATGCGGGTCACATCATGGAGTGTAACATCACAGCGCATTTCTTCACGGAGCGTGATATCGCATGTGGCATCACAGGAAGGGTCATCACAATGCATGACCTCACAGGAAGTGGCATCACAAGAAGTGACATTGATCTTAAGACCTCACACATATGTTTAGCAGGTCTTTCATGAGTACATTTGAGAGCATTCCAATATTTAACAAATTAGACTTTGCGTCAGAGTTGTTCAAAATATGGATGCAACCCAAATGCAAAATCTAGACCACAATTTACACATTTATTTTTTTAAACTCTGCAAACAAAGAAATTGGCAACAAGGAGAAACTGGCAGTAAATCTGTTCTGCTTAATTGGCTGCAAAGTCGGCATTATAAAATATCTTATGGGGTTAACGCAACTGCTGCATAGAACTTTGTGTGCCCAGTAATCTCAGAAAATAATAAAATGGTACGATAACACTGAAGGTTAATGCACTTGCTGGAGAGATCTGTGTTTTGTCTAGTCCCAGTTTTGAATCAAAGTAGCATAGAGGGTTAATTTGTCTCCTGCTAAGCACACCATGTGACACACAGCTGACAGATTTTTATTTTATGTAGATAGGTACCTAGATCTCTGCTTTTAACACATAGATACATTTGATACTTGAAGTTCATAAACTGTAATTCTTCTAATATAGCTGAGTAAGCTATGAACATGTGACTCCTACACCTTAAAACACTCACTCTTATGTAACACATCCATTACATTGATTTACACACATATTATTTATTTTCAATGTATAACGTGTACGTGTGATGTAAAGTGCTGT
Organism: Triturus cristatus; assembly: GCF_964204655.1. NCBI lineage: Eukaryota > Metazoa > Chordata > Amphibia > Caudata > Salamandridae > Triturus > Triturus cristatus. Next base: position 751,255,699 of record NC_140593.1, on the reverse strand, counting down.
GACACCCTGGATTGGGATGAGTAGCACTATAAAAAAAATAAAACAAAATAGTGGAATTTAAATTATTATTTGTGTAAATACTGGGACAGACTAACACATCTGACATTCTTACAGTGCCTGCATATGTCTTATATACAGGAACTGACAACATCAAAAGCATGCCTCTGTGAAGTAGCTGTGAAGTAATTACAAGCTGTAAGCCTTTGGTTCCCCTCATTGCATTTGCAGCTGTGAGGTTCCAGCTAGCCCCAGCCAGGACACTCAATCAAAAGGAGGCCTCATGGACCCCTAACTCCGGCCTCTGTTTTGGGCACAGCTGGAATTTAAAATAACAAAGCCCCCTCGCTGCCTGCACATTGCTCGGAATGAAAGCAGACAATGTGCAGATGCTTCAGCAGACAATGTACAGGTGCTGCTGAATGGGTTCTGATGTCTGAAAATTACACCAGGACGAGTTCAGCATATTTCTGTGGGGCCCAATGTCTTGGAAGGGGAGACAGTGTCCACCCTGTGAAAACAGTGGTTAGACGCCGTCTACCGGCGTGTACCCTCGACTTGTGCCTTGGGTGCAACAAAATCTGCTACAACGTTTCTCATTTGCCTAGACCTACAATGGCATTGACAGAGACGTGACATACAGAGAGCTTAGGGGTGGACTGTGTTACCTGAGTTATAGACAAACATTACCATAAAGGGAGATTGTTTTATCAGCCCCACTCCACCAGTGCTTAAGTCTTTATAACTTGTTTTCCACAAAATATATTTTTCCCAATGTCTTGAGAATTCTAAAGACACCCATGGTTCGAGGAACCCACTGGAGAGAATAGACATATATATATTTTTTTTTTTGGGGGGGGAAGTTGCGAGAAAAAGTGTGGAGCTTTGACATTCTGAAGGCATTCTCAATGATCCACACAAGCACTACCACCCTAGATTCTCCTGTGTCTCTAGTTTTCAGACATGCCCAGGATTGGTAGGGTACTCTAGGTGCCAGCCGATCAGGGCCCAAATACTGGAATAATCCCAGATGACAAATGAGATGAAAGTGAGTAGTTTTATAAATAGTTTTAATGTTCAAAGGGCATTTTCGAAAGAAAACATGCTGGGATCTAAAAATGCGACACCATTCAGGATTCATATCTTCTGTTTATAGTTCTCAGAAATACTAAGGGTTAGTAGGGTTTCCAGGAATCGGCCAACCCAGAGCCTGAATCCTTCCGCCAAACCCACTGGTAAGTGAGAGGAAACTCGGATTTCTTTGAACATAGATCAGAAAGATGGGTTACTAGAGTGGCTAAACCCATATTCAGTCCCCTAGGGGTCAGAAAGACGGTCTGATGCACAGGAGTGGGACATGATTCCAAGATAGGCTGGTGCTCCACCCATTTCTTTTCTCAGTGTTTTTCCCTGGTGGTCTTGTGGGCTCTTTGCCTTCCCTGGGGTGGGCAGGTTGGTGGTAAACACATTAAATCGCCCCAAAAACATTGTTGGGGCCCAGTGGATGTCCCTCTCCCCATAACAATTTTTTCCCTTGGTGGTCTGATGGGCTTACTGCCCCCTGGGTGGGCAGTCTGGGATGTCTAACTGCAATCTGCCCACCCAGGTGGTATGGTGGGCTTTCTATACTTCTGCCCCCCAGGGTGAGCAGATTGGGGTAAACATCCGAATCCACCCATACAGGGGGGCAGAAGGAACATTAGATCACCATGGAAAAAAGTGAGCGAAGGAATGGGGTCGGGACTTGGCCTTCCTGGCATTCAGTTACATCCACAAGCCATTGGAATCAGACAGACTTTCTGCCCCCTTAGGAGAGCAGCTTAGGGGGTTCACCTACAGTTTCTTGCTTCCTGCCCTAGGGGGCAGAAGTCCCATTAGACATCCGATATTGGTAACCAGAAAGGGCATGGTTTGGGGTTCAGGCCAGTCTGGCATCTGTCCTTTCCCCTGGAGCCCAGGGATGGGGTGGGGTGCAGCCACGTGCCAATATGGCCCCAGGAGACACAGAAAGGCTGTTTTTACTTTTTTGGGGGCCAAAGATGGAGGGAGGAGCATCAGATAAGTTGGAGAGGGGTGAGAGTGTTTCCCCCTTGAATCTCTTCCGTGGTGGTCTACTGGAGTAGACTCTTTCTCTGGGATCGCCAGGGAGAGGTACTATTGAAAAGGGAGCAGGTGGGGGTCTCCCATTACCAACAGCATCCCATTGAAAACGCTGCTTGGGGAGTTTGGCAGTGCCCTCAAGCACTGAACAGAGTGAATCTGAACAGTGTGGCTTTGAACAGGGATGATGTCAACATGCATGTCACAGTTATCGTCATTCACAAGAAAAAGAAGCCTCAGGCTTCTGCAGAAGCTCTTCTCCTGTAGCTCGAGCTGAAGCCCTTCAGTGTGAACGGTTGAGGGTTACCTGCCCTTAGTACAAGGATATGACATTCCAATTCTTTGCACTACAGAAGTAGTGAAGAAGGCGCAAATGTCATGTCTAACACGTTAAAGGAGTTACACATAAAAGTGAAAATGGGATCACAAAAGGAGGATTGCAGAGAATAGAATGGAGAGGAATTGTGGGTTGGAGTGTAGTAAAAAAGTGATAAAGGTTATAAGGCATATTGGAAATATACAGAACAGAGGGATAAGAAATCGAATATCTGGTAGGAAACATTTACACTAACAGCTGGTGTTTACATTTATATCAAGTTTTGTTCTGAAAACCTGAATATCTAAGTATATACAGAATTGCACAGATTTTAAGTGAGCAATGAGGTTATAACACAGTGAAAATTAGCTAAGAAATTAGCTACTGAAAAGAATTTTAAAAAGTGGAGGTCTAGAGTGAGAGTTTTAAAATATGTACAGTATCTGAAGTGAAAGTATGTACCAAAGTTTTGGACTTCAGCCTGAATGTACAAAGTATTAATGCCTCTGTACCTCTGGATATTTGTGCTTGTCTAAGCCCACTTTTTAGGTCTGCTATAGACAGTTTTAGTTGTGGATGTCATGCCAGAGCAATTCAACAACATACAGAAAGAGGCACTGGGCTGGCCTCTTGTGCCATTGGCTTGTTTTGGTTAGCCCCCCTCAAGCAGTGGCTCACTGAGCAGTCTACCATTCTCTTGGAGATCCTTGATGTGTGTTATTCACACTTTCTCCTTGACCAGCGAATTCTAATGGCACTCACTGTCTACTGGGAAATCCTGGCATATCCAAATAGGAGGCTATCCAGGCTCAGACAGAGAAATCATAGTTAGGGTATATTTATCAAAAATCTAAGCTTACCAATTGCCTAAATTTTCCAAAATCGCAGATTTCTGGGAAGATTTACTTTATTGCTTTTCTCTAAGCCGAGAAGGTGGAATACAGGTTTACACATACAGCAATCCTTGACAAAATATAGCGGCTGCTCCATCCTGAACAAAATATAGCACATTTAGATCCTGTTACTGCAGAGACATGTCAGTCTCACTGGCATTTCTTAATTTCACATGTTATATGCCCTAGGGCATTTGGACTTTAGAGCACGTTACATGTGACTTGTGTTAGAAGTAGGTTTTCATATATAGCTTACTTTGACATGGACCTACTGAACACTGGACTGCAGCCAGCCAGGGTAGCAAGGCCAGCCAGCCTAAGTGCCATGTTTTAAAACTATCATGTGGATGGTGTAAGTTCAGACTGACCCCCGAACACGTGAATCATTTGTGTTTTATGCTAAAAGGGCACCTTTTCCAGTACCTCACTGTGGCCTCACTTAAAATTCAGGTATGCCAATTGGAGTTAGCCAAAAGTGTGGAAGCCCCTTGGAGTCAAAATATACCAGCAAACCTAGGTTCAACAAAGATTAAACCGAGAAGGGAAAAACAAACAGGTGCATGTTTCTACAATAGTTACCCAGCCTGCTTTTAGCTGTCTTAGAAGGCCTGGATGTGTTAAAAAAAATTTGGAAAGCCAGAAAATCACGCTCTATAGAATTCTTCATTCCCACACTTCTGTAAAAATTAGGGGCACGCTGTGCCGTGTCAAGGGAAAGAAAATGATTATTTATTTATTTATGTACACAAATCCTCACATTGCATCAACAGTATACAGCCATTGCTATATAAAGTTTCCAAATCTATACATTATAAAATGTACTGTTCAGCAAATAATATTGTGACTTGATTTAATTCCTTAGAAATTAAAAACTTTACTGATCAATAAATACTCAATGGTTACATTTTACATATAGGGACTGATTTCGATCTCGGCGGGCGGTGACGGATATCCCGTTCGCCAAAATTTAAATCCCATTATAACATATGGGATTTATATTTCGGCGGACGGGTTATCCGTCACTATTGTTACAAAGTAACTGGTCTGCCGATATCTAAATCAGGCCCATAGTATTTGTATGCCCAAAGCACACCCCAATTTCCTCCTGATTACCCTAGTTAACAGTTATTTCAACTCTCTGTAAGTTAGTGTGCAATCATTGGAGTAACCCACTGATGAATGGGTATGGATTGTATGGCATTAATGCACCTCTCCTTCCAGAAGGTTAACCTTCACTGCACCTTCTGACCTCTTTGTCCATGAGCCAACTCTTCATTTTAATTGTTTGTGAAAAACACTCTTCAACCAAGATTGTTGACTTTTGAATATTTATTGATGCATTAGTTCATTTTAGAAAAACCTTTAGTCATTTACATTTTTTATTGAAATGTATGTATGATTTTACTCCCCATTGAATTTCGGGCTGTTATCCCAAAGCCCTTCTTCAGGGAGTTAATGTAACTTACTGTTTGGTGGTCTCTGAACACTTCAAAGCAACACAGAAGTCTGTTCAGAGAGTGACCAGACTTGGAGGGTCACTCTGACAAAGACTGTGATTTCTTCCTTGAGGTAGGAACTCACCCACCCCAAATAATAATCCAATTTCTTACAGTCGCTCCCTACTACTGAATCAATGCCAATCTAATTGTGTGACCACACCTTCAATCTCTAAACCAGAAGTCTTAAATTACAGATTGCTAGCTAATCAACCCAGACTGTGACACCTCTTTACAAATCAGGAATTGGAATTTCCCTTTATAGTTGCAGTCTGTGGAACACAATTTAGAAAATATTTGAGATAGTTTACTTTACTGTCAAGCAAAGAACGTTCCTGTGTGGATTGAAGATTCCTTCAAGGACTGGTCTGTCAGTAGGTCTAAAAATCGTTTATTTTGACCTTGGTCTTTAAACAACACTAAAACCATACCTAATACAAATACCATTTTACATTTTTAAGTGCATTATGAAAATATTCCATACTTTTACTTATGTAATTTAAAAGCTTCCTAAAATAACATAAACAGCTCAGAAATGCAAAAATATAAAAAAAATCCTTGACGGGTACCAAGAATCTTACTATAGCACGTCGCATCCAAGTGTCTCATTACTGTTAACAACTCAACCGCTTGCCTACGCCCAAAAATACCATATTTAAAAAAAAAAACAGACTTAAAAAATGCTTTTCTAATCATCAATTAATCTAAAAGGATATGCAAATAATCACACTTTACATTTAGCCCACAGGCACATTTCCCATTGACATCTACTATAGCATTTTTCACATTGAGGTTCACATAACATGGGTTAAGACCAATTCTGAATTTGAACACCTCTACTCTAAGAGAAGGGTTTGGTAAAGCATCTATATATGGGAACCATTCCTTATTCTGCCGCAAATATTGCAGGAACCTGGTAGATGTTTTACCCTTTAGATACTTCACATCATGTTCTCTGGCACAGTTTTTAACTAATGTGCAGATTTCCACTTTTGAGGTCGCTATTTGTGGGTTTTGGCTTCCTATATTTAGACCCAATCTTCTACATATATCTTCCAGATTGTTTCTAACGTTCTCTGCTCATTTAAACTCACTCTGTACGATCTTGTTTATAGAGAGAGTGGGAATTGTTTGCCCTTCTCCAGTTTGCAAACATAACCAAAACCTTACCACCTGTGCATATGCCAAATAGCTCCAGGCTGTTACTTTAGTTTCCACTAGTTTCCATTCTTATAGCCTGGGTCATTGATGACATTGGCAATGACAGCATGCTTTTCAGACAGCACGCTTTTCAGACATTTTCCCTCTTCATACTGACAGTTGTCCTCACCACCCAGACTTAACAGTTCTGCTCCATAATGTGATTGTGGGTGAATCATAACAAGATAGGTAGTTAAGACTGGTCATAAAGACGTGCCACCGTAATCTTCGTTAATTCTTTTAAGACAGCTTACCGAAGACAATGCTCTTGCTTTAAGTGATTCAATGTGTTCTTTCCACTGTACTTTCCCCTTTTGGGCTTAGGCCCGGTAATGCACCTAAAACTGTGGGTAGATCTGCTATGAACAGGGAAAAAAGCAAGGGGGACAGTATGCAGGCCAGTCGCAAACAACAGTTAATTGATATTTGCCAGGTCAGCTTTCCCTCCGCAGCGAATCAAATTTCTCCCTTGCTCCACAGGGTTCGGGGTCATTGTACATAGGTTAAAACAGTAGGCTATTGTAGAATGGTCTTAATCTACGATCCCTGATAAATAGGGATTATATTATTTGCTTCTGTCCATTTCTTCACCCAATCTAAAACTATTTTTCAGAACAGTTTTCACCCACATCTAGAAGACTGACCAGTCTCTAATCTTTGAGACATTTTGCGTTCTCTTTTTTTATTTTTATAAATCAGTGTTATAGTTGCACCCTTCACATTTTCTGGGAAGAGGAGTGTGGATAATATACTATGGAACACCAGATAACAGAATTCTGCCCACCAATCAGCATTTGTTTTCATAAAAATGGCAGGCATACTACACTGGTGTGGAAATTAATACAATATTTACTTGTACACGGGACAGGTTGCTTCATAAATTTACTTGTTCTGTAAAAAAAAATCCACTTGTCTCTTTGTGCCACGTAGGGCAGCGACAAATTATCATTATATAAAAGGGCTACGTGACACTAAAGAGACAAGTGGATTTTTTCTGGCATAATCAGAAGGGCTCAAACTATAGTAGGGATTGAATTCAAGCAATTTCCTTATTATGTCACCTTTCCGCAGATCTACATATTGAGGATGGACAATGCTTTAAGCAATAGTTTCAAAGTTGGAATGCCCTTTTGAGTCTGTGCACACCTATTAAATTGCATGTTTTAGGGGTTTCCGACAGCTCTTCTCTAATCTTTTCCCATACTGAAAAAGGCTGAATATTTACTCCTGAAAATGACAGAAGTAAAACTTCTTCCAGGGTTGGGAAAAAAGTGGTTAGAGGGAAAGTGAACTTGTAAATGCTCAACAGATTTTCGCATGAGCAAATGTACACCTGCATATTTGCTCATGCTAAAAAGCAGATCACTAATATTTTCTAGGAGTACAATTTCCTGGCCTACTTCTGAAAATTCTTGTGAATTAATGAAAGCCGTAAATCTGCACTAATGCAAGGACAGTAACTATTGGTGCAATTTTGGGACTTACTTTAAGAATTGGGCCCCTAATTAGACTGGAGTTAACCAAGATATTTAGTTTTAATTAGAATTCGATCTCTCTTTCTATCTATCCATTGACTTGCTTTTGCTCTTTCACACGGAGCATATCGACACACAAAGTAGTTTTGTTCAAAGCAGGGACTGTTGCTGCCACATCTAAATACAGTGGGCGGATAGGCTTCAGCTTCACTTGACAGAGTACTTGGAGCCGCCGCCGCTGCGGAACGAAGGTAGTCCCGCCAAAATCTAAATCAGGCCCAAAGTCTTTTATGGATTTTGTTACTGACACACTACCAGCTTCACTATGGGCGTGGCTACTTAAGATCCTCTTCTTTTGTCTCTTTGTTGAGTTATTGATTTCAATAACATTTTGGTCCACATATTCTCCCATAGGATTCTGATTCTCTAACCCTTTTCCTCTCCCTCTTTTTTGTTTTGGTGTTTGCACATTTAGTGTTTTAACTTTAATGGGGGTCACTCTGATTACTTTTTGCTTATATAGCTCTTCCTTTTGAAGAAATAATTAATCAAGTTGGCCATGTGTGCACACCAGATTAACAAATTGCCTGCAAGTTTTGCAAAACGAGAGATAGCAGAGCGAAAAAACACAAGGATTCACCTGCACTTCCTTCTTCCTTTCTGACTTACCGCCATATTACTGCCGCTGCCTCCACTCTTCTTTTATTTTCTTTTTAAATTGTTTTTTATTATATTTTGAACCTTCAGCCAGAGTCTCAACAGGTGAGTCATATATATAACATGTATTACATTGTTACAGTAAATTGTAGATTTCAAAAATACAGAGAATGCATTTAGGGATTTCATTCTCAAATAATTCCCACCCCTCCCGCTTGACTCGTGAAAGGTGACCCATTTAGGTTCCTCCCCCGGGTAGCGAGATTGACCATTTTTGACTCATAGTTCCTGTGCATTGGAGCATGTAGTATTCAGTCTACTTCCCTCCATCTCTAAGTTATAATATCTTAGCCACGGCAGCCAGATCTTCTCGAATTTTTGGGGACACCCTCTGGCCTTATAAGTTGCTTTTTCTGCTCCCATGTATAGATCCATGCCCGCCCATCATTCCGTGAGAGTGGGGCGGCCTTCCTTTCCCCAGTACCTGGTAATGACAAATTTAGCGACTATTAGCCCCAGATTACACAGTAGGAGCTGATATATAGTAATATATACTTCCGTAGGGATGCCCAAAATAACGTATTTGGATTGGAGTCCATAGTTAGATGTATTTCCAGTATCTTGCTTAGCTCCTGCACTATTTGTAGCCAGTATCTTTCTATCGTTGGCACTCCCAGAGAGTGTGAATGTACGTACCTTGGCCGGTTTTGCAGCGCAGGCAATTGGGTGTCTCTGCTCTGCCCATCGAATTATGTTGCGCTCGGTCATAGTACACTCTGTGTAGGACTTTGAATTGTATTAGCCATAAACGGAGCTTAATTTCATCATATCTCGGGTGCATCAATGCTACCTCCCAGTCTATTTCTTCTAGATGACCGGTGGTTTCCTCCCACTTCTACAAAACCCTGATAAGGAAAATGCTACTTACCAGTATGCATCTGTTCTTGGCATGTAGAGCTGCAGATCCACACACTATGCATAGATCGCCATCTAGTGTTGGGCCAGGATGTTTGCACTTGTTTTTGTCTTGGAAAAGTCTTTGTAGGTCACAAGATAAGTGACTCCTCCTTTGGATGATAGTGCGCATGGGCATTGGCTCCATCTTCAGATTGTTTTTCGCCAGCAGGGAAATGATGGGAGTTTTGTGAGAAACAGATAAGATGCCCATGTATGCTGTATCTAAATAAGATAGTACTGGAACAGATAAAGGTAGCCGGGGAGGTGGGTGGGCATGTGTGGATCTGCAGCTCTACATGCCAAGAACATATCCATACTGGTAAGTAGCATTTTCCGTTCGAGGCATATGAGCTGCAGATCAAACACTACGCATAGATTGTATAGCAGTACCCATCCCTAGCGGCGACCACCAGTATCTGTTGCAGTAGTTTGAAATAGTGTTTTGAGTACAGCCTGGCCCACACTAGCTTGCTGTTTAGATTGCACATCTACACAATAGTGCTTTGTGAATGTGTGCGGTGTAGACCATGTACCTGCTTTGCAGATGTCATCTAGGGGAATGTTTGCTAAAACTGCCATTGTAGCCCCTATCTTTCGTGTAGAGTGGGTTTTAGGAGGAACAGATAATGTACGTTTTGCTTTGTGATAGCAAATTTGTATGCATTTGACAATCCACCTTGCTATCCAAGACTTTGATATGGGGTTGCCTTTATGTGGTGGTGAGAATGACACGAAAAGTTGTTTAGTCTTGCGAAAATGTTTTGCTCTTTCAATATAATAAAGCAGTGCTCTTTTAACATCGAGAGTGTGAAGAGCTCTTTCTGCGACTGTCTGTGGTTGCGAGAAAAACACTGGCAGGTCTACAGACTGGTTGAGATGGAAGGGAGAAATAACTTTAGGAAGGAATTTTGGATTAGTTCTGAGAACCACTTTGTTATGATGTTGTTGTAAAAATGGTTCTTGGATAGTGAGTGCCTGTAGCTCACTGACTCTTCTAAGGGAAGTAATGGCCACTAGGAAAGCGACTTTCCACGTTAGAAGTTGTAGCTCGCATTTGTGCAGAGGTTTGAATGGAGGGTCCATTGTGAGAACAATGTTCAAATTCCACACAGGTGATGGTGGAACCCTGGGAGGAATTCGTCTTTTAAGGCCTTCCATAAACGCTTTGATGGCAGGTACTCTGAATAGTGACAGGTGTTGTCTATTTTGTAAATAGGCTGCTATGGCAGCGAGGTGTAATCTAATAGATGTGTATGCTAAGTTACACCTGTGGAGAGGCAGTAGATAACCTATGATGTGTTGAATAGACACATCTAAAGGATTGATGTTGTTGTTGTGACAATATATCACAAATCTTTTCCACTTGGCTGCATAGCAGGCTCTAGTGGTGGGGCGTCTAGCTTCTCTGATAACATTCATGCAGTCAGGGGGAAGGTTAAGGTAACCAAATTCTAGGACCTCAGGAGCCAGATCGCTAGGTTGAGCTGTGCTGCGTCCGGGTGTCTGATCTCTCCATAGTTCTGGGTTAAGAAACGTGGGGAGAGGTGTAGTTTTTGGTGCGGGACAACAGATAGTTCTAGTAATGTGGTGTACCACGGTTGTCTGGCCCATCTTGGAGCAACTAGGATGAGAGTCAGTGAATGTTGCTGCAGTTTGCGCACGACCAGTGGAATGAGTGGGAGAGGCGGAAAAGCATATGCAAATCTGCCTGACCAATTAATCCATATCGCATTGCCTTTGGACAATGGGTGTGGGTATCTGGCGGCGAAGCTTGGGCATTTCGCGTTTTCGTGTGTGGCGAAAAGATCTATCTCTGGTTGCCCCCACATGTGGAAAAACGGTTGAAGAACTTGTGGATGAAGTTCCCACTCGTGAATCTGTTGCGTTTGATGACTTAACAGATCGGCTATATTGTCCTGGACTCCCGGAACATGTTGGCCTAGGAGAAAAATGTTCTGAGGAATAGCCCATCTCCATATGCTTTGCGCTAGTTGCGAAAGCTGTAGGGAGTATGTCCCACCTTGCTTCTGTATGTGGTACATGACTGTCATGTTGTCGGTGCGGACTAGGACAGCCTTGCCTGATATGTGTTTTTGGAATGACTTTAAGGCTAGGAATATGGCTAGTAATTCCAGATGATTGATGTAGAGTAACTTTTGGCGAGGAGTCCACCTGCCCTGCATGGATTGATGTAATAGATGAGCTCCCCAGCCGGAGAACGATGCGTCCGCTGTTAGCACAATCTGCGGAACTGGCTCGATGAACGGTCGCCCTTTGGAAAGGTTCTTGGTGTTCTACCATTGCGGAGAGCGATGAGTGCGACTGTCCACTAACACCAGATCTATCAGCTGACCCTGAGCCTGGTTCCACTGACGTGCTAAGCATTCCTGCAAAGGGCGCATCTGGAGTCTTGCGTGAGGTACTATAATTATGAAAGAGGCCATCATCCTTATGAGTTGCACGAACTACGAAAGACACCGATATCTATGGCTTGGAACACACTAATGGAGGAATATGCCCCGGTAGATATGCAATCGTACTGAGCAGATATAGCTGTATGTACCCAAACCCCAGACTGACACTAGTTACCGCACATACATACGATACCAGCAGTATTTGTTGCAGGATAAGATGGGTTGTGGATAGACGTGCTCATCAGGAGATTATGTATCAGGGTACATAGTAGGAGCATGTGAATATGTAGAGGATCAATCAATCAATCAATCATTGTCATTTGTATAGCGCACTACTCACCCGTAGGGTCTCAAGGCGCTGGGGGGGGGACGTTACTGCTCAAACAGCCAGGTCTTGTGTTGCTTCCTGAAGGCGAGGTAGTCCTGGGTAGTCCGGAGGTGGATGGGGAGGGAGTTCCATGTCTTGGCTGCCAAGTGGGAGAAGGATCTTCCTCCGGCGGTGGCTCTGCGGATGCGTGGAACGGCGGCGAGAGCGAGTCTGGCAGAGCGGAGCTGGCGGGTGGGTGTGTGGAAGGTCAGGCGGGTGTTGAGGAGCTCGGGTCCCAGGTCGTGGAGGGCCTTGTGTGCGTGGGTGAGGAGTCTGAACGTGATCCTCTTGCTGACGGGGAGCCAGTGCAGGTCTCTCAGGTGTCCGGACATGTGGTTGTGGCAGGGGATGTCCAGGACGAGTTATGCTGAGGCGTTCTGGATGCGTTGGAGTTTCCTCTGGAGTTTGGCGGTGGTACCGGCGTAGAGGGTGTTCCCGTAGTCCAGCCGGCTGGTGACGAGTGCCTGGGTGACCGTCTTCCTGGTCTCTGTGGGGATCCATCGAAAGATCTTTCGAAGCATGCACAGGGTGTTGAAACATGAAGACGAGACGGCGTTGACTTGTCTGGTCATCGAGAGGGAGGAGTCCAGGATGAAGCCTAGGTTGCGTGCGTGGTCCGTTGGCTTGGGGGTGGTGCCCAGGGCAGGGGGCCACCAGGAGTCGTCCCAGGCGGAGGGTGATGATCCCAGGATGAGGACCTCCGTTTTGTCTGAGTTCAGTTTCAGGCGGCTGTTCTTCATCCATTCGGCGACGTCTTTCATCCCTTCGTGTAGGCTGGCTCTGGCGGTGTCCGGGTCGTTGGTGAGGGAGAGGATCAGCTGGGTGTCGTCGGCGTATGTGATGATCTTGAGGTTGTGTTGGCGTGCGATGGCTGCGAGGGGGCGCATGTAGACGTTGAAGAGGCTGAGCGATGATCCCTGTGGAACGCCGCAGATGACTTCGGTGGCCGCTGACCGGAACGGGGGGAGGCGGACTCTTTGGGTTCTTCCGGCGAGGAACGAGATGATCCACTTCAGGGCCTTGTCCTGGATTCCGGTGCTGTTCAGGCGTTGCACTAGGGTGCGGTGGCAGACAGTGTCGAACGCTGCGGAGAGGTCCAGGAGGATGAGGGCCGCTGTTCCCCCGTTGTCCAGAAGGGATCTGATGTCGTCTGTGGCGGCGATGAGGGCGGTCTCCGTGTTATGGTTGGCTCGGAAGCCGGACTGCGAGTGGTCGAGGGATCCGTTTGTCTCGAGGAAGTCGGCTAGCTGTTTGTTGACGGTCTTCTCGATGACTTTGGCAGGAAACGGGAGGAGCGAGATGGGGCGGAAGTTCTTGAGGTCGGTGGGGTCTGCTGTTGGTTTCTTCAGCAGGGCGCTGATCTCGGCATTTTTCCAGCACTCCGGGAAGGTGGCGGTGTCGAAGGAGGCATTGATGATGTCGCGGAGGTGGGGTGCGATGATGCAGTCGGCCTTGTTGAAAATGTGGTGTGGCAGGGGTCGGTGGGGGATCCGGAGTGGATAGTGTTCATTGTGCGGGTGGTGTCTTCAGTGCTGACCGGGGTCCAGGTGCGGAGGGTGGTGGTGGGGGGCGTCGATTCGGTGGTGGGGTTCGTGGTTGGTGGGCCGAAGCTGCTGTGTATGTTGGCGATCTTGTCGTGGAAGAAGGCGGCGAGTGAGTCGCAGAGGTCTTGCGATGGAGTGATGTTGTTGTTTCCGGCGTCGGGGTTGGAGAGCTCTTTGACGATGCTGAAGAGTTCCTTGCTGCTGTGGGTGTTGTTGTCCAGACGTTCCTTGTAGGCTGTCTTCTTCGTGGCGCAGATCAGTTGGTGGTGTTTGCGGGTGGCGTGCTTGAGGGCAGTCATGTTGTCTGTGATCTGGTTGGTGCGCCAGGTAGCTTCCAGGGAGTGGCAAGGAAGTGTTTGCCGGGCATATGGGATGGGAGAGGGAGGGGGGAGTTTGTTATAGTAAGTTAGATGGAAATGTTAGGACGGATTTATTTGATTCTTTTTGAACTATAAATGACATGTTGACTACCTTCTAGAGGATAGGTGTAGGTAATAATGTCGTATAATGGATCGTAACCAAAAAACATCCTTATCGGACACAAGACGTAAAGCAATGTAATTTGAGGTATGTAGAAGGTCATAAAGGAATGTGTAGAGACTTTTGTATAACTGAGGAAGTCATATCTGATATGTTATGTGGCTATATACTAAGGGTGGGCGGAATTTGCGAAAGTGCCTTTCGCAAAATATTGCGAAACGGAAAAAAATCTCCGCTATCACGCGAAATTTCACGTGATCGTGGAGATTTTGTGCTGATTAATGCGTTACTGAATTTGAACTTCAACTCGGGCACCTGCTTTATTTATATCTGTAAGACTTACAGATATAAATAAAGCAGGTGCCAGAGTTGAAGGTCAAATTCAGTATAAGTGCTTCCTGTTGAGGTTTAATTTTTGTGAGAGGAGCATCGTCGTGCCAGAATGAATCCTGCCCTGCGTATTTATCCAAGAAGATGCCACCGTTTTGTGCAATACCTCTACTCAACTGGAGTACTTTCTACTGGCTAATATATACTGTGACAATGCGTGACTTTCTTCTACATATGATGTTGTACAAAATCAATAAAATATGGTTTTTTTTTTTAAATTAGTTGAATGAACACTCGAGTGTTGCGGCTGAAATTTGGTTATTAGGGCTTGTATGCTTGCTATCCTGGCTGGACTGGGATATGCAAGTGCTTTTGAGGTGTCTATTGTGGCACCAAGGTACTGCTGTATGTGGGACGGTTGTAGGTGAGACTTTGCGTGGTTTACTGTGAACCCCAAGTTGTGGAGTAGCTGGATTGTGGTGTGATGTACACACTGATTGTATGAGTTGGCTTTTATGAGCCAATCGTCCAAGTATGGGAAGACGTGAATGTGCTGTCTTCTTAGATGAGCTGCGACTACTGCCAGTCACTTGGTGAATACTCTGGGTGCTGTGGTGACTCCGAAAGGGAGTACCTTGAATTGGTAGTGTTGACCGTCCACTACAAACCAGAGATATTTCCTGTGAGAGGTGTCAATGGGAATATGAAAGTAGGCGTCCTTGAGATCTAAAGTGGCAAGGAAGTCGCCTTGTGAGAGAAGAGGAAGGACCTGTTGAAGTGTGAGCATGTGAAAATGGTCTGAGTGTATGTACAGGTTTAGGGGTCTGAGGTCTAGTATAGGTCTCAGAGAACCGTCCTTCTTTGGAATGAGAAAGTACAGGGAGTAAACTCCTGTGTTTTGCTGATGCAGTGGAACTGGTTCTATTGCATGTTTTTGTAGGAGGGAGATTACCTCCTGCTTTATCAGCGATAAGTGTTCTGGTGACAATGGGCGCTGTCTGGGTGGCATGTTTCGGGGGGTAGATGTGAGTTCTAGACAGTAACCTGACTGAACTATTTGTCTCACCCACCTGTCTGAGGTGATGTTGTTCCAGACAGGAAGCAACGGTAGCAATCTTCCCTCAATGTAATTTGAGGTATGTAGAAGGTCATAAAGGAATGTGTAGAGACTTTTGTATAACTGAGGAAGTCATATCTGATATGTTATGTGGCTATATACTAAGGGTGGGCGGAATTTGCGAAAGTGCCTTTCGCAAAATATCGCGAAACGGAAAAAAATCTCCGCAATCACGCGAAATTTCACGTGATCGTGGAGATTTTGTGCTGATTAATGCGTTACTGAATTTGATCTTCAACTCGGGCACCTGCTTTATTTATATCTGTAAGACTTCCAGATATAAATAAAGCAGGTGCCCGAGTTGAAGGTCAAATTCAGTATAAGTGCTTCCTGTTGAGGTTTAATTTTTGTGACAGGAGCATCGTCGTGCCAGAATGAATCCTGCCCTGCATATTTATCCAAGAAGATGCCACCGTTTTGTGCAATACCTCTACTCAACTGGAGTACTTTCTACTGGCTAATATATACTGTGACAATGCGTGACTTTCTTCTACATATGATGTTGTTGTACAAAATCAATAAAATATGTTTTTTTTTAAAAATTAGTTGTATGAACACTCGAGTGTTGTGGCTGAAAATTGGTTATTAGGGCTTGTATGCTTGCTATCCTGGCTGGACTGGGATATGCAAGTGCTTTTGAGGTGTCTATTGTGGCACCAAGGTACTGCTGTATGTGGGACGGTTGTAGGTGAGACTTTGCGTGGTTTACTGTGAACCCCAAGTCGTGGAGTAGCTGGATTGTGGTGTGATGTACACACTGATTGTATGAGTTGGCTTTTATGAGCCAATCGTCCAAGTATGGGAAGACGTGAATGTGCTGTCTTCTTAGATGAGCTGCGACTACTGCCAGACACTTGGTGAATACTCTGGGTGCTGTGGTGACTCCGAAAGGGAGTACCTTGAATTGGTAGTGTTGACCGTCCACTACAAACCAGAGATATTTCCTATGAGAGGTGTGAATGGGAATATGAAAGTAGGCGTCCTTGAGATCTAAAGTGGCAAGGAAGTCGCCTTGTGAGAGAAGAGGAAGGACCTGTTGAAGTGTGAGCATGTGAAAATGGTCTGAGTGTATGTACAGGTTTAGGGGTCTGAGGTCTAGTATAGGTCTCAGAGAACCGTCCTTCTTTGGAATGAGAAAGTACAGGGAGTAAACTCCTGTGTTTTGCTGATGCAGTGGAACTGATTCTATTGCATGTTTTTGTAGGAGGGAGATTACCTCCTGCTTTATCAGCGATAAGTGTTCTGGTGACATTGGGCGCTGTCTGGGTGGCATGTTTTGGGGGGTAGATGTGAGTTCTAGACAGTAACCTGACTGAACTATTTGTCTCACCCACCTGTCTGAGGTGATGTTGTTCCAGACAGGAAGCAACTGTAGCAATCTTCCCCCGACCGGAGTGGAATGGTCTGGGGGAGCGGAGGGAAGTCATTGGGTAGTGGTGGAGGCATGGCGGGTATTGTTGGTCTTGCCTCAACCCTTGTTATTATTGCCTCTGTAGCCTCCTCTTTTGTAACCTCTGGTGAATGTAGTTTGGGTGGGAGTTTTGTAAGATGTAGATGGGTTGCCTGAGGAGTAGCCTCTGGAGGTGCCCATGTAAGAGGAGCGACGAAAAGAACATCTGGGAGCTTCCGTTTCAAAGGCTCCCATTGATTTAGCAGTGTCAGTGTCTTTCTTCATCTTTTCTAGAGATGAATCTACGGTAGGTCCGAACAAGTGTTGCTGGCTAAATGGCTAAATAAGAATGGCAGTCTGGACTTTAGGTTTGAAACCTGAAATGCGTAGCCAAGCATGTCTACACAGCAGGACACTTGTGCTGATAGCTCGTGAGGCGGTGTCTGCTCGTCTAGAGTGCAGCGGATGGAGGTATTGGTAATAAGCTTACCCTCCTGTATTAGGTCGTTAGCCTTAGTTTTATATTTTTCTGGCAGATGCTGTAGTAGGGTCTCTAGCTCGTCATAATGAGCCCTATCATACCTCGCTAACAAAGCTTGACGATATGTTGGCGATATGCCATATGTTAGCTGCTTGTGACGCTGTGCGCTTACCAGAGGCGTCTAAGAGTTTAGACTCTTTGTCAGGAGGTAGAGCATCTCCTGAGATTTGAGAATTAGCCGTCTTTCTGTCATTGGATACTACCAAGGAGTCTAATGGTATGTGGCCCTTGATGTTTGCTGGGTCTGCTGGGGCAGCTTTATATTTCTTTTCAATCCTGGGTTTAATAACTCTAGCCCTAACAGGATCTTTAAACACCTCTGGTGCGTGTTTAATTACCCCTTTCAACATGGGTAAGATGGAGGTGGAGTTTTGTGAGATATCAAAAGTATCCATTAAGAAATCTTCTTCCACGGGGTCTGTGTGTAAGTCGACCCCGTGGTATTGTGCAGCTCTGTGGACTAGCTGGTTGAAACCCATGGTATCCTCTGGAGGGGAAGGTCTAGAGGGATAGAGGTCGTCCTGTGGCACGTTAGGGACATCTGGTGTGTTATAATCATCCCAGAGGTCTGGGGTAGAAGGTGAGCTAGGATCCCCTAGTGGCTCATCGTCTGCATCGTCCCCAGTGTGATCAGTGGTATCATCATCGTCCACTGGTGGAGGAGATGGTGTAGGAGAGTTGTGTGGTGGGGGAGGTGGAGGAGGAGGAGGAGGCAGAGGAGGATGTGGGGGAGAAGATGGAGAAGGGATCCTGAGAGGAGATGTTGCAATATCTCTCTTTTTAGGTGGTGGAGCCGGTGGAGCCGGGTCCAGTGGTCATTTCTTGGAGCTAAGAATGAGTTGACCAGTCTTTGGATCTCTTAGAAGAATTTTATGGGTGGGGACCGGTTTAAAAACCTCTTCTGTTGGAGGCTGTTCTTTCGGTGCCGATTTTTTCGGTTCCGAAGACTTGCGCGGCACCGATTCCGAGGTGGGTTTGTGTTCTTTAGGCTTGGAACCGTGAGGTTTTAAAGTCTCTGTAGGAGCGTGCGTGCCCGGTTGTTTTTTCGGTTCCGGCGGCTTTTTCGGTTCCGAAGGTTAAGTGTGTGAACCTTTCAGGAGCGGCTTATTGCCCGGTTCCGATGTTTTCTTCAGAGTCGAGGGGTTGGTTGTAGTCGATTTCGGTGCCGAATGCGTGGATGTGGAGGCAGAAGTCGGCACCGAGGGGGAGGACGACTGTTTCTTTTTCGGTGTCGTTTGGGTTTCGGCACCAACGGTAGGCTGACTCGAGCTTGAGTGGCCGGAAGGCTTAGTTGTTGGCTTCTTTGCTGGGCCCGAAGGTGGGGCGTGAGAAACGCTTTCTCGTGTGCACCTGAGCTCGAAGGTGAAGGTGTGACGAAGCATTTTTTGGTGGTGGGAGGAGGGGGTCGGGGTCAACGTCTCTACTTACGACCCGCTGCCCAGGAGTGATGTCCTTGATATCGGAGTCATCGGCTTCGGAGGTGCAGACGAGTCCTTCTTCGGCTGCACTTGCTCTGGAACATCGTCACCCTCGTGGAAGATGTCGTCGGGGATGGATGTCGACAAGCGAGCCATTGTTCGTCGAGCTCGACGATCTCGAATAGTCTTTTTGGAGCGGAAAGAGGCACAAGCTGGACAGTCTCTAGCCTCGTGCTCCGGGGAGAGGAAGAGGTTACACACCTCATGCAGATCTGTGTGGAGGAACTTCGACCCACATTGAGGACACTTCTTGAATGAAGTCCTTTCCATGAGCCAAAAATCAAGGCCCAGGTAGGCCTGAAGGCCTTCGTCGACGACCGGAATCGAGGACTTTGATGTTGAAGAGATGCGCGATGACTAGGGATCGCGATCGAAAACAATACCGGAGAAGGGTGAAGGATTGCGCGTCGAAAGTAGGATCGGTAACGGTACCGAACGGGAGCGCGAGAAACACATCCGAGCCCGATGGCGGAAAAAGTAATCTGAAGATGGAGCTGATGCCCATGCGCACTATCATCCAAAGGAGGAGTCACCTATCTCTTGACTTACAAAGACTTTTCCAAGACAAAAACAAGTGCAAACATCCGGGCCCAGCACCAGATGGCGATCTATGCATAGTGTGTGATCAGCAGCTCATATGCCTCGAACATAATATTCCCGACAGATTAGTATACCTTAGTATACTAATCTATCGGGAATATTATTTATCAGGGTTTTGTAGGTCCAAGAGACTGCTTTGGAGGGTATCTCTTCTTGCAGCAGTCTCCCTTCTAGCAGCACATATTCAGGAATATCAGTAAGATCTGGTTTTGGTGCCCTCCAGGCATGTTGTAGTTGTAGGTATTTATACCGTTGTGTCTGGGAAAGTTGGTATTCTGCTTGGAGGGCTGTAAAGGACTTTGTGTCCCCCCTTTAATTATGTCACCTAGCGTTGTGATCCCCACTGTATCCCATCCCCCCAAACCCCGCAATTACCCCAGTTCAGGGCGCCGCCTCCCCTCCCAAAGTGGTGTGGCTCTAGTTAGACTTTTCCCCCATTTCATTTGCCGTTCTGCCTCTTTCTATGCCTCTATCAACCGTTACGTTGCCGGTAATAAATACAGTGTCCCCACTCCCCCCATATAGATAATGAAGGATAGTATGTTTCTGGAATTGGAGCCTCTCTAATGCGAATGTAGGGTGATCTCCCGGTGCGTGAAACCATTTATTAATTACCACTAAATGAGAGGCCCGGTAGTAGGCAGAGCGATTCCCCCATTATATTGGTTTCTTTGCACAGTTTGTAGCGTCACTCTGGGGTGGCCACCGTCCCATAACAGTTTCTGAAGCTCATCATCGATGGCCTTAAAAATAGTGTCAGTTACTGCGTGGTATGGATGTTGGAGTGTATAGAGTAGCTTAGGGAGCGCTATAATTTGATACATTGCCGCCCTGCCAAGCAATAGCAAGGGGAGTCGGCGCCATCTAATCACATTGTCTCGGAATTCCTCCAGAATGCGTTTAATGTTCTGAGTGAGGGAATAAGCCTGCTTTATTGAGATATGCATACCCAAATATTTAAACCCTTCGTTGGTAATCTGTAGTTGCTCTGGTAATAGCTGCATATCCGCGTTTCCCCCTATTGAGTAGAGCCTCGACTTTCCCCAATTGATGTTGTATCCTGCCTGTCTGCCATAATCTTTCACTAGTTGCAAGATCATAGAGAGTGTATTATTAGGGTAAGTGACATATAGTAGGATATCATCTGCATAGAACGAGGTCCGTTCAGTGGTAAGACAACCTCCTCCATATTGGAAGGCTCCAATTCCCAGGTGAGCTTTTATCTGACAGGCTAGCGGTTCCAGGACAAGCGCAAAGAGTAAGGGGGAGAGGGGGCAGCCCTGTCTAGTTCCTCTTTGAATAAGAAAGTCGGCCGAATTTATTCCATTGACCCTAACACTGGCTCTAGGGTCCGTGTACAGCAGCTCCACCCATGCCATGAATTCTCGTCCAAATCCAAATTTCACCAGTGTTTGCCTCATAAAGGGCCAGTGAACAGTGTCGAAGGCCTTCTCTGCGTCCAGGAAGAGGAGCATCTGGGAGGAAGGCCTATTTTTCACCGCATCTAGCCAATCAGCGAGGCAGCGAAGGTTGTAGCGCGTGGCACGACTTGGCAGGACTGATCTCTATGAATCAGCGATGTGATCACTGTTATAAGCCGCGCCGCTAATATAGAAGCCAAGATTTTGGTTTCGATGTTCAATAATGACATAGGGCGGTAGGATTCGCATTTCTCTGGCGGTTTTCCTGGCTTAGGTATGACTTCCAGGCAGCGACCCCTCGTGTCGGGCTGCTTAAAACATGCTGAGGAGATGAGGGGCTAAGAAACTCGTGTTCAGTTTAAAAAACTCAGCTGGAAGCATGTTGGGGCCAGGGGCTTTCTTTGACTTTTGCCTGGCCATGGCTTCCAGGACCTCAGTTAGGGTGATTTCTTCCTCTAGGGCTTCTCTACTCTCTTGTTGCAGAAAAGGGGTGTCAATATTGCTAAGATATTTTGCTATCTGCCTTTCTACGCTAGAGGATGAGCCTCGTATAATTCTGTATAATATTGTACAAACGCCCCGCTAAGTCTTGTACGGTCACGTCTTTTCTCTTGCTCCTGGATCTGTGGGACCAAGTTTGCTTCCCTCTCCCTTCTGCCCAGCCAGGCAAGAAGACTCCTTGCTCTGTCACCCGCCTCATAAAGCTTGTGATGTGAAGTTTGTATTTCAGTCGTGACTTCTCGTTCTGCCAGGACGCGGAGTTCCCTACATGTAATTTCTATCTGCCTTAGCATGGTGGCTTTATTGTCTGGAGTAATGTTCCTCTCCATTTCCTTTTTAAAAAAAAAAATTTTTTTTATTAAACAGCTAGAAGATAATACAATAATTCATACCATATTTATACATCATAGGTATCATTGAAAATTATATGTATCACATAGCACAACTGACGACTTTGTGGAAGAGAGAAATGGACAGTGTGGATAAAAAAAAAAAAAAAAAAAAAGATCTCGCATCAACTATTCAACCATTGTGTAACTGGAGCCCAAATTTGTACCCCCCTTTCGCGTCTCCTTCTACCACCCCTCATGAACACAGCTAATTCCAAATTGTGGAGAGCTAAAATCCTTGCTCTTCAATTCGGAAAAGTGGGAGGGGTAGAACTAACCCATTCCGATGTGATGCACAATCGTGTAACAGACATAGCAATAAATTTTAAAGCTGTGATATTGCTCGCTCTTAAAAAAACAGAATCTGTCTCACATCCTAATATTACTAATTCCGGAGATAACTCCACTGGGATTTTAAGACTTGTATTCATAAATGCCTGAACATCTTGAAAAAACGGAGCCAATTTAGAGCAAGTAAAAAACATATGTACGTCGTTAGCTGCTACTAGACCACATCTCGGGCAGCTATACAAGCCCCTACCTCCCCATTTAGATATTTTAGCTGGGGTATAGTAAAGGTCAAATAGAGCCATGTAGCTTTGGGATCGTAAGCTCCCTGAAATTAAGACCGTGCTGGCTAGCTCTAATGTATGAGTAATATCTATACTAGCCTTGCCTAACTTAGTTTCCCATTTGATATTATGAAGTAGGAGATCATCAGGAAGACCTAACAATAGATTTTGATAGAACGGCCCGATTTGCGAATTCTTCAGGATCATATCCATAAGGTTATGCTTCACAAACAAAGTGGGGGTATTATTTGAAAGTTTAACTAAATAACTCCGAAGCTGCAGATATTTAAAGAATTCATGTGTATCCAGACTAAACTTATTTTTTAGAAAAAGAAAAGACGCCATGGTGCCTTCATGTGCTAAATCACCCAAAATAATAATACCCTGATGCCTCCACCGAAATGTGATTTGATCTTGGAAGATAGAGGGTAACAGTCTAGCTGACAACAAAGGAGTAAAGAAATTAACGTTAGTGATAGACCATCTAAGCCGTACCTTCCTCCACACTGAATACATTGAGATGATGACTTTAAACCTAGTTTTTTTATAATAGCTAGGTTCAAGAACTGACAGTAAGATTCCCTTAGCCTCCTCTCCTTATCCAATTTCAAATATAGAAGGTGCACTCCATGGCGGAAGTGTTGCTCTATCGCCAAACAGTGGGACTGCCAGATGTTGCAGTAGGGCTGTCCAACTATATAGCAACAGATTAGGGACAGACCAGCCACCCCTATGCAATGGTAGTTGCATCCATTTAGCTGCCCTACGAGGCTGGCGGTATCCCCATAGAAACCTACTACAACATCTCTCCGCCCGGACAAGGCTAGATTGAGCAAATTCTAATGGAATAGTCCTAAATAGGTAGAGAAATTTAGGCAGAATTAACATCTTTAGGACTTTCCTTCTACCAAAGATTGATAGATGTAGATTATCTAATCTTTGTAGAGTCTGGCCGACAGCATCTATGATAGGCAGAATGTTCATATCAGGTAGCTTATCAACTGATGGTATAATTGTTATCCCTAAATACACAGCGCTTTGAACCACTGGAGCATCAGAGGGAGCCATTGCTGTAGATTGTACCACCTGCGTTTTCTGGGTGTTGAGTTTATAGCCCGAGCACTGGCCAAACTCTTGTGCTAAATTTTTAATAGCAGAGAATGCGGTAGAAACAGCACTAGTCAGTACCATAATATCATCGGCTTATGCCAAAATTTTAAATTCATACGTATTGATCCTAACCGGAGATACATTTAAAGAGAGCTCAAGTTTGCACAAAAATGGATCTATATAAAGTGCAAATAGGAGCGGTGAGCAGGGACAGCCCTGCCTAGTGCCCCTTCTGATGTCAAACGGTCTTGATGAGAGCCCTGATATAGATAGAGTTGCAAGAGGTCCAATATATAGTGACTGCAGGGCATAAATAAACTCTGAACAAAACCCCTTCCGGTGCAAAACTTTCCACAGGAACCCCCAGGCAACCCTGTCAAACGCTTTTTCAGTGTCTAACAGGATTGCACCAAGGGGGGAACCCGTGACTTGAGCCCAGTCCAACAATGCTATATCACGACGAACATGGTCTGCCGTGTCTCTGCCGGGGATGAAACCATGTTGGCGAATAGACACTAATGGTGATATCACTAATGCCAACCTTGTAGCTAATATTTTTGCAAAAATCTTGTTATCAGTGTTAATCAATGATATCGGCCGGAATGATGCAGGATTGAGCTCTGGCTTATTCTTCTTCTTAAAAAGAATAATAGTTGTAAAACGCCAGGAATCTGGGATACGACCCAATTGTGCATTTCTGAGGATTGCTAGGAAGTCCTCCCGTATCTCGGTACGAAATGTGGAATAAAATTCCAAAGGAATAGAGTCCGGACCGGCCGCCTTGCCCTTGGCTAGCGAATTCAATGCCAGTTCCACTTCATCCCATTCTATTGGGGCTGCCAAAATAATATTCTGCTGATCCATTACTTTTGAGGTGTTAAGATCGTTAACAAAGGTGGCAAACTCGTTATCTGTATTACTATAATTAGATTCCTCAGTATATAGAGATCTATAAAACTCGGCGAAGACAGCCAAAACCCCCTCAGGAGTATCATGAATATGCCCCTGGGTATCTTTGATCTTAACAATACGATTGGCATGTGCTCGCTGCTGAAGTCGTTTGGCAAGGACCCTGCCAGATTGTTCACCAAACTCGAACATTATCTGACGATACTGAAGATATTTGGCTGCCAGGTCCTGTCCACAAAATTCAAGTAGGGAAGCCTTGATAAGCACAACCTGAGTTTGACTGTATGTTATATCGCGTCCCTCCCTAATTGCATCGATAAGAAGGACCTCTGCACATCTTAATGCGTCGACCCGGGCATTAATCTGGTCGTGAATCTGCCTCTGCCGAAAATATGAAAAGCTTTTAGTTTCACCTCGAATTGCTGCTTTCAGCGCATCCCAAACAAAATTACTGGATGCCGATCCCCTGTTAAGGTTGAAAAACTCAGATACCCATGGCCTCATATGATCTAAATAAGGTTGCTAAGACAGAAGCTTTCTCTCGAAAGTCCATGCTCTAAAAGGCTTCGAGTGGGGGTTTAATATAACATCGATGATCAGTGGATTATGATCAGATATTATACGAGGTGAGATTGAAATTGAAGTATTATCTACAAACTGATCAGAAAAAAAAACATAATCCAAACGCACCATTTTTTTATGAGGGGCCGAAAAGTATGTACAGCCGTCCAGGTGTTTCTTATGGTAAAACCACAAATCAATCATCGAATGCTCCTGAACCAGTGCTTGCAGCGCTCTGAATACTCTAGGTTTCTTGCCCACATATTTTATTTGCCCTGCTAAAAGATTAAAATCGGCGGGGAGATTGATATTAAAGTCACCGCAGAGACAAATAGGATGGGGCCAGGAAGCTAAATCTACATTTAAATGATGGAGGACTGCGGGGTCGTCAACATTTGAACTATATACGGTACAAATGGTCAGTGATCTGCCATTAATTAGAAGCTCAGAAATAGCCCAGCGCCCCCCATTATCTTGAGAAGTTCTAACACAGGAACCTAGCCCCCGCTTTGGAAAAATTGCCACCCCTCTAATCATAGAAGACTGTCGGGAACAACCTATTAAGTCAAACCCGGGAATTTTCAGTTGATCACGGTTGTTCCACGGTATGTAGGTTTCCTGCAAACATAATATCTCTAGATGTAGAGCCTGAACAACCCTCGAATATAATAATATCTTCTTCCCATCATTGAGACCACAGACATTCCACGATGCTATACGGATTTTACCCCCTGCCATTAAATTCTTCACACAGCAAAACAATGCCTAAGATGACTATAATAATAACCCTGACACCTTGATGAAAACTGTTCAATTTATCAAGCTTTTTTCCTTTTTTAAGTGCACCATTTACCTGCCCCCCCCTCCCCGAGGAGCATCCCACCCTTGACCCCACCCTTGACCCCCCTGAGCCAACACCCACCCACCCCACCCCATCCCGCTCGAACCCATACCCCCCATCCAAGGCATTCAGACCTAGGTCCAAGTGATGGAGGTGCTGGTAGTGGCCAGAACACCCACCCCCTGAAGACACTGCTAACTGAAGAAAAAGAAAAAGAAAAAAACAAATATATATATATTCTACGGGGCATGCCCTTGGGGAAGATGCATAATTAGAAAAGCCTTTCATATCACAATAAGCTAAGAGCAGCATCGACCCCGCAGATAGGGATTGCCCCCACTGAAAAGCTTACATCAATACGGATTCTAAGAAAGAAGAAAAAAAAGGCTTAAGTCCCAACTGCAGCTGCTTGCTAAATTGAATCCAAAAATGTTTTAGCCAAGATTTCAGACTCAAAAAATGATGGTTCTCTAGCCTGGGACTATTCCTTTTCTGCACTGCCTGGCTTACATGCTAACCCTAAAGATTTAGCCATTAATGATTCTGACCCCAAGACGGATCCCTCTACTGGCCCCATGACATTAGCTATAATCTATCAAACGATAATGGCTCATCGCGAGGAGACACGACAGGAGAGCGCCAGAGCACAGGGTGCGTGTCGCAGGGTCCAGAATTCACTCCGAAGAGTGATCAAGACATGCACAGACATAGCATCTAGGGTCGCAGAAGCTGAGACGCGGATCTCCACCTTGGAAGATGATCTAGTGACTCAAAAAACTGCCATAGAAACAATCCAATCTCAGCGGGAGGACGTCCAATGGAAGCTTGTGGACATGGAAAATCGAGCTAGAAGAAACAATCTAAGAATTTTGGGGGTTCCCAAGGGTTTGGAGGGTCCTGATACCAGGCAGTTTGTGGTTGATTTATTTACAGAGGCATTTCCAGAGGTCAAGGAATGGGACTGGCAGCTGGAAATTCAGCGTGCTCACCGCTTTCCTTTTAAGCCCAAACATCGCCCGGATCAAACAGCCAATAGACCTTGTGCTATTTTAATTTGTTTACACAACTTCTTAGCCAGAGAAAGGATTTATGATTTAGCTAGGCCAGGCAGGCAACGGTCAGGGAAGGGTTGTCATTTTTTTGTAAGGCCGGACTTCTGTCCAGCCACTGTTGAACGGAGGTGGCGGCTCCGTCAACTTATTACCCCTTTTCAATCTAAAGGGGGACAGGTTTTCTTACTCTTCCCTGCCAAGTTGTCCATCAGGCTCAGGCGAAATTTTTTGAGTTCCTCTCCATTTCCAACAGCTTTGTTTCTTGGGTTTCAATTTGATGAGTTTCCTCCCTGTGTTTTTTCGCTATTTCATCTTGCACTCTACCTCAAATTACTGCCTTATATGCCTCCCATAGGGTGGCATCTGACGTTACAGAGCCTTTATTTTCTTGAAAGAATAGTTCAGACTCTGTGCGGATAACTCCCATTGTTGTTGTATCCCGGAGTTCACAGGCATTTAGTCTCCAATCCGCTCGCTGTCTGCCCACTCCACCTCCCACAGTCAGCCACAATGATGAATGGGCTGAGACCCCCCTTGCAAGGTATTCCACTCTTTCCACTCCTTGTATGTCCCCCGCTGGCATGAGGAAATGGTCAAGTCTCGTGAAGACTCTATGCGCCCCAGATAAATAAGAGAAGGTACGATCTGTGGGGTGTTGTCGCCGCCAAAGGTCAGTCAGCCCCAGTGATTTAGCAAAGTCTGCTAGTGACGTGGGAACCCAGGTCCCCGCCGCCACCCGTGTCCGGTCAAGTTGTGGGTCCATCACATCGTTGAAGTCATCTCCAACCATGTGCATGGATAAGCCTGATTCCAGCAGGATCTTGGCGAGTGCATCCAGGGTTTTAGATTGTAGTCGCGATGGGGCATATACAATAATTAATGTGAGCTCTCATATCCCCCAGGTCCCCTGCACTGCGACAAAGGTCCCATTAGGTTCTGTCCAAATTTTTGATGTATGGAATGGAGGGGTTTTCCTAATGAGTATGGCCACTCCTGGCGCCCCTTGGGAGACTCCATCATGGGCTAGTGGTGTGTAGGTCTCTCGCCCTATGAAAGCGCAATGCGTACCTCTCAAATGAGTTTCTTGTAAAAAGGCAATATCCAGCTTTAACCTCTTGATGTGTTTTGCAACTAATCCTCTCTTAATCTTGCTTCCCAGCCCGTTGACGTTCGATGTCAACCCTGTGTATACAGTACCTCTATTTGCGTTCATGTCGACTTGTCTATCTTTCTAAACTTGGATGGGCCCGGCCGCCCGCCTCCCTCTATGTGTCTTCCCCTGTTGAAATCTACTCCTCTGTACCTGGCTGTGTATAAAACATGTCTAACACCTAAACTATACATTTCTTGACGCATTACCCCTTCCCCCCACTCCACACTCTCCCACTTCCTTCGTCTATCTCCCCAACAGTCAACATGACAACCCGGCGTAAGTTCAGCTTGAGAGGTCTGTAGCCCCACCCCTTCCCTACACCCTCCCAATAATATTCAGTTTAAACAAAGGATATAGATAGGTTGTCCAGTTTTAGGTTTAAACCTATCATAACTGATAAAACCCTACCGAAAGGGAACTAGCCCTCCCCGTGTAAACATATAAACACTGAAAAAACACCTGCATTAACCACAAACTAAATGCCATTCAAAGAAAGGAAAAGGAGAGTGAAAGAGTCATTTTTTTCTTCCTGAAGATGCCAATAAAATGTAACTTTGTTATACCAGTAAGCTGCAAGAAAGACTGGGCTAAAAAAATTCTGCATGAGCTTTGTTGTTTAAGGATGTCACTAAAATATTGTTCCTTCTTCTTTTTGCTTTTTTCAGTTTTGTGGTCTTTGGTCTAAAGATGCAGGGTTTAGGAGCATGTTTTAGGTCGTTAAATCATTTTATAAACTGTAGAGGATCAGGAAATATCAAAATCACATTTGATATTTTGGCTGCGTTTGATTCTTTCACTGATAGGTAAAATGGCTGGTTTCATAAAAATCTTTCCCAATATGTGCCAGCACATTTACCCACATACAATGGGTAAAAACCCTTCATATATTAGCCCCCAGTTTCTAGTGAGTCAGTTTTTTTTTTTTTTTTTTTTTTTTTTTAAAGTTTTTATTGAACAATAATTCGATTACAAGCACGGGCCTACAACCACCAGGGCCGGCCGCTAAGTACAGAATAAAATATACATTTATCAAAGCTGCAGTCGGTTCCCGGGGCTCGGCCCCGTAGTGACTCCGGATAGTTCTAAAGGAACAGGAGACTTAAGTCCAACAAACACAAAAAACTAAAAGAAAAACAAAAGGCGAGGCATAAAGACAAACAGTGCAGGTCAGGCTTCCCCCGGGGAACTCCAGTTCAGACCATTAAGCAGCACGCGAAAGGAAGGAGTACCGGGAGGCTGGGGACGGGGGGGGGGGCCAAGGGAAACGAACGTCCATATGTAGTCATTCCAAAAGGTGCCCGGAACCGTCAAGGGTCAGGGGGACATGGCGATATCGGTGTCCACCAGGGGGGGCGTACAGATACCCCCGCGATATGCATTCCATTGCCCCCAGATTCTGCCCCATGCCCCCGGCTTACCACGGGCAACATACACAGTCTTCTCCCTGAACATACACCAGTCCATATTCTCCTTCCATACTGACACGGTGGGCGGCCGCTGGGCACCCCAAAGCTGTGCTATATCTCTCTTGGCAATCATGTTCCCCAGGGCCGCCCACCGAGTCTGAGCTGCGCTATAATCATTGGGCTCCCACACATTCAGGACACAGCGACGCACCTCCGGCAGCAGCACAACCCCAGTGACCTGTCCCATAACCGTATGTACCCGGCGCCAGTAGTCCGCCACCTCGCGGCACTCCCACAGGATATGGAGAAAGGTGGCGCTGAGCCCACAACCCCGCTTACAGAGCCCATCATCGGAATATCCCATCGAGACTAAGCGAGGACCCGTCACATACACCCGGTGAAGAATCTTAAGCTGTACCAACCGGAGACGGGCCGGAATGGCGACCTCCTTGGGGGACGACAGTGCAGACTGCCAGTCCTCGTCGTCCAATTCCACCCCATCCCCCGTCCAAGCCTCCCGAAGGCGCACCAAGAGGTCAGCCCGATGATTAATCAGTTTCTTATAAATTAAAGAAATAGTACTGTCAGGGACATGTCCGTCAAGTATGCGGTCCTCGAGGGGCGAAGAAACCGGGATCTTGGTCCCCTCTCCAAAGACTGAAAGCAGGGCGTGTCGAACTTGGGCATAGCGGAAGAACTCCCTGTCCGTAAGCTCATATTCGGCCTGAAGAGCCGCGAAAGTCTTAACCGCGCCCTTATGCCACAGGTCTCCCACTTTGCTGATACCAATCGTATCCCACTGGTCAAACCCCTTCGTAGTCCAGAGGCTCCCCAGGCGATCGGAGGCAAACAAAGGAGTAGCACATGTCAGTCGCTCACTCCAGCCCGTGGCCGTAGTGGCAGCCCTCCAGGTCCGCACCGCAATCTTAGTAGGACCCGTAAGGGTCCGGCCAGCCGAGCGGGAGTAAAGCGCCCTGTTATAGTCCCCGCCGGGAAGCAGGAACTTGTCCATCTCATACGCCGGATTCAGGCCAGGCGCATACGTGGCATGGTTGATGGCCGAAAGCTGCGCGGCCCAATAATACCTGCGAATGTCGGGAAGCGCGATGCCCCCGTCGTACCAGGGGAGAGTAAGCTTAGCAAGAGCAATACGCGCCCGCCCGTCCCACACCAATCTCCTCTGCAGGCTCTCCACCTCCCGAAAGTAGGCCACTGGAATGACGTCGAAGGAATTCTGGAGTGCATAGAGGAACCTGGGAAGGGACATCATTTTGAACAGCGCGGCCCGACCCAGCGGGGACAGGGGCAGCCTGCACCACCGGGCCGTGTCCTCTCGCAATCGCCGAAGCGGACGCAGGAGATTCTGCTCATAGCGAGCCGCCGGGTCCAGCGAAACGTATATCCCCAGGTACTTAAAGCCGCTCAGAGATACCTGGATCGGAAGCCGAGGCGGCAGGAGAGGAGGACCACCGGAGATCGGATAGACGCAGGATTTAGACCAATTGATCGTGAGGCCCGAATTATTCCCAAAGGAGGTCAAAACGTCAAAGAGGACGTTGAGCGACTGCCGCGGTGAGGTGAGATATAGGAGAATATCGTCCGCATACAGCGAAACCCGATCCTCAAAGCCCGGGGCCCACCGGATCCCTCTAAGCGAGGGCTCCCAGCGGAGCCAAGCCGCGAGTGGCTCCAGGGCGAGAGCAAAGAGCAAAGGGGACAAAGGGCATCCCTGCCTCGTGCCCCTGCCGAGGGCAAAGGGCCGAGAGACCCGCCCATTCACCACCACCTGAGCCATGGGTCCCGTGTAAAGAAGCTTCACCCAGCCAATAAATCCTTCCCCAAAGCCAAACTTAGCCAAGACAGCCCAGAGGAATGGCCACTCGATGGTGTCAAAAGCCATCGTGGCATCCAAAGAAACCAGCACGGCCGGTTCGGAGAGGAGCTCCGCCCTGGCAAGGGCGCCGTGAAGACGCCGCAAGTTAAGAGCGGTGTTACGATGCGGGATGAATCCGCATTGGTCCGGATGAATAAGATCGCACACGACGCTCAACAGACGATTGGCAAGGACTTTCGCCAGGACCTTAGGCTCCGCATTTAACAGTGAAATAGGCCGGTAAGAAGTACAGCGGTCTCGCGGCTTGTCCTCCTTGGGGATAACGACTATCGTGGCCAAACGCTGGTCGGCCGGGAGGGAACCCGCCGCCAGAGACTCACGGAACATGCGACTGAGGAAGGGCGCAAGCTTGTCAGGGCGCAATTTATATAGCTCAATGGGCAGACCGTTGGGACCCATAGCCTTGCCCGAGCGAAGGGAGCGGATCGCGGTCGCTATTTCATCCGCCGACAAGGGGGCGTCCAGCCGCTCACGGTCTTCAACGGACAGGCCGGGCAAGGCGATATCCCTCAAAAGAAGGCGAGAGTCGTCCTCATCCCTGTCAGTCACTGGGGAGTACACAGCCCGGAGGTGGTCGGCAAAACATTCCACAATCTCGTCAGGCTCCGTCACACACACACCATCCGCAGCACGCAACTCCGGGACCACACGATTCACTCTCTCCTTCCTGTCCAGCCACGCGATCAACTTTCCCGCCTTGTCCCCGGCATCGTACAGTCGACCCAGCTGCTCCCTATACATAGTTTTGGCCGCGTCAGTGACCAGGGACCTATACTCAAACTGTTTCAGGCTGAGGGCATGGAGCCCGTCCGGAGTGACATTCGCCTCCAAGGCCGACTCCAGCCCCACTATGTCAGTCTCCAGCCTCACCACTGCCTCACTCTTGACCCTCTTAGCCACCACTATCTGGGAAAGGGCGTGTCCGCGGATCACGGTTTTAAAGGCTTCCCACAGGGACATTGCAGACGACACCGACCCCTCGTTATCCAGGAAGTATTGGTCCATAGCCTTGACCAGGCTGTCACGAGTCGTAGGGTCTCGCAGGTACCATGGGTTAATGGGAGCGATCCGCCCTGCAGACCGCGGCCCGGTGTCGAAAAGAAGCCACAGCGGAGAATGGTCGGAAATACCCCGCGCCAGGTGCCTGACCTCACGAATCCGACCAGTCTGCGCCGCGGGCATAAGGAAGTAGTCTAACCTAGAGAGACTCCCATGCGCCCCCGAGTGAAAGGTGAATTGACATTGGGTCGGATGCATTAATCTCCAACTATCCACCAGGCCGAAAGTATCCAGCATCCCACCCAGCCATGCCTGGGCAGCGGGGAGGGTCCTTGGTGGGTGACGATCCAGTTCACCCGAAACCACAGAATTAAAGTCCCCGCCCATGAGCAGGAGGCTGTCCGGAAGGTCAAGCAGCATTCGACCCAAGTCAGTGAAGGTGGAGTTCTGGAGGCCCGGGGGGACGTAAACTGAAACCAGGGCAAGGGGCTGCCCCTCCCACCTCCCAATCAAGCACACATAGCGCCCTCTGTCATCCGAGACTATCTTAGTGATCTCCACCGGAAGTGAGGTTCGCAGGAGAATGCCCACCCCCCTGGAACCAGTTGTGAAGCCAGAATGGGCCACGAGGCGGTATCCCCCCCTGTTCATTGCATGACAAACATTACCAACCAGATGCGTCTCCTGGAGAAACACCACATCAGGAGTCAAACGACGCAAATATTGCAGTACTACACCCCGCTTGATACGGTCCCCCAACCCATTGACGTTCCATGACATAAGCCTCAACCCGTCCCCCCCCATCCCCCCCAATAGATCAAGGGTCCCCCAGCCTGCAGCACAGTTCCCAAATGTGGACAAAAATCAGTACCTCGCCCTGTAAACAAAAAACACACAGCAAAACAACCCCACCTCCCCCCCAACCCCACCCCAGAACCGACTCCCCCCACCCTGCACCCCTGCGGGCCAAAAAACCCCCCCAACTTGCAGTGTGCCTGTCGCCCCTCTAACCCCATTCTACGAAAAGACCCCAGAGGAGGTAAGGGACCCGTCCCCGCCCGCCCCCCTCACTGGTCCTGGTTAAACACAATATGCAAGTGAAATAAGACCCGACTGTACAGTGCAAAACGGCAAAATCAAGGACCAAAAGTCATTCTAAAGGGGACCCGTCACCCGCGGTGCCCGCAGAGGGTCCGGGACGGCCACCTCCGTCCGGCAGAGAGTCCAGCCAGTCACTTGCAGCCACGGGAGAGTCAAAAAAGGCTGTCCGATCCCCATGTTCCACTCGGAGTTTTGCAGGGTAGAGCATCGAATACTTTAGGCCCATCTCGCGGAGACGACGCTTCACCCCTTGGAATCCCATCCGTTGTTTCTGGACCAGTTGCGTGAAGTCCGGATAAAAATTGATGGTCGAGTTCTCATGACGAACCGGGCCGTGGGTCCGTGAGGCCTGCAGAATAGCGTCGCGGTCCCTGTAGTGGAACAGTTTGGCCACGATAGGCCTCGGGGGGGCCCCCGGCCGTGGCCGACCGCCCGGAACTCGATGGGCCCGCTCCACGGCAAAGAACTTACTTAGGCCAGCCGGGGACAACTGTTTCAGGATAAGTTCCTCGACCACGAGGTCAACCGGGCGGCCGTCAGAGGACTCCGGTACACCTATGACGCGGATGTTGTTGCGTCGGGCCCGTCCCTCGAAGTCCTCAAGCCGTCGGGCCATATGATCGTTGACCACCCTGATGTCTCCAAGCGCGGCCCGCAGATCCGACACCTCCGCACCGAGGGTGGAGGTCCGTGTGTCGAGAGCCTGGACCCTCTCGTTAGTTTTGGAGAGGTCGGCCCGGATCAGGGTGACATCAATCGCGACAGTGTCAATCTTACGGGCCAGGGCCTCATATTGCGTCGCGATGGTTTCCCTAATGCCCTCAATGGCGCCCATAATGTCCTGCAGGGATAGTTCCGTAGAGACGGTCGCGCCTCCCTCCGCAGTATCCGAGGGGGGGCCAGCAGCGCCAGAGGGCCCCCTGCCCTGGGTGTATCGGTCCATGTTATTGCTCTGGACTGCTCCCCCGCGGAGGGAAGCCTTGGTCTTGCGGCCCTCGGGACCCCCTTTGCCCCCCATGTGAACACGGTCACTCAAGGGGACACCCAATCAAGAGGTGTAAGGGCACCAGCAAGAAGACCACAAAATGTCGGCAGAGGGGGTCCGAGGCGATAGGCACTCTAGTAGCAGGTGAAAGAAAACCTCATTCAGAGGCCCAGGAAGCACCTCGCCACCCCGAGCGCACCCCCCTGCCGGTCTCCTGAAGTGCAAAACCGAAACCGAAAGTGGTGGATCGGCAACTGGCACCGCGCTGAAGCCGCTGTTGTTCAATTGCAGCCCGGCCCCTCGGGTCACCTTCACCCCGGTCACCTCCGTCGGGTGGGTCCCAAAAGTTCCGACGGCGACAACTCAGGATTCCCAGGTCCGATTTGAGTTTTGAAAAGAGATATATGCTCAGCTGGTCTTTATCTCCCAGATTCCATAAGCCACGTCAGGATATTCTCAGGATAGATTCCGAGGAGCAGAGAGGGTCCGGGGAGCCCTGTGCTCACGCGACCATCTTGGATGCGCGCTAGGCTCCTCCTCCTAGTGAGTCAGTTTTGATAGTAGATGAATTGCCAACACCTCAGGCTGTAAACATTCAATGCAAGATATAGTGACAAGTATATGTGAAAAGAGTGCTATCACCAAGCATCTGGGATAGTGGTAAAAGCATGACAGGATGGAACATGGAACGCAGTGTCACTTGGAATGCTGCTGCAAAAAGGTTCTTTCCAAGTTCAACAAAGATTGGAGTGAAATTGTTTGTATTTGCAGTGATTCAGCTACGAATATGAAAAAGTTGTGTGAAGACCTGTCAAAATCGATACCTGAGCTGAAGTGCTTACCTGTAAGAGATCCTCGCCACTTGTTAGATGGTCTGCAGAAAGGATCTTCCCAATCTTCAGAGTTAATGAAGAACGCTATTGGCTTTTTAGTCAATTCTGGTGCACTGTTTAGTTATGCACGGAAACTAATATGCAAATATTTCTCATTTTGTGCTTTGTGTGGCATCAAGGAAAGAGTCATACCAACTATGTACCTTAGCTGATGGTTCTCAGTCCAAGGGGCTGTGAATGCTATATTATCCATGTGGCAACCGTTTACAGAATTTTTTCTGAGTGATGATGCCAAAAGCAAGAAATGTGAGGATCTTTGGTCGCTTATTGATTGTCGTGTGAAAAAAAGTACACTCTACTGCATCTTAGATTTTCACAGGAAAACATAACTCCTCGAGAGTAGGTTTGGGTGACACCTTAAGTGACTTTGGCACTGCAACATGTTCAATGTTACAGTGCTTGCCACTTGGTAAACAAAGCAATGTTGAAGAGCAATTCAGGAACTTTTATTTTACAATGTATGAGAAATGGCATGCAATAATGCATAGAAATGTCCCTTCACCAACCACGGCATTTGAAGTCAATGAAACCTCAGTGTGGTACTCTGTACAAGTTGTAGATCCATTCAGTAAAGGGGAATTTTTTCTGTAGTTTTAAAAGTGCTGCTTCATTTTTGACCGCTTTAATAACTCTGAGGGCATAAGCGCTCAGTTCAATGCAAATGTTGCAGAACCTGCCTAGAGAATCGCAATCTTCAAGTGCACCAGTACTGGCATGGGAAGCTATGTCAGTGGCTAGAGTTAGCAAATTGTGTACTGGCTGTTTTGGTGTTGCCCATCTCAAGTGCCAATGTTGAGAGGGCCTTTTCACAGAAAAAAGTTTACATGGGAAGGAAAAAGCGAGCGCACATGACCAAAGACTCACTGAAGAAGTATTGTATGGTGTACTATAATAAGTTTGATTTTCAAAATTTTATTTGGACCTCATATACACTGTATGTACACTGTCTATATACCATGCATTATCACTGTAGAAAGCAAGCAATAATAAAAGCAAAACGTTCCATAAACGCCGGTTGTTTTAATGGTGCAAAAATGTGTAACCACTGATAACCACTGTTTTTTTAAGGCATGGAAATCACTTGAAAACACTGAAAAAACCCCACCAGAACTTACCAAAAATAGAAACTGAAAAAAGGAAAGCCTAGATATAGTCTTGTACTAGGTCGTTTCGCTCAGTGTTTTTGAGTCCGGTGTTTCCTGTGTTGAGGAGGTGTTGCTGTATCGCCGTCTGACGGCCCCCATCTCAGTCCATATTTCGGCCTTCCTCCCCATTCTCCTCTTGCTGCTGGAGTACGTGTTCTGGTTGCCTTGTCTCGGTGTCTTGATTTTCCATGTTGTTAATGTTTCTCAGCAGCAGATGGTCACTTTTCGTGTCTGTTTGATACTCTTTGTCTGAGGGCTCTATGCTGACTCTTCTTGTTCCATGGGATGTATTCTCCCAGTTCGGGCTTCCTCAGAGTCTGATTCCATCTGTTGCTTTGGCCCCATTGTGACTCTTCTCAGTGGGGTCTCTGTCCGCCTTCTGCGTCCTTTTGAGTACAGACGCCTTTTCTTTACCTTCTGTGGTTGTGGGTCTGATCTTGGTAATGCTTCCCTGGCTTGAGAGCCACTACCCTCATCGTTTGTCGCTGCATGGGGTGCTCCTCTATCCAGGCCCATGCTTCTTCTGGGCTTTGGAAAAACTGAGAGGTACCCTGGAAGATGATCTTTAACTTGGCGGGAAAGAGAAGCATATACTGAACCTGCATCGCTCTCAGCTTCACCTTCACTGAATCAAATGTCCGCCACATTTTCTGGACCTCTCTCGAGTAGTCGGGGAAGATCATTATCTTGCTGTTTGCATGTTTGAGTTGCCCAATTTGTTGTGAGTCTCTAAGGATTACATCTTGGTCTTGATAGTTTAAGAACCTCGCGATCAGTGGTCGCGGGGGCACCAGGAGGCGGCCGTATGCCAGGCATTCTATGGGCCCGTTCAATGATGAAACCGGGTGAGAACTTTGCTGTGGAGAGGGAATCGCGCAACCATGACATCAGGAAGGCCACCTGATCCGCGCCCTCCGCCCCTTCCAGAAATCCAATAAAGTGCAGGTTATTTCTTCGTGCCCTGCTTTCCGCATCATTTACCCTTCAGGCCACCTCACACATAGTCGCCTGCAGGGCGCTAACATCAGATTGCAGTTTGTGTGTTGTATCTTCCACTTCCGAGATGCGGGACTCCGCCTGGGTCACCATCTAAGCCATATTGCGCATGTCCTGTCGCAATAGGGATACCTCTGACCCTATTTCTGCTATTTTGCCCTCTATTGCCTCTCTAGAGGCCTGGATCACATGGAGGTTGGTTGTATTGTCTGGTGGCCCTGAGGGACCCCCTCCCGCCTTCAATGATTGGGGTAGTAACATTGTGTACTTGTCCATCGTGCCCTGTTTTTGGCTCTTCTGTTATTTGTCCCTGGCCATTATCTCCTACAGGGGGAGGGGGTGGGGGAGGAATTATAATTCCCCTGAGGTAACACAGGACCCTGTTTATGTGAGTCACGTGGATCGTGGGAGGCAGGTAGTCTTAATGCCGTTTTAATAATATTTGAATGACGTGTCTCCTGCTCTTGGGTGGTTCCTCCTTGTGTTGCCTTATCAGGGGGCATTGTGAGTCTCGCCAGGCAGTGATTTTGCCACAGACTATTATGTTTGTAGTCCCCACTCTACCCACTTGCTGTCTCTGGGTGCATTGTTGTGTGCCCGGTCTGCCTTGGTGCACTGTCCCTCCGTGTTTCCTCAAAGCGGCATTCTGTGTTCCTGGCCCCCGGGGGGGTTTTGCTGCCTCTCAGGACCCAGAAATTATCCGTGTCTGTTGTTCTTGTTTACCTTCTGTAGTAGGCGTCAGTGTTCTCCCAATGGTCTCTACTGGACTGGATTCCCAACTCAGGCTCATGGCATTTCCAGGCTCCCAAGCCATTAGACTTTTATGCCTCCGCTTCTGCGTGCACTCCCTGACTAGGAATGGAGGAGTTCCCTCATCTCTTTTTAGGCCACGTGCCTCGATCTCACTCGGGGAGTCAGGAGGCCGTAGAGATCTCTCAATTATGGCTGCCTCCTCAGTCCTATTTGGCTCTGCCTCCTAAGTTTCTCAATCCCCAGGCCCACCCCAGAGTCCGCCAACCTGCGTGTCGCGAGTCACCAGGTCCGGACGCCTATGATGAATGACAGGGGTCTCCCACTGCTGTCTTTGACCCTGGATCGCCGTGAGCTCCCAGAACATTTGCCGTAATGCCTGGAGGCAAACGTCCGGTTCTGCAGCTTTTTATTTTTTTTAAGTAGTCCCCGTATAATCAAAGGCATGCTGTGGGTGTTGGGCCCCCCCCAAGATGGGGGTGTCCTGGCTCTCATAGGCCTCTGGGCCGAGACAGTAAAACAGTCTAAGGAGCTCGGCTCAGCCTCTGTGCCACCTCCTCCTCTCACGTCCTCCACAGAGCCCAGCTCTCCCCTTATTACTGGGGACAGCCCAGCAGCTCTTCCGCAGCTGCTCTCTCAGCCACGGACTCCGGCCTCAGCCTCTGAGCGGTCTCTATCTCTGGGCGAGGGGAAACATGCTTCAGGACAGGACCCCATGGCCTCCCTCGCTTCTGCACTTCCGTGAGCATTCCCTCTTACCTGTGCACGGGTCTGGGGCATCGTCCTTCATCTCTCCAACATAGGGCCTGGACCTACGCTTTCCCTCTCTGGTTGTTCTCGGGTCGATTCTCGGGGTCCCCCAGGTCCAGGCAGTGCAGCGGAAGGTCGGACACCGTTGTAGTCCTCTGTCGAGGGTCTGCGCTTCCTATTCAACAGGCTCTGTCCGCCATATTGGATATTCATCCCTCGCCTTCATCTCTCCTCCTTTGTTGTATTGTGCCCTGCAGCACTATGCGAACCCCCGTTGGAGCTGGCACCCGTTATCAGGGTTCGCTGACGTCTCCAGTTTCAACTTGATGGCGTGTGAATGGGCAGGATTCCATTCAGGATCATATTCGGGCTGCCGGAGCTCTGGCAGGCACAGCTAGCTGGCCATGTTGTTGGCCACGCCCCCTCTTCTTCTTTTCTTTGTGTGCTCTTACTCCTTACTTGCCATCCTCCATGTACACACTTATCTTTCACACCTTCAATTCCCCAGTCAGTATTCATACACTTCCAGCAAACACGCTGTCACTCCCCTTGCACTCCTGTAGTGACCCATTCAGCACCATGTACTAATCCATTCACTGCGCCAAAACCCAACCTCTTATAAATTCACCCAGGCACTCTCCTTGCAGTACTCTAATCATTCAGTCAGTACCCAAGTACTCATGCACTGAGCCAGGCCTTAGCACATGGACTGCTTCAAACGCCTATCCACTATGCATGAAGTCCTCTAACCACCTACACACTTGTCTTTCACACCTTCAGTTCCCCAGTCAATATACATACACATCCAGCAAACACCCTGTCACTCCCCTTGCACTCCTCTAGTCACGCATTCAGCACCATGTACTAGTCCATTCACTGCGCCAAAAGCCAAACACTTATAAATTCCCCCAGGTACTCTCCTTGCAGTACCCTAATCATTCAGTCAGTACCCAAGTACTCATCCAGTGACCCAGGCCTTAGCACATGGACTGCTTCAAACCCCTATCCACTATGCATGCAGTCTTCTAACCACCTACACACTTGTCTTTCACACTTTCAATTCTCCAGTCAGTATCCATACACTTCCAGCAAAAACCCTGTCACTCCCCTTCCACTCCTGTAGTGACCCATTCAGCACCATGTACTAATCCATTCACTGCGCCAAAACCCAACCTCTTATAAATTCACCCAGGCACTCTACTTGCAGTACTCTAATCATTCAGTCAGTACCCCAAGTACTCATTCACTGAGCCAGGCCTTAGCACATGGACTGCTTCAAATGCCTGTCCACTATGCATGCAGTCCTCTAACCACCTACAAACTTGTCTTTCACACCTTCAATTACCCAGTCAGTATACATACACTCCAGCAAACCCCGTGTCACTCCTCCAGTGACCCATTCAGCACCATGTACTAATCCATTCACTGCGCCAAAAGCCAAACACTTATAAATTCACCCAGGCACTCTCCTTGCAGTACTCTATTCACTCAGTCAGTATCCAAGTACTCATCCAGTGACACCAATACACGTTTCTAAGAACCCACTCAGTGGTTTCTAGATCTACACACACATCTAATCACTTACCTAGAGATTCACTCATACATGCTGTCAATGATCAACAGAACACTATCAAATATACTTATACACCTATATCGACATTACACACCAGCACACATCCTATTCACTTATGCAGTCATCCTACTCACTTATGCACTCAATGGATCATACTTACATTTACTCAGCTACACACTTATACAAACACCACTTCATTTATTCATATAGATAGTAACTCATACTTAGTGTGTTATAAAATCACTATTACAAGTATACATTTATCCATACAGTCACTCATACAATCTCTGAGTCTTATGTATACTTATTTATATACAACAACTGTCACATACACTGCCTTTTATTTTTCTAGTTTGTTGGACATGTACCATTGAGAGATATATTTGCTCATCACCACACCCTTAAAGATATTCACTCACCCAAACAACTGTTATAACATGCAGTCTTAACCTCATATACTTACTGAAACAACTATTCACACATCTTTGGGCAGTCACACACCCCGCACCGAACCACACACACATTCACTCTCCCATACAAATACTCAGTTAACTAATCAATAACTAATATAGACTTTCACGTAGCTAGTAACCAACTGGTGCAGCAGTTTACACAACAACTGACAAAGTGATACAGATATTCACACAGTTTAGTCACTATCCAATATATTTAGTGAGATACTATAAATTAGTCAAGTAAACAGTCAATCAAACTGCTACTAAATCCTCCATCTAGATATTTATATATCCATTCATTCTTCAATGCAAATTGCTATATATATAATACATATTTAAATAACAAACCAAACCACATTCACTGGATGATGTCATCAGTGATGTCATTTGAGATGTCATCAGTGATGTCATCAGTGATGTCACTGACCATGTTATGAATGATGTAATATGTGACATCATCAGCAGTGGAATGTGGGCGCGTGAGTTATAGTTAGCAGAATTAACTAAAACGGAGGATTTTCAATGGTTTTGTACGAGTGAAATGTCCAGCTAACTGCAACAGCCCTGAAACCTATGGTTTCTTCAGTGAATTTCTAAGGTTTTTTAAATGCTAATTCCTAACTATAACATGTCTGAAACCTATGTTTAGTTCAGTGACTATATATATATATATATATATATTCACTGAAAAAACCATAGGTTTCACACACGTTATAGTTAGGAAATAGCATTTAAAAAACCTTGCTAATTCACTGAAAAAACCATAGGTTTCACACATGTTATAGTTAGCTGGACATTTTACTGATAAAAAACCAATGAAATTCCCCCGTTATAGTTACTGTAGGCAACTATAACTCACGCGACCGCAATCCTCTGCTGATGCTAATACTGTATTTAGACACTTATTTGCCCATATCTTCTTCCATTAAATTTTAGCTATACATATATTACAAATATTTTTTTTTCATAAAGACACATATGTCATCAGCAGAGGATTACGGTCGCGTGAGTTATAGTTGCCTACAGTAACTATAACGGGGGAATTTCATTGGTTTTTTATCAGTAAAATGTCCAGCTAACTATAACATGTGTGAAACCTATGGTTTTTTCAGTGAATTAGCAAGGTTTTTTAAATGCTATTTCCTAACTATAACGTGTGTGAAACCTATGGTTTTTTCAGTGAATTTGTACGGTTTTTTAAATGCTAAGTTACTTTACGCCATTTGTGGCGTGCGCGCCCACTTAACGCAGTTCGTTCCGTGCACGGTTTTTATCAACTTTAATAAGCCCTGTACATTTGGTGGCCTTCGGCCACCAAAAGCACAGGGGGTGAGGTCAATGTGGATAGTGTTTTTTTTATTTCGATTTTATAATTTCATGTTGCCAAAATTACGTTTTTTTTCTCTATTAATAAGCCCTGCACATTTGGTGGCCTGCGGCCACCAAAAGCACAGGGGGTGGGGTAAGTGTGGATAGTGTTTTTTTTATTTTTATTTTTTTACCGTAAGCGTACGGTAAGCTTACGGTAAGCGTACGGTAAGCGTACGGTAAGCGTACCCCGCGAAATTGCCGAAAAAAAAATAAAACCGTTTTTGCTCTTGGGGGATGTTTGGGGACTCCCTCAACATGACTATGTGGGAGGGAGTTGTCAAAACAGCCCTGTAACATGTTTTTGGCCATCATGTTTGATAAACAACACTCAGTGCGAGAGACAAAATGGCGGACGCCGCTTCCTGGTTTCGGCCGATTCGAATATTTACTAAGATCTAAGAGCCAATCAGAATCGCGCTCGCGCACGCCACCGTAAGCTTACGGTAAGCGTACGGTAAGCGTACGGTAAGCGTACCGTAAGCGGGCTCAGATATATATATTGATTTAAAGGCTATTTTCTCAGAATCTACTGAACAGATTTACACCAAACCTACAAAAGGCACTTCCTTGACCTAGGGACTACCTCTCTGCCAAATTTCTAGTAATTCTGTTCAGCCGTTCGGGCTGTAGCTCGTTCTAAAGGTCCTATGGAAAAATGCATGGGAAAAACGCGTTTTGGGACCCCCCTTTTATCTCAGCCCCCGCTTGACGAATCCCCCCGAGACTTTCAGGGTAGGAGCGGAGCGTAGCGCCCCACCTATTTTGAGAAATTCGCGAGGATTCGTCGACCGGCGCCAAAGTTATTCAAAATAGAATGTTGAGGTTTTCCTATGGAAACGTGGTCCTAACTATAACTACCTACTGGCGACCGCCAGTAGGTAATATACATACATATACATATATATATTATCTACTGGCGGTCGCCAGTAGATAGTTATAGTTAGGACCGTGTTTCCATAGGAAATCCGCAACATTCTATTTGGAATAACTTTGGCGCCGGTTGACGAATCCTCGCAAAATTTTCAAAATAGGTGGGGTGCTCTGTTCCGCTCCTACCCTGAAAGTCTCGGGGGGATTCATCAAGCGGGGGCTGAGAAAAAAGGGGGGTCCCAAAACGCGTTTTCCCCATGCAATTTTCCATAGGGACCTTTAGTCCAAGTTACAGCCCGAACTGCTGAACAGAATTACTTGAAATGTGGCAGAGAGGTAGTCCTCAGCTCAGGGAAGTGCCTTTTGAAGGTCTGGTGTCAATCTGTTCAGTAGTTCCTGAGAAAATCAAAAGTAAAATCATATATATATGTGGGCGGAGCCTAACCACACATCTCATCCTGAGATCTGATTGGCTGTCAGCACTTCATCCAAGAAGTGTTGGCAGCCATCTTGGGACCAATATACATGATAGCACCTCATTAAAAAGCATTGCAGTTAATAGAAGGTTTTAAGACTTTAGTTACATTATAAATCATTTGTTGATGGTACCATACTCATTTTAGGAATTGTGGTATGTTCTAAGGTGATTTCACCATGTGAAAAAGCCTTCTGCTGGGATATCATGAATCATGTTTGAGAGAAAAATATTTTCTCATGCTTTTCCCACAGAAGTTTGGAAGGTGATCTATAAGCTAAACTGAGAGCTTATTTTCTGTAAATTCACATTATCTTTCTCAGTCATGTGAGAATGAAGTCTGACATTCTCAGTAAAACATGTACATCCAACAAGGGCAGAGACAGTCGGTTGATTCCTTTGTGTTCTACTGCAGCTTCCCAGAGTGTTCCAAAGAACAACTAGAGCGCTAACAGTCCTACTTATGATAAACGTATGGCACACCTGAAGCCATCTTGCTTGGATTAAAGTGGTAACTCTTAAAACATTTAATTTAAAAAGGAACAAAATGAGGGGGTTCATTTTTCCATAAAAAGTATGATTAGTGCTGCAGAAAGAAAAATTAGGGCACATTTTGAGTGACTTCTCAAATCCTCGTCTATTTCATTAAAAAATTCTGACATGCAGACTGAAACATGCACTTTCAATACCAAAGGCAGTTTTCCCTGGTGAGCAGTAGCTTTACTACAGTGATCTAATGAGCAAAAAGAGTGCTAACATTCTGAATTTATGGCAAATGTGTGACACATCTGAATGCCTTCTTGATGGAATCAAAGTAAAAAACTGAAAGTATTTCCTACTGAGGAGACTGCAGTAAATGAGGAAATTAGGAAACTTCATAACAAATAAGTCTCCCAAGATGGCCACCAGAGACAAAAGAGCCCAAATGTAGCCCAAATATCACCCAGATGTAGCCCAAGCATAGCCCAATGACAGAATGTCCCAGAGTGTTCTTAAAAACAACTAGTGCGCTCACTGTCTTCATTATGACAAAAGTATGGCACACCTGAAGCCATCTTGATTGGAATAAACTGGTAACACTTAAAACATTTAATTTAAAAAGGAACACAATGAGGGGGTTC
The DNA here is from genome assembly GCF_964204655.1 of Triturus cristatus. Classification (NCBI taxonomy): domain Eukaryota; kingdom Metazoa; phylum Chordata; class Amphibia; order Caudata; family Salamandridae; genus Triturus; species Triturus cristatus. Next base: position 751,211,054 of record NC_140593.1, on the reverse strand, counting down.
ATTTTGCCATAGAAATTATGATTAATGCTGAAGACAGAAAATGAGGGCACATTTTGAGTGACTTCTCAAATCCTCTTCTATTTCATTAAAAAATTCTGACATGCAGACTGAAACATGCACTTTTAATACCAGGAGCAGACTTCCATGGTGAACAGTAGTTTTACTACAGTGATCTAATGAGCAACTAGAGTGCTAACTTTCAGAATTTATGGCAAATGTGTGACATATCTGAATACCTTCATGATGGAATCAAAGTAAAAAACTGAAAGCATTTCCTACTGAGGAGACTGCAGTACATTAGGAAATTAGGAAACTTCATAACAAATAAATCTCCCATGATGGCCACCGGAGACAAAAGAGCCCAAATGTAGCCCAAAATCACCCAGATGTAGCCTAAATATAGCCCAATGACAGAAGTGTGCAAAACACTTATTATTTTGTGTTTTTGCAGTGTTATATAGTGCAGACTTGTCAGGTATTGGAGTGCTTTACATGAGCATTGGTTACATCACACAAGAACAAATTCATTTTGGTTGTAGACATGGGGAGACTAAGTGATTTGACCAGAATCACAGAATGTCGAGCTGAAGCAGAAACTCCAACCTGGTTCCCCAGTTGCAAAGTCTGCAGTTCTGGAAGTAACACCACATCCTCTCCCCTAAGTGCAACATTTAATCAAGTGGTCAACTGGATAAAAAAACATAAAGATAACAAATAATTTAAAAGTGCTTTGTCGCTATTTGAAAAATCAGAAAATATGTCCTTATTTTAGTCTTTTAGAGCACTAACCATAATTTTGATGCCAATAAGACCCTCTCATATATGTAATTTCTAAAGGAAATGCTCTAGGTATTACAGTTTTGATTACATCAAGATGACGTCAGGCGTTCCACACTTTTGTAATAAATATAGAATGTTAGCAATCTAGTTGTTCATTAGGATACTGTTGAGAGGCAGAGGCCAGGGGCACGGACTCTGAAAATTGAAGGCAGGTAGGAGGGTGCAAAGGCAACAATTTAACCACACTGAGCAGGCAGGAAGGGCCGTAGCAGCACAACAGACTATGGAGGGCAGTGGAAAGGGGGGCAGGGGCAACAAACCAACAATACAGGACTTGCAAGAGAGGCTGTGGCAATGTAATAGACCATTGTGGGCAGAAGGAAGAGGCAATGGTAGTACAACCATACATGCCAACAGACCCGATTCAGCCAGGAAACGTCCAATGTTTTTAAGCTCAAATGGGCTTTATTTGAGCTGTCTCCTGTCTACAATCTCCTCTTTTTCAATGTAACTCAAAGGGGAAAATCAATACCCCAGTTTTTTTTCAAAATCTCCCTCTTACCAAGTTCAAAATGTTCGGAAGTATGGTACATTGAATCATGGAAGGAAATGGGGTAGGGACATGGACTTGGATAACAGAGGACAGGAGGGACATGGAGAGGTGCACCAAACTGACCCTGCAGGGCAGGCATCAGGGTTTGCAGCAGCACAATACACCACACAGGGCATGCGGGACGGGAGTGCAGCACAACAATCCATAGAAAGCAAGAGGGAGGGGACAGGACCATGCACATGGACAACAGAGAAAAGAGGGGCAAGAGGCAATGGTAGCTAGCTGACCATAATGGACAAACAGGAGAGAAAGCTGCAGCATAACAGACCATAAAGGGCAGGAGGGACGGATCAGGGGCATTACAATGGAACAGACAAGCCAGGAGGGAGGGAGTAGGGGTCTGCACATGTAAACAGAGGGCTGGGGGCAAGGGGGCAGGGCAGGAGCAGCAAGATAGCCATGGAGGTCAGGCGGGATGGGCACTAGAAGCAAGACACACCATGAAGAGCAACAGTGAGACTGTGATGGCATACACACAGACCATGGAGGGAAGGTGGGAGGGGGTCAGGGGCAGCTAACTGACCACACAGGGAAGGTGGGAGGGGCCATGGCAGCACAGAAGACCATGCATGGCAAGTGGGAGGGTTAGTGGCAGCACAATGGCAATGATGGGCAAGAAGGAGGGTGCAGGGGCATGCACAAAGGACCATGGAGGATAGAAGGGAGGGTCAGGACCTGTGCACAGACAAGAAAGTTCAGGGGAAGGGGCCTCACAACAGACCGCACGGGGCAGGCAGGAGGAGCAGTTGCAGCACAACAGACCAGGGAGGGCAGAAGGGTGTGGCAGTACAATGGACCATGTAGGACAGGAGGAAGAGGATAGGGGCATGGCATGTGGACAGGCAGGGTGGAGGTGGCAGGGACAGGTTACAGTCATCTGACAATGCTTGGTAGGTGGGAGGGGAGTCACAGCTCAACAGAACTCTCAGAGTAGATAGGAGTGGCAGGTCCATGGAACATGGTGGGCAAAAAGGATGGAGCAGGGGCATGCACAAAGACATCGGAGGGCAGGGGGATGGAGAATAGGGGCAGCAAGCTAAGCACAGAGTTTAAGCAGGAGGTCAATGATGGGGCATAGAATTGGGGAATGGAGGGCAGGAGGAGTGGACTGGTACATCATACTAAATTGAGGGCAGTGGCAGCACATCAGACCATGCATGGCAGGAGGGAGGAGGCTAGTCCATGGATTCACACAACAGAGGATAGGGAGGAGAGGGATGGGGCAGCAAGCTAACTGTTCAGAGAAGGCGGGTATTAGGAACTTTATTGTTTTTAAAACGTGTGTCTGTCAGGAATCGCAGGCCGACGCGCCTACCTCGCGTGTAAACTACGTTTCCCAGCAGCCTCGGGGACCCGGAAGTAGACGGCCTTATAACGACGTCCCCCACAGCCGGAGGTGTGCGTTATTCGACTTCTTGGAGGAAGCACAGCGTTCGCAGCCGAGGAGCGGAGCTGCGTACGTCCACGAAGAGAACCCGGTTTCCCGAGCTCCTGGCAGACGAACGCCCGCCTGGGGCGTAGGGCCATCGACCAGCGACTGCAGCGATACACCCGGAGCAGGTAGGAAGCTTTCCCTGGCTCCCGTTTTCCCATATTCGAGTGCTCGTACCCCGCTGGAGGACGAGCGAACAGAACCCTTTGTGCGCGTTAGGCGGAGTTAACCTTGAGGCACCATAGGAGGTGCGAAATTACCGGAGTCACCGTTCGAGGGTGCTACACACCCCCAAAGACACCCCCCATTTCCCGGAGGAGGGGAGACCCATCATTTTGCGTGCTCGGCTGAGCATAGGGACACCGGCTGTTCCTGGACATCCAACAGAGCAGGTAGGGGGAAAGGCTTTACCCCCACAGGCTGGACTCGTGGTTAAGTTAACCAACGAGTACCGGTGTTACGTACTGGGGCAAGACTCACAGCGTGTTGATCCTCACAGTGGTGAAGGAGCGCTAACACTTTGAGAACACCGGCGGCGGTGTCTACACCGTGGAAGCCAAGAGAGAGGTTCTTGGGACACACTGGGTATCAGGGTGTGGATGACAATCCCTTGGTCTGAAGGAAGACTGAGTTTAAGGCCATTACGTTGCACGACTGTTGCTGAGTGGTGGTTGCTGCAAGACCCGGAATGGGTCTGGGTACTGGAGTGTTATGATTTGGCGGTCCTGAGAGAGGCATCTCAGAGATCGCGGGGAAGGATTCCCACCACACATGGTAAATACTCTTCCTAGTGAGACCTAAATGAGAGTAGAGATCAAGAATAGCTCATATCTGAATGTTGTTCCTTTTGTCTTTCAGGTTCTATTCCCTGCTGTCCCTTCCCCCCTTCCTGTTTACCCTCGCCTGATCGCCTTTGGACTCCGTAACCCTCAGGTTGGAGTCCGGGGATATTGGGAGGTGGACCCCTGTTACGTCGCCCGGACCCTGAGGAGCCCCATAGTCCTAACAGTGTCTGTGCGAACTACTTAAAATATGACCAAGTATGCAGAATAATCTCACTTTTATTCAGGAAGAAAAGGACGTTTGTGACTGTGACTCCGGGCTCACTTGGCAGAAACACCCCCTGACCCTCCACCCTCTATCGCAAAATGTAATGCCCGTGAAAAGGGTAGGTGAACACAGTGTTATATAGAACATAGTCCTGAGAGCACGATTGAAAATGAAAACTAGATATAGTGTATGGTATAAACTATGCACCAAAAAGTGTGATATAAGATGAACCGGGCGTAAAATATAATATGCAATACATTGTGCGCAATGACAGATTCATTGGAGAGCGCGAGATAGCACAGGCACTAGCGTGTGCTATGCGATATGCGCCTTGGAGTGTAATATGCACAGGGCAGTGTTGTGTAACCTAACTAGTCTCTAAAGTTGTAATATAAAATATGTGCTGGGGAGTGTAACGTTGCATATGCACTGTGACAAAGATATGGATCCCAGATTGTAATATGTATGGCATAGCATTGTGCGTTATAACATAGGCATCGAGGAAGGCACGTTAGATGGGGCAATATAACCCGTGCGAAGACAAGTGTGGCATGACATATTCACGGGGTGGTGTTACAGTGCACATGGGCTAGAGAGTGTCATAGCATATGCACTAGCTGGTGGAATACAACACAGAGGTGTGTGGCACTCGGCAGGCAATGGTGGGTGTAACACAGCATTGGGCTCTGCCAGGAGAGCGCTGTGACTCTCAAGTGATGTTCGTCCCCTTTCCAGAGAGTAAAATAAAAAGTATTACACATCCGGCAGTGGATGTGTGTTTTATTAACCGTGAGGGGGGTTTATTGCATAGTTTTGGTCGAATTTTTGTCGAATCCCCTTTGAATGGCTTGGTGTGCATGTGTAGTAAATGTGCCCGTCAATAGCTACCCATGTTTGTATAAATAAGCGACAAGGGTGTCTACCGGGATTAGGCACGGTAGGGCATCAGACATGTCAGAGCTTCACTAGTGGTGTAAATACATTCCACGTGGATTAATTGTATGCATAGTCGCCTTTTAATGAATATCACGCAAATCGTCATGGTGATAGGTACGTACGGTTTGTCCAGCATGTCCTAGGTGTGTCTATAAATATATATTTTTTTAAAATAATAAAAAACAGTGGCCGGCCCTTGGGATTGGGGTCAAAAAAATATAATTAGGAGACAGGCCCTGGGGGATGGGGTCATCAGGGCCAATAAATTAGAATAAGAAGGGGAACCACACAGCCCCCCTTCTTAAAAAATTAAAATAAATAAAAGACTGGCATCGTGCCGGAGGCCACGCCCCCTCCTTGCAGCACTCTGCAAACGCGCCCCCTGGCGAGTTGTAAGTTGGGGAATTAATTCCTCTTCAATACTGAGGGTCCCTGAGGGCCAACTAGCCCAACAGGCATCTCCAGTATGCGCCAGGGAGCTGCGCTGCAGACAGGTGTTCTGAGACCAAGCCCCTTTTTACACCTCTCTGCAACGCAGCTCTGTGGCGCTTACTGGAGGTACCTAGTGGTCTAGTTTGACCCTAGGGACCCTTAGGATTCAAGGGGACTTAATCTCTCAACTTAGAACAGCCACAGGGCGCGTTTACACAGTGGTGAAGGGAGGGGACGGGGCCTGAGGTGACGTGTGCAAACACGCACTATGGCACGTTTTAAATTGGGGATATAATTTCCCTTCAATACTGAGGGCCCCTGGGGGCTAACTAGCCCACCAAGTGCTTCCAGTAAGCACCACTGAGCTGCATTGCAGAGAGGTGGTCCAGGCCGTGCCGCTTTTTACACCTCTCTGCAACGCAGCTCTGTGGCACTTACTGGAGGTACCTAGTGGGCTAGTTGGACCCTAGGGACCCTCAGGATTCAAATGAACTTAATCTCCCAACTAAAAATGGACACAGGGCGTGTTTACACAGTGGTGAAGGGAGGGGACGGGGCCTGAGTTAACGTGTGCAAAAACGCCCTGTGGCCTGTTTTAAGAGGTAGTTTTAATCCCCCTGCCCTATTATATACTAGGGGCTTACAGTGGAGGTCATGCTAATCACAGGGGGACCCCAACGCATAATGTTCCCTAGTGTATGTAGGTGTTTTCACTGTATTCTAAGTGTCTTTTAACATAGCACTGGCTCTAGGACTGGTTAGTCAGACTCAGTTACCACCAGTATCCGTCTGAAAAAGTTGAGGGTACAGGATGATTTTGCAACAAGGCTTCTTTCTGCTCTTCTTTTTGTTCTTTCTGCACGTTATCCTTCTTCCTGCACTTTTCTTCGTCTTTGAGGACTTCTGTTGCTTCTTTCTGCACTTCTTTTTTTTCTTTCTGTGCATTTTTTCTTCTTTCTTCACATGTCCTATCTCTGTAGGCATAGTTAGAAATTAGCATTTAAAAAACCTTTGAAATTCACAGAAAAAACCATAGGTTTCAGGCACGTTATAGTTAGGAATTAGCATTTAAAAAACCTCAGAAATTCACTGAAAAAAACCATAGGTTTCAGGGGTGTTATAGTTAGCTGGACTTTTCACTTGTACAAAACCATTGAAATTCCCCCGTTATAGTTAGTTCAGCTAACTATAACTCGCGCGCCCGCAATGCACTGCTGATGACGTCACATATTACATTACTCATGACATGGTCAGTGACATCACTCATGACATCACTGATGACATCTCAAATGACATCACTGATGACATCACTGATGACATCATCCTTGTGATAGAGTGGCAGACCTCCTCTCACCCTAATATAACCTTTGATACACACATTCAAAAATAGAGACTAAAATTTTCAAAACAAAGGACATACCAATACCAGTTACAACAACCTCTTCAGTAATTCTAAGATCCACATACACATCCACTCATTCACCAACAGTCCTATACAGTCACTCATACATGTACTCACTCATCATATGTACTCATACACCTATACATCCTGTTACACAATGCCACTCATCCATAGAGTTACTCACACACATAGTCACTCATGCTAATAAAGAATCAAACATACATTTACTTGCATATACAGTTATACACACACCACCACACTTACTTCTACGGAAACTTACACATACTTAGTCTTTTAAACAATCACTTATAGAAACACATACTTATTCATACAGGAACTCTTTCAATCTCTCACTCTCACATATACTCACTTATATACACCAATAGTCACATATACTAGTTTAAAACATATGTAGTTACTCATAAAGACACTATTGAGACAGTCATTCACTCACTAACACACCCATACACACACTCATCCACCCATACAGTCCTGCACACATGCTGTCTTCAACACATACAAACAGTGAGTCACTCATTCATGCACCCATGCACTACGTAATACCCCCCACCGAACCATGCAGACACACAGACTGATACTCAAAAAACCAACTAATAACCTATATAGACACCCATGTAGCTACTCACCAACCCATGCAGCCACTTATACACAGAGAGGTATGTCATGTGATCTCATCCCGTGATCAAGCCTTTTGCAGAGGCGAAACGCGTTGGGTTTGGCAAGCAAAAAATAAAGCCCTTTCCATGAAAGAAAACTACGAGTGAGTGCATTCTTTCCTTAGTCTGAGGAACGGAGAGACTAAGAAATTGGAATGTATTAAGGAAAGAATGCACTCATTCGTAGTTGCCATAATGGCCACTGGGAAACTCTAAGGTACTGGGCTCTGGAACAAATACCTATCTCCGAAAGAGGAGGAGATCGGCTGAAAATCCTCCGTCAAAAGGAATCGAAACATTTTCTCACGTTTAGAACCCTGGACCCCAGAGGGTTGAATCAAAATGAAGAACTTTACATTCATTTATAAATAAAGAACAGGCCTGTTCCCCTCAGAAAGTAACTGGATACACAATGCTCACCAGAGAGTAATTGAACAGCTCACCAAAATATGAAACTCTTACATCAACAACCAAATCATGAGGAACTATGGAAAAGAAGGATTGGAAAACAAATAAGACAAACATCAAAAGATGATAATATGAACTAAGTACACTAGAGTACAAATAAGATTATTGATATTAGTCCAAATGTGCAAAGTACAATGTAACAAAATTCACTTGACAAATGAGCTCCATTGTATTTTCATTCACTTTATAACACTTCATTAACTATAATGCACTAGTTTAAAATAAACAGGAAATGAAGGCGTGCTAAACATAAAAGAGAGGTATGTCATGTGACCTCCCGTGATCAAGCCTTTTGCAGAGGCGAAACGCGTTGGGTTTGGCAAGCAAAAAATAAAGCCCTTTCCATGAAAGAAAACTACGAGTGAGTGCATTCTTTCCTTAGTCTGAGGAACGGAGAGACTAAGAAATTGGAATATAATTATCGGCTGGATCCTGCCGAATAGATTTGCACTGCGCTAGAAGATGAGCGCCTACGTCGAAAAGGGATCCAAGTTGCAGTTTTTTATATATATATATATATATATATTACCTACTGGCGGTCGCCAGTAGGTACATATAGTTAGGACCTGTTTTCCATAGGAAATCTGCAACATTCTATTTGGAATAACGTTGGTGCCGATTGACGAATCTTCGCAAAATTTTCCAAACTTTTGGCCAGCTCCGGTCCGCTCCTATCCTGAAAACTTCACGGTGATTTGTCACGCGGGGGCCGAGAAAAAAGGGGGGTCCCAAAACGCGTTTTCCCCATGCATTTTCCCATAGGACCTTGTAGGAGAGTGCATCGACTGCATAGTTGCCCCCAACATTTTGCTGATGTTTTGACTGTTTTCTGACTCTAGCCAGGCTGTGGCCCTGCTATCCAGGACCCCAGCCTATCTGCTTCCTCTCTAGACTGATGTGAGTACTTTAGGTACATACCAATTGGATACTGAGGACACCTTGTGAGCCCTTGTAGATGGTACCCTAGGTACCCAGGGCATGGGTCCCTCAGAGGCCTACCAGGGGCTGCAGCACTTATTGTACCACCCCTGGGACAGCCATACACACTGACACCACCAGACCACTACTGTAGTCTGGGTAAGGTGGTGCTTGCACCCCTTACAGGGATATAGGTATCCTGTATCCCACTTAAATACAACACATATATCCTCATAGGTCACCCCTAAGGCAGGCCTTGCTAATCCTACAAGGCAGGGTGCTGAGATATGTGTGAGGGGGAACCCCTACCTGAGTAGGGCTCCTCTACAACCTTCGTTAAAACTATTGCTGGGTTGTTTGTAGTGCAGCCATACCATATACTCTTAACCCCATTATAAGTAATCGCGATAGCGTGATAACTAGAGAGTGGCTGCACAGAACCATGTCATGTTTGGTGTCAAACATCGTGGAATCATACCCCCAATCCGGCCATGGGAGTGAGGGCATGATTCCCCCCTGCTAGAGGGGTAATATGGTAAAAGCGGCAGATTTTAGACACCAATTTAAAAGTGCACACGTAGTACAAAATGGATGCTACCCGCCACCCACACGACTCTGGCTGCCTGTTGCTGGGCAGAACTCCAGCCACGGCAGCTGGACAATAGGGATCTTGTTGCATGGAGGTGTTCCAACCTCCCCAGACAGACTATGTGGATTGGAACTGGGTGGGTGCACCATAGGATGTCTTTCAAACTTGCACTTAGGCTCCTCCAGTGCCTACTTCTGCATACACCGCCTCGAACCGGTTCAGGGGCATCCTGTCCCCTGCCCAGGCGGGAAAACACACAAAGGGGAGAGGGTGTAGCCACCCTTTCCCGCCTGAACTCTCATTGGTGGGCTCTGATTCAGACACTCCCCTAATCTCAGGATAAAGGTGGGTGCAGGTTCCCCAGAGCCTCAGATTAATCTTGGACTTCAAAGACTTGAACCTTCAACGAGCTGCCGCACAGCTGAATGAAGAAATCTTCCTTGGGGTAAAGGAGTTACCCCCTGCTTGGCAGGCACCTGAAACACTGCAAGACTTCTGCCTACCCTGAGGTGGGTTTCCAAGCATCCCAGAGGCCAGTGAGTGTGCACAGCAAAGCTCAACACCGTGGACCCCGTGGGTGCCGAAATACCCAATACCCCAGGACACCGGCCACCTCTTGCACAGCACCTGACCCCGACCAGTGGGGAAGTTGTGCTTTGGCCCATCATTGAGCCAACCTCTCAGCATTACTTGTGCCAAAGGACGACGCTCCAGCCCGCTCCGGTGACCCGTGGGCTCATCTTTACACACTCCAAATTGCTGCCTCCCGCGGTCCCTTGCCTCTCGAGTGGTGGGCCCTAGTGGAGGTCAATCTTTACTTTAAGGGCTCCCCTGGTTGCTCCAGGCCTGCTCTACAGTCTCCTCGTTGGAGACCTCGCCCAGACCTCGTGGGTCTGCACCGTAGCTGTTTTCTGATTCTTGTGTGGGTTGCGGTTGCCAAGGCTTAGTGGATCCAATCCGGACACTAACACCGCAGCGGCCTTCCTCCTTCGTGGGACAGTCGCCCTCGAGAAGCTGGCCTTCCTTGAAGCCTCCTGGACTCCGTGGCTGCTGATCCAAGCTACCCGTCTTCAACCTTAAAAAACACCCGACATTGAAGGGCTCTTTCTCCTGAGCTCCCTGGTCACTGGCTAGTGACCCAGACTCTGTCCCCTCTGCTTTCAGGTCCTTACCTTCAAGATCTACATCTTCAATCTGCACGACATCGACGACGCTTCACGCCAGCAGCAGTTCTTCACGTTTTTCCATTGAAAACGAGACATCGACCCGACACCAAAAACGACCTATGCACCCGGCTTCCCTGGGGCAGGTAACAGGGGTACCTCGGTACTCTCGTGGGTGTGGGCCCTCCAAGAGCTTAACTCTAAACTCCTGAACTTGAACTCCTGCTAGAAGTGTCCAGATTCTTGTAATTTCCAACCGCGACATTTCCCGTAGGGTTTAATAGGGATCCCGACTGTAGTTTAAACACTGCACGCGCTTCCCGTAGGTCCCCTTTCTCACTACCTTGGGTGGTTTCGTAAGGGGCCAGCGATCCTAAGTGCCCTAGGCACTGTCTGCAGAACTGTCGTGGTTCTTATACCACTTTTTTAATATATGGTTTGGTCCCCCCTGGGGCCCTGTGATTCCAGTGCTATTTATTGTTGTTTAAATTGTTTATTATATTGTATCTTTACCTCCAGCCTCACAAGAGGCTAGTGGGATTTGTTCTTAGAATAAATACATATATTTTGAATATATACCTGTGTGGACTACTCTTTCATTTGGTCATTCAAGAGGTTATCCATGGTAAAACAATAAGCTTAACACTCCTTCAAGACTTAGCCTGAAGGCTGCTCTCCACAGCTACCACTAGGATAGCTTTCTTTAAAGGTTGTCTTTTAACCTATCACCTTAAGAGTCGAATTGGACTGGTGCAAGGTGTCCCCTATAACTAGTGGACAGCATATGCCAGGCCAACTTCTCACAGACCTGTTGACGCAGCTACAGCCCGAACTGCTGAATGGAATTACACCAAATTTGGCAAAGAGGTAGTCCTCAGTTCAGACTCGTGCCTTTTGCTTAAATGGTGTAAATCCGTTCAGTAGTTCCTGAGAGAAATAGGGTAAAAAAGTTAGTGATATCTATGGCCTCGGAGGATCCACGCACCCTCCCCGCACCCAGCACGCACCCTGCCGTGCACGAGCTGTATTCTAATTGGCTGTCAACACTCCAGATCAGGAAGTGTTGGCAGCCATCTTGTGCCTCTGTAGAACCGAGGCACAAGAAACCTGAAAAACAAAGGCGAAAAACGCGACAAGGGGGCAGGGTAGAAACACCCTGACCCCCTAGGCCTGCTCAGGGGGTCCCACAAGGACCCCCAGGGCCAAAAAAAGATTTTTTTTTTTAAAAAACATCGGCGCGATTCGCGCACCCAGCGTGAATTTTCGGCCGAAAAAAAAACAAAAATTCAGCGCGGGCTCCCACGCTGAATATTCTAATTTGCCCCTGGGGGCCAAATCCCGGGGGCATAATTAAAAAAAAAAGTGTGGGGGGGGTCCCAATCCCCCCACACTGCCCCGGGGACCACCACCCCCCAGGGCTTTATTTCAATGTATGCGGGGGGGCTCATGGCTTGTTTTAAAAAGAAAAAAAAAAAACGGGGGGGAAGGGGGGGGGCTTGAGCCCCCGCCACACGCCCCTGGGACCACCACCTCCCCGGGGCACTAAATATTTAAAATAGGGGGTCTGTTATGGACCCCCAAGCCCCGGGGACCACCAACCCCCGGGGCTTTAAATTAACTTGGAGGGGGGCCATGCGCCCCCCCCCCCCAGGAGCCAATGAAGGCCCTGGGGACCGCCACCCCCCAGGGCCGGCTCCTGCAGTGTCCCGGGGTGCCCACACCCGGGACACTGCTGTTTGCAATGGCAGGGCAGGAGCCTCGCAGCTCCCACCCTGCCATTGCAAACTGCTTTGCTTCATTGAAGCCCTGCTCTCGCTTCAATGAAGCAAAGCAGATTGCTTTTCCACAGGGGGAGCAGCATGTTAGCTGCTCCACATGTGGAAAAGCAATGCCTGCTCCCGCTGGAGGCGGGGAGCCGGTGGGGCCGTGGGGGGATTGGGACTCCCCCACGGTCCCCAACGAAGTGGCCAGGCCCTGGGGATGGGGTCCCCGGGGCCAGTAGTGGCCAGGGAGGGTGGCCACACGGACCCCCTGTGGCGCGTTTTAAGTTGGGGAATTCATTCCTCTTCAATCCTGAGGGTCCCTGGGGACCAACTAGCCCACCAGGTACCTCCAGTAAGCGCCACGGAGCTGCGTTGCAGAGTGTTGTAAAAAGGGGCGTGGTCTCTGAACACCTCTCTGCAATGCAGCTCCCTGGCGCATACTGGAGGTACCTGGTGGGCTAGTTGGCCCCCAGGGGACCTCAGGATTGAAGAGGAATTAATTCCCCAACTTAAAACGCGCCACAGAGCGTGTTTGCACACATCACCTCAGGCCCCGCCCCCTTCCTTTACCATTGTACAAATATTCCTCTAAAATCTGCCTAACTACGAATTCCGATTTACTCACCTGTTATCAGGAGAGAACCCAGTGCTGCATCTTTTAGCCCAGCACTGACTCTGAAAAGTAATTCTAAGCGTACTTACCAGTAACTTGTATTTCCTTCCATAGGAATCCATTGTGTGGTTTTCAGCAGAAAAGTTTCTGTCTATTTTCACAAACTAAAAATATTCCTAAAAAAACGTCTGTATGACTTAAACACATTCTTTCAACTGTTTACAGGAGGTTGGCCGGTGCTGGATCCAGGATCCACCACTGAGTAAGAAAAAGTAACGATAACACTACTTACCTGCTATGTGAATTTTCTGCCATAGGATAACATTGATGATGCTATGTGAAAAATTTTCTAAGTGTCAACTTTTAAAATACAATAATATTCCTTAAAAATAACTACTGTAACCAAAACGCTTTTACTCAACTGTTTACAGGAGATGTCCAAGGACTGAATCTAGTATCCAGTCCTGTGGTTAGAAAAGTAATCCATAAAGTAACTAATTGCATTTAACTAGAAATTCACATTGAGCTCAATGTTGCTTTGTGTTTGAAATTGTGTTGCTCATTGCAACAACTGTAACTACTGTACTTAAAAGTCTGTTGCCTATTTGCCAAGTATTTAAACTAAAGTAATTCATTCCGAGAAAGCATATTTTGTATTGTAATGTATAATGTAATTATTATGTAATTAAAAAAAAGATCTAAAAATAAATAGTTAAAAAAATGTAGTAAATCAGTATAAAAAAATCAGTATAACAATACATAAAAAATTGTCATTTACAAAACCTTTGAAATTCACTGAAAAAACCATAGGTTTCAGGCCTGATATAGTTAGGAATTAGCATTTAAAAAACCTTTGAAATTCAGTGAAAAAACCATAGGTTTCAGGCCTGATATAGTAAGGAATTAGCATTTAAAAATCCTTTGAAATTCACAGAAAAAACCATAGGTTTCAGGCCTGATATAGTTAGGAATTAGCATTTAAAAAACCTTAGAAATTCACTGAAAAAACAATAGGTTTTAGGGGTGTTATAGTTAGCTGGACATTTCACTCGAACAAAACCATTGAAATTCCTCCGATATAGTTAGTTGTACTAACTACATCTCGCGTGCCCGCAATCCACTGCTGATGATGTCACATATTACATAATTCATGACATGGTCAGTGACATCACTGATGACATCTCAAATGACATCACTGATGACATCACTGATGGCATCATCCACGTGACAATCAGATACACGCCAGTAACCTAATTGGCTCAGATCATTATGAACCCCGACCCAGGCAAGCCCCCCTTACGATCATGGGTGATAATGCTTTATGCTCTTTAGGAGAGGTAGAATTGGCCCTGAAAAAAGTCCTCCCCAATAAGGCCCCCGGCCTCGACAGGATCCCGGGTGACCTGTACAAGAGCGAACAGGTTGTATGGGTCCCCTATTTACAGAATCTTTTTAATGCTATTTTTTTAGGAATGCCACCGCCTCATACATGGGCTGGGGCTGAGATCATTCCGATACATAAAAAGGGTTCGCCCCTGGATCCGGCTAACTATAGGCCGATCAGCCTAATAGACGTGGCACAGAAGATTTTTGCACGCGTCTTATTGGGGAGGCTCCAAGTATGGATGGAAGAGACTAACATTCTGACTCCACTCCAGGCGGGCTTTAGAGCTAAAATGTCAACAATAGACCAACAATAGACCAGATGATTTATTGGAAATCCATTAAATTGGAAGGAGGTAGTCTTAACCTATCTTTTGTTGACCTAAAGTCCGCCTTTGATATGGTCGACCGACGACAGCTTTGGGACCTCCTAAAGGGAATGGGTGTCCCTCCTTACCTATGCCATCTTATGGAAACCCTCCACAAAGACAATTTTGCCAGAGTAAGGTATGGCCAAAATGGTGAACTAACATCCCCCTTCCCCGTCGAAAGAGGAGTGAGGCAGGGCTGTGTGCTTGCTCCGACCCTCTTCTCTCTTTTTTTAAACGGCCTCGTGGAAGAACTGCTAGCCCTAACAGATATCGATGCACCCAGGCTAGCAAGACCAAATACATGGTTCTGCATGCGGATACCACAAACTGCCCGATCCCAAAGCTTGACGATCTACCGCTGGAACGAGTATCGGTTTTTGATTATTTGGGGCTCACACTAAGCAACAAAATGGACTGGGGAGCCCAGATCCTAAAGGCCAATCTGAAACTGGTCCAAGTCTCTGGGGGAATCCTGAAGATGTACCGGGACAGCCCGATAAAGTTAATTGGCCCGCTTGTAGAGGTTTATAAGGTCCAGGCAAGAGGAGTGGCGACATATGGCGCTGAACTTTGGGGCCATAGCGCAGTCCAGTCCTTAGTAAGGTCAGAAAATCATTTTATGAGACAACTTTTAGCTCTACCCAAGAGTACTCCCCTCCAACCCCTCAGAATGGATCTTGGAATCCACCCAATAGCGGACCTGGTTGCTTCCCGCCCGGTCATGTATTGGCGCCGTTTGTGGAGCACACCAGAACTCACCAACTTTAGGGAGGAATTAAAATCAATCATGACACTACCAGGGGCTGGCACCATTTCATGGCTTGCATACATTAAAACATTTTTAGGCGCAATTGGTAGAGAGGATCTTTGGCTTAATCCAGAGGAGACCTGTGTTGTCCTACAAAAAAAACAGTTGGCAAAAGCGATAGAGGAATACAAAATGTTGCAAATGCTACGCCTAGCGCCTAGCACTAACATGACCTCTGTATTCCTCGAAATGAAATTAAGCTACAGCTTTGAGCCCGCACTGGATTTGATCCAACCATTACTTGCCAAGAAACTTTCCATCCAATTTAGGCATGGATCTCTCCCTTTGTTTTCTAGGTCGAATAAATGGCAAGGTTCTATAATTCGTTCTTGCCCAGGGTGTAGTTTGAATGAAGAAACTGAGGCCCATGTATTATTTTTTTGCAAGGCTTACACTAACCCACGCAAAAAATGGATCATTCAACTAGCCAAAAATCTTGGTGTAAGAAACTATAGAGACCTACATAGGATAATGAAATCTGACACCTCACCCCTATTCGCCACAGTAACTGCAAAATACCTTTTCTCTATGTGGGTAACAAGAAAACACCTAGCATTGTAACGCCTTTTCCCTATTTTCTCCAAGCCATGTATCTTTTTATTGTATCTTTGTGCTAAACATCATTTACTTTTTATGTACACACAACGATTTAAATTATTGTTTTATGAGTGGTTTTAAGACTATTGGTTATATATGTTGATTCTTTTTAAATGTGATCTCTGCACTTTTATGGCAACTTTGCCGAAATAAAGTTTTCTGACTGACTGACTGATACACCTCATCATACACTAGTATAACCTTTCATCAGTCACTGTAAAATACAGAGTGCCAGATTTAAAACCATTGACACAACAATACAAGTTTCTAAACACCCACTCAGTGATTCCTAGATCTATACACACATATAATCACTTACCTATAGATTCACTCACATGCTGTCAATGATCAATAGAACACTATCACTTATACACCTATATTGACATTACACACCAGCACACATCCTAATCACTTATGAAGCCATCCTACACACTTATGCAAACAATGGATCATACTTACTTTTACTTAGCTATACACTAATATAAACACCACTTCATCTATTCATATAGATAATAAATCAAACTTAGTGTGTTATAAAAACACTATTACATGCATACAGTTATCCATACAGTCACTCATACAATCACTGAGTCATATATATACTTATTTATATACAACAACTGACACATACACTGGCTTTTATTTTCCTAGTTTGTTGGACATGTACCATTGAGACATATATTGGCTCATCACCACACCCATAAAGATATTCACTCACCCAAATAACTGTTATAACATGTAGTTTTAACTTCATATACCTACTGAATCAACTATTCACACATCTTTGGGCAGTCACACACCCCCCACCGAACCACACACACATTCACTCTCCCATACAAATACTCAGTTAACTAATCAATAAATAATATAGACTTTCACGTAGCTAGTAACCAACTGGTGCAGCAGTTTACACAACAACTTACACAGTGATACAGATATTCACACAGTTTAGTCACTATCCAATATATTTAGTGAGCCACTATAAATTAGTCAAGTAAACAGTCAATCACACTGCTAATAAATCCTCCATCCAGATATTTATATTTATATATCCACTCATTCTTCAATGCAAATTGCTATATATATATAATACATATTTAAATAAAGAACCAAACCACATTCACTGGATGATGTCATCAGTGATGTCATTTGAGATGTCATCAGTGATGTCACTGACCTTGTCATGAATGATGTAATATGTGAGATCATCAACAGTGGATTGCGGGCGCACGAGATGTAGTTAGTACAACTAACTATATCGGAGCAATTTCAATGGTTTTGTTCGAGTGAAATGTCCAGCTAGCTATAACACCCCTAAAACCTATTGTTTTTCAGTGAATCTCTAAGGTTTTTTAAATGCTAATTCCTAACTATATCAGGCCTGAAACCTATGCTTTTCTCTGTGAATATATATATACATATATATATATATATATATATACATATGTGTGTGTGTAAAGGTTTAATTTACCTTTAATACACTTACCTTGTGTGGTAAAGGCCTGTGTGGTAAAGGTATTCCTAACAAGCTCCTTTTGCTGTAGGGCATTATTTTATTTTGATGGGATGATTGCAATACATTTAATGTTTTAACAACAACAACAAAAGTTTAAAAAAATTCCATTCTCTGCATATTTCAGTGTGGCCTTTGGGCCATAAACATTTGTTTGCAGTATATATGCTTATATATGTGTATATGTTATTTGTATAACACAGACCTAGCTAAGGGCCAGAGGAGCATTGTACATGGTGAAACACAAGCATACAAATGTGTAATATGTGAGAAAGCTGGGTCGTGGACTTTAATGCAATGTGATATAGTTCTCTTTTAAGAGGTAGTCTTCAACTCTTTCCAAATGTGGAGAAGAATTGGGGTAGTCCTGATGTATATCCAGATCCAGATCCTGGGTGCATAGATGGAAGAGGCCTGCTACCTTTTTTTTCTTTTTTGAGTCTGCAGCCTAATGGTGTTCTGGCTGTGGGGGTGCAGTGAATCACCAGAGATGGTGACCTTGTCTGTAAGTTAAGCGGGTGCGTTGGTCGTGATGTCTTTGTAAATGATACAGCTGTTTTTTGAGAGGGTGTAGGCCAGCAAGGAAGCCAATGGACTTCCAACAAGATGAGGGGTCATGTGATACTTCTTCAGGCCCTCTATGAGATGTGCTGGGCCAGGTAGGATGCCTTTAATGGGTGCCAGTATGGAATCTAGGAGGCCATTGAGGGCATTACCACCATTCATATGCAAGAGTACAAGGGCTTGAATAGTTTTTCTGAAGTCGCTTTCTGGGAGAGGCAGTTTGACTTACATTAAAGGACACAGCTGGTAGCAGGCAGTCTTTGTTTTTTGGTAATAGGTTCCTCAAGGGTGAGGTTGGTGTCCAAGGTCAATCTAAGTGACTTGGGATTTGTTGCATGTTGTGGTCCAAAGCTTTAACCCGTTCCCCGCTCATGACGGAACCACTCCGTCATGAGCCACGGGTGCGCTGTGCTCATGACGGAGTGGTTCCGTCATGCTGCGGCCGTTGGCGGCCGCTCCTCCCACGCGGCGCTAATTCCCCGCCTGTGCGGGCGATTAGCGCAGTGGGTGGAGTCATGACGGAACCACGCCGTCATGAGCACAGCTCACCCGTGACTCATGACGGCGTGGTTCCGTCATGAGCACAGCGGCGCCGTCAACCCCCCCAAAACCCCCCCAGCGCTGCGGCAGAATTCGCGCCGCAGCGAAGGGGTTAAATGTCCATGTCATTGAGTCAGGCTTGTACTGTTTCTTGTTTATTGTTCATGGCAAATAACAGGAATTCTGTCTTGGTTGGATTGAGCTTCAGGTAAGCACTGGACCTCTTGGATGATGTGCAAGCAGTGTTTAAGGCATTGGTTGTCTGACTTTCAAAAAGAGTTGTGTATCATTGCATATTGATGAATATTGATGCTGTTATTTGTGAGTATAACACCAAGCAGCTCTATGTAAAGGCTGATAAGAGGCGACAGTATGGAACCCTGAAGGTCTCCACAGGTGATAGGCATCTTTTGTGACTTGAAGGTGCCCATGTGAACAAACTGGTGATGTGTTAAAAGACAGGAGTAGAACCAATGGAGGGCATTGCTGGTGAATCTCTTTCGAGACTCCAGGTTTGTATGAGAGTAGGATGGTCGACTGTGTCTGCTAGAGCTGTGTGCCCAGTGAGGAAAGGAAAACTCCAGGCAGTCCTATGATCATGAATTAGTAGCAAATATAATGAATGAAGAGAATCTTGCATTGCTAAGTGCACAGTGTGTGCGTACAGCCCACTCCCTTCAGCCATGCACGTGCTATTAGGAGAGCAGGCCTGTGATACGCACAGTCAGCAATGAGTGTACAGACTGTGTGCAGAACCCGCTCCATGCAGAGACCTAAGCCCCAAAAGATGTGCAAGCTCCTACTATGCATGTTCTGCTCTCAGTGCATACACAGACTGTGCGCAGAGCCCACTTGCTCAAGGGACATAAGCCCCATTAGATGGCAACCCCCTACTATGCAGTCAGCTCTCAGTGCACAGACTGTGCATTGAGATCACACCCTCCAGAGACACAAGGTCCATTAGGTTGGCAAGCCTCTACGACGCACAGTCTGCACTCAGTGCGCAGACTGTTCATAAATCTCATTCCCGCTAGAGATCGAAGCCCCATTAGGTGTAAATCCCCTACTATGAACAGTCTGTGGCCAGTGTGCAGACTGTGCGTAGACCGCACTTCGTCCAGGCTCCTAAGCCCCCTTGGATTGACACGCCACACTACAAACAGCCTCTATTCTCTGCACTGCTCTTCATGTAGAGTACACTCCCTCCAGACATGCAAACTCAATTAGGTGGGCGAGTCACTACTACAGAGAGGCTACGGTTTCTGTGCAGCTCTTCGTGGACAGCTCACTCCCTCCACATTCTCAAGTCTACCTATATAGGGGAAGGCGTACCAAAAGCAAGCCCATCTATGCCCATCCATGTCTGTTCTATAGTAAACTCCAGCTATGCTACCCATTTTAACAAAGATCTTGGTCGAAAATATTCTTACTCAGCCCAGGAGCTTTGCAGCTTTAGGCCCCAGGGCACTTGCCTATGCAAGCACTCTGTGGTGAACTGAATGGGTCTGCTATCCTGTAGGTACTGTTGAGTCCCTGTCACGAGGCGAGCCGGGACACCGGATTGCATGGGGCGGACTGGTGGGAGGTGCCGGAGGTCACGGACAGTGTTGTTTATGATTCACAGGAAGACGACTGGAGAGTGACAGCCGTGGAAGAAACATCCTCAGAGGTCTTCCCCTTTAACTGGGATCAGCTCCCTGGTGCGCACGCCCACAACTGTGACGTAGTCGACGAACCTCCAATAAGATCGGAGCCAGACGGACCCGTGGTGTGTGGCTACACCGGAGCGGAAGCAGGAGAGCGAAGGAGAACGGAGCCGAGAGAGACTACAACAACGGAGAGGTCGGAGACGAGAGAGGCTACAGCGACAGGGACGTCGGAGATACGCGAGCCTACGTCGAAGGAGAAGTCGGAGAAGGGAGGACTCCGCACCCACGTTTCGCCGAGCCGCGCCCACGGAGGAGCGTGGCTGACCCAGGTGCGTGAACGTTTTACGGGCTGGGTCGGGAGGAGGGAGAAGGCTGAAAAAGAACCTAAATGCCTCTCGCCGCCGTACCTGTAAATCCTTAAGCACTTGGTCCTTTCTACCCCCCCTCACTTGCACTACCTTTCCTGAGTACCCCGGTCGTACTGAGTGTAGGAGATTGACACGAGAGCACCGGAGTGTACCCTGCATGTCCTGGGCCCCGTTTTGTCCTTTAACTTAACCACCCTACTGACCAGAGTCTTTGTTGGTTTTGTCTCCCCTCTATCGGTGAGGTCGACATCGGGAGTCCTCTGACGTTCACCACCGGGACCCGTCCTTTGGCCACGCCCCGCCTAGACGAACTGGAAAGCCGACCCCTTGGGGAAGAGACACCAGAACCTGGATAAACAGCACAAAATCATACTTCCGCAAATAAAACCCTCTCTAACTAAACGCCGTGTCCTGAGTCGTCTGTCCGAACCGTCCACAGTGGTGGAGAATGCGGGCAGTGACCCGACCATCTGTACGGTGAAGATGGACGCCTTGATTCAACATATGATCAAAGGACAAGAGAAGTTAGAATGGGCGGTGGAACGACAAATGACCTCCGCTACTGCGGATCGTGAGGTGTTCAAAAACACGATATCAGCCCAGATTGAAGGACTACAAAAAGCGATAACTGAACCCCAGGCAGGTGTTGTACGGGAACCCAGGGGTCCTAGCCACTCTACCCCTTCCGGGCTGTCCCTACAGAAATACATTCCCGGCGAGGACCCTGATGCCTTCCTCACTAACTTTGAGAGGGTGGCCCGTGCATGTAGTTGGCCCCTGGAAAAATGGCCTTTCTTCCTGGCTCCGCTCCTGATAGGTGAAGCCCAGGCGGCTTATCAGGTGGCTAACGCCAATGGGGATACACCTTATGGGACCATTAAGGGTATCATATTGGATCATCTGGGACTGGATGCAGAGGCCTATAGGGTCCGATTCCGGAAGGAAAAAGGGGCTCCCGGGGAAAATCCCAAAACTCTCTTCCTCCGGCTCAAAATGGCGGCCGATAAATGGTTGACACCCGGAGTTAGTTCCAAGGAGGAGATCATGGAAAAGATCTACTTGGAACAATATCTCGAGGCCCTACCGTATCACACCCAAAGGTGGCTGAAGCAACATAGCCACCTGACCATACAACAGGCAGTAGAAATGGCTACCACCTTTTCCAGAGCGCAACCTAAGGGATTCGGAACAGAAGGGGAAAAGACTCGTAGTAGTCCCTACCGAATGGAACGGAGACCGAAACCCCTGGAGCCGCCGAAGAACCGACAGCTACGGCTCGAAATGCCCGGGTTGAAGGGTCCACAATGCTTCGAGTGCGGGGAGTGGGGTCACATAGCCCGGGTGTGCCAAAAAAAGAGACCAACGGAAGAACCGATGGAGGTGGGGTACATACCCAAGTCCATTCTCTATACGGCGGAGTTGGGGACGGCATTCCACGTGAGTGTGCAGGTAAACGGTAACCCCCTAAAGGCCCTCTTAGACTCCGGCTGCAAGCAATCAGTGATCCAAGGAACATGGGTTTCTCCTAAACAACTAGTCCCCGAGGCAACAGTGCACATTAGGTGTGTGCATGGTGATGTAAAGCCTTACCCAGTTGCTGTTATCCCCCTCGTACATCCAGGGAAGGGGTGGAAAACACACATAAGGGTGGGGGGTATGGACAACCTTCCCGAAGACCTCATTATAGGCACCGACAACCCCGATTTTCTGGAGATGTTCCGACGGGTCCTCCATACCCCAGGGCAGGGCAGACTAAAAAGCGAAGGGCAGTCCCCACCATCATCAGCCTTACTAACCCCCGAACTATGGCTTACTGACCGTAGTTTTAAATTCGCCCAAGCAAATGACGCTACTCTATACAATGCATGGGAACAGGCCCACAGCTCAGTAGATACAGAGTCTCCGGGGTACCCCAGATTCATCATTAAGTCAGGGCTCTTATACAGACAGGCATCTCCATCAGACACCCACCAGCTACTGGTGCCTATTCCCTTTAGGGAACAGATAATGTTCTTTTCCCATGCTCATCTTCTGGCAGGACACACCGGGACAGAAAAGACAACCCAAACCATACTTCGTCATTTTTACTGGCCAGGGATATACCAGGACGTTAAAAACCATTGTCAGGCGTGTGAGATTTGCCAGAGAAGGAACACCCGCAGGTCGCCGGGTGTCCCCTTACAGCCCCTACCCATAATAGGGACTCCATTTGAGAGGGTTGGGATGGATCTCATCGGCCCTCTACCACGGACAAAAAAAGGCCACCTATACGTGTTGGTGATAGTGGATTACGCCACTCGCTTCCCCGAGGCTTTTCCCTTAAGGACCCCCAACACTCGAAACATCGCCGACTGTTTCTTGGAGCTGTTTTCCAGAGTGGGGTTCCCAAAAGAAATATTGACGGATCAGGGAACCCCTTTCATCTCTCGACTCATGAAAGAGGTATGTCGCATACTGGATCTACGCCACATCCGTACGTCTGTTTACCACCCCCAGACGGACGGACTTGTCGAGCGGTATAACGGTACTCTGAAGAACACGCTCAAGAAAATGCTGGTGGTGGAAGGACCAGAGTGGGACAGGCTATTACCTTTGGCCTTATACGTCATCCGAAGCCAGGTACAGAGTAGCCTCGGATGCTCTGCCTTCGAGCTGTTGTACGGACGTAGACCTCGCAGTCTCCTAGAGATGACCAAGGAGGCCTGGGAAAAGGAGGAGATGCTGGATACAAGAGAGATGTTAGAGTATACCCAAACCTTAAAAACGAAACTCGGGAAACTCAGAGATTTGGCGTATTCAAACCTGGCCAAAAGTCAAGAAAAACAAGCCGCCTGTTACAACCGAGGGAAGAAGTGGCGGACCTTGACAGTGAACGATTGGGCCCTGGTCTTATTTCCCAACAGCATGAACAAATTGAAGAATGAATGGAAAGGTCCATTCCGCGTCGTTGAAGCCATTGGGAAAACAACCTACAAGTTGCAGCTGTCACCCAGTCGGACTCAGGTGTATCATATGAACATGTTGAAGAAGTGGATAGGACCTCCTCCGAAGACAGCCTCTCTATCCCTTCCCACCCAGGGAAAAGAAGGGGATACTTTACAACAGCTCCCAATCAGCGACGAATTAAACCCAAAGGAGAAGACGGAGCTCATGGAGGTCCTACAAACCCACGCTCCCATTTTTTCGGACCTACCGGGTCGCACCCATCTCGCTGAACATAAAATAGAGACCACCCCGGGAAAGGTCATCAAACTACGTCCTTATAGGATTCCTGCGGCAAGAAGACAAGCAGTACAACAGGAAATTCAGGAGATGCTACGATTGGGTGTGGTAAGACCCTCCAGGAGTGAATGGTCCTCACCCATAGTGATGGTACCTAAACCCGATGGCAGCATAAGATTCTGCATGGACTTCCGGGCACTGAACAATATCTCCTCATTCGACGCCTATCCCATTCCGCGCATCGATGAGCTGATCGAGAAACTCGGAAATGCCAGGTACATCTCGACCATCGACCTAACGAAAGGGTACTGGCAAGTACCCTTAAGAGAGGAGGATCGAAAAAAAACGGCGTTCTCGACACCCGATGGCTTGTTTGAGTTTACGGTGCTACCCTTCGGGTTGCATGGCGCCCCGGCCACCTTTCAGAGGCTCATGAATACCGTCCTGCAAGATTACCAGACCTTTTCGTCGGCCTACCTAGACGACATGGTGATATTCAGCCCGGACTGGAACACACATCTCAAACATCTACACACCATCTTTGTGGCTCTACGAAACGCCGGTCTACATATGAATGCCAAAAAGTCCCGGATGGCGTTCCACAAAGTGAAGTATTTAGGGTACGTCTTAGGTCATGGCCTTATAGCCCCACAAAGCGAGAAGGTTAAAGCAATCACGAACACCCCCTTCCCTTCCACAAAAAAGGAGATGAGAGCCTTTCTGGGGTTGATAGGGTATTATCGGCGCTTTATACCCAACTTTGCTGAAGTCGCTAGCCCTCTCACAGATACCCTGCAGAAACATGTACGCCCCCAGGTCTTCCACCGTCCCACCACCCAGATGGTACAGGCCTTCGACTCACTAAAACAGACCATCACCTCGAGTCCCGTGTTAGCATCCCCTGACTTCTCTCGCCCCTTTATTTTACACACCGATGCGTCGGATCACGGGGTGGGAGCAGTGTTATCTCAGGAAACGGAGGAGGGGGTAGAGCACCCAGTGGTTTTTATCAGCAGGAAACTATTCCCTAGGGAGGTTCGGTACCCCACCATTGAACGCGAATGTCTGGCGATCAAGTGGGCTACCGACAAGTTGCGTTACTACTTGGAGGGCCGTCCCTTCCTCCTCTATTCTGACCATGCACCCCTCCAGTGGATGAGCCGGAACCTCTCCAACAATCCCAGGGTTCTCCGTTGGTTTCTATCCCTCCAGCCCTTTACCTTTACTTTGAGACATCGAAAGGGGAAGGAAAACGCTAGTGCGGACTACTTGTCCCGGACCTTCCCTCTCCCCGATCGGGAGAATCCGGTGGTGGAGGAGTGTCACGAGGCGAGCCGGGACACCGGATTGCATGGGGCGGACTGGTGGGAGGTGCCGGAGGTCACGGACAGTGTTGTTTATGATTCACAGGAAGACGACTGGAGAGTGACAGCCGTGGAAGAAACATCCTCAGAGGTCTTCCCCTTTAACTGGGATCAGCTCCCTGGTGCGCACGCCCACAACTGTGACGTAGTCGACGAACCTCCAATAAGATCGGAGCCAGACGGACCCGTGGTGTGTGGCTACACCGGAGCGGAAGCAGGAGAGCGAAGGAGAACGGAGCCGAGAGAGACTACAACAACGGAGAGGTCGGAGACGAGAGAGGCTACAGCGACAGGGACGTCGGAGATACGCGAGCCTACGTCGAAGGAGAAGTCGGAGAAGGGAGGACTCCGCACCCACGTTTCGCCGAGCCGCGCCCACGGAGGAGCGTGGCTGACCCAGGTGCGTGAACGTTTTACGGGCTGGGTCGGGAGGAGGGAGAAGGCTGAAAAAGAACCTAAATGCCTCTCGCCGCCGCACCTGTAAATCCTTAAGCACTTGGTCCTTTCTACCCCCCCCTCACTTGCACTACCTTTCCTGAGCACCCCGGTCGTACTGAGTGTAGGAGATTGACACGAGAGCACCGGAGTGTACCCTGCACGTCCTGGGCCCCGTTTTGTCCTTTAACTTAACCACCCTACTGACCAGAGTCTTTGTTGGTTTTGTCTCCCCTCTATCGGTGAGGTCGACATCGGGAGTCCTCTGACGTTCACCACCGGGACCCGTCCTTTGGCCACGCCCCGCCTAGACGAACTGGAAAGCCGACCCCTTGGGGAAGAGACACCAGAACCTGGATAAACAGCACAAAATCATACTTCCGCAAATAAAACCCTCTCTAACTAGACGCCGTGTCCTGAGTCGTCTGTCCGAACCGTCCACAGTCCCTTTGCCCATAGAACCTGTACTCTCAAGCATGGGTGGGATGGTAGGTAGTAGAATCTACCCCCTCTATGCATAATCAGATTAGGTTAGGATTCAGAGTACATTAATGTTCTCCCTCTCCATAAACACTCTCTCCATGTTAATGATCTCCTCAGTATTATTAGCTCGACATTTTGTTCATGACTGAAACCCGGAAGAGTGTCTAATCAACTCCCAACAATGAGCTGGCCTTTCCAGAGAGTTACGCATTTGGACACGGAAGGAAAAAGAGGAGAGGGTTGCTACTGTCCGTAAGCAGAGTTTTAAATGTAATACCTTTATTCTGATGAACCTGAAAGGAGAAGAAGCCCTTGGGCTCGGCATCTCAGTTTACCCTCAGAAGTCCTTGGTAGGGATTTGAGTTAATTGCCCCCAGGGTATGCCAGAGAGATTATTAACTCACTAGATGAAGCGCTGACCTAGTTGACCCTGCGACATTCCAACTTCATCCTGTTAGGGAATTTCAACCTACATAAGGATAACTCTAATGATTTTATGGCTGCTGATTTGTTAGATAAATTGTCATGATTTAATTTATGTAACATGGTCCAATCACCTACATATCTGATTCTCATGGTTTGGTGTGGCCAAGTCCAGGCAAGATACCTTTAGTAAGTCAGCTTCTTTTCAAGCCTGTAGTAAAAGTAAGGCTCCAGAGCTGGATCATTTACTATCCAACTCTGTACAAGGTCTCTGGGGTAATACAGTGAGGGATGCATAGGCTTTTAACCACCAGCATCAGTCGACCTCTGACAAACTAGCCCCCTGATATCATGTGTCAATCAGAAAGTAGCCCCTATCAGCTATACTTGCTGCTGAGAAAAGGAGTTGCAAGAAACTTGAAAGAGCAAGGATTTGCAAGCAACAAGGCTATTTATAAAGATGCTCACAAAACTATTATGTAGCAATTAAGACAACACACGCTTCCTATTTTGAGAACAACATTTCTGCCACCTCAAAATAGCCAGAGGAAATATTTAGAATTGAAAAGCCTTTTTCTGCATGTATGGAGTCATTTACTGCTTCATCAGACATGTAATAGATTGTCTAATTTCTTTCAAGCTAAAAGTTAAAAGATTCAGATCAGCTTCAGACAGCACTTGAATATCCTGTATTGAAGAACATTTTGATCAGTCCAGTCTTGTCAGGGGTATGTGCGCTTTCACAGTTCAGCGCTATTTCTTTAGAGTAGTCTGAAAAGGCCACCCCAATATGCAAGTCAGGTTCCCTGTAGATCCTTGTCCACCCTCAATCCTGGCAATGGTCGTTGAGGCTGTCAACTTTTTAACACCTCACTGTGGGCTGTGCAGGCACCAGCAAGCTGGAACCTGGAAAAAGGTGATTTCTATTTTATTCCTCAAAAAAACCATGGCAGATGGTTCCCATTTGTCCAATTTCAGACCAATTTCTCACATACCTGCTGCTTCCAGATGTTAGAGAAATTGACCAGTATCAATAATTTGAGTATTTTGAGCAATTCCGATGATTGCATCCTTCACATCCAGGTTTTTGGCCCCACCATAAAACAGACAGCACATCTGGAAGTGGTTGAATCCATGAAGCTGACATTAGATCAAGGAGAACATGCTGCAATGATTTTAGAAGATCTTTCAGTGGCATTCAATGCAGTGTCTCATTCCATCCTTCTACAGTGCCTCAGGGATACTGGAGTGGGGGGTAAGGTGCTTGAGTGGATTTGTTCTTTTTTAGAACACTGAGAACAGGCAGTGTGGGTGGCACCTTACTTATCTGCCACTAAGGCCCTTAATCTTGTGGTGCTATAGGGCTCATCCTTGAGTCCTACCTTATTCAACTTCTATATGGTCCCACTGACCCCCCATGGTGGAATCATTTAGTGTTAAAATCATCTCTCATGCAGATGATGCACAGCGGTTCCTCTCATTCGAGAACAGATCCTTGGGTGCCCAGTAGTCCTTTAAAAATAGCCTTGGGTTGGTGCTGAAGTGGAATGAATGTCAGTAATGTTCAATTTAACGCTGGTAAAACAGAAATTCTGCTGTTTGGGTCTTCACATTGCTTGTGGTGGAGAATTGTCCGTTCATCACCTTGATTCCTCCTTCTCCTCCACCTGCTACTGTAGCTAGGAACTTGGGAGTGAAGTTGAACCATTAGGTTTATTATCAGACTCAGGAGGCAGGCATGAATGGCTCAGGTTTCCCCGACTGCAAGCCCTCAAGAAATTCAGTTTTATCTAGCCTCTTCACCCTTGGAAAATTATGGTATATACTCTTATTCCTTTAAGATTGGATGACTCCAATGCCTTGTACTTGGGCTTACCCAGATGTTTAGTTAAGTGGTTGCATGTGGTTCATAATGTGGCTGCCTGCCTCCTTTTAAAAATCCCCAGTCAGGCATCCGTCTCTCACATCTCCTGGCCTTGCTCTGGATACTACTCAGCAAAAGGATATTGTTTGAATGCTCAGTATTTGCTCATTACTCCTTCTAAGGCTCAAGTCCTCAATATCTCTCCAATAGATTCATCCACTAGCAGCATTTAAGAGAACACCGCTGATACATTTCAAGCTATAATTCCAAAAAGCAGGAGTACTAAAAAAGGTAGCTCATCAATTTCTGTTTTTGGCAGCTCAATCATGGTATTGGGCTCCTCTCATTCTCCATAGTACTAAGAATGAATTGCAGTTTCAGACCCTACTCAAAACTTTGATTTTTCCCTATTATAAATGGCTTAAAATATCTCAGCATAATTGGCTGAAAGCTTAGTAGTTCTGTTAGTCCATTCAGCAACGGGATACTCCCAGGAGTAGCTGTGCGCTTTATAAATTCATTCAAAGCAAGGGGCCACAATGTACATTTCGTATGTTAGTACTACTTTACTTTACGATGGTAATAATTTGTTACTTTACTCTAAAAAAAATATGTCATTTGAGATGTCATCAATTATGTCTTTGAACATGCAATGAGAGATGTAATATGTAATGTTATCAACAGAGCATAGGGGGGTGCAAATTATACTAAGCTCGGTAAACTATAAATGGTTAAATTCGGTGCTTATTTAGTTTAAAATTGTAGTTTTTATCTGACATTTTCACCTAAATATAAACTCAATTTAATCTTTGTTTTATTCAGTGAATATCTACCTTTTTAATGACATATAAGATATTATTTACCAGAAAGATGCATTGTAAAGGTAGATGCATTGTACAGCATGATAATATATCACAATGTAAATGTAATAGCAATAAAATTATTGGATTGTAATATCTAGCATTGTAACAATCCACGTTGTTACAACTGATATTCTTTCATTTTCTTTGGCTAATTTGCAATTTACAGGTTTATTGTAAACACTACTTCTACACTCAAATTCATATTCAAATAGCTTTATATGGTTTAAAAGCAGAAACCATAAAAGCATACTAAAAACATGAGCACATTTCAAAACCAATAACATTCATAAAAAATGACAGATCTAAAAACCCCACAGGTACCATCGACAAACCATGCTACTTACATAGTATACACAGTTTTCTATTTTTTTGTACAGTACTATACAGGGGACTATATTTAGAATAACCAGGCCATTTTTTAGCAATCCCAATGATCAATAATCGTAAAAAGTATAAAGTGGCAATGTGCAATAACCACCATTTCAGACGGGGATTTAACTCTAAAAGTACAGTGCAGAAATCAAATTGTAAAGACACAAAAACACAGAATGTGTTCTTAGGATGTCATTTTTTGGCCAGTTTGCTAATTATTTTCTCACACAGCATTAATCTAAAAAGCGTTTGATCAGAATATCGGTGTTATTTCCATAAATCATTACACATCATTTTGTGACCCAAAATCCTCATATAAAAGGGCCTCCAAATGAGAATTGTTACGTCTTATTTTGATTGCCTCCTGGATAAAAACCACCACTGCACTAAAAACTTTTAGATTTGGTAGGCCACATATATATTTGAACACAGGTTTATATGAAAATAGCCTCTCACTTCGAAACAGGGGGCGTAAATATTCTTTCCTGATCCTTCTATAAAAAGCACAAAAAAGGATAAAATGCAACGTTGTCTGGTTTGATATACCGTCGCATGGACACTTTGGCAAATTGCGATTCCACTTACCCATTTTTGGAAAAGTTATTAAAAAATGGGCCAGTCCCATGCATAATATTGTAAGGTAAAATCTATGTGTTATGTTTGTGACCAGTATTAAATAATTTTGTACCCCTGTCCCAAGGGTTCTATCATAATACTCCTTTGTCATGGGTTTCATATTAGCATCAACTTCCCTCAACCAATGTACGTGAGTCAATCAAATTAATCTTCAACATTTTTTTATCATAAACTTGTATTTGGGAGGGGTTATCCAGATCAATGTTTATAGTACATTCATTTAAAAGACTTTTGATATATATCAGCCATGGGCTTCTCTTCCCATAGTCTAGTGTAATGGAGTCTATAATAACATCCTGTGTGAATTTCGTGCCCTCTGTGCTCCATATCCCGTGCCAAGTGTTTAAGCTTATAGTACTTATAAAATCACAAATGTACGCGACCCCCAATTCTCTGTGAACACTGTATGTAGGGGTCAAATTAGGTACCGCTAACAGCCTTAAAAAAATAAATAATTATTGTGTTTGAAGGCTTGTACAATTTGCCGCCCCCCATAATGCTGCACCATAACAGGTACCACTAATGCACAATTATACTCTTGTATAATGTCATAATTTCTATGATTGGTTTGTAGCCCATCTTTTTAGAAAATCAAAAAAGTGCCTCAGTCTCAAATTTTTGTTTACATTTTTCAATGTGGGCTCTCCAGCATCCACTAGCTGTAAAGACTAGATATACAAATGAAAATGAATTTGTTAATTCAATAGGGACATTATTTACATGATGGATCCTTGGTTTTGCTTTTCCTTGCCCACACACCATTGTGAATGTTTTTTTCAGATTTAGCACCAAGTCTTTTTCAGACATGAAATCTGCGAATTTTTCTAGGAGGAGCTGAAGCCTGTTCGCAGTTCTTGATAAAAGAACTGCATCATCTGCATTAAGTAAGATTGGAACGCAACGTTGACCAACTTTTGGTGCGTCGGCAATTAGTTTTTGTAACTACTCGTCAACCCCATTTATATACAGTGAGAAAAGAAGAGGGGCAAGCACGCATCCTTGTCTGATACCCCGGGTTACCCTAAAGCTTGTGGTGCACTCTCTCGGTCTAGCCCATAGCGAACTCTGGCACTCAAGCGACTATAGATTTGTGAGAGATATACAACAATTTCATTTGGTGCACCCATATGAGTTAGTGTTTTCCACAGCTTAGAATGATTAACCAAATCAAAAGTGCTTGTGAGGTCGAGAAAACAAAGATGTAAGTGGCCCTTTTTTGCAATCGTATATTTACCAATCAGTACATGTAAATTGATTCATTGTTCTATTGTCCCTATTTCCCTGCAGAAGCCATATTGTGTTTCGGTAAGAATAATTTGTTCTCCTACCCACACTTCCAGCCTTTCCAGTAGTATCCTACCCATCAACTTAGAGGTTGTGTCAAGGAGAGAAATCGGGCGATAACATTTTGCATCTCTCTTGTTACCCTTCTTAAATATCGGGACAATAATACTTTCAGTCCATGATCTCGGTATCAGGTCCTCAGCAATCGTATTACATATTTTTTGTAGTATGAGGGCCCAAAAACTTATCTTAAATTTAAAAATATCTATAGGGACCCCGTCAACTCCGGGTGCTTTTCCATTTGCACTTTTTACCAGCGCCAGTGTAACTTCTTCAAGAGTAATAGGAAACATGTTTGGGGTATCAATAATTATAAAATTCTCATTTATATCTGTTAGTTCGGAAATACCATTGAGATCGCTATTTGACGATAAAATGCAAGATTCCTTGTCTGAATTAAAAACCTTTGTAAAGTGACTTATCCAGTATTGGGGCTGTACTAAGCTTTCAATTTTTACAGCACCGTTATCTTTAAAATAGAGGTGATTTATTGTTTTCCAGAAAAGTGATGAGTCCCTTGTATCTGCAGCCTGCATCAGTTTTTCCCATGCCTCATTTTGAATCTCCCCTTTTCTCTTATCCTTGGTCTGCTTATATATCATCCTACGGTTTTTAACCTATTCTCTATCTCTAGGTTTGATTTTCAGAGCAGTTCTTAATTGCTGGCTTGCTTCCGTACATTCTGAGTCAAACCTGCTAACTGTTTTCTTCCTTTTCTTATTGTTCTTTTTTTTTAATCCCTGGGAAATTGCAGAAGTAATGTTACAGAAAGCCCTAATGATCTGTTTATTTGATGAATCCTCCCTGTTAATTATTTCTATATCATTTTTACAATCGATCAGCAATCTCTCCACAAACACATTTGGATTTATACCAGACCATTTAATCGAAATGCCATTTGCTCCCCGCGTTGTTATGGTCGGTGCTAGGCATGGGCCTGCCTGGGGTATTTCATATAATCCAACAATTAGAATTAATGGATGGTGGTCGCTTAGGCAACTCTTTTCAACCTCCATTTTCACTATTTGTTTTTGGCCGTGTGCCGAGATTAATATATGATCAATGATTGAGCATTGACCATGTTCAACGAAGGTTGGTGCTCTAAAATGCCCTCTGATAGCGACTGGTCCACCACTTCTAGGTTGTATTTATTGAGTGGCCTATTAATTGTTTCACCATAAGCATTATGTGGGAAATGTGTATAACTTCCACCATCCCTAGTCCCATATCCACATAATACTTCTAAACATCTAAGTTCTGGGTTTGCTTGTGATGTATTTTTTATAAATATTCCAAAGTAGTAAATAGTTCTTGGAATTATGGGATTATCAGTGATTACCAGGCTGTATCCTAAATTGGTTCTGGTATTTACCGCAGACGCTCCAGAGTCACTAAAACTATTCCAAGTGGACAATCATGTTAAGCCAAACGAGGTCAAGCAGTCAACTAACTGGCACTAGTTGGAAACTAAACTGCAGCATGACATACTAAATAACACCATAAAACAGAAAATCTAGTCTGTTTCCAAATTTCTATGACAAACATAACATTAATAAAAGGTTCATAAAATAAGGCAGTTAAAATATGACACACACAAAAACCTAAAAGGTGCCAGTGACCCTTAAAGTATTGATAGCATTCACGTGCCAGGCACTAGGAACAAACAATATAGAAACCTATTGCCAATCTATGAAACCCAGTTGTTCAATTTAAATATATTACTTAGAGTTAAAGTCTATTATAGAGATTTTAATACAACGTTTATAAACAGATCACAGTTAATGGGGCTGGGTTGCAGCCAGAAAGATACCAAGTACCTATTTGGCTACTGTCTGTTCGCCGTCTGCAAGGCTGAACAAGTCAGTCGTTCGGATATCTTGTAACCAAATTTCTAGCAAAAAAAGTACAGGAACCCTTTCACCCAAAATCTCACCACCCAACCAGAAACAGGCTTGCCACCCTGGTTAAAAGTTAGGACGTTTAAGGTACCAAAGCGGCTCGATGTCCAGTAAACAGGGCTATGCTGGGTCCAGTGACAAGCAGGTCTCAGGATGAGACCAGTCAGAGATACAACTGCCTTCACAATCTTTCCCAAGTTTTTAATAGAGGAGCATAACAGTAAAAAGACAGAGCCTACTACGGAGTCCCACAGTGAGGCACCATACGTTAGGGAGCTATCTCTTGAAATAAGCCGGTGGCATTCACATTTTATGGTGGCTGGGGCACTCATGGACTTGGAAATACATATGGTACTCAATGGCTTGAGCAGTTCCCACTGAAATCTGGAATTTTGATTCAGTGTTCAACTGACAATTTAGAAAGTGATATCATCAGAACTGAATCTGCTGTATATATGGTCTAATGTTCCCAGAATCAGGCACTAGCCACGGCTCAAGCTGAATGGAAAGGGATAAAATGAAAAGCCAGTGTGTTCCTCTAAGGCTAAACGGTAAAGGTGAAGGCACCCTAATGGTATGAGGAGGTGAAATATGGTGAAGGATAACATATATTTTATCTTGGAAGCGTTCTGCAGCTCCATGACCGTGGGTGATGCTAGTGATGCTTTGCTTTCGAAGTGATAATTCTAGCCAGCAGAATCTTGTTGCACCGGATAGTATGATCCATTGAGGCAATCCCAATACAGATTCTCAGACACCTGAGCCTCACTGGTAGTCAGGTTTTGGTTCCTCTCCTCTCTGGGCAGTTCAACTCTCCATCTTCAGATCAGATCACAGTAGCAAGATGCTTCAAGATTCATGTCGTGAGTTTAGCCTAAAAAAAGACAGGCAATTGCAAAGGTGCAATCTTATCAAATGCTGTCTTTACACTGGTGTCCAGAGCCTCCCGAAAGTCCAACAAAGTACAAATTACTGGCTCCAAGGAGAGATTATTTATTCTACTTTGAGGTCACTGACAGGAAGCCAGGACCAAACAACGGTTCACTTTATTCATAATCTGAATCTACATCCGATCAAGCGAAGGTGCACCATGGTCTTTGCCCTGCTTTTCAAGAACTTTCTGTAGCAGATAACCAGAGATATGGAGAAGCAGAGATCGTCAAGGTGATATGTCTATACTGGTTGAACAGTACTGAACCACAAAACAGAGCCTTGGCTGCTGGACATTAGTCAGCAATATAGGAAAGGTGGAAGGTGCGTTATGTCCGGGACTCACTGATGCTAGGAGAGTGATTGACAAGACAATATGCCAATTCTGCATAGAAGGATCTCAGTTACTTTATGCCATGTCACACTGTTCCTTCCTCTTTGCTTATGATTTTTACCTCAAGATGAATTACAAAGATTAAACAAATAAGGGTTTCCCCCTATTCACAAGTCAGTCCAGAATTTAGAGACAGAGTCTGGATCAAAGGAAAAGGCAGGATATTTCAGCAACCAAGGACAGGGCAACCCTGCAGGCAACCCATCATCATGTGTAATTTGCAGTCGCTGTACAAAATTGACATCAGTACACAGTTCCCTAACCTGACAACAGCATAAAAATACACAGCAAACATGATACATAAACGAGCAAAGGAAGGGACCTCAGTTATCTCACTGTATTGTTTTTCAGACTTTTTATAGAACGTTTCAATATCAAAGTTGAGGGACTTCAGGGGGCAAGTAATAAGCCTTGTGTAGATAAAAAGTCATGCACACAAACTAAAATCTATTGTTTCCTTGCCTGTCACTTACCTGTTACTAGGATTGGCAATACATTTTTGATTAACCTCCTTTCTACTAAACTAAGTTCTGTAATAAAG
Organism: Triturus cristatus; assembly: GCF_964204655.1. Lineage (NCBI taxonomy): Eukaryota > Metazoa > Chordata > Amphibia > Caudata > Salamandridae > Triturus > Triturus cristatus. Next base: position 751,175,656 of record NC_140593.1, on the reverse strand, counting down.
TGCCACTTGCTAAATTACCAGTGGCTGAGATTACTCAAGCATCCCATCCATCACCTTTTTCTGTGCTTTAGTGCACCGGCTTAAGTGGGACGGTTATGCCCAGGTTTGGGGTCCATGCACACTATGCCATTTAACCCGGCTATACCCAACTGAGGAGCCTTAATATGAGTAAAAGAGGTCTTTGGTTGCCTGTGTTTCTGTTTAGGGAGGACTTGGCCTGGTAGTTTGGGCTGGACTGTTCCTTTTGGAACAGGGTCGAGACTGATTTGTAAATGGCTGGGTCCAAACTAAGGTGGCATGCAATGCAAAATGACAATAGACTGCGGTGTGGCCCAAGTAATTACCAGTGGCTGAGATTAATTCATACATTCCATCCATTACTTTTTTTGTACACTTCGGTGCAACGCTTTAAGTAGTGGCACAGTGTGCAAAATAACGATGGACTGGTTTGGGGCACCAAGTAATTACCAGTGGTTGAGATGAATACGAGCATTCCATCCATCCCTTTTCTTTTGTATACTTCAGTACCTGCTAAAAGCCACCTCCAGTGGGCTTGCAGATTGTCTAGTTCACTGGATAAAACATAGAGCAGGCTACAAAAAACAGAGTAGGGAGGCGCAGACTTTCAAAGCCATGCATTGGTCTTCTTCCAAAGTCCGTATGTTAGCAATATCTTCCAGCTGCAAACTATTAGACCAAATACCTAATATATTTATAGCTAGCTCTATATATTATATATATATTTTGTTCAATGAACTTGTCAAGAAACAAGGGAATGTTTTGCATTCTAAATATTACCAACCTAAGTACTGCATTTATTCAATGTTGAAAAATTGATGTAAGTAAATTATCAAAATATAAGCAGTGTATTGATTATAATAATGTATTATAGTCTACACTCACTGCTCTACTATAAATTGTAGTGGTGGTTTGGCACTTCATCATGATGATCTCCATCTGGGAAACAGACTTCTATAATTGCAAGCAGGTACTATAGCTTTTTATAGTCTATCAATGTTTTTACTTCACAGTTGCGCTGGGCCTTATTAATCTTTATACTCTTTAGTCCTTTACAGTCCAGCAATGTGATCTCATTGGTTTACATTAAGCTGCTCACCGTAGGTGCAGCTCACTTCAGTGGCGGAGGCACATTTTGGTGCTAGAGGGGGTGAAAGGTTTGTCATAGGGCTCAACTGATGGCGGGTATAAAACAACATTTAACAAAATAAATAAATAAAGCTGTTCAAGTGGCGAAATAGGTAGGTCAACTAGTGAGGCAACTGGTTTCAAGTGAGTCTTATAACAATGCACACAAAAAGCACCAACCTTCTCCATTAAAGGCACTCACACGTATTGTTGCCAAAGAGCTGCTACCATGATCGGCAGCACATTCATCCACAGTCGGCTTTAGGGCGGTGCGACCGGTGCAACCATACCTTGTGCTGAAAGAGGGGGGGGGGCTGTGTTTAGAAATTATTTATGGCTTTAAAAGCAAATGCTGTAGAGTTCCTTGTGTGTTCAGCAGTTTGTGAGGTATCAATAACAATCTCAAGATAACTCTAGTGTTTAATGTTCCCGTTGGAGAGGGATCAGAGTTTTGTCTAGTGGCAGTTTTGACTCATTATAAAGTAGCACAGAGGGTTAATATGCCTGCTTCAAAGATGTCTACCATGCAAATCACTGATATTATATACGGATATTATATATGAATAGATCAGTAGGTTACTGCTTTTGTTACAGAGATTCTTTTTTTGTTACTGGCAGTTCATAAGTAACAATCTGAATATAGCACAGAGACAAATGAACTGTCATCAAAGAGCTGCATGCAAACTGCATGTATAGGTTACAATGTTATGCTTATTCCCCAGTCTTTCATTTTCCTAATGTTGCTAAAAAGGGTTTGTTTGGGTAGAAATACATTCTTATTAGTAAAGCCAATCGCAACCACTCTGGTACGTTTTAAATCCTGAGTTTGTGCTTCTGCAGATCAAACACTCTTAAGATATACTGCCTACAAGTATGGGTAACATTTGATTCCTACACCTTGTAGTTCCCATGGTCTTGTGTAACATTTCCTATACACTGATTTACACAGGTATAATTCTTAGTCTCCCTATAATGTGTGTGATGTAATGTACTCTAACACCCTTCACTGGTAAGAGTAGCATAGGAAAACAAATTAAATGCAAATGAGAAAGGGGCTATGGAGAGATTAGAGGAACATTTGGAGGGTGGGAGTGAGGAAATCCAAGGAGGAGGTCATTGTGAGTGGTGGGGGCGTAAAACAATAAGATTGCCGCACTGGGCGCCACCAGCGCTAAGGACATCACTTCCTTCACCTACTGCACTGAAGACATCCACACAAAGTGCTGCCAATGCACCTCAATCCTGACCTGCAATGCTTCCGTTATTCCAGAACTGAGACTCACACACAAACAACCCTGTCAGTGACAAATGAACTGCTATTCTAGAACTGTCACACATGAAAACACAGCTCTATTAATGCAACTCAAATCCTGACGACAAGGTGTTCTTGCTTGGAGTGTTGATTTAAAGTTGTGTCGCTTCATAGGCCAGCCAATACGTGTTTCGTCATTGGGTGTATAACCCTTGACTTTTTCAGGGCTTGAATAGAGTCTAGCGAGTCTTTGGACCTTTCAGCTGATGACACTTCCGACCCAGCGGGTCCTAATGTTCACTCCAACGTCTACCTCCTTTCGGATTGTATTTTAATGCTTATCCGACATTAAAATGGCCCAGTATGCCACAGTCCTATCTTTAGATGCCAGTACACCTGTTTTAGGCAAAATACGAGTATCGCGGCACCATTCACCATATCAAAAGCTTCGGCGAGTACGCCTAGCAGCTCCTAACTCCTGCCCTGAAGAAGTCAAGGGGTATACACCCAATGACGAAACACGTGTTGGCTGGCCTATGAGGCGACACAACATTAAATCAACACTCCAAGCAAGAACACCTTGTCGTCATCTTTTTATTATATTTTACTTGTGCTTTATTTACTTCTGTGTGTGTTCACAGGACCTGTTGTTATAAGGAGTGTAACAGGGATTGGTAGTGTGACAGGAAATGGATGGTCACAGGGTTCAGGAGTGTAACAGAGAGTGGGATAAATAGAAGAAGAAAGTGTGTGGAAGGGACTACTTACGAAATCTGGGGGACAACAGAGCTCTGGGGGTCAGATCAATGCACCAACATGTAGGCAAGGAATGAAAACAGACTAACTGAATTAGAATTCTGAAGTGAAACTACAGACATATTAGGGTCTCTAGGCAAGAGGACTCTCTCGTGCCTTTTGGGAATAAAGAAATTAAAATCTACTTGCTCTAAGATATCACATGTGGCTACATTCTGTTGGAATAGTTGCCTTACCACGTGTGGGCGAACTGTTTAAAGGTCTCTGACTACTCTGCTTTGATTAGCTTACACACGATAGGGACGTGACTTTAGGTCAATTCATGACACACTTTGGGTGGTGAAAGTGGGGAGAATAACTTGAGGATGCACGTGGTTTTATTCTGTAAGTTCTACACTAGCGAAAGGCATAGATGGCTAATACCACTTTTAAAACAGGGAGGATGGAGGCAATGTCGTCCTGCCTTCATGTACTTACAGATGTTGGATAATTGTTATTGTATTGGTTCTATGGTGGGCTTCCTAAAGAGTGTATTGAGGACCAGGAAAAGTCTCAACAACTGAATTGGGAGAAATGCGTTAGGCCGGAATAAACTAGTACGAGTCAGACTATTTAGAGAATTACAGCCCGTTTACATGTATATTACCAATTTACAGGATTTTACCCATGAAAGTTGTGTATTGATGAATTTTAAAATGTAACAGATGATAATGTATTCTCTTTCTATATGTTTGCTTTTATGATTTTAATGCTTAAAATCGAATAAAGCTCCTTTTGATTTGATTTGAACTTGAGGGTGTGAAACAGTTGAACCATTCATTCATGTGGTAATCCAAGCACTACTAACTTTAGGCACCAAGAAGTTGTTTACTCAGTTGTATAAGGCGATAAGATCCATTAACTCTGTAGCATTGGGGGACAGATCTAGGTAGAGCATCATGGGATCAAGAATGGGACATAGCACTAGGAAACATTTCAAAAGTCTCAGGAAATGCTTGAGTCAAAATATTACAATTTAATTCTTTTTAAATTATTGTGAAGCATCAGTTTGGGGGTGGAGGTAGCCTAGCGTGTGCCCAATCTAATCAGGAAGGGAGGGTTACAAAGGAGTTCAGGCTTCTCAGGAGCAACAGACTCAGAGGGTCCACCAACAAGCAATCTCTAAATGATAGTTGGGTATTGTACGTAAGAACAGGAGGCTGATTGTTGTCTAAATTTCAAAGCCAATGGGGTTCATTCTGGAAGCCACTGGTTGTAGCATCGTACAAGATGGAGCGAGAGGAGTTTGTCCAGACAGTGAAAATATATCTTATAGCTGGAGACCCAGAAATTTCAAAAGTAGCAAATTTGTTTTCAAGAGCACTGGTATTTGGTAGATGGTGAGGATGAGTGGTGAGACTGAAGTTTCTATTGTTCAAGATGACGTGGTTTCTAGGCCAGGCTTTTCCTTTCGTCTGTCACTGATATTACATCTTCAGGAAGGCTGATGACAGGCAGGATGAAGAAACCTCACACCACATTGTGCTCATGGTGTGAATTAATTTGCTTGAAGCCCCGATGCTACCTGCTGGGAAAAGCATTGCTTTGCACAAAGGCTATCTGGGGAGCTGCCTGAAAAAGACACTTAAGGAGAACCAACCCAAACTGATTCTGCAGCTTGAAATAGTAGATCGACATCCTGTCTGGAAAATGTGGCTAGTAGTGAAATCCATGTCAACCCACTTTGTTTGCGTCCTAAGTTCTTCTTCACCAAGAAATGGAGTGCGCGGCAGAGAACTTGAAGAGCTCCTGTGTTATCAAACCTGACGTCTGCCTCACAGCCAGTGTCCCAGAGATAACAGGACAACACCTGCCCCCTAACAGCCTAATGTAAATGGATATGGTTCGAGTCCATGATTGCCAAGAGTAACTTTCAGGTAAACCATGGGGCTTAGCCTGTACCAGGGGACGAAAAACATGGAGGCACGCAGGCCAATCTGCCACAACCACTGAAGCCTATAGTTTAATGAGAAAGAGCAATAATCTTTTGAGAGGCAATCTTACACTAGTGAGAACAGTTGAGCTAACTACATCAGAGCCTAATCCTGACTAAACCCACAGAAGTCTGTGAAAAGTAATAGCTGAAATATTGGCCTTAGCGGGAAGGAAGGTGAATGAAAGGAAGGGAAAGGGATGCAGCACCTCACTGACCTAGTGCAACACTCTGAAACCCTATATGCCTATCCATTGAATTGTGCAGTATTTGATTTTGCTGTGAGATTAAAAGTACTTTCTTTTTCATAAAAAAGCACTGGTCTGGATATTAATTCACTGTGTTTGTTTGTTGACTGCTGGGTTCTGAGCTCTTGCTCCCAACACAACTTCCCTGAGATGCCTGTGGCTGCTCGCCCTTGCCACCCCGGGAGTCAACTGTGGAAAGCATTGTACTTGGCCCAGATTACAAAGCCACTGTAGGAGATAGTTTGGGACACCAATGGCAAACTCACTGAACCACCAATTGGGGGAAGTAGCTGCCGTCTTGCTTGTGGTCACTGCCAAACAAGGTCTGACAACTGACACATAAACACAATTATTGTAAGCTACAGACATACTTCCTGGGAGTAATTACACAGCCAAAAACGATACATCAATTTGCAAGTTTGTAGAGTTGGCACTGTCGTTGTCCAAATTGGCTGATCACAATGCACTGACGCTGATATCTCTAGGACGTACAAAATTTAACGCAAGCGGAAATTCAGCAGCAATATGTAGAGAAGATGGGGCACTAAATCCCTTTCAACCTCGGACATTATTCAGTGGGAACTGACCTGTCAGTCAGGCGACTTGCCACTTTGACCGTCTATGTCTCACCAGACGGGCCACAAATTGAACTGGCAGTAAAAGGGCACGGATGTAGCCGCACTTTGGCCACTGGGTAAAAAGTGCAAAAAGTGGGAAGATGGTGTACAGTGGGGAAACAGCAATGGATCAAGGGATGACGACATTGGGGATTCTGGAAACCAGTTTCTTTTCTCAGAATTCCTGCTGTTGCTGTAGTCCGGTATTCATGTCTTTCAATAAACATTCACAGCGCGGGGCACCATTTAAATGGCGAGTTGCACCAGCACAATGTTCTTTTCTTCAAGGAAGACAATAATCCCTTTTTAGGATGACCAGAGAGGAGACGTCTGCAGCAACCAAAGTTGTGACCTGTTGGGAGGAGAGGGCTCAGCCCACCCCAGAGAAAAAGATTATGGAAAGGACAGCACGAACCTAAAAGTTGCTCAACTGGGGCAGAGAAACGAAGCACAAGGTGAGGAGGGGGAATGGGGAGGAAAGCGGGAAGGAGTGCGTTTGAGTGACCAGCAGCACCATCAGGCCCTCAGGGGTCAGCGAGACAAGATGGTGTGGCAAGAGGCATCAGAGAGGGGACCCCGAACGAGTACGGAACCCTATTTCTGTGTTTAGGCAGTTAGATTTGTTACCCTCCATAATTCATGCTCCCTTCGCCACCCTCAGAAGGATGAAATATGAAGCCAGTTATATGGTGAAAAAACAGTACATAAGCAAGTGAACAATTTTCAATTAAATTTTCTAAGCAACAAAACAATGTAATTATTAACAGTCATTCATGTATATGATTTCAGGAAACACCAACACAGAGAAAAAGAATAAATACCATAATTGATGTATTTATTATTTTTTGGTTTAGTTTTCAATGCAAATGTGTTTTTTTTGTTTGGTTTTCTTCAAGAAATAGTAAAAAACATAGAAAAGGTGTAATTTAGGATTTCCACGGGGTTGTCTACTGTATGTTAATTTTTCTTTGGAACCAACGGCTTTGTTCGCAATATGTTACTTAAACCAGCTATTTTTAATCCATAGCCTTGTTACCACCAGAGTGAGAGAGCAGCAACACAATAGCAAAGCAGTACCAGAAGTAAGATCAATACACGCGGTTTCATTGGGAAGAGATAACAAAGAAATTCTGCTCTTCAACAGGGGTTTCACCTGAAAAGATTCGAACCCAAGTGACTGCAGCGCCATAAACTAAGAAAATAGCATCCTTGCGAAGGGTTTGTCATGAAGGCTCATTACCCCATGAACGTTAGCACCAAGAGTGCGCTTACATAGGTGAGGAAGTACCGGAGAGGCATTCGGCAGAGCTTCCAGTAAGAACAGCACCCCAAGAGTTTGTGTATTTTCATGAGGGACAGTGGGGAATCCAGAGCAGTGAGCACCACCTCAGAGGAAGGAATAGCCAAATAGGTAGTTGCACGCTCAGATGATAGGACAGCACCTGGAAAGGAAAGAATTCCACACTGATGGGGAGTAGGATGTGCCAGCCAGAGAGTGTGCAACAGCCCTTTATATAAGACAGCACCCTAAGAGTGAGTACCGCCGTGAGAGTGACAGGAAAGCAGTTTCTGAAAACAAGAGAGCAACGTCCAAATGGAGGAAACTCCCAAAATCAGTGAGCTGCAGCAAAAGAGAGAGAGAGAGAAAAAAAAGATCATTGAGAGGGGTACGCCATAAGAGAAAGTGTGGGTAGCACAGTGAGGAGAGAGGAAGTGATCAGTGCAATGAGGAGAGGACCAGCATATCTTGGAGACACAATAGCACCAGTCAAGTAGAGAAGCAGTACCTTGGTGATCAAAGGGGTGGACAACACCTGAGAAGAAATTGTTACCAATACTTGAAAATACAGATAGATTGTGTCATTGGAAAAGCTATGTTGAAGACTAGGTCTAATCTGTTTATCATGAAAAGTTAGACAAACTCAGTAGGCGTAAATTATTTATCATAAAACCATATACTAAATCCAATAAGCCTTTAAGGGTGGATTGGTTTTATATCGTGTTAAAGCCTGTAGTTAGGAATTTCAGTTATATTGTTACATGGAATCTCAGAGTACTATTCTAGATGTGTATTTCGGTATGGGTTACCCTCTCTGACAAACCCAGGTGGTACATTATTTTCACTGTTACTATCCCTGCTAGGCCCTTTTAGGATAGGTTGAAAATTGTGTTACCTTTTCTAATTTTGTGCATATTTTTAATTTTACGACTGTGTGCCAGATGATTGCTTTGTGGGAATGTTTCTGCTTCATACGGTAGGCCAGAGTGGAGTATGGAGAGAAGCCAGTGATAAAGGCTATGGGCATGATTGTTTCATTGAGACATATTATTGAAAATACCATTGGTCTGATCTGTTTGTCCTTAAGGTACAACAGAGACAGAAGGTCTGACTGGTTTATTGAAAACTGCATATGTAAAAGTTATTGCAAAAGAAGAAGAACTGACCTGCCTATTGTGAAATGTTTTTATCAAAGCCAATAGGCCTTTAGGGTGCATGGTTATTACACCGAGTTGAAGGCTGGAGTGTGGTATTTGTTTACATGGAATCACACGTTACTTTGGTAAGCGAGGGTTTTGGTATTGGTTTTCCCTAGGGTAGACTATCTGCACTGTGATAGTCCGTGTTAGACATTCCGAAAAGGAGTTTTGAACTGTAATTTCATGGATATTTGTAACTTTGCTGACTCGTTGCCTAATTGCTGCCATGTGAGAAAGCTTATGATTGTTATGGCAGATCTGAGTTGCTTTTGGTGATGAGTCAATTATAAAGGTTAAAGGTGTGATTGATGGGGGCGTGGCTTGGCGCCCGCGGGGAATGGCAGCGTTTGGCTGACATGCTCCGGCGGGACTGTGAGATTCCACGCTTCGAGGCAAAGTCCGGCGATCTGAAGATACACACAGGACGTCGGAATATGTGCTAAGCCTTTCAAGCATTTCGGCACTCATGGAAGCGGCTTGGAAATGCTTCTGTTTCCTGAGTGAGTCTCTCTAGCGGCGACGCGACATCGCGGCCGCCATTTTGTGCTTTTCGCGCTCGGCAGTGTTCCTCAGACACAGCGCGCTATCACTTCAAATGCTGCTTGTGCCCTCCTGTTTGGTTTTTTAGGATTGTGCAGCTGGAATAAGATTTCCTGCTTTTGTCATGGTTACTTGGAGCAAGGAATTATTCACTTAGCCTTTTTGACTGGAAGAAGTCCCTGGCGGCCATTTCACATTCTCCTTCATGCACTCATGATGCAATCCCCTCACCTGTCTACTGGATATGTTTATTATTTACAAGACTTATATACTTTAGCGAACTATCATTTTTGGAGCTACATTGATTCCCTGCTTGCATATTTTTGTCTGCACATGATTAGGATTGTGGACATGTTTATTATGCTTGACTATTATTAGTTGCTTCGACCCTGATCTGCTTATCTGATATGAGTTTGATATGGTTTCTTCCCCTGTTTTGAATTTACATCTCAGTGATAATCTTCAAGCCTATTTTTGCCTGGCGACCGTGTTGTGTCCCTATGGGCAGAACGAGAGGTGCTCTATTTACGAACCCGCAACAAAAGTATGTATTTGTGAAAGACTCCAATATTTTCACTGCATACTCCCAGCTTGAAGAATCTCTGCAGTATACATCAAGCACCCCGCTGACAGACATGGATCCTTCATTGGCGCCACCTGGAAAGACGATCACTAAGCGCCTAAAGCAGAATCCCCCTTCTCCTCCTAAGTCAACCTCACCGGTTTCGATGGAGATGCTGTTGGACGAAATAAGAGCTCTCCGACCCTTCATGGAAGAAACCAATTCTAAGGTACAAGTCCTCACAGACAATTGGTCTCAACTTGACATAAGGGTCACCGCAGTTGAACAATCCATGTCCTCCTTTAGGGATACCAATGCGAGCGTCTTTCAGCTTCAATCACAAGTTTCCACGCTCCAGAAGCAGATTGAAGACCTTGAAAATCGCAATATGAGAAATTATCTACGTATTTACGGCTTGGCGGAAGGGAGTGAGGGGTCAGACCCTATCACTTTCTTTAAATCTTTTCTCCCAAAAGTTCTACACTTAGCAGAGGGTATGACTCTCAACTAGGCCTGGGCGAAAATTTCGTTCCGTTCGCGGAAATTGCGATAATTTGACATTTTCGCGTTCCGCGGAGAGCGCGAAAATGTCAAAATTTCCGCATTCCGCAGCTTGGCGATAATTTGTTTCTTGCTCGCGCTGTAAAATAATACATTCTCGCGCGCGATCGCCTTACCTGAATCCCTGCGTTCGCCGACAAGTTTTCTTGATCTGGTCGCGTTCTCCATGAGATGTTGTATTGTTTTTAGCCATTTGCGCTGTCTCGCGACAGTTCGTGCCCGCAGTGACGTCATGCGTCGCGCGATCACGTCTTTCTTCTCGCGATCATGCACCGCGAGACAACTGAAAACAAGATGGCCGCGCCCGCGAGCAACCACATGGGTAAATTGGCGAGCCGCAACCATGCAGAAAATCTCGCGAACATGCGGGATAAAAACTTCCGCGTCTTCGCAATATTTCCGCATGTTTGCGATAATTTTTAACATTTTCGCGATAATTTGCGAAAGTGGATTTCGCAAATTCCGCCCACCCCTACTCTCAACATTCAAAGAGCACATAGGCTAGGTCGCCCTTCTTCCAATATGTCACCTTCATAGCGGCCAAGGGGAGTCATTATATACTTCTTGGAGTATACGGATTATTATTGGTGTTATCTGCGTTCAAATCTACGCATTACTTGGTCTGGTTCAACTCCGTTTGTCACACAAGACTATGCCAAGGCCATTGCTAACAGACGTAAAGCATTCCTCAACATGAGACCAGCTCTCCGATCTTTGGGTGCCCGCTATGGTCTTTTTCATCCATGCCTGTTTAAGGTTACATACAACAATAGAACAATTACATATGATGACCCAACAAGGCTGCAAAGTTTCATTAATTCTTGTAATCCAAGTGCTATGGACACTCAACGGCCCTCCTCTTCGAATAACATTTGACTTTATGATTTTCCTGGAATAATATAAGGCCCAACTCTTGTGGGTTAGATGTTACAACTCCCTTTTGCTCCTTTTTCCATTTTATGTTGATTTTATGCACACCATTGGCATATTATTTAATCTCCAATTATTCCTATGTGGAATCTCCTTAAACAAATAGTGTTACTCAGTTTACCTAGATTATGTTTCTTGTTGTATTCTTGACTTGAATTTGGTTCGTTTTGATAGTTTGCTATGTTTTCACTGTTCTCTTGCTCATATTATGTTTCATCAATCTCCTCTTTTATTGTAGCCTTTTGCATTCATAGATTACATATTGATAGCTCATTTGGACTAGTTTGCTAGTTTACTGTTGATGTTCCTGTTATTGTTTGGTCCAACATCTGTCCTAACTGCATGTTCAATTATTTATTCTAATCCTTGTTATTCATCGCCCTTACAGATTCCTTACCCCTGCATTGTGGTTTCTCCTGGGCCCTCCGTTCGGCTTGTCCCGGACTTGTCGTTTACTCCATGTGGTTCCATCCCCCCTCATGTGTTTCCCTGAATCTTCCTTTTGTAAGTATGTTGTCTGTTTGTGTATTATTTGTTTTGTCCTTTGTTTTATGTTCTGCTACTTCTTCATTTATCTTCTTCCTTTATCATCTCAATCCTACACTTATTCTCTCTCAGGTGACTTACTTCTTTTTCCATTCTTGCTTCTGTATTTTCTATATTTCTGATTTTTCTAAGCTCGTCTCACTCTTCCTATTTTCTTATCTCTCTCTAAACACCTCTCAATACTTTTGCGTTGAATTGGACTCCAACATTGCAAGTTCGGATTCTTTTATTGCTGACTTCTCCACTTTATTGAATTGGAATGTTGCTTTGAAATGTTTCCTGCACTTTGTTTTAGTATGTCATGCCACTTAAATTGGTTTCATGGAATATTAGGGGTTTAAACTCTCCTATTAAGAGACAGAGGGTTTTGTCATACTTAGCCAAGTTAAACACTGATATTGTTTTCTTACAGGAAACACACCTTACGGAAAGTGAGTCTTTGAAATTGAAAAGGGGTTGGGTAGGGGAGGTTTATTTTTCTCCCGGGGATGGTAAACGTAACGGAGTTGCGATTTTATGCCGTAAATCTCTTCCAGTTACTTTACGATTGCAGAAAGCTGATACTGAAGGGAGATGGCTTATTGTTAAACTATCACAAAAAAATGTACCAGTTTCTTTTCTTAATGTTTATGCACCTACAGGTGGAGATGCTCCTTTTTGGCCTGCCCTAGCAAAGAGAATTTCAAATTGCATTGAGGATAATTTTATTATGGCTGGAGATTGCAACCAAGTATTAGACCCCTTCCTAGATAGAAACTCCAAAGTGGCTTTTATCCCCAATAAAACACATAAATCTTTTGCTCACGCTTTATCTCAATATAAATTGCTTGACGCCTGGCGCCTTTGAAATCCCATCACCAGGGAATACTCCTTTTACTCCTCAACACATCATACTCAATCAAGAATTGACTATATTTTTGTTACCCATAACATTTTGCAATCCCTCACGTTTGCAGATATTGGTCCTACTCTCCTCTCGGATCATGCACCCATTTCCATTGGCTTCGATATATTGCCCAGAACTAACACTCCCAGATGGTGGCGTTTTAATAACGCTCTTCTCTTGGACCCCAAGTTCTCTGCTTCTTTTATCTCTTTCTCCACTGATTACTTTGAAAGAAACCATACAGAATCCCTATCACCTGCAACTATTTGGGACGCATTCAAGGCGTCAGCAAGAGATTTCATTATAAATTTTGTTGCGATCTGCACATAAGATCACCACAGCTCTACTCCAAGATATTAAGGCACTAGAACACTCATATTATACATCCCAATCGGAGGCATGTTTAAAAGCCCTTATAAATGCTAACTTGAAATTTAACAAAAAATAAACAGAAGACGCCTCACTTTACTTATTAAAATCCAGCGCAAAATTCTTTGGGGGTAAAAATAAAGCAGGGAAAGTTTTAGCCAATTATCTAAAGATCCGCCAAAACAAATTAAACATAAGACTCTGTCTTTGATGAGCACTCAGTCTTAAAGTTTGATGATGCCGATATTTTAAACAAATTCTCCCTTTTTTATAAATCCTTATATTCCTCAGAAACCCAAACTACAGATCACTCATTATGGCAATTTTTCTCTAATATCCAAAAGCCTCAACAGGTACCTCTAGATTTGTCTCAATTAGAATCTGATCTTTCCCAGCAGGAACTCCTACATGCTCTCTTTTCAAAACCTTAAAAAAGATAAAGCACCTGGCCTGGATGGCTTCACTGTTGAATTTTATACCCATTTTTCCAAGTTTTTAATACCCAAATTGCACTCACTTATAAACTTTTTTTCCTCCTCAAATAGCTCATCTGGTTCCTTTTCGGAATCCAGAACTTTCCACCACAGAAATATGGGGAAAATGTGTATTTTGGCAATTTTTGAGGTTTGCAAGGGATTCTGGGTAACAGAACCTGGTGGGAGGCTGTCAAGTCACCCCATCCTGGATTCCTCTGGGTGTCTAGTTTTCAAAAATGTATAGATTTGCTAGGTTTCCCTAGGTGCCGGCAGAGCTATGGTTAAAAAACTACAGCTAGGCACTTCAGAAATGTGTGGGTTTGGTAGGTTTCCCTAGGTGGCCGCCGAGCACCGGGCCAAAAACCCAAGTGACACCCCTTGCAAAACCAGGTCGTTTTGAGATAGGCAATTTTCATGTCGCCTCAGAGCTATGGTTCAAAAACTACAGCTAGGCACTTTGCCAAAAAAGGGTCATTTTTCACAGCGAAATTGAGGTGTGTCCACGTTGCGTTTTGCGCATTTTCCTGCCGCGGGCACTAGGCTGACCCACACAAGTGGGGTACCATTTTTCTCGGAAGACTTTGGGGAACACTGGGTGGGTGGAAATTTGGGGATCCAAGTAGATTCCAGAACTTTCCACCACAGAAATATGGGGAAAATGTGTATTTTGGCAATTTTTGAGGTTTGCAAGGGATTCTGGGTAACAGAACCGGGTGGGAGGCAGTCAAGTGACCCCATCCTGGATTCCCCTGGGTGTCTAGTTTTCAAAAATGTATAGATTTGCTAGGTTTCCCTAGGTGCCGGCAGAGCTATGGTTCAAAAACTACAGCTAGGCACTTTGCCAAAAAAGGGTCATTTTTCGCTACGAAATTGAGGTGTGTCCATGTTATGTTTTGCGCCGTTTCCTGTCGCGGGCACTAGGCCGACCCACACAAGTGAGGCACCATTTTTCTCGGAAGACTTTGGGGAACGCGGGGTGGGTTGAAATTTGTGGATCCACACAGATTCCAGAACTTTCCACCAGATAAATGTGGGGAAAAAGTGTTTTTTTGGCAACTTTTTAGGTTTGCAAGGGATTCTGGGTAACAGAACCTGGTGGGAGGCAGTCAAGTCACCCCATCTTAGATTCCCCTGGGTGCCTAGTTTTCAAAAATGTATAGGTTTGCTAGGTTTCCCTAGGTGCCGGCAGAGCTAGGGTTAAAAAACTACAGCTAGGCACTTCGCTAAAAAAGGGTAATTTTGCATTGTGAAAATGTGGTGTGTTCACGTTGGGTTTTGAGCCATTTCCTGTCGTGGGCACTGTGCCTACCCCTACAAGTGAGGTACCATTTTTATCGGGAGACTTAGGGTAATTCAGATTTGTAAAGGAACTGTTATTACCTATTGACTTTCGTTGCATTTCTGCCTTCCAAATGAAAGACATTGTGTAAAAAAGAAGTCATTCTAAAAAATGACTGATAATTCTCATGCTAGTATGAGTATTCCCAATTTCGGAAATGTGCAAATATCTACTGTTTCTAAACTCTATATTTTGTTCCCATTTCAGAAATACATAGGTGTCTTTCATACCGATTTTTCCATGTACACTGTTTTACAGAATAATTACTATATACCCGGTACATAATAAAAAACCATTGCAAGTTGCTGCTCAGTTTTTGGATCTGGGTTTGTCGGGTTCTTGGTGAACCTACAAGTCCTATATATCCCCACAACCAGTAATGTCCAGCGGATGTACCGGTATATTGCTTTCAAAGAGCTGTCATAATTAGAAGAAGTTACAGGTGAAAACGTTGACACAAAAGTCTTTTTTATTCAACAACTTTTCAATTTATCCTATATTTAACTGTTAGTTTCTATAAAAAAAACCTTGATGGATCTACACAAATGACCCCTTGCTGAATTCAGAATTTTGTCTACTTCTGTAAAATGTATAGCTTTCCAGGATCCATTATTGCTTTTGTACCCATTTCTACCATTAACTGGAAGGAGGTCGAAAGCACAAAAAATAGCAAAAATAGGCTATGTCCCAGAAAAATGCCAAAACTGTGTAAAAATTTTTTTGGGGTTTCTGACAAAAGTCTGGTATCCCCTTAAAGCTGGGAAAATGGTGATTTCAGCCCCACAAACCCTTTTTTGATAACACTTGCAGGGAAAAACTCAGAAGCTTTCATTTGCAGCCCGTTTTTCTCATTTTCCCAAAAAAACCTAAATTGTGCTGTATTTTGGCTCGTTTCTGTGACCCCTCCAGGGGAATCCACAAACCCTGAGTACCTTCAGAATCCCCATGATGTTGGAAGAAAAGGATGCAAATTTGTCGTCGATACCTTATGTGGTCAAAAAGTTACAGGAGCCTCAGCGCGCCCTACCCCAAATAGCCAAAAAAGGGCGTGGCACAGGAGGGGAAAAGGCCTAGCAGCGAAGGGGTTAAGGGTCGAGTCATTACGGATAATACTCGGCTCTTTTTCGATGTTTTATCCAAGTCATCACATTTTAATCATTCCTTGGCGGCAATAGCGTTGGATGCCGAAAAGGCTTTTGATAGAGTTGAATGGAAATATTTATTTTAGACTCTTAAATGGTTTGGATTTGGCCCCAACTTTATACATTTATTGTCTCTTCTCTATTCTAACCCTCGTGCAGCAGTTCGTGCCAATGGCTTAACCTCCCCTTTTTTTAACTTAGGCAGAGGGGTGCGTCAAGTTTGCCATCTTTCTCCTTTTCTCTTTAATTTGGCACTTGAACCATTCTTATCCAAATTACGCCAATACTCTAGCATTTATGGGTTTCACACATCAAATGTTCACCTCAAACTTGCAGCATATGCTGATGATATTTTACTTTTTATGTCCAGACCAGAAGAATCCATTCCTGCTTTTTTAGCGGAGGTGAATTCCTACTCTCTCATTTCTGGATATAAATTAAATAACGACAAATGCGAAATATTGCCCTTAACAAAATATACTTTCAGTTCAGAATTTCAAGCTTCCCAATTTAAATGGAGCCCAAATAGCAATAAATATCTAGGCCTACATTTTACGTCTTCAATCTCGGAGACAGTAACATTATGTATGAATAAGTGCCTTCAAAAGATATCAGAATTGACCTCTAAATGGCACCCTCTGTATCTGTCTTGGTGGGGCCGTTTGGACACAATAAAAATGATGTTGTCGCCATAGTTTTATATACCAATTTGAATATCCCGATCCCAATCACAACTAAACTATTTAAAAAAATCAACTCCACTTTATCTTCTTTCTTGTGGAGTAACAAAAAACCCCGTATGTCTTTGCTAAAATTAATTAGCCCCAAATCAGAAGGAGGAGTTAATTTTCCGGATTTCCAGGCTTATCAGAAAGCTTTCCTATTGCGCCAAGCATCTCTTTGGTTGCTTGATTCTACAGATGATTGCCCTCTCTGGACTTTAACGGAACGCCTTTTTCTATCTCCTTACACATTTCGTGAATATCTTTCTTTTTCACGCAAACCACAATCCATCTCAACTCCTATACTAAAGCATACTTCAAAATTACTTGATTTACCCCCTCACTCTATTCACCATTCTAGAGATTCCTTTTTAAACTCAACAATTTGGCATAATAAAAAGTTGTTGATCCACGGTAAACCTTTTTATTGGAGGGCTTGGAGAAAAAAGGGCTTTGTTTGGGTACATCAACTATTCTCAGAATCACAATTTATGCCTTTTATCACGCTCAGACAGTTATTCAATCTACCGACCTCCTTTAACCATAAATATAATTTACTCAAAAACACTGTGTTGGAAGCCTTCTCCCAACTCTCTACCTTACCCGATTCCCCCAATACCTCAGAATCCCCTTCTAGTCTCTACACCTTGTTAGCAACTACGCCTAAAGCTTCTATTATTTATAAATATTTGCAAGATATAGCCACCGAAAGACAGAAGACAAAAATTGAAGAGGCATGGGAGCGAGACTTCACCACATGTTGGCCATTAACTCTTTGGAAACGTATATGGACAAAACTGCGTAAAGCTTCCAGGGCAGCAAATATCACTTAAACACAATTTTTTTACTTTTATTTACACCAACTACCCTATGTAAACGTTTCCCATCTAGCACAGATACATGTTGGACTTGCTCTTCCCCCAACGCTTACTTGTTTAATATGTTATTCATTTGCCCACATGTACAAAGTTTTTGGAAACAAGTATGGTCTCAAATCAATTTAATGTACAATAAGAAATTTCCCTTTTCTTTTATACACATTTTCTTAGGTAGTCTCTCTTCCGTCTAGAATGGTGTTTCACTTAATGTCAAGATTATAGATTTGTTACTAGCAATTGCCTTTCAACAAATTACTGTCAACTGGAAAGACTTTTCGAAAATTTCATATAGGGCTTGGTGGTACACTGTTTGCCATAATCACAGACTAGATACTGCTATTGTTTACCCATCTCACATGGCCTCAAAACGTGCTGACTTATGGTCGCCTGTTACGATATTTATTGATACCAGTGCTAAACATCATTCTCTACCAAAACCTTCTCTTTTTAAAAAAAAAATATTTTTATTGGGTTCTTGGCAATCCATTAGAACAAAAAATGCAGTTTATCAAACATAAACAATATGTTGGATCAAAACATAGTACATCCACAAAAAGAAAAGAGAGAGAGACCCCTACAAACCATATATAGGAGGAATTCAGCAATTTAAGTTATAATAGCGGATATCGAAATATATCTACCACATTCAAAAAGATAACTTTAGTCAAAATAAGATTCCCAAATTTTGGTAAATTTACGCAATGCCCCGATCCTTTGTGCGAATATAAATTCGGATTTCCTGACTTTCTTAATTTTTTGATACCATTCATCTACAGTTGGGACTGTTTCTGTCTTCCAATACTGAAGGATCAGTGATCTGGCCACTGCTACCAAAATATACAATAGTTTTGCCATGGAATCAGGCAAATTTAGCTCTAGGTCCAATCCGAATATGATTAAATTTTCATATCTAGTGATCGTAAAATGTAAATGAAGAGAAAGCAAAGAAAACATTCCTTTCCAAAATGACTTAATTTTAGGGCAAAAAGCCATTATATGCGACCAGTTAGCCAGGTCCGGTTGTGTGCATCTGACACAAATAGGCGACGAAATGCTATACATTTTAGCCAAGATTGCAGGAGTGTAATATAAGAGCCACTTACTAAAGAAAAGCATACGTCGCCAATTGGCACCTCTCAAAACCGTAAAATTAAATTTATTTAAGGTACTCCAAATGTTATCAGTTATTTTAATGTTTTCCTGCTTCTGCCACTTTTTTATTGCTTTAGCGCTTATATCCTCCACCCTACTTTGTGCTAAACTTTTTTTCCATTTTCCGGGATTTTTAAAAAGTGGGGTACCAAAACCTTCTCAACAGGAGGTTTACAAACCTCCCTGAATCCCCTAATAGTTCCATTAGTTTCATTCTAATACTTAGTATACATATATGTCTCATTTACTTTGCATTCTTTTGTTTCCTTTTTGTACATTTAGTCCAATTCTTTTACTCTCTATGTAATGAGCTTGGATTGCGAAGATGTATAATTTATACTGTATAATGTGTTTAGTCACCACAACTTTCTCTCAATAAATTCATTTGAACTGAAAAAGTCTGATTGATTCTTTAAGAAAATGTAATGTCTAATGCCATATGTTCAATCTGTTTATTATGAAAAATTACAACAGATGCAGTAGGCCTGACGTATTGTGAAAATCGTAAGTTAATGAAATTAGGCATTTCAGGGTGAATTCTTATTGCATTGTGTTAAAACATGCACCAAGGGCTGTTTGTTATATGGAATCTCGAGATTCCATTTTGGCGTTGGTTACTTCCTTAAACAAAGCCTGGGGGTTGAAGATTTGCACTACGATAATCTTTGCTAGACCTTCTGAGGGGGGCATGGCTGGTGTACTTGTCTGCCAGGCAGTTGAAATAGCACACTCTACATACGTACATAGAGGGCCTTTGAGTATACCCTCAACCGTCTGTTTAAGTGCCATACACATTCTAGCTCTACCCATGACTGCATACTCCATGGGGTAATGGGCGGATCCATTCCTGCCATTGGCTTTACCACCATTTGAGTAACTGCATTTTACCTTATCAAATGTGCACACCCATGTGAAAACGAGCGTGCGTCAGTGCTGCACTGGCAGGCCAATCATTTAGTTTGCCATTTTTTCCTTTTATACTGCCTCTTTTCAATTCATTTTAGTGTTTGTCAGCTCGCCAGGCAGTCCTGCAGGGCCACTCACCTTACTTATATTGTTTTCATTTATTTTGCCTATGCCTTCTGAGTTTGTGTCTGTTTTATTGCATAGGGGCAAGTAGGTGCATGCAAGAATGACTCAATTATGGTTGAAAGGACGCATGCTCACGCCTTATCAGATTGGTAATGCACATGGCCCTGTCCCCATGGCTTGGCATGGAAGCTCCACCTCATCCTTTGGGGTGTTAGCCCTGCCAGGTTGCTCGGTGGGTAACCCCCGAAGTTCAAGTCTAGTTGAGCTGCTGGGGCATCTCAAAAAGGTTACTCCAGGGTATAGTATATATTACACGGAATGCACGATCCAGTGGTATGCGCTGCCCATGTCATCATCACACTTAGTTATAATTGAGAACCATCCTCATGATGTACAGGTATGAACACAGCACGGGGGCACTGATACTAACATTGTTTGTGTCACTTAAGCACATAATCCTTGGAACAATTTTCACGACAAATCTAGGGAGAAAACTAAACTGTGGCACAATAAATGTTTATGTTGTTATTTCATATCTGAGTAAATTCAACACAACGGGCAGCCTTGGAAGCCTAGGAAAGAATGTATACATATAAAATGCTGATAATGCATAACTTTGTTCTCAACCTGCAAAATTATTAGCGAAATACATATAAAAAACTGCTAAGAAGCAGATATTGAACTAAATATGGGTTATTTCAATCTTCCTTCTGAAACCTACTACGAAAGAATACTCAGAGCTCAAAGCTCTATGCAAAAGAGGCTGTTCACAAGCAGGTTGTGCCCCAAGATGGCTACAGTCAATTGAGGGGTCTACATTAATGCAGCCAGTAAGTGACCAGTCGCCTCGGAAGGAAACGTTTTTAATAGAACTTCATTGTATGTCATTTACTTTTAGGCACCAGATGAAAATTATGCAGCTGACTCTGCAGTCTTTGTCATGGCTGTGAAACAGTCCAAAATACAGACTATCCTAAAGGTCTTACCTAGAAAGCCTGTGCAAAGCATGAGCACGTGAGAGGCAGCCAGAGCACAAGATGGTCGTCTATTTGTGAAGCTCCAGATCCCAGCTCCAGCCATTGGTCTGTTACCCTACGCAAGGCCCACTGCTTCATTATAACAGAATGGGTGTCGTGAAAACTCCTCCTCTTGCCTTTGCTTGAAACAGTTTACTGCTAATGATGGGGTATTCCCACTTCTGATGAGTTTCAGTGAGGGTTTCTCTGGCAGTGGGAGGTCTACGGATGAGTTGTAACATCGCTCATTGACCGCGACAGGGCTGACGGTCTTGCACAAGCTAAGTCAGAACAGCCCTTTCAGCCCGATGGGAGGGAGGGCCTGCACCATTCTCACACAGCTAAATCTCTCCTCTCTTCGGCTCTAATCCCTGGTTAGTACCTTACTGAAAATTTGGAAAGGTTCAGCCATGGCACTGTTAAGCCATAGTACACATCAGGTTCAAAGCTTGTAAGCCTCTCGATCTTTTGCTCATTGATTGGTTGTGGGTGGGATTGCAACAGTTTGGTTCTGTGCCAAAAGTGATCACTCAGTGTAAGCCAGAGTGATGCGAGGAGAAAGCTGAAAGTTCTTCTGTCGTGTTGGAATTCTAAGTTCATGTGTACGAAGGCACTGTTGTCTCACTCAATCGCTTCTTCACTCCAGTGGGCACACCATATGTTAGGGCGCCCTCAGTGGTTAGTTTGAGCTGTTTGTTGATGGTAGGGTCCATGGCGCTCATTTTTGGGGACGTGTACTTATTTTTCCGCATCATACATTTCCCTAGGGCAAGAGGGACTAGCACACTAAGGATAAAGGAGGAGGAAAGATCGTCGGGCAACCCATCTCAGAAGGAGGAAAGAGCAGCCTGCAGGAGTGAGATAAAGGGGCAAGGAGTGCTAGTGGATTAAAGAGGCATGAGGTGGACTGAAGACTGTGCAGCCTTGGTAATCGACGCACTGACATTCTATAGCACTGCCAGTGGCTTCTGAGCACAGCTTTGGGCAAGCCATACAGGTCTTCAGAAAAGAAAAGGCATTCAATGACAAATGAAGATCTGGTAAGGAAGTTGATCTAAGGTCAAGCAAAGAGATCCTGCTTACACATAGATCCTATCAAGGAAGCTGAAAGCATTACAGCAGTGTTAGAGTTAGTTGAGGAGAAGCTGCAGGTCATGTCTGGCACAGTACAAAAAGTGGGACAACAACTGGAAAAGATCACTGCAAAGTGCAAGCGCAGAAAAACTGTGCTAAGGAAATCATAACAGAGTTGGCCACTTGATGACACTACTCCATTGCGAGTTTGTGACTGGAGGAGACTCAAAGCGTATGTCACATTCCTCAACACCCCATGGACAGGCACAATTCTCTGAGCGTAACACCCGTGATCTTGACAGAATTGCTACCTGACGAAATAAAGAAAGTGTTTTTGGAAGTGGCGGACTTACAAGCAGTGTAGCCAAGACGGGCAAAGAGAACCTGCAGGCAACTCCGGAGAACTATAAGAAAGGACACAAAGATGGGGTTAGAGTATTGTTGGAGTTACATTCAGATTACATATCTGAGTGGGCTGATGCAGTGTACTTGTGAACTTGTCAGCCTTCAAACACTGTTTTTACTCCTATCTGTCACACGCTACTGGCAATCCTATTGGTCTGCGCTCTATCTTGACTGACTCCAATGGGCAGACGCACATTGTCTGGCTGACCCAACGGGCAGACACTCATTGTCAGGCTGATCCAACGGATAGACACTAATAGCCAGGCTGACCCAACGGGCAGACATTCATTGTCAGGCTGACCCAACGTTTAGACACTCATTGTCGGCTGACCCAACGGGCAGACACTAATTGTCAGGCTGACTCAACGGGCAGACATTCATTGTCAAGCTGACTCAAAGGGCAGTCTAGGGTGGTTATTTAAACTAGCCTGCAGAACGCCTGAATGACAAAATCTATAGGCAGCACAAACATTGCTATTTTAATTGTTTATTTCTCTCTCTGTCTATTCATGCTTTTATTTGGAAAGCACGTTGTAGCTCGGATAGCGCTGGGGTGCACACTGATGTTGCTGTACAGTTTGCACTCCTCTACAGTCTCTACTGTCTGCAATACTTTCACAGCATTTTGACTGTTTGTTTTATTTCGCTACCGGGGGCATTAGCCTAGGCTGTTTTCTTTCTTTTTGGAGACCAATCATAATCTGGATGCCGCTCAGTCTAGTTTTCAATCATTTCACAGTGACCAAACTTGCTCTGATCTCAAGCTTTGATGATCAACAGTTGCTAGCTGACCAGGCTCGAAATTTCGCCTTGATACCGCTGGATTTGTCAGCTGCTTTTGACATGTTCTCCAAAGACCATCTGTTGCTTTGATATAAGGAATGTGGGGTCTGGAGCCAGGCACTGGCTTTTATTGAATCCTATCTTGCCAGACAGAGCTGAAGCAGTCTACCTCGCTCCTTTTTATTTGGAATTAAAAGCTCTCTCTCAGGGAGTCCCTCCAGGAACTTCAATGTGTACCCGTTGGCCCAGCTCATTTGTTCTTGTGGTTTTAAATTTTGAAGTTACACCAACAATACACAAATTTTGATCTATCTTGATGATATCACTTATGACACCGCACAGTTTTCATAATTGCATGCTTGCCCTCGCAAAGTGGATGCTAGTAACTCACTTTAAATACATTTTGACACAACTGATGTTCTTCTAGTCTCCTGTTTTACCAGACCCAGGGCACTACCTGAAGTGTTTTGGCTGAGTTAGATAGGCTAAGCAGGGTATTTTCAAATGGTATTCAGAGATTTTTGGCCCTCTCTAGCTGAAGGAAAGGTTCCACCATTATAGCCTGAGGCCCTTGGATGCTTATCATCTAGTTATCCCCAGGCTCATGAATTGGCGTCCTCGTCTTCTCAATCACTGCCGTTAACATCTGGAATTCTCTGTCAAAACATCTTCACACCATGTATCAACTGTTGCCTTCTGGAAAGACATACAAAACATAATATGTGCATTTGTAAAGCGCACATTCACCCAGAAGGGTATCTTGGCGCTGAATGACAGATGTTTATTGTTACCCAACACCATGGTACTCATTTTATTGACATCAGAAGGATGAAAGGCTGAGTAGATCCACCAGGATTTGAACCTGTGTCCATGAGATCAAAAGCAGACCTCTACAGTGGAGGCATTAGTGCACTAAGCCACCAGAAAACATACAAACCTGGCTAACTTTGTCAATTATACCTGCCTCTATCTCTCTGTCAGGTTTCAGCCCCTAGACACCTCATAGCTAAAAGCACACTCTATAGATCTTATTTTACATTACATTACAAATAGTCAACAACAGCAAAGACTTCATGAATTTTAGCCTAGTACTTGAGTAAGGGGAATAGGGTACTAACCTCGACCAGACAGACTAGGATGATTCATCCCTGGAGCGGGGGAAGGGGGGTAAGTCTTTACAATTATATGCTTAAATTCCCTTAGTGTAAGTTCATCAGTCTCTGTTTCTTCACCTTTCCCTCTTTATGGTTTCCTTAAGAATCTGAGCATCAAGGCTTGGGTCTACTTGTACATAGCTGCCAAGGCATTAGATTGCGTATGTGTGATATTTTCATAATTTCAATGTAATTATGAGTGGCATTCAATGATTATGAGTAACACTTTCTCACAAGCAAAATTAAGCAACGAAGATGAAGGAAACACATAAATATCAGAAATTACACCCATTTGAGCAACGAGAAACTCTAAAAAGATCTTAAAACTGCTGCAAAGCCCCAGAAATGGAAAGGCACCATAGGTGCTAAGTTTCAGATTGCTTATGTGGAACATTACCATGATTTAAGTGGGCTTATGGATGACATTCCATTCTTTATGTGGGACACTATGTGTGAAACTTAATTGCAATTAAAACCATGCAGGAAAGTCCCTATAAAGATAAGTATAAGAAATGACCCCACTCATTTGAAAAGCTACAAGGGCCATGTTTTGTTCAAATGTACTTGCACTGAGGAAGTGCTGCTTACTGGTAGCATAATGCCATGGAATTTAAAGTTACCTGCGTCTGCAGAGAGCATGGACCACCCACCATCAGCCTTGTACACAATCCTCAATGTACAGGGTTTTAACCACGACAAACATTTATCTTTTCTTGACCCCTTATAATCTGTCCTAACTGCAGACATTGGTAGCAGCTAAATGCTGGGGTCTGTGGTATGGCTGACGGCATATGTTCCCCAATAGGCGGCCATGGAACCTCCATAAAAATACATTTATATTGCACGTTCCCATTACATTTATTTTGATTGTGTTATCTTACAATGTGACTGACAACTTGAAGTGGCTGGTGGTTGTACTACTTACTGTTCTTCTGATCTTCAGCCTGAGCCAGGCAGCATGACTACTGCGTCAGCGACTCAGTGCAACACAGCTCAAGCTGGCCGCCAGTGACTCCCCGAGGCAATTAATTGACCTTATTCAGTCCACGATGTGGCCTGCTGGCCAGCTGTTCCCAACTCCTGGTGTCCACTGCAACCGGTCAGTGAAAGTAACAGTGACAACCTGTCACTGGCTGCAGCACTATCCCTTGCCTGCCGGGCTCAGAAATAATTTTCCGGCAGCCATAGACATATTTAGCCCCACAGCGCGGGCGGCTCAGGGAGGGTAGGTGCGAGCAGCAGGGCTGAGAGACAGCCGAACACCATGGCATGATTTCCGAAGCCTGCGCCGCCCGCAAACCAGTAGTAGCTAGCCACCTCTTCCTTGCAAAATTTCACTCCCCGCACTCTGGCAGCAGGATGTCACGTCAGGTCCCACAACACAAATGAGCTTGCTTTGGTTTTTTGATGCTTAGAGGTGAAAGGGATGCATTTGTTGCATGTAGTAGATAATATATGAGTACCTACAATATATGGATGTGCAAAGTTTTTATTTCATGAAGTAATCTTGTGGTGTGCCCAATTATAGGCCTACCCATTGGTTCCTGAAGTTTCCTGCTTTTTCTATTCTTTATTTTCACTTGGAGTGTTAGTTGGTGCCAGTAACATTTGTGAATGCAAGTGCATTAGCTTTTTCCAGCAAGTGATTTAAAACCGTACAGCGCTGGTAACCCTCGAGCGTTTTGTATGTCCCGGACTACCTTGATTAGTTTTCAGGTCTTGCCTGCAACTGTGCATGTACTCCTTGCACATGCTCTCTCGCTTGCGAGTCTATTGTGTACAACAAGGTCCTTGCAGCCCATCATTGCTCACCATTTGTTGGCTTGTTAGTCACTCTTCTGTGGAGCCTCCTAATTAGCAAGCACAGGCCAAGAATCACTTCCTTTGCTTTCTGTGGAGCATGGACCAAGCACAAATTGATTCACTTCAATCAGTGTCCGTCCGCTGCTTGCGCTATGATTAAGATACTATTTCTTCTTCTCCTCTCCCACTCCCCCTCTTGTGTGGTGCTTCTTTTCCCTCCCACACACCCATTCTCCTGTATTTTTTGCCACAAACAAAAAGTTTGCAAGAAAAACGCCACAATTCTGCATCTAACTGACATCCAGAACTGTTTTTATGTGAATACTTCCATTCGCTCTGAAAAAGTTTGCATATACGTGTAACCTCAGATTTTGCCACCTTCTGTAAATAGGTTAGGGAAATGTATCCTGAAAATGAAAGTTCTCATAGTTTAGGGGTTGTCAGCAAACTACATTTCTCCTGCTCTTGCACAATGCTCTGAATCGACCTCAGCAGCCATGCACTCCTGTTATTGGGGCAACTTGTTTCCATTGCCTTATCTAATCATATGCCTTTTGCTTCATCATTCCTTTACTTCAGTCCTTCACAGGAGTTCAGAAACATTGAATTGATCTGGTGGTACAGTTAGGCGTATGTGCACTGACTTTAAGTAACTGATAATACAGGGGGGGGAAGCATTGTTTACGAAGATTTTCTTAAAGGATGGGTTAATACACCAGTACAATACTTACAGGCTACCGTGTTACTTACATGCAAACTTGGATGGTAAGTGAGTACTCCATTATTACACAATGTCACATATTTTTTCTTCCATTCTTTGTTCAACGACTTGCCGCTCCTCTTCAGAAGGATGCCCTAGGAAACAAAAATTAAGGTTCAGTAAGGTAAAGTGAGTTACAATCCCCGCCAATCGCACAGCTTCCTGCTCAATCTCTCTGCCCACTAATACTCACTCTTAACCTCTGTGAACTCTTCGCCTTGCTGCAGGAGGGCCATATGGCCGCACATTTACCAGAGCACCTTGTTTCAAGTGCCAACGGTTCCATTACAAAACCATAATGACCTGCTACTCCAATCCAATTCAAATTAATTAAACAAAGACTACAAGTGAGTAAACCGTACATACGCGTGCCCTGATCCGCTACAGTCCCAGCAGGTTGCAATGACTTCATTGGATTGACAAAACTTGGACCTTGTGGTAAAATCAAGCTCTCGACAACCACTTCTAAGGTCAGACGGTCAATCGTGCAGTTTTAGCTATATGGTTGCACGATTTGCCCTGTGTGTTTTAGGGGCGAAGTAGTATTTTTTGCTGTTAACTGGTATGTTTCATTTATTGGAGTTTGTTTTAGGGTCATTTTGCATGCCCATCAAAGGCGCTGGAAGCAGGGGGCAGTGGGTGCTCCAGCACCCCCAAAATAACCATGCTGGAGCCCCAAAGGTGAATGAGCATTAAAGGTGACTTTACATTTTGTTTTATTTTGTCACATTTGCTGTGCGTTTAAAGACAGAGGTTAAATGTCAGTCCAGTCTTCTGACAAATTGCTGCTTTGTCTTGTAACATTGAGATTGGTGCTTTTCTTTCTCTTACTGCAAAGAGTGAGCATTTTGTAAAGTGAGCTATGTGGCAATCTTGCGGATGTTAAAGATGTTGTTTTCTTGTAATACACAACAACATTTTAATGTCTATAAATAAACTGTACAAATATTTCAAAACAAACAAGCAGCTAGGAGAGCACAAATGAAGCACTTTGTTTTCTAATTCTGCAGTGTGATGGAAACAAAGATTGTAATAGGATAAAAACAATTCAAAACACTTGACTTGGTGATGCACAAATGACACATATTCTCTACAACTCTATTTCCACACATTATCTTTTTGTGTGTTATATAGTTGTTTCAGTAATACTACTTGTCCGTGCAAATTTCAATGTTCAAGGTGCTGTCTGTCAATGAAAATGTGCTACCACATCATGCTTAGGTAATATATTTGTGACAATGTGCTCCTAAATACAACATAAACTACATTCTTCCCGGCTGAATGGGTATGGCTCATTTGTGACACTTGTTATTTGTGTGATGCTTGTATTTTTCAGAGTCCCAATTAGTTCACTGATATAAAACTGATGGCAGCACCTCAACGCAGAAAATTGTTCCAGCACCACTGTGCCCCATGTAGATTACAATTATTTACAGAGAATAACCATATATAAAAATCAGAGAGCAGTGGTTAAAGACAATGTTGCAGGTTTTAATGACAAAAGCATAAGTTCTGCGGGTGCCAGGCATAGGCCTACAAAGGCAGGATCCTCCCAGGCTCTCAGGTTCACCAACTGAAATTCTGATGGTTGGTGTACACCAGTGCTAGACACCTCTGCTGTGTATAGACATTTTAATACAAACTGGAATCTCTGCGCAAATTGGTTATCTTTGTTGGGGCGTGACTAACTGTCAACAAAAATGGCAGTACTCTAAGCAGGCTCCAAGCCCGCCAGTGAGAAATACCCGGCCATCCGGCATAAATCTGCCTTAAGACAAACAAGATAGTGCCTAACTGCTGTTGATGTTACCCTGGCTGGCTGCTGAAGTCTTCCGTCTGCTGAAGTGAACCGTCAGAGGAGCAATGTGCGCGGCGAAGTGGCTTGTGTGACTCACGGCCCCAGAAAATGGCAGAGACCTGCAGCTGAGACGTGGCCGGAATCGGCACAGGGGCTATCTACCCCCAGCCGTAGCACTGCTGCTAGCCGCTGAGAGGGGCGAGGCAAGAACCCGTGCCACGGCAGACAGGACGGATTGGGGCTGTGGCGTGCCTGGGATGCCAGGTTGAGCCAGTTTGGATTGTTGTACTGGCCGCACTCTGCCAGCCTGCAGCGGAGTTGAAAGAGCAGCTGAGGAAAGGCTCCGGTACCGGGGCGTCTGGCCCGTTGAAGTAAGTGGGCCTTCACAGGATGGGGGGCACTGGAGGGTGTGAATTTCTCCATCTAACCCCCCCCCCTCAAACCGCGCTGGACCCCTTAGCCAGGGCACACGTGCACCACAGGCCTTGGAGTGGCTGAAAGTCAACTGTCAACGAAACCATCAGGGGGCGGATGCACGCTGTTTCCCTGCAGTCTGGGAGGTGCACTGATACCTGAACGTCTGGCCCAGAACGGTGGACGATCCATTGAGGGATCCATCTGTGCTAATTGAGGTGATTGTCTGGGAGGGGGGGGGGGGGGGGGCTTTTCTTGTTTCCTGGCTGGAAGACATAAAACATGATTGCATACAAACAGAAACATCACTGTTCACACCAGGGTTTGTAACGTATTGGCACAGAAACCTACAGTTTATACATATATGATCATGATTTATTAAAACAGAAGTTCATATAGAATTAAATTTGCATTTTATCAATAGTTACACAAACAGAAAAATCATTATATCAAAAGACAATTATAAAAAATATAACCACAAACTGCAGTGATTGACAAATGGTGGTGTTAAGTGTATAGATTCTATTGTGACGAAATTATTAATGCATAGTTTGTATTTGAAATATTTTCTGTTTAAAATATTAGTTTATGTTCGTTGATGCTTTGACACAACGAGAGTACATTACGCTATTGACTTGTAAAAGAGGGTTCAACCTGAATAGACCTTTGAAACACGTCGACGCCAGTTTGCCATAAATCTATCAAAACTTATGTTACCCTAGTTGTTGAGAAATTACAGTTCACCAGGGTTCATTTGTATAATCAATTTTGTTGGTTATGGCGACTTATGACAAAGATTATTGTCTGTTTTAACTCTTGTGTCGTGTTTTTAACCTTGTTTCTTATAGTGATTATATTTTTTATAATTGTCTTTTGATATATTGATTTTTCTGTTTGTGTAACTATTGATAAAATGCGATTTTAATTCTTTATGAACTACTGTTTTAATAAATCACGCTCATATATGTATAAACTGTAGGTTTCTGTGCCATACCTTACAAACCCTGGTGTGAACAATGATGTTTCGGTTTGTATGCTGAATGCATGAGATGAGAGTGTATGACTGTTGTAATATTTCTTAAGGAGGTTTTGTAATATAAAGTACTCCAAGAGGACACCATCTAAGAGTTTCTGTCTGAACCCCAGTCCTTTGGGTTTCCAAGGGCCCCTCTCTTTCCTCAAATAGACATAAAACATGACCAGCTGTGTAGGGCATGGCCGCCCGGGGGGCCTGATGGAGCGAGTAGGGGCACGGTCCCTCTTCAAACAGATCCAGAGGACTCTGACAGCTGTGCTCCGGTGGGTTGCCAACACTCCACCTGCAAATGCTTTTGTTGAGAGGCTGCTGCCCAAGGGCTCTCGGCCATGAAGCAATGAGGCCAGACAGAGTATTGTGTCCCCAAGCGTGAGGCCCGGAGACTTCGCCTGTACGTTCAACTGTGGCACCTGGTGGGGTGAGTTGGAGAGGCCACGGAGCAGCGAATAGTAGTACCAAAGAAGCGCTCTGGGAGACGCCAGATCCGAAGAGCTGCCTGGTCATGTTGAATAGGCCAGGGGGCCAAACATGCACCCGTGGTGTGGGACAGAGGGAGTGATCCTGGCTTCTGGCCTGGTGGGGTGTCCCTCTTCTGCCTTGGGGCAATGGTGAAGAATCAAAGCCCTAGACTTACACAGACCAACAACCTGGACAAATACACAGTTATCATGGAGGCGGCTGGCGGGATGAAGGGCGACGGGAAGACTGCCGAAACTGAACAGGAGACATGCCCTCCATCTGAACCTTACCTGCATGAAATTATGGCGGCTATACAGGAGTTTCGAGGCATCCTGGAACCTAAGCTAGATTCCGTCACAACAGACATCAATCTATTGTGTGTAACGCTGCTGAGAAAGTTACAGTGGCTGAAATGCAAATCAACTGACTACTTTCGAAAACATAAAAGCTGGAGGGGCAGGAACACTTACTAAACTAAATGTGGTAATCAGAGCCCGACTAGAGGTTCTGGAGGGACAGGTCAGTTGCAACAACATTCACATGGTGAGTGTTCCTGAAGGGGTGGAGGGACCAAGTGTGGATCTCTTCCTGGAGGACTGCATCCTTAAAACACTTTGCCTCAAGAGACTGTCCAAAGATTTCTGGATACAGAGGGTGCATAGAGCGCTGGGCACCCCACCATGCCCGGGCACTCCCTCAGACATGATCATAGCAAGAGTGTTCAACTATAGGGACCGAGATGCGATCCTACAAGCAACACGCACACATGAGGATCTCCATTTCGTTGCGTTGCTTTCCGCACACCACTAAGACCAAGGTTACTAGCCGGTTTATAGATCTGGGGTTAATCCTGGCTAAGCGAGAACTTACCTACCATTGGAAGGCGAGGCAGAATTCTAGTTTGGTGAGGTGGAACAGAGAGATGGTGAAGTGGGCTGAGAGTGAAGGGAACTATAGGTTACAGATGGCCCGGCGTAGTGGCAGTGAGAAGTCTCAGGAAACGGCGCAAGCATGGGTGGCACTTCTGGAGTTGCTCAAACACCCTCCGGATGATGGTGCGGAGGGTTTGGAGGAGAGGGATGTGGCAGGGGGCACTTGAGTGACCCTTCACCGCAGAGGAGAGGGTGGAACGCGGGGAGATGCCTGGCTCGTGGGTTCAGGAGGGATGATTTTTCCCGATGTTCTTGTCCGACTCATTGCTGTGTCCCGTATGGTAGAGAGCGTGGGAAGTGGACTGCGAGGTACATCTGGTTTAGTGAATAATTTAGTAGCTGGTGACATACTTGGGTGGGGGGTTGGGGGGGTATTGTTAGGGATGTTTTTGAGTAAGAGAGGGGAGAGGGTGGGGGGACTGATGTTCCACTATGTTGTATTGGAGGGTACATGTATGGTGGGCGGCAGGGTAATGTGGATATCTTATGGAATGTTAGATATGGGTCTAGGCTGCGATTGTTGGACTGCTGATGGTATTTGTTTTTTTTTAATCCTTGTTATCGCCCAGGCATTGGGCGGCGGGGATGTGATTGATTTTACATGAAAATTAATAAAAGTCTGTTTTAAAAATAAAAATAAAATGAGGATCTCCATTTCAAAAATTCAACTATTTGCTTCTTCCCTTACTTCAACGTCCAGTTGCAGTGACATAGTTTTGAGGCAGTCAAGAGCGCTTTATGAGATAAAGAAATAAAATACATGATGATTTTTTCCTGGCTAAGCTCCGAGTAGTGGCAGATAGAAAAACGTGGCACTTCAATTCCATGGATGAAGAGCGAGACTTGCTGGAGGGTGGCCGTCCAGAAAAGGGGTAAGGAACGTAGTGTCCCTCCTTTGGAAAGAGAACCAGCAGGGCGCCACTCGAACAGTACTGGAAGTCAGCAACCCCAAAATCACTGAATTAAAGATGGAGTGATGATTTCCATAATCTGAGGAGCCTGGTAAAATGAGACTATGATGTGAGAAAGGGTTATGCATAGATACTTGTTGTTTCACATGCTGTGTTGGTGCATGCTGGGTCACTGCTCACTAGCTTGCTTGCATTATCCAGGGGGAAGGAATACCAAATCTATTAATCCTGAACAGACTCACGTTGGCTATGCAACCTTGCAGTTAGATGCAACGTTTTGGGCGACGGGACCTCAGCAAGTTGGGGTTGTGGGTGGTTTTAGACTCATGACGGAGGGAGGGAGGAGGTATGAGATTTACAATGTTTGGGTATGTTATTAACTTTGCAGGCTCATCTACACAGATCTATTTTCACTAGGGGTTAGAGAGTCGGAGGGCACGGAACGGGTTTGGGTCACTGTTTGGCCATGATGGCCTTTCCCGTGGCAGCAGCGAACTCACGCATGGCACACCAATATATCAATACCAGGAACGACGCTGAGAGAACTGAATGTTTGGTCATGGAATGTTAATGGCCAGGGTAACAAAATTAAACATACAGTAGTACTCCAGTACCTGCGGGGATATTCTCCAGACCTCATATTTCTGCAGGAAACACATCTCCAGGGTAATCATTACAAAGCCGTGGACCACTTTGGCTATAAATTACTGGCCCACACTGGCTACTCCACAGTCTCTAGGGGCTTGGGTATACTGGTTAGGAAGTCATTGCTGTTCACTCCATTGGACCTTTGGCACGACCCTCAGGGCTGCTACGTAGCCATCTCTGGAAAGTAAGAGCGTCTCACGCTAAACCTTCACTCCCTCTACATGCCACTGAGGCTACAAGCTGGGATTTTCCTGAGAATCAGTGCCCTACTCCTTGAGTTCCCCAGTGGCACCCTTCTGCAAGGTGGGGGACATGGACGCTGCTATGGCCTCAGAGACGAACAAACATGGCAAAACACCCCTACAATCAGAGGCGGGACTACTACCTGGCTTCGTGTAAGCAATGGGTTTGCTAGACCATCACCAAACACAAACAATAAAACTGTTTTCTGCTGCACATGGCAGCTTCTCTCATCTCAATTACATCCTCGCCCATCAAACCCAGGCAGGGGCTTTCAGGGCAGCAAAGCACTATGCAAGAGGGATCGCTGACCACTACCCGGTATGAGTCAGTCTGAGTGAGCCTACATACGATACTACCTCATATCCGAGATTAGATCCATGGTTCCTATGAGACAGAGGTATCAAAGACAAGCTTTGCAACACTACAGACCACTTCTTCCAAGAGAACCAGGGAACAGTACAATCTGTATGTGTTCTACAGGAGGCATTTAAGACAGTTATTTGGAGGCAGACCCAGGCTCTTATCAGGGGGAAGAAGAAAGAAACCAAAATTGGATGCGAGGCCATAGAGAAAGACTTGGCAGCCCTAGATGATTGTGTATTAACAGAGGGTGGGACGCACCTCTATCATCAATTACATCTACGCCAACAGGACATACAGACTTTGGCAGAGAACAGGGCGAACAATTGCGCACTGGCATCACAATGCTGGTTATACAATGTGGGCGACAAGGCCAGAAAACCTCTGGCCTAGCTTGAAAAGAAGGACAAAGACCGTTCCAGGGTGTTGGGAGTTCTAGCCAATGAGAATACCTTACAGACCACAAATTGAGCCATAGCAGACACCTTTGTAGCCTACTACGAGAGACTTACACTACCACGGGATCCAGAACATGTGCAGACAGTGAGGAGCTCCTAAAAGACCTGGCGTTGCTGACATTTTGGGGTGATGCCTGGGAAGACCTAGAAGCAGAACTGACTGCAGAGGAGCTAGCAGCAGCTGTCTGAGGCC
This sequence comes from Triturus cristatus, assembly GCF_964204655.1. Classification (NCBI taxonomy): domain Eukaryota; kingdom Metazoa; phylum Chordata; class Amphibia; order Caudata; family Salamandridae; genus Triturus; species Triturus cristatus. The sequence goes on along the minus strand of NC_140593.1, from coordinate 751,141,605 downwards.
TCCAGTGTGGAAATGCTGTGGGACCTAATGGCCTACTTATACAATAATTTAAAGGCCTGGCGGATACCGTAGACAAAGCCATACTCAAGATATTTTAGGAGGTGTGAAAACTTGGCTGCCTACCCACACACCAGCGAATAGCTATGATTGTGGTTATCCACAAGAAAGGAAAACCCTCAACAGATTGCATATCTTACCAGTCTATATCCCAACTCAACTTGGAAGCAAAGTTGTTGGCAAAAACCCTTACAGTAGTCTAAGTGAAGTCATCACGACTGTTGTACATCCAGACCAGTCTCGCTTTATGTCACACAGCAGCACTAGCCTCAAAGGCATATCTATGGTGTGCTCCACATGACTGGAAGGTCTCGGACAAACCAAGCGGTACTAATGGCCCTGGATGCGAAAATGGCATTCAACAGCATAAAATGGACTAATCACTTAGCCACTTTGACCACACTAGGTTTTGGCCCCAAATTTTGGGGGTGGGTTAGACTTCTATATCAGGCCCCAATGGTTTGGGTGCAGGTTAACGAGGCTGTGTCCTGGGCCTTTGCTGTGCAGAAGGGAACCCGGCAGGGATGTCCTCTCTCGCCCATGATTTTTGCTTTGGCACTTGAACTGCTCATAGCCTAGATCCACTCATATGGGGAATTAGGACGGACGGAGGCTAGGAGGAGCATGTCTCTCGTTACGTCGACGATGTCCTACTATAAGTCACAAAACCCTACTTCTCGATAGCCACAATCCTGAGAACCTTCGATCTTTTTGGTAGCTACTCTGGCTATAGAATAGATTGGGCCAAGTCCATAATTTTCCCCTATTCTGACACGAACCGCGACTCACTGCTAACTGCATGGCACCGGTTGGGATGGGGGATTTCAGTATTTGGGTATCTATGTCATCCACAACCCGTATGAGTTTCTGCGTAGAAACATTTTACCCCAGCTAGACAGACTCCGTGACGACATTGGAGGACCCAACCATTATTTCTAATGACAAGAGCTGCTCTTTATAAAATGATGACCCTCACACGCCTACTATACATGCTCCAAAACACACAGTTTCACATCCTTCCGGAACACTTCAGGAAAGGAGATCTGGAACTACGTTTGCTACTCTGGAACAGAGGGACCCCACGCATATCTTTGGGTAAATCGCACAGGGGAGTGTACGATGGAGGACTAGCAATCGCAGATATAAGGAAATGTTATTGGGCATCACAGCTGTTAGTGATTAACGATTGGGTCTTCTCAGATAGGCAGGAACCGGCCTACTACGTCGACAGAGATGCGATGGATGGCACACATCATGAGGCGACCCTTTACTGTAAGAGGAAGCAAAAATGCTGCCACCACACATGGTGATGGTAGTCAGGAATGGAAGCCAGACGATACTGGGGTTGGCAAGTTAAACTCACAGCCTTACCTCCACTGTGTCACAGTGACTTACTCCGAGAAGTTAGTACCCTGGAGGGCTTCTCCAAGTCGGCAACAAATGGTACTGGGAAATGTGTGGAGGGATCAATCTTTTATACATTTTGAGGTTCTCTGACAGGAATTTGAGATGGTGGAGACTGAGTGCTACCGCTATATGCAACTGAGGCATGCGATGAGACGGCACATCATTGAAGGAGAACAGCTGCCAAAAGGAGTCCCCTCTGGACGAACGTTTGCTCACAGAACCAATACCTGGCAAAGGGATCTCCACAGTCTATAGAAAACTGGTTAATGATTCCCCTGGCCTACTGGGACCCCTTAAGAGGGACTGAACCGACGATCTGGGGATATGGATGATGAGGGCTGGATAGAGGCTCTCCAGAGCGCACAGGAACTAGCCATCAGAGCCAGGTTTAGATTTGTCTAAATTAAGATCCTAATTGAGTATATTACCCAAGGACTCTCTTACATACAATAGGTAGGGTTGAAACCCCGATGTGCCTCAGGGGATGCAACCAAGAAGGCACCTTCTTTTACATTCTCTGGTCCTGCAAAGTGATTCAAGAGTTTTGGAGCAAGGTGACGGAGGTCATGTCCCGAATTTTCTCCAGATGGGTGCCCCTATATCCAAAGTGGCTACTATTTATGGTTCAAGGGCAGGAAAAGTCATTTAAGTACCACAAAATTAGGTTAACGGTGGTGACTGTGGTGGCCAAGCACAATATAGCAAGAAGGTGAGGCCTAGACACTCCCCTGAGCATTGTGGAGTGGGAATCAGATCTTGACTGGTGCCAGAGGTCAGAAGAGGTGATCTACCGGAGGCTTGGCTGCCCCAAAAAATGGGGAAAAGTGTGGGGGGCCTGAAAAGAATTTAGGGGTACGGACGGGGGGCTCTGCTAGAGAGGACAGGGAGAGATGTTGCATTTTGTGTTAACGCACTAACAATCCTAGTGAAGTTCAAGGCCGTAAAAGCGCCAAAAATGATCAACACTTGGAGGTTACTATTTTACTGTCCAGCCTTTCAGTAACAACCTTCTATTTTGATAGAATCTGTGTCTATCTCCACCATGCAATGTAAGATAAGTAATGGTAAAATAAAAAGAGTTTTAAAAAATCATTTATCTTTTTGGGATAATTTTAAATGGCACGGGCAATTGCTGATGCTGATGTTTACTTTTGCTAGAGTGTAAAACACATGAGAGCACAAATGAAATGGAAGATGTATTAAAAAGCACACATGCTACCAAAAGAAAACAAAAACAACACAAAGAATTGTGCCAATATATTAAAGGCTCAGGGTATACAACAAAAGGGGCTACTTTGATAACAATGCACACTATATAAAATGAAAAGTGATGGAGCACGAACAAAACAAATGGGGGTCATAAAAGAATAAAAGAAAACAATAATAAAGGCAAAGAGACAACAAGTGGAACATGCATTGACAAAGCAAATAGGACTAGCATTGGCAAGTTGGTGCATTGGATATTTTATTTTACAAGTATTATATTACATGCATATGCTACAGAAATAAAAAGAAACAAATGCTTCTGGCGAAGCGTGGCAGCAAGAGTGCTTTAAAAGAAAATAGGTATACAAAATATAAATATTTTTAGTTTGATGGATATCCCAGGAAAATATAATTCTTATTGGCACAAAGAAAATATACTCCTAGCTTGAAATTAATATAATTTGAAAACATAGTCTAAACCACATGACCGGAAGAAAACACGTTAGCAAAGTAAAGCTACTGCAACTTGGGTTATGCCCCCTCTACTAAGTGTTCCTCTGTTGTATTCTTTTTATTCTAGGAGTGGATTAACTCTAGAGGAAGATTCCAATCAAGTCAGAGTCCAGTAGGTTCCATCTCCTATGAAGTTGAATCTTAATGGATGAAGAAAAAAACAGAAGACAATCTCCAATTGTGTGCAGAACTTATTATAGGCAATGAGTAGTCTTCAGGAGAGGGATCCAGTCATCAAGAAGGGATTATAAAAGAAAACGTGTAGTCTACCAGTGACATTTCGTGTAATTTGTGCGGAATTATTGATTAAATGGACTCTCCTCACAGGTAATTGAAACCACCTGCAAGTATATTAAAATGCTATGTTTATTGACAGTATAGCCATTATGTGGAATGTAAAAAATGTATAGCACAAGTGAACATAGAACAAACTGAACTTTTATGGGACAAATCCAAAACTCACACATCTGTTAATACTCCAACACCAGCAGGGCTGTTGCCTAAGCATGCTGCCATTTGTGGGCTTAGAGAGAAGCGGCAGAGCTGTTTTCAGAGTGTGTGCCCATGGGCATGTCTTGGTGTGTCAGCATGTGCTTCAGCTAGGTGGCAGCCCATGCTAAACGCTCTGGGTTTATGAAGGATAGAAGCATGGAAAGAAGAGCTCAGAGAGGATCACACAGATACTGTTTTCATTTTGAGGAGAAAAACATAAAGAAAGAGGATTCAGTGTCGCTACGTCCAAAGAAACGGTTCAGAAAAAGAAAAGAAACTAAAGAAAACAAAATGAAACACTAGACGCCAATACTGTCAGTGGAACATTGGGTGTAAATACAATTTTTTTTATCCACCTAATTTTGAACTAGGCATATTTAACTTTACTAGATTAATTGTGCCATTGTATTTCACATTCAAATAGTTAGAGTACATTGGAAAACACTGTGCACATCATAGAGGGAATACATGCACCTTCAATGTTTTTAAATACACTAGAAGAACCAACATTGGGGGGGGGAAAGCAAGATGGCGGCCGAGTGAGTCGGTCGTAGGTGGCTCCCAGGGTGACGGCGCTATCGGTGATTACAATATGAGATAAACGATTGGTATGGCGAGCCCCCAAGTGGCAGGCAGAAGGACAAATGGCTGTGTAGTCTCACCTGGACTGAAGAGCTGGGTCACGGTCCTGATTGAGTTGGCAGAGCAGCTGATTGCCGGCTACAGAGGCTTTGAGCAGGAGCTAATCGGTGTTGCGGCGCTGAGCAGTGCTGTAATCCACGTGGCCCCCCAGGAATCCCCTCAGAGCAGCGTGGTGGAATCGAAGCTGGCTCCCATTGCGGCTCAGGGGCAAAGGCAGAGGACTCAGCCGGAGATTCTACCAGACGGGAAGGGAAGGGGCACAGGCGCGTAGACCCAGCCACATCACACCGTTATCGAAATGCTCAGGGTAGCAGGAAGCAGCTCCGCGGATTAGCGGAGCGACCAGACAGAGACGCCAGAGGAAGATGTTCAGAGCGGCCAGAGCCCGATACAGTGCCCGACACAAACCGGTAAGCCATGGATGGACCGAGGGGAGCGCCCTGGAGGATGAGACACTGAATGTACATATTAACGTGCAGTCTGAAGCGGGACTCTAGGAGAACCTTGTCAATGAGCAATCACTGTGTGGGGGAGAAGCTGCTCAGGAAGCGGAGTTGGGTGAAGAGACTGTGGGAAAGCTTGACAGCGGAGGGAAAAGGTAAGATATAGGGACACCTGGGCATACTGAGCCATCTCAGGGAGAAACAAGTAAACCCTTGGATCAATTAAGAAAAGAGATTGCTTCTAAGAAGAGAAAGAACATGGGGGGGAAAGGGCCTCAGTAAGGGGGGGCATGATCCATCTATGGGAGTAGAGCAGAATCTTCCCACACAAGACCAAAGGGGAACTCTAAAACCCGGGGGACTCTCCAAGCTACATAAAACCCCACAGGCATACAAAAGGGAAATTGACTCGGAGGCAAATGACTACTTTTCACTTTCTGATGCCACATGGTCAGAAGGAGGCTCAGATACCGGGTCTAATTTTGACACAAGTAAGGCAGATAATATAGCCGGGAGGGTTACTGGTGAAGACGCATTCCAAAGTAACTAGAACGGCTAGTCAGAGGCAAAGAGATCTGAGGTGGGACTACTCTCTCGAAGATCAATTGGTCGGGGGAAGTAATAAATCCCCAAGGGAAGACTCATCAGCTGCAATACCTCCAACATTGGAATCCATTCTGCAGTGTGTGGTAGCTCATCGGGAAGAAGCCTGTATGGAGAGTAAACGCTCACAGAATGCCACCCGTAAACTTCGAGGTGCAGTGAGGAAGTCGCAAAAACATTCAACACTATCAGCGATCGGATGACCAAGCTTGAATCAAGAACGGCCTCACTTGAGATGGCCATATCAGGTTCCAGGGGTCAAGTGGAAGCCCATGAGGCGCAATTAATGGATATACAGTGGAAATTAGAAGAGAGCGAAAACCGCAGAGACTAAACAATCTGCACTTCCTAGGTATCCTGGAGGGAAAAGTGGGGTGAGACGCGCAAACTTATATGGCCCAGCTACTGCAGAACACCTTCCCAGAATTGAAAGGCTGGAATTGGTCTCAGGAAATACAAAGGGCGTATCGAGTCCCATTCACCCTTTCGACAGCCAGTTCGCCCAGACGCCAAACCACGGGCTTTCCTGGTCTATTTCGGGAACTACCTGCTGAGACAAACTGTGTTTGAAAAAGCAAGACCAGAAGCACAGTGCACCGCGGATGAGTTCTCATTTTTTTCCAGACCAGATTTTTATCATATTACGGTGGAATGTCGCTGGCGTCTGTGCCAGGTGATCAATCTTTTTCAGGAGAAAGGTGCACAGGCCTTCCTTCTAAGTCCAGCCGTCTGAAAGTTATTTGGAACAGTCATACCAGATTTTGTACGTCAGAGATCAAGGCAAAGGAGTTTTTAATTACAGGGGGAAATTATTTTGATATTCTGTAACTTTGACCTTGAACCTGACTCTGACTCATGGGGCATCGTTTGCCTGGTTAGAGCTCTAATCCCGAGCAATTAGGACTTGAACAAATAAGGATAAAGCTGTTTGTCCTCTTTGTATGTCAAATCGGTTCTATGGTCGGAGAGGTACAAAATTCGTAGGAGATGTTTTTCTATTTTTGGGCATATGTTTTTTTTATAAAGACACATATAAGTATTACCAATGTCACCACTGGGAGGGTGCCACCACTCATCAACCACAGACCGACACAGGTCTGTTGCTTCACAGAGCAGGGAAGGAGGTAGGGGAGGGGGAGAGTACAGGGGGCTGAGGGGGGAGGGAGGTGGGGTTGTAAAGGGGGTAAAAAAAAACTCAGAGAAGCAGATCACTGGTGGAACGTAAAAAGGTTAATGAGAGTCAATTTGAATAAAAGGCCTAAACAGCAACCTAGGTATAAAAAAAACTACATAGATGGGTACGATAATTATTTGCTCTGTAAATATGGGTGGGTTGAACGATAGGGGCAAGAGAGGTAGAGCAGGGGAGGTACTACGATCACTGGGTGAAGATAATATTTGTCAACAAGAAACCCATATCCCATGGCAAAATAGAAGTCTCAATATCATCCCGGGGTATACCCAGGTCACCTGCTCATCCCAATCTACTACGACTAGAGGCGTTGCAATTCATGTGTCTAATAGGATGCCATCTATCAAGCGCTTGCTATCTGATAAATGGGGCAGGAGGGCAATAGCCTCGATATCAACTGGGTTAACAATATGTACAATCTATGGATCTAATCTAGATGACCCAGACTTGCTATTAGAATTAGAACTCGAATTAGCCTCCTGGCCGGCCCCTCTTAATATTTGTGGGGACTTTAATATCCATCTGGATGTAAATGGCTCGTCTAGAGAAAGGTATAAGGGCAGAAAGTCACAAGTCTTTAAAGCATTAGAGGCTTTGGTGGATAGTCATGGGCTCTTGTTGATATGTGGGCTTACAAAAAAGCAGGGGACCCAGGCTACACATATTTCTCTTGCCCGCATAGAAAGTATGCTAGGCTTGACTACTTCTATGCATCAGTATCTCTCATAGACTTGGCTAACATCAGGAAAATACCCAAGATCCTGTCTGATTATAACCCTCGAATATTGGAAATTGAGGTTCAAGGTCATGAGCGATCATTTACAAAATAGTCCTTTGATAGGAAACTCTTGGCCACTGAAGGATTTATAGATCATATTAGGGGATGGACCCGGCAATTTTTTTATATGAACAGGTTCAGTACATCTAGAGAAAATGTTTGGGATGCGTTTAAGGCAGGGCTTAGGGGGGAGATAATTAGTTATGTGGGGTTTCCAAGGAAGAGAAAGAGAGAGGAAATATCTCAATTAATAGAAGAGCTGTCTAATTATGAGGCAGATCGTATGGTTGCTATCGCCCAAAGACAGGAGGAGCAACAAACTCAACTAGAACTAAAAGTCATAAGAACAAAAGCTAAAATTAATGGAATGTATAATAAAACCACAGCAGAAATATTCCAAACTCGTGTAAGGGACAATTATGAATATGGGGAGGCTACAGGAAAGCATATGGCACTCCGTCTAAAACAAAGGGCAGCGGCAAATAATATTTTAAGGTTAAAGGGAAAGGATGGTGAAACGGCTACTGAACCTCAGGAAATATTAAAATCATTTGTATAATTTTATACAGATCTGTACAGCTCTAGGGATAGAAGAGTGGCAACAATAGGTACGGGAACGGTTGTAATGTCCCCTATTATACAGGAGCTAGAAGAAGATATTACAATAAATGAGGTTAATGAGGCTCTTCAGGCAATGGCTCTTGGCAAGGCGGCAAGCTCCGATGGCATCCCGATGGAGATATATAAGGCTCTACAGAAAGAACTAGCTCCCCTTCTACTAAACCTGTTCCTGGCCGTACAGCAAAAGGGGATCCCGCCTCCATCCTGGCAGGAGACCAACATAGTCAGTTTCTTGAAGAAAGAAAAGGATCCAGAGGATCCAGCATCATACAGACCTATTTCTCTGATAAATACAGATGAGAAATTGTATTCAAAGATTATTGCGCTAAGATTAGCAAAAATAATCGCCTCCCTGGTGAGTCCTTGGCAACATGGCTTTACTCCGGGTAGAGGGACAGTAGATCATGTTCAACGGGTAATATCTTTATTCGACCTAGCCGAATCTTCAGGAGAACCGATGTCCTTGATTCTTTTAGACGTTCAGAAACCTTTTGATCATGTTGAGTGGGCATACTCGTGGAACAACTTAAGAACCAATGGCTTTGGCCCACGTATACTAACGGCCCTTAGAGCAATGTATATACAATCTTACGCCAAAATACAACTGATTGGTAGGGAGTCAGAAAGGGTGAGAATAGCTCGAGGTAAAAGACAGGGCTGTCCCTGCTCCCCAATCCTTTTTGCCCTTTATATAGATCCCCTAATAAGATCAATGTTAAATGATCAGGCAATCAAACCGGTGGTGGTCAGGGGATACAGCACTAATGTGTTAACCTATGCTGACGATATAGTGGTTGTTACCCCTGACCCAATAGGAGCAATAGGAAGGATTGAAGCCCTGGCCATAGAATTGGGGATGCAGTCGGGATATGGTTTAAACGCCGATAAAACAAAGATTGTTTGCTCTAAAACTACTCTCTGTCAGGATCCACAGAGGATGGAAGCAGCCACATACCTAGGGATAAATATAGCTGCTGATGTGGGGTCAATATGGGATATTGATTCAGCCCCTCTCATAAGGAAGATAAGTGGAGATCTAAAAAGAATGGATAACCTACATCTATCTATAATAGGAAGAGGCAATGTCCTCAAGATGATAATGTTTCCTAAAATATTTTATCTACTTCGATGCATCCCGCTGTAACCCCCCTATATCTTTTTTTTTTTAATAGACAGGGTTTTTGCACAATTTATATGGGGCTATAAGAAGATCAGGAGGTCTATGAAATGTATGATTCTACCACAAGACCGAGGTGGGCTGGCCATCTTCAATCTTTTATTTTACTATTGGGCTATAACGCTGCAGAACATGACCCTTTTGTTCAAATAAAAAATAGGGGTGTAATCTACCATGGGAGGCCAGGTCCGTCCATATATGAGCTAGCCATAGGAGACGCAGCACCAGGGATAATATTTAGGCAGCTGTAAGGGAGCTACTACAAGAAACCCAATTTTAAACCCCTAAGAGCAGCATTGAATGTCTGGCATAAGGTCAGTAAGACCTGAAAAATATCAAAGGTTCAGAGATACCTACTCCTGTGGCACATTGTATGATAAAACAGGTCGAAGCTGGGAACAAGCTGGAATTAATAATCTAGGAGATATTACAAATCTGAATGAAGTAATACCATTCGGAGAACTTCAGGAACAGTAAGGGGTAGACTCCAGGTCAGTTTTTAAATATATACAAATTAGGGAGACAATTAAACCTGCTGTCTTGTAGCTTACTGATCTGGCTCGAATCCTGTTGGTAGAATGCCTAATGTGCAGGCAGCCTCGTATCAAGGATCTATATTCTATACTGATGAGCCCGAATCCAGACGATATAGGTAAATCTGAAAGTGTTTGGGCAGATAAACTGGAGAATCAGGATGTTGATCTGTGTAGATCCCTAAAACTGTCCAAAAGGATTTTTCTTTCTGCCAATCTCAAAGCACAACATTTTAAAACGGTATTTAGATTATATTTTACTCCAGCAAAACTGTATGCGTGGGGAAAAAGGGAAAACCACTATTGTCCAAGGTGTGGACAGGGTACTGCAGATATGGTCTACATGTGTTCTGTTTGTGATAAATTAGATATGTTGAAACAAGGGATCGAAAAATTCCTGCATCAAAGTATTGGGTGGACGGTTCCGTTAACATCTATTTTGATGCTACTTGGCTGTGATGAGACTTTACACCATGCATGGTGACCCTAAGCAGCACCAGCTCTCCATTAATGCTGCTAAGACTCCCCGGCGTGAGGAGAATGATGGCCCACAACATGAAGACCCCCCACCTGGCCACTCTGAGTCAAAGTCTTCGACAGTTTCAGGATCGCAGCCATTATGACGGAACTGCGAACTGGTTTTAAAGCTATTGACTCAAGATTTGAAGCGTTGGTCGTCTGCCTAGATGATATGCATGGCCGCATCGAATGACACAAGATCCGTATAGAGGCTACTAAAGAACACCTGTCTGAGCTGGAGGATGCCCACCCTACTATTATCAAGAGGTTGGAGCGAACCGAACGACTTCTCAAAACAGTTGCCTCCAAGACTGAAGATTTGGAGGCGCAGTGGCGCCGAAACAATATTCACATACTGGAGAAGTGTGGCTCAATGATTAGAGCGGCAGACCCTGATGCAGAGGTCTAGCCCGGGACCAGGGTTCAATTCCCCGCCTTGGCGGGTCTTGGGCTCAAAACATTCCACGGACCTGATAATTCTCGCCTTGGTGCCATTCCAATCATGAAGTCCCACTCTGCAACTCTGGGCAATAGCTTGCTTAATCTCCACAACGGCCCCCACAACGCTAAGGATGCCTGGCCTCCACCTTGGGGGTGCCCAGGAGTGGACGCCTCACAGGGAAAGCCAGGATGGGTTCCACAGCGGTATTCGTACAAGCGCCTTGAGACCCTTGCGGGTGAGTAGTGCGCTATACAAGTATCAATTTACAAACTGAAACTACCAACACGTTCCTATGGCTGGCTATATGGAGCGGCTCTTGGTGGATTTGTTTGGCGGAGATGCCTTTTCTGCAACATTTGCAGTTGAACGTGCACAAAGACCATTGCCGCCAAGATCAGCTCCTGGCACCCCTCCACGTTTGATTATAGTCGCCGCTTTAAATAAGTCAATCTTAAAGCGAATCTTAGCAGTGAGACTTATGGTGCTGCCGATAAAAGACGTTAACATGCGCTGGAAATCATTAGAGGTGGGCAGTAGTTTCCGACTGTGCCAACAGTATGAGGAAACCATGGCTCACTTGGTTTGCATATGCCACAGTTTAGCACAGGCACGCCGCACTTTACTAAAACCATTGTTTCTAAAATATGGAACACGTACATGCCAAGATGCGATGGAACTTCTCTTTAACTTGGACATTCCAATGGAACTGGCAAGATTTGGGAAATTTGCACACAAGGTGAAAGAGCTTTTAGCTAATGCTTCGCACATTGCACTTTAATTGAATTCCTCGCTGCTAAAGCACAGAATACGTACCTGCACAGTCACCATGGAAACTTTTCTAGGTCTCACAAAGATGAGAGAAAGTCTGCACTTCAATGAAAGAACTCTAAATCATCGCCTAATCAGGGATTGTAACTAATTCAAGGAATTGCCATCTGACTATTTGCACTGTTTTACTTATTTTAGCGTCAAATGTAATATTTTAAATCTATTTTATTCATGTGGTATTTATTATTGGCTGAATAGATACCGTCCATAGCTGAATTAATTAAGTGCTGGAATATCTCTGCTGGTTCTCCATTGTAACAATTTTAATTAATTGAAACAATAAAATTTATCAACACTCAATTATATTCTTTATATATATGTTTGGAAATCTAATAATTTTTTCAGCAAACATCATCTTGTCAGCCAATAAAAATACTATTATTTTGATATTGCCTTCACCCTCCTCTCTTGCTACTCTCATTTATTTGCCACCCGTCCCCCCCCCCCCCTCTGATGAGGCTCTCACCAATTGCCTTGGGGAGGTGGCGATGGTCTGGGTTGAAGATTGTCAGTGTCAATTTTTAGCGTCACCTATCACAGCAGATGAATTGTCACAGGCCATGAACTAACTCAATGGAACCCATGCTCCCGGCACTGATGGCCAAACTGGAATCTTTTATAAAACATATAAGTTATTGTTAATTCCTCATCTGTTGGAGGTGTATGCTGAGTCTCTCGAGCGCGGACTGCCACTATCAATGCGAGAGGCCGTCATTACTCTTCTCCTTAAACTGGGCAAACCCTCCCACTGATGCGCCTCATAACGGGTCCTTGTCGCTTTAGCTAAAGTTCTGGCAACACGTCTATCATTATTAGTGAACCAAATCAACTCCCCGTTCGAATCTCTGCTTCGTTCCGAATCGATCCACATCTGTAATCCTTCGCACAGTCTTCACATTCATTAATCAAATAGATCCCAATCTTCCTGCTGCAGCTGTACTACCTGACGCTGAAAAAGCATTCAGATCACTGGAGTGGTCCTTTTTAGATGCTACACTATGGAAGCTGGGTATCCCCAAGGGTTTCTCTGATCTCATACTCTTACTCTATACAGACCCACTGGCCAGTCTCTGTGTAAATGGCGAGTTCACTGGTCAATTCGCCCTGTCACAGGGTACTAGATAAGGCTGTCCCCAATTACTGTTATTGTTCAATATAGCTATGTACCTCCTTGTGCCCCATCTATCTACAGGAACGTCATTTACAACGCGGGTTGAGATTCCATTGCGGGCCCCTTTTGGCTTCATTGTATAAATACAATACTCTGTTGTTTGTCAGGGACCCTGCTGTTAATCTTCCTCCTCTTCTCCGCGAGATTGTGCGATTTGGGGTTTTCTCTGGGTTAGTTATAAATTGGAACAAATCTGAAAATTTTCCACTAACAGAAGCTACGGCCCAATTCACTCCAGACTTCCCCCTATGCTGGTGTGATGACCCCACACTATCTGTGTGTTTTCTTGCATTGCACTGCATCAGAGGTCATCCACCTCAACTACAGGCCCACTATCGACTGGCTGACGACTCAAATAGATGGATGGATCAAACTCCCGCTTTCAATTGCTGGTAGGATTGCCATTGTAAAAATGGTAGTATTACCCCGTTTTCTATATCTCCTTCCTTAACATCCCTACCCCACTCACCTCTAAATTTTTCGATACACTTCGGGGCATGCTCACAAGATTGGTTTGGGCCGGCGGTCAAGCGTGTATCCAGTGGCGGACGTTGACAATGCCCTATCGGTGCAGGGGATTTGCTGTTCCGGACTTCTATTTATATTATCTTGTGGCGCAGGTGCACATTGCATATTATTGGTATTATTCAAATGCAAGACTGCAGTATCTAAAGCCTGAGTGGTCGCAGGCTACTTCCTGTTCGCTTTCTACCATTATTCCACATGGCCGCTCCAGAACGTCCACAGAAATACAGACACTTCAAACCACATATTGGGCCTGTGAGAGGTTGTGCTGCTATTTGAACAGTGGGCTCCTATACTCCCTGCACTTGCCACTCCATGACAACTCATGGTTATCTCCTGCCATGGATACATCAACCAAAAGGACTCTTCCTCGATATGGGTACACACTATGGGGGATCTGTACCACGATGCCCAGCTGGGTTCAGCCGTCGACCTAGCAAGAGGGCAAGATGTGCCTTTCATGGATAAGTTCCTCTTGCATAGAACAGTACATCCATGTACACCCCGCTTCATTCCGCCACAGCCGACCCAGCTGATTTTTCGCAGTTATCTCTTGTCATTAAATCTGTGGATGGTGCCCATTTGGTTTCCCGCTTATATAACTTGGCCCAGACGCTCCAACCACCAGTGGGGATGGGAGCAAGAGCAGCCTGGGAGGAGGATCTAGGACATCTACTATCGGATGAGACATGGACATTTTGCTGCAAACAGACCCACTTTATCTCTGGTAATCATTGACAAAAGCTTCTCATTTTAAATACCTACATAGAGCATATATTACACCCATATTGATTGCAAGGATGGACCCTACCAAACCTCATACCTGCCCTAGGTGCGCAACGGAACAGGCCGGTTTCTCTCACTTGCCGTTGAACTGCGCGTCAGTACTGAGGTACTGGGAGGAGGTTATTCAGCACCTTGCTTTAATGATTGACTCAGACTTAAGCCCTCCCCTTCTGTTTGCCTTATTGGGATAAGTTAGACCACTGGGTGCTTGGGTCTGTCGTTTTACCACCATTGCCTTGCTTCTTGCCAAGAGGCAGATTTCTAAACACTGGGGTGTCTCCACGGTCCCCACAATCAAGGCCTGGGTACGGGATTTGATCTACTGTGAGACCACTAGTGATATTTATGCTACAATGCAGCCACCTTCTTCCAGACCTAAAAATATTTGGCAACCACTATGCTCTTTTTTGTTGTTTCATCCTGAAGATATAGAGTGAGGAGGGACTGATTGAGACAGATATGTAGGGCTGAGTGTCCTAACCACTGGGGATTATGGAGGACGGCATAATTTTGCACTATAACATCTAAATTGTCTGGTATGATTTTGGTACACCATTATGCCTAGGTTGTTTTTCCTGAGATAGGAACAAATCAAACATTTCAATCTCTTTCACCCTGCTGCACTCGTTTTAACATTGGCCATACTGTACTATCAATGGTAATATTGCTATAGCTGATTCCTCTGTGTGCTACTATGAATACTCACGGGGAGCCTGTTTTTCCAGTCCTGAGCACTCTGCATTTTCGGGGACTACATCCCCCAACAAGCCCAGAGCCTGGTGGCGCCAATGTGTCTTTGCCTGCGCCGGGGGGCGCATAAAGCAGCTTGGACTCCCGCAGCACGGGACGCGCATGCCCAGGCCGCGCCCGGGCCGCAGGCGGGCCCGTATGCGCCTGTCAAAGACCGGATCGGGGCTGGGCCACCCTCCTAAGGTCTGCAGTGGATTTTCCGGATAGTCATATTGTACCCTGTGTCTGAGGTATAGTGTTTATATTTTCCTTAATGCTCTGAGAATAGTGTGTTTTCCTGTGGCGTAAGAAACGACAGCTTATCCAGTCTACTCCACTGTTACGCCTAAAGTTACGCTCATCTTACATTAGCTCTTTAAGTGAAGTTACAAAATGAGTAAGAGAAAGGGGGCTCCAAGCTTGTCCAGCGTGTTAACACCTCCTCGCACACGCTCAACAATTGATAACTATCTAACTCGAGCCGTGGATAGGGTTTCAAGTGAGATCCGGATGGTTGAACACCCCCTTTCCCTTGCAACTGAAGAGGTCAACCATTCTCACACCGATCAGAGTTGTAACTCATGTATGATTCCTACTCTCATGTGAACATTAACATAATGTGTTTTCTCCTGTGTAATCATTTGTTTTACATTTAATGAAAATTACAATAAAAAAAAATATATATATATTTTTTTTTTTTTTTTAATTTTTATTGTGCAGAAAGAAGGTTACAAGCACGGGCCTACAACCACCAGGGCCGGCCGCTAGGAGGTGAAAAAGATCAAACAGTACAATCACGATGACTGGCCCCCCGGGGCTCCGCACCCTACAGAAGAACGGACTGCACATAGAGGAAATCAGGATACACCCTTTTAACATAAATAACAACTTAAAACAAAGGCGAGGCAAGAAAACATAAGATGGGCGTCGGGCCACAGCAGGGGTACGACCATATCCGACCACCCGATGGCAGTCAAAAAGCAGGGAAAAATATATTTTTTAAGTAATGGCTCGCCTATATGCAATGTGATGCTCTAGAATAGATGCTGAACCACCCATGGTGTTTATGCAAGATTTACAATTAATAATGGATAGGAACACCATCATGCCATCTGCACAATCAATCCGTAAAGCCTGTGACCGCCTTAATCTGGTTGATACATACATGAGCATGTTCAGATTTAAAAGATTTGGCAATCTAACACCACAGCGCCAGAGAACAGAAGTGAGTGACATGGGCTGCCTGTCATCAGTTCTGTGCTAATCTCTGCTACCTGTGACTGGCTGTGAGTGAAAGAAAAAAATTGGAGCACAGGGAGGTAGGGCTTGACAGCCTGACTTCTAGTACCATGGTCAGACAGAGCATAACATGATGCTTAGAATCTGTAATAAGTGCAGTTGGCCTTGTGCTATTCCTAGCTGTGTCAGAGGCTGACAGGTGCATCATCAGGCTTACTGGGCCACATTCGTACACTTTCTGATCCACACCTGCAACTGAGGCTTTGAGTGTCAGTTACACTTCCTCACCTGTGTTTCTCTCCTGCCTGTGGCCACATTACTATAAGCTGCCAAATTACCATTATGACCAAGTCCTGCTATACCTATAAATATCAGAGCGCAAAGTAAATATATAGACTGTATAAGCTAGTCACTTGGAGTCTGCGAGTCACTGTTGTGACTGAATAATTATGATAATTTATTAGCAAGCAGCTGAGATCATCTGCGCTGGGGCCTCACATCCTGTTTGGTACAGTCTGGTCCCACAGTGCCCTTCCATTTCTGGTGCTTTGCAGCAGTTTTAAGATCTTCTTAGAGTTTCTGGTTGTTCAAATGAGTGCAATTTCTGACATCTATATCGTTCCCTTGTCTTCATCGTTTAATTTTGCTAGCAAGAAAGTGTCACTCATAGTCGTTGAATGAATGAATTATACTGAAAATATGAAAATGTCACAGATAAGCAATCTGAAACTGTGGCAGCTATGATGACAGAGCTTTCAAGTATCAACGCATCCCTTCTGGACTAATATCAACATCAGCAGGTTTTTTAGAGGGTGATGCATCAACTGTTTGGAGATTTTTTTCAAATATCATGTATTTTCAGGATGACATTTTAGTCTATGGTAAGAACGAAGAAGAACATGATGTAAAATTGCATAGAAATGTGTCCATTTTAAAAGAAAAAGGGCTGACTATAAAAAAGGATAAATGTAAAATTGCAGTGGATAGCGTAGAAAAAGGAGTGGCCCCACACTCTAGTTTGGTAGAGGCAGTAGTGGACGTTCCAGGCCCTGTTGATAAAGACGGATTACATATCTAGGTTTGCAGAGAAAACTGTGAATGTGAGGAAACTATTAAAAATGAGTGAACAGTTTGTGTGGAATGAGATGTGTGAAAATTAATTTGCACCACTGAAAAAAAGAAACGGCTCACTCACCTGGACTGAACACATTCAATGAAAATCAGAAAACTATATTCAGGAGTGATGCAAGCAATGTAGTTTCAAGGGAAGCATTGTTACAAGAGCAATAATGATGCTTAGAGACTGTGGCTTATGCATCTGAAACATTGAGAGGTGCAGAACATAGGTACTCTATGATAAGAGAAAGAAATCGTAGCAGGTTACTGGGACATGGGGTATTACCATCAACTTTTGTGGGCGAGTTGGTTTTCTGTGTATACAGATCATAAGCAACTACTGAATTTGTTGTCAATTAAGGGTAGTGGAAGGGTACTAAGATAAATATTTAGCATATTATGTTGTAACTTGTCTATAAAGGTTTGTGGTGTCATAGTGGGAAGCGGTGTCGGGTGCACATTGAGGTAGGGATTTTAACTTTTATGGTAAGAGTATACTATTTGAAATTGGTGTTTGGTTAATCCTTTTGTGCAGTGGAGTAGACCGCACGAGTCTGGGTGATTTCCCGCTGGTAGGGATTTCACACTGTATGTGACCTAACATCTTCAAGTGTTATGCCTTTCTTTTTATCTTAACTTGCCAACTCACATGTAGGCATTAGAATGCTCAATACAATATTATATTATTAAGTATTTTGTTTTTCTGTTTTCTTGTTGAACATGTGAAACTTGATAGGTACAAAGTCAATGTTGTGGCTCTTTTCATGAAGAAAGCGCCCCAGTTCGCCGAAACGCGCGTAGAACATGATTCATTTGTTGCAATGACAACAGATTATTCGACCTTCTGTATCATGTGCCACTAGGCACAATAATAATACAAGGTGTACTAATAGATCATTTAGCGAGTCCACATTTTTCCAGTGTCCTAGATTTGCACATTTTTAACTTGTATATATTGTTTTTTTCACTCATTTTGCTCATTTTTGTCCTGTAATTTGTCTTTGTACGTTTTGTTTCTTTTTGACTATGGTGTTTTTATTGATAATTGCATAAATATTTGCAATTGTTAGGAGGTTTCCAAACCCCATTAATCTAATATTACATGTTTGTATCAATTTAATTAAAGTATATATATTTATTGTTTTCACATGCTGTTCAGGTTTGTTTATTACCATTAATTTAGTTCCATTTTCTGATAGCCAAGGGGTATTTACTCACATTTATTTCAAGTTTCACTTGCCCTTTGAAGCATTATCATTTTCAGGGGGGGTCCTACTCTGTTCACATTGAGGTGGCTGTACAATGGCCAAGGCACTAGGTAATTGTGCAACTGGAACATGTGTAACTTTCTTAAGGAATCAATTACGAAGAAGACATCTCATTAATACATAAATGCAAAAATAACAGTACGCTTCCTACTATAGCTAACTGCCTCGAGACAATGTACATATGAGACCTCTGGTCTGGCCCCCCTGGACTGATGGAAATATTTCCCTCTATGTGAATTTGTTATAGCTATATGTGTCATTTATGTCTTTATTCCTGTTGTTCACATTGATGTACCTATGAATGTTCACCTTAAGTGGTTTGATTATAGATGTGGGATGAGAGAGTTTGTTGATTGAGGTTTGAGTGATTGAGCATGAATGTTGTGGGGTGAAAAAGGAAAAAAGATTTATTTTGATATATGTGTTTGGCACAATTACTATTATATTTACTATTTATTATGTATTATATTTTTGATACATCTCAATGATCCCAAAAATTATATAAGGACTAATAATATGATCATATGTATATTTCTTGGAATTCTCGATCCATGCCAGCTTTGCTTGAAACCATTAAAATATAGCAAGATATTTCCGTTCGTACATAAGCTGTTGGCAGGTGGCAATTTGTTCCCCCTTCTGGGTGGGTTCCTCCTTTTCACAACCTTAGATGTTGACCAGAGTGGTCCATATATGGAAAAAGAGGTGACTGGCCACCTTGTGTCCTCTCTCATTGACACTGGTGCTTCCCGTTCTACTATACGTACAGTGAAATTCCCAAACCTACCGCTCCCGGGAAAAGAAATACATGTTGTACGCATTGCCAATAAGCAAATAATCAATCATATTTCAGGTGAAGATTGCCAACTTTAAAGAAGACCATCAGTTTGTAGTCTGTGATTCAAGTCCTGTGAGTCTTTTAGGGAAAAATATTTTTGCGTAAAGTCAACTATGTGATCTATTGTACACCAAATGGCGTTGAGCTCCAGACACATGATAACAATGCAGATTTTAAATTGAGCACTCAGAAACCTATTGTTAGGTTATTTTCCGTTCTGACAAGGAAGACTTGCCACCTGACTTAAAGGATTCTGTAAAGGAGGAAGTCTGGGACTACACTGGCAAAGATATTGGCCTGATTAAACCTGTAAAAATAACCCTCAGACAGGGAAATACATTTTCTTAAATGCCACAGTATAACCTCTCGCCAGAGTCATTGGCTGGACTCAACAATGTGATTGAATCCATGTTAGAGCAAGGCATTTTAAAAGAGATCCTATGAAGTCCCTGTAATTCCCCTCTCTTCCGGTACCAGAAATTAAATAAAAAGTGGTGGGTCATTCAAGACCTGAGAAAGATTAATATTATTATTGTCCCATGTTATCCTGTGGTAGCAATTCCAGCTATAATACTGTTTCATAGCCCTTGTGATGCTGAGTGGTTCTTAGTCATCGACTTGTGCCAAGCATTCTTTTCCATTTCCTTGCATTAAGACAACCTGTTCCATTACGGTCTGGAAGCAGAGTTCTGGCATTGTGCCAAGTTCCTCAAGGGTATATCTAGAGCCCCTCAAATGTTTACCAGATCTCAAAAAAGAATCTGGAGACCCTATTATTACCGTGCAATTCAGTCCTGCTCCAATATCTTGATGACCTGTTGGTGGCGTCAACAATGCTAGAAGCATACAGGCAAGATACTGTAGCACTGTTAAATCACCTTGCCAAAAATGGGCAGAAGTTTCCCCAGCCAAACTGCAGTACTGTTAGAAGGAAGACCTTTATTTAGGACATCACATTAAAAATGGAGCAAGAAAAGTGGCTCAAGAGAGAATATTTTGCCATCTTTCAGATGACCCCTCCCAAAACGCAGAGAGAAGTGAGGATGTTCCTAGGAATGGTGGGTTACTGTCATGAGTGGATTCTCAACAACATTTCCCTAGTGGTCAAGCCTCTATAGAGGCTTAAACATAAGTATGTGTCAGATCTGCTATCAGAGGACAACAATTGCGAAAAAAGCCTTCCTCAAGCCGAGAGAAAGTCTCAGCTATGCCCTAGCGTTAGGCATGCCAGACTATGAGAAGATGTTTATTCTTTACTGTTCTGAGAGATAAGGGTGCGCTCTGTCAGTACTGACTTAGATTCATGGAACTTCAAAACACCCCCTTACTTATTTTTCACTCACTCTTGACCCAGTAGTTACAGCGCTACCGGGTTGCCTAAGGGCCATAGTTGCAGTTCAGCATTCAGCAGTGTGAAGGCATTGTGATGGGGTAACCCTTTACAGTGATGGTGCCCCAATCTGTGGCGATCTTGTTAACACAAACTCGTATTCAGCAGATGACTAATAAGTCACCTTACCAATTATGAGCATCATTCTTGCTGCAGAAAACATCACACAGAAATGTTTTCATGTCTTAACACTGCTAAACTATTAATTCTTAGGGTCAGGAGACCAAAGAGAACACAGGTGCCTAATCGAAGACACTCCTGAATGGACATACTTTGCTGAAAGCGAAGCGGACTTGAGAATACAGGAGATTGTTGACCGAAAGACTTTGAGAAGCCTCCATGATCAAAGGTGCCACATTTGACTTTAACTGAATCCTGATTTTGGCTGAACTAAAGTCAGCTGCCACTTCTGAATGCCTGAACTTCGAAATGAACTTTGTAATGACGTTTAGAGACAAGGCTCCAGTACAAGAAAAGGGATATCATTTAAAAAGAAAATTGATGTACTGCTAGGGATTGACTTTGAAGAAACAGACTTTGACCTTTATTTATTTATTTATTTATTTTGGCGATTTTTAGAGCGCGCAAATACCCTTGGGTGTCTCGGCGCTGTAGATGCAGAACTCTCATGGGGGGGGGTAGGAAGGTTTAGGCAGGGAACAACCAGGTTTTTAGTTTCTTTCTGAAATTCAGAAGGGTCGGGGCACACTTGATGTGTAGAGGGAGTGTGTTCCACAAAATAGCTGTGGCCACTGAGAAGCGTTTGTCGCCCCAGTTGGCCCTTCTTGTACGGGGGACCATGAGTAAATGTGCTGAGGATGACCGCAAGGTTCTTGTGTGTTCAAGCGGTCGAAAGGCTCTTCTTAAGAATAGGGGTCCGTGATCATGGATAGCCTTATATGCTATGCATAATGCTTTAAATTTGATCCGGCTCCTCGCCGGTAGCCAATGCAGCTGTCGGATGTAGGGGGAGACCGATGCAAACTTAGGGATAGATAGCAGTATCCTGGCGGCTGCATTCTGCACTGTTTGCAGTTTATTGAGGACCTTTTGTTGTGCATTGAGGAACAGTGCGTTGCAGTAGTCAGTTTTGGAGAATACCAAAGTACTGACCAGGGTTTTGCCTGCATGAGGAGGAAGATATGGGATTAATTTTTTTATCCTTTTTAGAGTGTGGAAGGAAGAAGAAACCACTGCATTAGCATGTTGCTGAAATGACAGCTTGTTATCGAAGATAACGCCCAAGTTGCGTACCTTCGTTACAGGTTCTGGGGGTTGTCCCATCTGGTGGGGCCACCATTGTGGGGACCAGGTAGGTTGGAGCCTCCCGAATGTCATCACTTCTGTCTTATCAGAATTGAGTTTAAGACAGTTGGATGACATCCAGGAGCTTATTGCCATCATTCCCATTTGGAAGTTGGCTGCCACCGAGATTCCATCGTTGTGTATTGACAGCACCAATTGGGTGTCGTCGGCATAAGTAGTCAGGGAGATTCCGCAGGATTTTATGACCCTCGCCAGGTCCGACACATAGATGTTGAATAGTGTCGGACTTAGCGAGGATCCCTGCGGTACTCCACATGGCAGGGAGAAGGTCTGGGATGTAAAATTGCCTAGCTTTACAGTTTGTGGACAGTTTGCCAGAAATGAGGCCAAGAGGTTTTTGGCTTTGTCTGTGATTCCTATGGCCTCGACACGGTCGATCAAGGTGGCATGGTCGACCGTGTCAAAGGCCGCGGATAGATCGAGGAGTATCAGTACTGCAGCTCCTCCGCTATCCATCGTAGCCCTAATCTCATCTGCAGCTTTTAGTAAAGCCGTCTCCGTTCCGTGGCCTTGTCGAAACCCAAATTGGGTGTCATCTAGTAAATTGTTATGGTGAATATAGTGTGACAGCTGGGTGTTCATAATCTTTTCAAAGATTTTTGCAGGGAATGGGAGGCAGGCAATGGGCCTGTAGCTGGCAGGCAGGAGAGGGTCTAGGCTGGGTTTTTTGAGTAGGGGTTTGATTATTGCTTTTTTCCATACTGAGGGATAGACACCTGATGCAAACATTGCATTGCATATGATGGTTAGAGGTGGAGCAATGACTTCCGGGATGAGGTTAAGGATACTTGGAGGGCAAGGGTCCAAAGGTGAACCAGATTTGGTTCGGGCGATTAGGGGAAGGGTGATTTCGCAGGTGGTAGGTTCAAAAGCTGCAAATGTGGGGCCAGTATCGGCAATCGATTGAGGGGGAGAGCGCACTACGTCAGGTGTAAACGTATTAAAAATGGCTCTGACCTTGTCCTCAAAGAATTTTGCCAATGAATCAGAGAGGGCTTGGGATCCCTCTGACTGGGGGGCAGGTGGGCTTTGTCATGAACAAGTCAACAGTTTTGCAGGATTTTGCACAAACTACAAAGACACTTGCAGACTGCTTGCATTTTTTCTTTCCGATTCATCAGAAACTATGGCGACCCTTTCACAGAACTGGTATAGAGTGATGGTGGTCATAGTATCCGTTTTTTCTATCATATTAATGGTATGTTTGCTAATAAGCTTGAGTTCTCCTGCAGAATTATATGCCTCTCCTACCCCTACTCCTATAGTAGAATAATCTAACTTAAAGACAGATTTGAATGAGGAAAGAGAGCAGCACAAGTTTAATTTAGAGCTTCTACACAGCACAGGGTCGATGGGAAATTTTTCAAATAATGATTTTTAATCTGTTGCATGGTTATTCACAGATAATAGACGTTAAAGGGTCCTATGTGTGCACCTATTAGCCAACATCAGTCGCAGGTGGTGTGCATTATCACCACATTCCACTAACATACCCCCTAGCTTGTAGTATTATTACTAATTTGTTAATGAATGGGGATACTTTGTGGATGGTGAGACTATCACATCTCATAATAGGGAATATTACTTGCAAGATGAACATGAATGGAAAGGATTTTATGGAAGATTTAGAGACAAGATAGGAACAGGTTATTAAGAATAACAAGACTACTGTTTGAGAGAAAGAAGCACAGGAGTTAAATGATGCAGGAGCACACCCAAAATTGTGTCTGGATAGGGTGAAGGAAGGGAAGTTGTGTTTGATAAGAGCAAAATGACAAGTTAAGAAACCCCTAGAGGTAGGATGAAGGCCGTGTATGCAGGGAGTAGAAGTTAAGAATTACTGTATTCAGGCTGGAGGAGAACCTGCTATGCCTGGAGTGTATCATATATGCTAGACTAATGCTTATGTTCAACCTCCATCTAATTGGGAGGGTAGTTGTTACCTGGGTTTAGTGTTTTCAAAGGTATATCACATAGAGAAATTAGAAGGCAGAAGTACTGCTGCACATTGGAGATCTGTTTGTAATGCATTACAAGAAGTAGGTGATATCGTTGGTGCTGTGATTCCTTCCGTGGGTGTGGTTTTGAATTCCATTAATATTGGAAAGTGTTAGAAATGGGATCTCTGGTTGGCTAAGGCTTGCGCCAAAGCCAGGCAGAGACCACTACTCTAGTCAGGGCAAGGGAGTTACACGCCAAAGATAACCCCTGCTCACCCCCTTGGTAGCTTGGCACGAGCAGTCAGGCTTATCCCGGTGGCAATGTGTAAAGCATTTGCGCAACACACACAGCAACAACATACTAGGCACACCACAAAGGGAACTCCACACAAGCTAATATCCAAAATAGCCATTGTATTATCATAAAACACATTAGATGATAATCACACAATATACACTGTGCCAATATGCACTGGGCAATATTTACAGGGGATTTTATACACATGACAGGGCCACATGGGCCACTGTCAGAATCATCACTTAGTAAAGATAATAAATGTAGACATATAATAAACGTAGAACACAACCAGTAATTACTGGCAAACACTATACGCAGCATCCTCCTGTAACACAAACAATATTATGCACAGTATCACATTAGGCGAGAAATATATTCTGCGCTAACCTCATAAGCCTAAATATCTTAGACCATAACCTCCTAAGCATAACTCACATTAGGGAATACTCATACTAACATAAACCGCAGTAGGGAATAACTCATACCTAAACCACAGTAGAGAATAACTCAAACATAAACACAGTATGAAAAACCTCATCATCATAAAACCACATTTAGAGGCATAAATCAGGGTGTGTAAATCATTGTATATAAATTTCATTTCCTAGCACCACATAATCACCTTAGGGCCCGGCACCCTATTAACCTAACAGTCCCACTAGCCAACTGGCCATTTCAAAAGGGGCTCAAATGCCCTTTGTCCAAGAGTCAGGGCGCGCTGCTAATGCAGCAGAATCCAGGTGCCCAATTGCGCAGACCTAAACGTTGCAGCTGGCATTAAGTGCTGCGCAGCTGTGAAAGTATGGGGCAAAAGTGCATCTCACTCCCAACTCAAGACATGCCCCCAAAGAAAGAATGGCCTAAACGTTGCAGCTGCCCACTACTTGCTGGGCAGCTGTGAATATTAAAATGAGGCCTGGACACACCTGGTGCCCTTAGAAGAAATGTATGAAAGTGTTGCAGCTGACTGCGCTGGTGCGGCGCAGCTGATAATACGGTAAAGGGGCCCTGGCACATCTGTGCCTTCGGGGACTCACTGGGGCTTCTTAAACAATATTGCCCCCATCGGTGCAGCGGCCCACTGTCAGGTGGGGCAGCTGGGAAAATCACCAAACTGGTAGGGGCACGGGGAACAGCACGGGCCCCTCTGGGCCCTTTTAGCACAAAAGACAAAATATGACCCCTTTGTTGGAGCGACCCCTAGGCGGGGGTCGCTCAGGAAATAGGGATCCGGCGCTGTGCCTCACAAGGCACCACGATGTGCGCAGGGAGCTTCCCCCCACAGGGACTCCAGATTTCCACATAGGCTGCCTCCCCATCGGCCCCACTCACCGGGCCTCGAGCAGGACTTCTGATGAGCTTGGCTGCTCTCTGCGGCATGGCCAGCATGACGCGGGTCTCTCTCCTCATCCCGGGAGCCATGTGCTGCCATCGGTGGCCTCGGCCGCCACTGCTGCACTTCCCGGTCTCCTCTGATGCGGCACCTCATCACGCGGGGCTCCGTCCTCCTCACAGGAGCCCCACCTGGATTCTTCTTTGGGTCGCCAGTGCGGGGTGGGCTCCCGCCTGGCTTCAGCAACACCCAGGTCTCCCCCAGCTTACGGGAGGCCCGGTTACTTCCGGGGGCGCGTACTAAGCCCCGCCCACAACCAGGCAACTATGCCTGTCTTCCAGGTCATGCTGGTAGCAGCCCGGAGAAGTTCCAAAAGCGGCTCGGGCCGCGGCGGTGAAACGTGGGGTGGGCTCCCGCTTTAATTTAAAAGCAGTCGCAGGGTGGGCTCCCGCTTTAATTTAAAAGCAGTGGCGATGTGGGCTCCCGCCAAAAAGGCACCACAATGTGGGGTGGGCACCCGCGAAATAAAGAAAGAAATCATCGGGGTGGGCACCCGCAAAGCTCCCCTCCATCTGGGGGAATCCCCACGTCGGGATTCCCTCGGGAAAAGAATGCAGCTCAGTGCTGCGGAGCCCTCATGCTCCTTCTCTGGGTCAAATTAAAAATATAGCGCTCCCAGGGCGCTAGAAGCAAGAGTCCTGCTTGTAGAAGAGTAAGTCCTTAGGTATCAAGAAAAGCAAAGAGGGTCCCATATAAAAGATCTTCCAGGTCCAGGGGCAAGGCAGGGCCCAGGGAGGCGGTCCTCATGGCAGCCCCCCCGGGCCCCAGCAGCAGCACGCCCCAGCAGGAACAGCACACCAAGACTGAACATTTTCATGGGGTCACAGCCCCTACATTTATACTAACATTTCACTTTGTGTAAAAGTGCAGGGCATGGGGATACCAGTCAGAACTGGTTTAGGGGGGACTTGGAGCACTTTGTTTTGCTCAGCTCCTTTCCCCTTTGTCAGGTGGGGGCTCAGTGATCAGACACACCACAGGGGGCAGAGCCAGCATTGTGGAGGGGAGGCACAGCCCTATTCAGGTCCCAGGTGCAACTCCTCCCTCCTATCGGCATGCAGATCTCTCTATTCAGCACTGGGCTGACTCCCCCTGTCTCCTGGAGCCACCCACACCTCTCAGCTCCTGTCACTCACAAGCCAGACATGCAATTCACATCAAGCAGGCAGACACATAGCACACAGAAATGCCAACTTCTAAAAGTAAAAAACAACACTGGGTCTTGGTTCAAATCAGTAATGCTGAGCCTTAAGTATACAAAACAATTACCAATACTGATATTGCCTCCAACATTACTTTAAAGGTGCATAGAAATAAAGTCCATGACAACCCTATTTCTGAATTGAATTCTTTCAAATTAATTTCAAAATTCTTTTGAAACTTTATATTTCATAGAAAATCAGTTCAAGTTTTCTTCTACATTTTATAAAACACATTAACACTAAAACACCTTCCTTATACAAAAAAATAATCAAACCTTTTTCACCACACTCTCTTCTTCAAGCAATTCCCAGTCCCCATTCACACACACTTATAACCCACACGTTGTTTGGTTTAGACACCTGGCATTTAAAATAATAGTAAACAAATTTAGGTAGCCAGGACGTGTTGTGTTCTATGGCTGTAGTTACGTGTGGGTTATAAGTGTGTGTGAATGGGGACTGGGAATTGTGCATAATAGTGAACTCAATAATAGGGCATATGTTTCCATCCCACCCCCTTCCACTGTGCATGGGCTTGCCTCCATCCGCTCTCCATGTGTTGTTGCTCCCTTCTCGCTCACACCCCCCTTGTGTTGCTTCACACTCCCAAACTCCCCCGCTCTCCATTGTATTGCTGCTCAACCCTCCTATCCCTCAACAAAACAATAAACAAAGCCAAACCGCTTGTGTGAAGACCTTTTTGGCACGCTGCCAGCTTTTATTTTACATACTAATGGCGGTCTGCTTTAACTATAGCGGCCGCATTTCTTTATTTAGTTTAGCAGTGCGGTCCGGTTTAAGTGTAGCGGCCATGCGTACTTTTTTTGGTTTTTTTTGTGTTGTTGTTTACTAGTGCCCATGTGGCGATTTCACATTCATGGAGGCCGCGCCCCTTTCTTTAGACAAGTGGTGTCTAAAGAAGGATGTGCGGCCTCCAATAAAGTGAAAGCGCGGCATGGGCGCTTTTACAACAAAAAAAATCTGTTCGGCAACTTAACAAACAGTTGCTTTTTTTGTCATAGCGCCCCATGCTTCGGTTTTACTTTCATGTCGGCCACGCCCCTTTCTTTAGACTTGCTTGTCTAAAGAAAGGGGCGTGTTCTCCATAAATGTGATATCGCCGCATGGGCGCAAGTAAACAAAAAAATATTTCCAATGCAATAGGTCTCGCATTTGCGAGAGTTTAAGCTATTGCATTGCCAATAGCTCAAACACTCGCAAATGCGAGACCTATTGCATTGCAAATGCTTGTTCCAATATGGATTTGCTTCTGTCCTTGGAAGGAGTTAATCTCCAACCGGATTCTAGTTGGTCAGCTGAGAAATAAAATAGCTTGTGTCTACCCAAAAAAATCATTAGTTTGGAGTTGTTTAACTTTCCATGAAATACCCACCCAGGAGCGCCAATACATTGGAAGTACATTTGCTCCCATGCAAAATGAAACCATAATGGTGTAATTTTACATGCTAGCAAACCATTTTGTGAGCGTAAAAGCACGTTTTGGGAATTCCAAATTTGAATTTACACTTCTGATTCAAGCTAAGATGATCGTAAGTGCAAAAGGTTTTGTGAATGCAGCCCACAGGCGTGAAAAGGATTAGGAAATAGTCTGTGTCGCTTGTCAACTATCTCATGGAACAATTACATGAGGTCAGTGTTTCACTAGCATGTACACTGGGCCTTTACGATACGTTTATGGGGGCTTGTCTGGCGATTTGGCTCCATGTACTCCACACCTGTCCCAGGGCAGCTGTCTCTGTGCTGCAGCCAGTTTGAAAGCCTCAATAGTTGGAATCCAAGAGGTTAATCTCCACCACAATCCTCATTAACAGGATAATGCATCATCCCCTACACTGCCCTCTCGAATCACCCTCATCCCTTTCTCTCGCCTACATCTGCACTCATTTCCCTGTTCCACTCTCTTTTCCCAGAGCTCAACACATTCCTCTTCTTCCCTCCTCTTGCACATCTACCCATTGTTCCTTGTTACTGCTCCCCATCTATGCATTCGTCGCCCATGTTCCCTGATCTTTTCACTATTTTTTCTTCCCTCTCTCTGCAGTCCTTACACCCATCGTCTCCTCTTTCCACATGATTTCTTCGCACTACCTTTGCCATTATCGGTTTATCCACTGCCCTCTTATGCTCCCCCCATCTGTCCATTCTTTGCTTTCTCCCGTCCCTCTTTTCCACCTCTGCACTGGCTCTCCTCACTGCCGTCCCATCCTCCCTCCCTGCTTCACCAAACTCCTCTCGTCTTCTCCCCTATTCCGTCGCTTCTTCTGCATCTTCTCTTCTCCCCCTCCCGGCGCTCTTTGTGTTCTATACAGTTTTTGTTGTTGAACACAGTAAAACCACGAACCAATATGCAGAGTAATGAAGCGGGACGCCGCTACAGCCCCCAAAGGACTCATTTACTCAAGAAATGTTCCTTCCCCTCACTTTTCTCCAAGAATTTTAACACCAAACTTAATTGTAAAGTCTTGTATTGATTGAAAAATGCAAATTGCAATTTAAATGTAATCTAAGCTCTCAGCATGAGTCTCGAAGACACCGTGGCTCTCTAAAAAGGATGGAGCCCTGGTCCTAGGCCCAAAGCAGAGAGCAGGGGATCCTGAGAGGGATGGTCGCCGCAGCACAAGGCTTTGCATAAGAAGTTGCGGCAAGGAGGGACTCTGTGCAGCTTCAATACATTACGTTCCATCAGAGTACATTTACAAAGTACTCAGTGGTATGTTCACAGTGAAAGAATCATTAAATATGCAATTAGTGTTTATTTTAAGCACCTAATAATGGAAAGACGGGAAATAGCTGCACGCCACCAATTTATCCCAATTAAAGCGCACACTTGTTTCCTCAGTGAAGCTGGGTTTACGCCGCCCCCTCGGATAAACGAGCCTCGAGGAGAACGGTGTGCACAGTGCAAGACGCCCACTTCATGTCTGCTGAGCCCCTCATTATCCATCTATCTATGCATTCCCTTCAGAGACAGCCAGGCACTGCAGAAAGCAGCGGAGGTCGCCAGTGACCACCGACACAAGGTAAGGAGGTGGGCAGTGGCGTAACGAAGGTTTAAGGGGGCCCCCTGCAATGTACACAGACGGGCCCCCACTCCGCATTTTATCCGGAGGGCTCAGACCGTAGTTCTGTTCTGAGGGGGCCCCCTGGAGCTTGCCCCCCCCCCACCGAGGGGGATGCTGGGGCCTGTGTTATGCCCCTGGAGGTGGGTAGAAGTAGATGTCAGCCTACCATAAGAACTAACACAATACCAACACTACCACAAGAACTAACACAGTACCAACAATCTTCCAACCAAATGACCAATCACCAGGCAACTGTAAGAATAACCACCAGATAAAACACCTCATGGCCAGCCAGAGGACCCCCTATTACAGGAGCTTGGTGCACCAGTGACCATATTAAACAGTCAATACATGTATTTTTAATCCGTTCCAGGAACAGGAGTTAGTCTATGAAGTGTTCAAAAGAGTCCCACCCTGGACCCTCTCATGCCCCCAGCATTCAATGCATCACAAGGGCATGGAGGCGAGTCCGCTACATATCACCTCGCACCCCTGAAAGCTGCTTCATCCAATCAAGCCCGTTGTTATGGCACTGCATGGCATGGACAGCAGCCACTTGGAGGTTTGCTAGAGCAGCCTCTCCAAATCCGGCCTGGCCAGAGTTTGCATGACCCTTGGAGACCTTGATGGAGGGAAAGTTGGTGCCCTGGGTTCTCATATTTAGGAAGCTTACAAGATATCCTGCATCCAGTCATTCTTTCAGAGGACTCTACTCTTTATACACACAGGCTACTTTAAGACACAGATGTAGTGTTCCAGACACACTGTTTGTTGAAAAGTGAGCTTATCCTTCTTGGGGGTAAAGTGGCTTCAAATAACAACTGCATATGGGCTAACCCTCACCTCCTCTGCTCTTTAACACCTTAAAGACAAGATGAGTTTGGCGGGACAGCATCCTCCCCCCGGAGGATTAGGTGTGAGCCTCCATCAGGCAATTCTTTTAATCTTTAGTGTCTTTAATTGGTCTTCCATCTAGCTGGGCTTTGTTATGGATGCTCTTACCAACTCCTGCCCCAGCTTCCCACAGGTTTCAGGGTGTTCTTGTGCAGCAGAACATGCAGCAGTTACATTGGTGGACGGTGATGCTTTCAGAAAAGAGACAGCACATCCCTCAAGCACAATGATCCTCACATTGCCTGCTCGGCCCCAGACAGTGCATGAGAGAAGCTACCCCGGAGGCGAGCCTGTGCATGATGCCAGAGCCTAACTGGTAAAAATTAAAAAAAAAGGAGGTGCAGAGAAGGTTTCTGAGTCCGCCACCCACTTTCCCAGCTGTGCATAGTCCACATTTTGTATGTACATCACTAAAAGCCCAATTGCAGCAAGTGAGCAAATACGCCATCCTCAATGGCGTGTCAAGGGGGACAGAACATTTTTTTTAAATGACATCAGTGCATTAAAAAACATTGGCTCTAAATGGCGCTCATCAAATATTCCAGTTCTTATATGGTGTGCAAAGCAAGCCTGGCAATACTTGCTGCTCCAAAAAACAGAAACACACATAGTTCTCCAAGCACATGCATACAACAAGCCCGACATGTGCAGAATGCCCCATATAGACTAGACACACAAACCCACTCCATACATACACTCTGGGATCCCAACAAACTGAACGAGGAACTATACACTTAAGCATACCTTCCACATAAACACATACATTTGTATATTATTATAAAGATTTTATTGGTTCTTAATCAGAAAATGTTTTCAAACAGTCAAGATGTTATAACTGTTATGAACCTCTGATTGCTTTAGATCTATTGTGTTGCAAAGTCATCCTGTGCCCTGGGCACCCCCCAACTTTTTGCTGACTGATACTGGTGGTAACTGATTTTGACTGACCCTGGGCTCTGCCTAACCAGGCCCAGGGCCAGTGCTAAGCTGAAAGAGACACATTAGAATACAGTTAAAACACCTACATACACTAGGGTACACAATGGTATAGTGGGGTACCCCTGTGATTGGCATGACATACCCTATAAGCCCCTAGAATATAATAGGGCAGGGGGATTGAAACTACCTAGAAGTCCCCAGTACCCTGGGGCATGGCAGTTTAGAGGCCAGCAGCCCTTTTCTGCACTTGCATGTGTGCACTGCTGAAACCTGAGGTCAGTTTAAAAGCAGCACTGGGTGCCAGGACTGCTTTTAAAAAGTAAATTGTGGCCAAACTCGACTTTGGTGGTAGGGGCACTTAAAAATAGATAAACTACAATGTTTTGGCATATTAGGGACCCCCAGGGTCTCCCCAAGGTATCCCAGGGTTGGGGGGTCGGGTATTTATAAGGTACACCCTTATAAAATTAGTTTTTATATGCCTGGGTTAAGTGAAATTTCATAGTTCACTCCCCACATTGTGTTAAAGTGCTGCTCAAATTCGACTTTGATGCTAGGAGCACTGTGGAAGGAGAATCTGCAATATGTCTGCAGATGCAGAACCCCTAAAGTCTCCACTAGTTGCACAGGGGGTGGGGGTCCTGTAGAAATTAGGGAAATACTTATAAAAGATGTTTTTATAAGCACTGGTGCTAGAAAACTATCCCAAGTCATTTTCCTCATTGCAAATCCCAGGCCACATAGGTTAACATTGCAGGAAGTTATTAAATAATAACTCCTGATAGGAAGGAGATAGAGCTACCGTTCAAACACGTCCTAGAATGGTAGTGAAGAATCCAACAATATTATATTGTTGAATTTCTCCTAAAATGTACAGACAAGAAGTTATTAGACTTTCTTGTTTGTGGATCCAAATTCAGCCTTCCAGTGGTTTGCCCTGATTGGTCAGAGTAAAGTGGATTAGCCAGGCTGCCTTGAAGAGGTGATAGAGCCCCTGGGGTTAACCAGCTCTGCTGGCAGGGCAGTGTGCTGTTCAATAGGAATGCCAGGCCAGGGGGAGGGGTCGTAAACCATGGTCTTCAAAGGCAGAGGGATCGCCAATGTCAGTTTACACTTTACACTTTTGACCCCCACCAGACCCAGGTTTAGGGAAGGTATGTGCAGATTGTTTGAAACTTACTGAAGCAAGAAGTGCCCTGCTGAGAAGATTTTGCTGTGTAAAGAATTCTAAGGCCTGACCTCTGAAGACTGCACCATCTGAAACTGCAGCCCTGTGGATTACCTTGCTGGAAAAGAAGTAAGGAGTGGACTCCCTGAAAGCTACAGGTGAAAAGAGCTCAACTGGACCATTAACAACTAACTCCGCAACTTGGGGAACCACCAGTGGATTTGTAAGGGTTTTGTACCAGTGAATTGTGGGAACTGAAGACCTCAACTTTCAAGGACCATCTTGGAGCTTCCAGACCCTTGGAGTGAGTGTGAGACACTTTGGGACCCCTTGAGAAACGTCAGGAAGAAGTTCAAGAAGTTTGGAGAACTTTGGAACAACTTTGAAAAAAAGCTCCCTAGAGAGACAGACTCAACCTGGCCAGCCAGGCCGCTTGCCTTCAACCGCGAGCCGGCCAAGCCATCCAGGTTCGTCCCGGTAAAAGCTCCATGGGTCCAAAATCCAGAGATTGACCGGGACTAGAGAAAATCTGAAGCCGGCGAACCCTCACCGGATCCGGCTACATGAGGAGCATCGAGAGACCCGGCGAGAAAAAGCTCCAGAAAAGTTTCTATGTCCGCTCGTAGAAAAGGTGACCGGGAACAACCGCGAGAGCCAAGCCGCCTGTCTTCCATCACGTACCGGCCTGGATTCCTGTGTTGCCCCGCTGAAGCAATCTTGAGAAATCTTCTAAGTCCCCTCCAGGGAAGTTGACCGGGACCTCGTCACAAGTCAAGGCGGCAAACCCTCACCGGATCCGGACTGGCTGGGGGCCGGCCAGGGCTCCATCGCAGTCGGCCTGAAACTTTGACTTTGACCCCGTCTATCTTGAGCAGGTATCACAATATGGTGCTATAATCTTCGAAGTGTTATATTTTATTAAAACTTTGAAAATTCATATCTCCGGTTCCCTACATTGGATTTCTGTCGTTTTGGTGTCATTTTAAAGATAAAAATATTTCCTATGTTTATAAATTGGTGTTGGATTTTTATTATGTGTTGTGTCTTAATTATTTACTGGAAATTGTGTTTTTAAATGCTTTCTATACCTGTCTTTGAAGTTAAACCTGTCTGCTCGCAGCCATGTTACCAAGGGTTGAGCATAGGAATAATTTTCTGAGACCTATGCTGAGTCCTATCATGTGCTAGTGGCCTTATTGCCAGTGGCAGACCTACATATGCCCCTACCAATAACCCAATTTCCAACATATTGTTTTAAATGTTTTATTGTTGATGCTGTTTTTATGGATTTGCTCAATCCGAAATAAACATAATTTGACAAAAATAAATACATACACAGCCACACACACAAATCAAAATGTACTCAACTTTACACAAAGAAAAAGCTACACATACTATGCACATGTCAAGATTGACAACATACTCCTACACTGATACAGACCACTTACCCTCATACACAGTTAGATCCCACCATCCTTCCCCACTTTGCCTCTGGAGCTGGAGGGAACATGGCGGCTGTCTGACTGAGCTTATTTTATCAGTGGCGGCTCCTCCACTAAGGCGGAGGAGCTTCGCCCCACTACTTTATGCAGTGTAAAAAAAAGGAAAAATAAAATGATAATAACTCGATGTTATTCTCATTTTATTTGTTCCTGCTGCGTCTTGTGGGTGCGGGGAAGATTTGCTCTGCTCCCAGAGCAGGGGGGGAGGAGTGGTGGGCATTCTGTGAGTGCGCAGTGACAGTGTCGGGCCTTCTGGGGCCGGCCAAACAGTCAGGCGTACTTTGCATGTTCTCCACCCAGGCTGCATAACAGCCTGCACCCAGGCTGCATTACAGCCTGGGTGGAGAACACGCCCAAGCTCCCATTCCCTGGCTGAGCGCCAAATTATGGCGCTCAGAACAATCACAATGCTGCATTGCAGTGTGGTGATTGGCTATGGGAAGCCCGGGAGCTCCCCATAGTCAGAAGGAGGACAAACGAGAAGACAGAGGAGAGGCGGCAGCCGGCCAGGCAGTAGGCCACACTGCTGCTTCCCAGGAGCAGCTGCCATTGTATTTCATTCCCCAAATGTAAACATAGTTAAAAAGTAAAACTAGACTTGGAAAACCAGATAAGGTAGCAAGAGAGAGCAGAACATCATACGAGGTTTTGGATTACAGTAAATTATATTTTTCTAAGAGGCACCGGGTCAGTGAGATTTGGTCCAGTGGGCACATATTAAACTGTAAATCTAGGAGATCATATTAAAAAATCTACTATGCCTAGTTCACCATAGTGTCTTATCTTGGCCAAATTATGTCAGCACCAGGAGTCTGAAATGCCTTGCTTGTCAAAACTAGGAGCAATTTGAAATAAGTTAAATACAGTGGGAGCACAGAGTTACAGAAAAGATACCGAATACCCATATCGCTCTGGCAGAAACCTCTGAAGTAGAACCAGTGGTAACCTGCACATTTATTTCAATTTCAAGCACTTCAGGCAGAAAGGCCTTTTCTGAGTGTGAGGAGGACCAGGGTGATGGGGGCTAGTCCATAACTGGGTGGGGACATCAGTTTCTTCCAACTGCTTCAGCCAAGGATAGGGCCTCATTTAGATCTTGGCGGATGGGTTTCTCACTCAGAACAGTGATGCATATCCCTTTCTATATATCGGTGGATGGGATATCTATCACCATTGTGACGGAGTAACCCGTCCGCCGAGATCTAAATAAGTCACATATTCTTTGTGGCGGCGGTAACTCCAGGTGCTGGAATGGTGGCTGTTCCTCTGAGTGACGGTATGGGGGCTAATAATCCTCTGCTCCTCAATTATTTCTCCTCCTTCCTGTTCTCCTTACTTCCTCATAGAGTAGACCTTTTTGTTCTGCTCATTACAGGTGTTTCTTTCAGGCACTCTTTCAAACACGTAGCATCACTGGCAGCCTTCATCATTTTTAGCAGGTGCCGCACGAGGCTGGGATTTCACAGTACCTGGTGCAGGCACATGCAAAACCGTTTCTGAAAGGCTGCAGGTGTATAGAACATTGCTACTTAGGCTGTGGCTGGGTTGTTTCAAATAACAATGACCTACAACGTAACGGCTACTTCTTAATATTTAGGAAACTTGGGACTTTCAGGATGTTAGCATGGAATATCACCTAAGTGAGAATGGTGTCTGAACTCACATGTTCACTCACTCATCCAACTATACATTTCCCTCAGTGAGATAAGCACCCACTCCAGAGTTCTGTCTCCAACCCGCATGCCAATAATGCCTTAACTGTACATGTTCTCTGATCGATAAAAGCTTGTACGTTTGTGTGTAGATTTTGATTCCATATATAGGTTTCCCGATTTATGCCCTTATATAGGTACAATTCATATTGCCCTTATTTAGGCATAGAAAATCCAGCCCTTATTTAGGCATTGTCCAAATGCTAACCAAATACAGGCATGGTCTCCTACATCCGTCAATCTATGTTACAACAAGTTCTTAGAAAACCATACTCTTAAGCCTTTAGGAATTTCCCTTGCTTGGATATTGATTTCTCCAAGAACTCATAATTATGCATGAACATCTATTCCTTAGGGGTTCATTCATGCTGTTCCAATGCCCGACTTTTACATCAATACAGGCATTCCTAAACACCTTCAAGGTATAAATATACCTGCACTTGCCCTGGCAAACCACGGTTCCGGTACGGTCCAGCTCGACTGACTACTTGCGGTTCGCCACGGCAAGTTCGGAAGTAGATCAAGTTCCAGCCTGATGCACTGACCAGACGCTGTCATCCTCCTCTCAGAGAATCCAGCTCCAGTGTTTCTGACTCCCCTTGCGGGGTGTTAGATATCGAGTCCCGGAAAGAGATTCCAATCTCACACATTCTAAGGTATGGAGGAGACTAGAACTTAGAGAAACTTTTGGCAACCCTTGGCAAAACTAAACTATAGCTAGCTATACTTTAGAAAACAGCACCTACTTCTTACCTCATACTACACTTAGGTTAGGTACACTGGGGTAGAACAATTTAGAAGCATCAGATGAGTATTCACATTTTAGCCTGTGTTATTTATGTATGTATTTTAATGAATATATGTCATAGCTACAAACCATGCTATTGCAGTATTATTTTATCTTACTGCTAACTGCATGAGAAATAAGACTGTTCAATAAACCCTTTTTATTGAAACGCCCGTCTCTCTATTTATGTGCAACTCTGTAGAAACGAAGCATGCACGATTGACTGAGTGAAACTGTTATCTATTGTTTCCACGATTCTGAAATTGTTCCTACTCTAGGGGAAACAAAGTTGTCATGTTTATGCGGTTGTCAGAAACTAATCCCTTCTTGTTTACTCGAGAAGTTTCTAGTGACCTCTGAGTTAGCTGGCACACACAAGTAATTAAGTTTAATGTACTCGATAGAGACATACTGACCTCAGTCCTATGTCAAATCTATAGTGTATATTATTCCAATGCGCAGAGCCTATCAGGTATATAGGAACTACACTACATGGCGCCCAACGGTTTGGTAAGACACTAATTTAACGCTAGATACTGAAGTAACTCAGGTGTGCTTTTCTCAGAGACCCCTACTCATAATACTCTATAAGACGTCTGGAGTGGGTAGGGATAATATCCACCATAGCGGAGTAGGATGAAAATCCTATGTATTAGCTGTTTGGTTTGTTCAACGTTGAAGGATACAGTGTTCCAAAAATATTGTGCACCTTATCTTTGCTCCCTTGAAACTTGCTCTGAAACTTTCATTAAACAATGACTGAAAATGGCACAAACACCGATACTGGTGGAGCTGCGGCTGACCAAGTCACAGCAGCTTTTAATCGTACAGGTTTTCAAGAAACCGACGAGGGTGCTATATAAACATCCATCCACATTTAAGGAGAGCCATCACTCTAAAACTTATAAAACATGGCCTAACACCAAGAGGTGGTAGAGCAGTTTTTGTAATAGAGGCACATGAATCTCACCAGACAGTGGTATTCTATTCATGGATAGTATTCCCAGAATCAAATCCAGTAACACACTTGTTTCACGTCTACAAAGAAGATGATCCACCTGAGGAATATATTCCTTTTGAGGATATTGAAATATCACTCACATACCAGGAGCATACGCTCTGGTTTAAAGGCGCCTTAAAACATTGCAATCACATTACCAGGCTCGGACCACTAGGTAGACCAGGAGCAACATGGCCAATTTTAGCCGGCTACACACCTCTTCCTGACATTGAAGAAATGACAGATGTAGAATTACTTGCTCAACTCAAGGGGTTGATCAAAATCTACAGATAATTAGTTTAATATGTCATGCAGACTTTCACAGTCCAACCACCATTAACCATTCAAAACCCAGCCCCTCATCAGGGGAATACACTAAAAATCACACCACAGACTTTACATGCAGGCATGGGTAAAATGCCCACAAAACGTGAACAAATTCCGTTCTGGATAGCTAAAAAAATTACTCAAATCGAAGCGGTATTTTCAGATACCAGCCCTTCTGAGAAACACAGAATTCTAACAATCTGTTTACCAATGGGGATCACACCACATCTGGAAGACTGCACCACTTGGGGCACAGTCTTTGCTGCAATCTACACAAAAACACATGGTGTTCCGTCTATGGCAGTAATACCTGATGTCCTGAAACAGATTCAAAACGAATATGGGGCAGAGCCTGCTCCAAATTTAGGTATGAAGTTACTGAAAAATTTCGACCAGGTCTCAACAATAATATTATCTAATATTAAAGGAGAAGCAGTATCAGTGGCAATCCGCCAGAAATTAAGGGAATTTGATGTGACAGACAACCACAAAAACTAGCCAGAATAATTGAAAAATTCTAAGAGGAATTAGGCAGAGACCGTTTGGGAGGGAAACCAGTTAAACCACAACTGTCTGAAAGTCCTGATAAGGTCTTTCCTAAAAACATTCCTACCTCTTCTAAAAAGAAGTTGGAAAATAGCAAACAGCATTCCTAAGAGAAGCGTTCTCATTCCCAAGGCAGGTCTCCTCAAAAGGAGCCCTCTGAAAGGAGGTACAACCTCAGGAATAGGGATAATTTGAGAAAACCTGACAGATATCAAGATACTGATACACGTTCCTCTCGTACCTTTCAAATATCATCACAGACATCCGAAAGAAGAGGACGGTCAAAGAACAAAGAAGAACGCGTAAAGTCCAAAGACAATCACCACATTCAGAAAAACAAACAAAAACCTCAATTCTCCAAAAAGAAGGTAGCAGGTCTGAAGATCAGACATGCAGAGGATTCTGAGAACACAACTCAAGAACAGAGAATGGGCTCAGACAATGTTGAACAGTGCAGCAGAAGTTACAGTAGCTCGCCAGAACCTGAAGGGGCTTCTGGAGGCAGTGGACATGAATGAGGACATTCAAGTTGAAACTGCAGACACCAGGGTTAGTTCTCCACAAAGGTTATATGAAATAACACTCCGGATGGATGGAGACATACCAAGAAAAGTGAAAACACTCTTTTGGGAGCATCTTTCAAGGGGTTATGATATACTTCTAGCAGAACGAGACTGGCCACCAGAATTTGTCAGGGAGTGCCCAAATGGCGAAGACATCATTATGCCAGCCTTCTCTAACCATGTTCCAGTACATTTAAAATATAATTATGCCAGGAAATGGGCAGTGCCCAAGCCCCAGCATTATACAAGAATCATGTAGGATAGGATGAGGACTCACCTCACCACAAAATCCAGTTAAAAAATCAACCAACTGCACAAAGGCAGTACCCTGTTAAGCAAGAAGCTAAAAAACAAGTCAGGGAGATCTTAGATCAACTTGAATACCAGAGGGTGATTGAAACATGCGCCTCATCAATGAACAATCCTTTGTTTCCTGTTTCTAAACCAGACAATACATATTGTCTAGTTTTGGATTACAGACACCTAAACTCATGTTGTAAAACATTTGCAGTGCAAAATGCACACAGTACAGCATTAATGAATAACATTGTGCGTAAAAAGTACAAAACCACATTGGACATTTCAAATGGTTTCATTTGTCAAAATATTGCACCTGAAAGTAGATATTTGACCGCTTTCTCAATAATGGGGATCCAGGGTCAATTTTGTCGACTCCCACAGGGGTTCAAAAAGAGCCCGGGGTTATTCTCAGCAACAGTATCAGAGTTACTACAAACTTATGATGACGAGGCATTGTCATATGTGGATGATATATATCTGACAGAAGATGACCTGAACAGGCACTTGAACAGGGTGAACACCATTATATTGGTCTTCGCCTCTGAGGGTTACAAATTCAACTTTAAAAGTCAAGAATTGCCCATCTCAACGTCCTTTTCCTAGGATATGAACTTTCAAGTGAAGGCAAAAGCCTGGCAGCCAACCTTTTAGAAAAGTGTGCGCTGCTCCAACCTCCAAAAACGCTGAAGAACTTACAGTTGATTCTAGGTTTCCTGAATTTTGGAAGAACATACATTCTAAACTATGCAGAGAAGGTTAAACCTCTCTACGAATTAATCAAACCTGATTTCAAAACCACAACTTGGACACAAGAACACACAGAAATTCTGCGTTCACTTCAAACAGACATGTTAGCAACAAAACACTTACAAACACACGTAAACGTACACAACTTAGTGATCCGAATCATTCTGTGTCAATGCGAATTCACCTACTTAACTTTTAACGAAGGTGAAAAAGTACCAACTGCATATAAATCACATTTGTATACACAAGCAGAAATGAAATTCACTTCTACAGAAAAAAATCTGACAGCAGTTCAAACCGCTGTAGCAAAAAAAAGAGCCCTAGCGCAGGGGAAACGCATCATGGTCGTGACTCCTGTACCAGCCTTAGAGACAGTTACTAAAGCTAGCATTCCGAATGCAAAAGCTCTACATCCAAGATGAATACAATGGGTTAATTCTCTTGCTGCAACTGATGTTGAATATGTTTTTTTTCTTTTTTTTTTTTTTTTTTTTTTGAAACCGTTTATTGCAGTTTGAAAAGTTACAGGTATGGGCCTACAACCACATGGCCGGCCGCTAGAGCATCAAAAACATATTACATGCATACAGCCAAAAAGTCTCACAGCGGTGCAAAGTAGGAAAACAGGAGTAATCAATGGTGCAGGCCTCACGGCTCCATGCCCACAGTACGGTTCCATTTTCTTAATGCAAAACAACATAAACAAACCACAACCGCAAGGCAACCCTCGATCCAAAGTGACAACACGTGCTCCATAAGTGGGGGATCCAAACCAGCAGCAAAACTCTGAAGAGGGGGACGGGAGTAGATCAGGGACTGGGGGACCGCGCGCCCACGGCCAAGGGAGGGGGGCCATCTAGGGAGACGGAGCCGGCGAGGCAGCCGGTAGCAGCGGCGGCTCACAAATACCCCCGCGGTAGGCGTTCCAGGGGCCCCAGAGTTTCATCCACGCCCCAGGCTTACCCCTCGCCACATACACCACCTTTTCACGAAACATACACCAATCCATATGCTCTTTCCAGGCCGACACCGCAGGGGGCCTCTGGGATCCCCACAATTGAGCAATATCACGCTTAGCTATCATGTATCCCAGAGTCACCCACCGCG
This sequence comes from Triturus cristatus, assembly GCF_964204655.1. Taxonomy (NCBI): domain Eukaryota; kingdom Metazoa; phylum Chordata; class Amphibia; order Caudata; family Salamandridae; genus Triturus; species Triturus cristatus. The sequence continues at coordinate 751,100,256 of NC_140593.1, read as the reverse complement.
TCTGCGGTACCGAATAGTCATTAGGTTCCCAGACATTCAACAAGCATCTCCTCGCTTCAGGCAGTAGCGCGACACGCGTAACCACTCGCAGAACCCCATGCACACCACGCCAGAATCGCTCCACCTTCGGGCACTCCCACAGTATATGCATGAAAGTCGCCAACGCGCCACAGCCACGCTTACACATTCCGTCACCGGCAAAACCCATACGTAGAAGCCTTGGCCCCGTCACGTAGACCCGGTGAAGGATCTTGAGCTGGACGAAACGAAGGCGAGCCGGGATGGCCACCTCTTTCGGAGAGGCCACCGCGGAAATCCAATCCTCGTCGTCCAGCTCCAGCCCGTCGGCAACCCAAGCCTCGCGGAGACTAGTCAGCAGGCACGATCTATCGTTAATCAATTTTTTGTATATGAGGGAGATCGTGCTGTCCGGGACATGGCCATCTAGCACTCTGTCCTCCAGGGGGGAAGACTCCGGAATGGATGCAACATCCGGGAAGACGGAGCCCAGCGCATGGCGGACCTGTAGGTACCGAAAGTACTCACTGCCCTGCAGCTGAAACTCCGCCTGCAGCGTCTCAAAAGTTTTGAATCCCCCCCTCGTCCAGAGATCTCCCACCGTGCTGATTCCGATCGTGTCCCACTTCTCGAAGCCCTTCGACGTCCACAGGGAGCCCAACCTCTCAGATGCATACAGCGGAGACGCCCGGGTCAAACGGTCCTTCCACCCCATAGCTGCATTGGCCGCGTGCCAGACACGCACCATGACACGCGTCGGTCCCGTCAGACGGGAGTCGGGCGCGCCAGAGTAGAGCGCGCGATTGTAATCGCCACCGGGTAGGAGCATCTTGTCCATCTCAAATGCCGGATTCAGGGCGGGCCCGTAAAGGCCATGATTAATTGCAGCTAGTTGGGAGGCCCAGTAATACCGTTTAATGTCCGGAAGGGCGACCCCTCCATCGTACCACGGGAGCGTCAGTTTAGCCAGAGCAATACGCCGCCTCCCGTCCCAGAACAGGCGCCGCTGGAGGCCCTCCACCTCACGAAAGTAACGTGCCGGGACCAAGTCCATGGTATTCTGGAGGGCGTAGAGGAAGCGCGGCAGGGCCATCATTTTAAATAAGGCCGCTCGGCCGAGCGGCGAGAGCGGCAGACGCCGCCAGCGCACCACGTCCTCCCTCAAACGCTGGAGGGGGGGCAGCAAGTTCCGCTCATAGCGGGCCTCCGGGTCAAGAGTAATATATATACCCAGGTACCGGAAACCCTGGGAGGCAATCTGGATCGGACAGTCCCGTGGCAGGACCGGAGCCTCCCCGGAAAGCACATATACACAGGATTTCGCCCAGTTGATGACCAGGCCTGAGTTACGACCGAAGGAGCGCAAAACATCAACCAGGACGATCAATGATTTGCGCGGGGAGGCGAGATACAAAAGGATATCGTCAGCATAGAGGGACACGCGGTCCTCATGCTCGGGGGTCCAGCGGAGGCCACGGATAGAAGGGTGCCACCGCAGCCACTCCGCCAGGGGCTCCAGGGCCAGGGCGAACAGAAGAGGCGACAGGGGACAACCCTGTCGCGTGCCCCGCCCCAGCGCGAATGGGGCCGATACTCGCCTATTCACCACCACCTGCGCCAACGGGCCCGAATATAGCAATTTAACCCAGCTGACGAATCCCGGGCCGAACCCAAACTTCGCCAGCATCGCCCAAATATATGGCCATTCAAGCGTATCAAACGCCATGGTGGCGTCCAAGGACGCCAAGATGGCCGGCTCCCGCAAAAATGGGACACGCGCGAGCACCCCGTGTAAGCGCCGCAGATTGAGCGCCGTGTTGCGGTGTGGTATAAAGCCCGATTGGTCTTGGTGGACCAAATCGCCCACCACTCCAACCAACCGGTTGGCCAACACCTTGGCAAGGATTTTGGGCTCCGCGTTCAAAAGCGAAATCGGCCTATAGGATGTGACTCGTTCACGGGGCTTCCCCTCCTTGTGGATCACCACAATCGTAGCCAGACGCTGGTCCAGCGGGAGGGAGCCCTGCGAGTGGGCCGCAAGGAACATCGCGCGCAGGTGGGGCGCCAACACATCCGGGCGTAGCTTGTATAGCTCAATGGGAATACCATTGGGGCCCATGGCCTTGCCGGATGCAACCGAGCGAATAGCCGAGGCAATTTCGTCCGAGGTGGGAGGGGCGTCCAGCGAGTCCCTATCCTCCACCGTAAGGGAGGGCAGTGCGATGTCCCGAAGCAAGGCATGGGAATCTTCCTCCGAGCAGGGAGAAACCGGGGAGTAAACTTCGCGGAAGTAATCCGCGAAGCAGGAGACAATGGCTTCCGGCTCGGTGACACACACACCATCCACGCTCTCAATCAAAGGCACCACGCGGCTCGCTCTCTCCCTCTTATCCAACCACGCAATCAATTTGCCAGCCTTGTCACCCACATCATACAATCGCCCCTGCTGCTCTCTACTGAGGCCCCTGGCCGCCTCCGTGACGAGGGCCCGATAGGCCGCCTGCTTTAAATGCAAAACATGCAACTTGGCGTCTGTTACCCCGCTCCCCAGGTCACCCTCCAGTTCTGCAATCTCGTCCTCAACCCGGGTCACCTCCTCCCGCTCGCGCCGCCGGGCATTGGAAATAAAGGAGAGGGCCTCCCCTCTAAGAACCACCTTGAAAGCCTCCCACAGGGAGATGGCAGACGGGACCGACCCCACATTCTCATCAAAATAGCGCTGTAAGGATTTGATCAGGTCGGCACGAATGGTGGGGTCGCGCAAATACCATGCATTAATCGGGGCCACCCTGCCATCCCCCCTCGGGAAGACATCGAAATGCAACAACAATGGGGAGTGGTCTGAGATACCCCGTGCCAAATGGCGCACCTCCCCCACCCTCCCTGCATGGGCCGCCGGGACAAGGATGTAATCAAGCCGCGAGAGGCTACCATGGGCCCCCGAGTGGAAAGTGTACTGTTGCAATACAGGATGCTTCAAGCGCCAGCAATCTACCAGGCCCAGCGTGTCTAAAAGGCCGGGCAGCCACGCCTGTGCCCGGGGGAGGTCCCTAGGGGGATGGCGATCCATAGACCCAGAGGCAACCGCATTAAAGTCCCCTCCAACCACCAACAGGCCACTCGGAAGGTCCAAAAGGAGGCGCCCTAGATCCGCAAATGTAGTGGCTTGTAACCCAGGCGGGACATAGACTGATATAAAGATAAACACTCTACCCTCCATGCGTCCCACCAGAACAGTGTAGCGTCCCCTCTCATCATGGCGCACCTCGTCAATCTCAAACGGGAGCGAGTTCTTGACCATAATACCCACCCCCCGCGAGCCCGAAGTGAAGCCGGAGTGGGCCGCCAAACGATATCCCCGCCGATTCATTGCGTGAAAGGTGTTACCTATAAGGTGCGTCTCCTGCAGGAAGACAACATCCGGTGAAATGCGTTTTAAATACTGCAGGACCACACCACGCTTAATCCTATCCCCCAGGCCGTTAACATTCCATGACAACACAGTCAAATCCCTACCCCCCATCATACGTCGAAACAATCGGTCGTCCCCCACCGAGCATCTTAAGAACAACAAAACAGTTGCGGGTTTGCCCTGCGGTACTAACAAACAACACCCCCCCCCCACCCCCCGGTCCCAACAGAACTCCCCCCTCCCTGCACCCCTGCATGAGCCCAAACAGCCCCCCCAAAGTGCAGTGTGCCTGTCGCCCCATAGCTAAGTACTAACTAGTCCCCCAGAGGAGGAGGGAAGCCCCCAGCAGACCCCACCCGACCTCCATAGGAGGGGAACATACGAAAGCAATATATGGTAAAGGAATAACATCCCGAGCAAGGCCTATACAGTCACCCCTCAATTCTGATCCGGCGGGCCCTCCCCGCCAGCCGCGCCCCCCCCCGCCCCGATCTCCAGGCAAAGTGTCCAACCAGTCCCCAGCCGCCTCGGGCCGGTCGAAGAAGTGCGTACGGCCATCCACCTCCACCCTCAGCTTAGCCGGAAAGAGCATTGAGTACTTGAGGTTTAGGTCCCTTAGGCGACGTTTAATACCAAGAAAGCTCTGTCGCTGCTTCTGGACCGCCGGAGTAAAGTCTGGGTAGAAGTGTACATCCATGTTGTCCAGCCTGACCGGTCCCTGTTGCCTGGAGGTCTGGAGGATGGCATCTCTGTCCCGAAAATTAAAAATCCGGGCAATGAGAGGCCGCGGCGGGGCACCGGTCTTAGGGCGGCCCCCGGGGACCCGGTGGGCACGCTCCACCGCAAAAAGCTTACTCAGCCCCCGGGGCTGGAGATGGGTCAGGATCAATTCTTCCACGAAGAGATCCGCCGCCTCCGCCTCTCGGCCCTCCGGCACACCGTTGAATATGTTTTTGATCCTTATTTGAAAACACAAGCATTCCTGCAATACGAACACGAATGTCCTCTCCCTACTGAAATTCTCTCTCTAGATCAGAACGAATTTATAATTTATACTGACGGATCTGCACAACCCGCTACGGAGAGTAAACAACCTTACAGTGCAGCATGCGTGATCGTTAAAGGTCGTATGCGCGATGGCAAATTCAGACCAATGGTCACAAAAACTCAATCTCTAGGACATAGTACAGCTCAGCGGGCTGAACTCCAAGCATTCAAGATGGTACTTGAACAGACGGATCGCGAATTCCCCACACTCATAGTGTGCGATTCTTTTTACTGTGTTCAATCTTACAATGAATATTTACAGAATTGGCTTCAAAATGGTTTCAAAGATGCAAAAGGTGGCACAATCAAGCATAAAACGATTTGGGAACAAGTAGTTCAGTTGCGAAATGGACTACAAAACACTCACGTGATACACACGCTGAGTCATCAACGTGATGGCGTTCACGTTGAAGGGAATTCATTGGCTGATGAAGCTGCGAAGGGGGCTGTGCAAACGGCTTCGGTAGCTGCAATCACTCGTTCAAAAACGAAAATAGACAGTGAAATAATGCTGGCTGTTAATGCTTCAAAGAAAGGCAGCGGTGCAGCGTTACCTAAAAAGTTTCCACTCAAATACTCATATATAATTGATGCGAACAATGTTCAGTTTGCTTGAATTCCTGGAGTGGGGGATAGGGTAATTCCAAACCTGGAACATAGATTAGGACTAATTCTAGCAGCACATGAAGGGATCGCCTCTGCCCATGCAGGTGTTTCCGCCACAGTATCGTTATAAAAACAGAGATACCGGTGGCCAGGCATTAGGAAACAGACCAGGAATTATGTTTTGGAATGTGAAATATGCCAGAAGATGAAAGTCTCTACTGTGAAACGCCCTGCGGAGACGCCCCTGTTAATTTTAGATAAACCATTAGCATGTGTTTACCTCGACCACTCCGGTCCCTTACAAAGGGATGGTAACTATAAATATATCATGGTCGCAGTGGATCTGTTATGTTATGTTATGTTAGTGCTATTTGTATTGCGCACGGCTGCTCCAGCGAAGGAGCGTCCCGGCGCACCGACAAGGTGGCGAACACAACACAACTAGGGAACAGAAATAATTATTAAGAAATTGGGGAGTGCAGGATTTAACAAAGCTCAGAAAATAAATGAGTTTTAGCGGCCTTGCGGAAGGAGAGCAGGTCACCAAAGGTCCGGAGTTTCAAAGGGAGAGCGTTCCAGGTTCAAGGTTCAAGGTTCCTTTGGATGTGGCCTCAGCGCTCGGCTGACGCTCGAACAGTTATAAAAGATTTGCAAGTCTTTATCGGCACATACGCAATTGGCACACTACATTCTGATCAGGGTCCTGCGTTTAGCCCGGCCTCTGTCGGACTATGACGGGCTAAGACAGGCCCGTCTTGGCCCGGTCTTCGCCCGGCAAGTCCCGCGCTGTGGGACCGCCGCCGAGATTATCAAAACCCCTCCAGGGACCGAGGCTAAAGTGCTGCGTGCGTCAATGGGCCAGGGGCAGTGTCAAGGTTTCCTCGCTCAGTTTGCGGTCTCCCGCGCTGCGGGACTGCCGCCGAGATTATCAAAGCCCCTCCAGGGACCGGGGCTAAAGTGCTGCGTGTGTCGATGGGCCAGGGGCAGTGTCAAAGTTTCCTCGCTCTGTTTGCGGTCTCCCGCGCTGCAAGACCGCCGCCGAGATTATCAAAGCCTCTCCAGGGAACGGGGCTAAAGTGCTGCGTGCGTCGATGGGTCAGGGGCAGTGTCAAGGTTTCCTCGCTCTGTTTGCAGTCTCCCGCGCTGCGGGACCGCCGCTGAGATTATCAAAGCCCCTCCAGGGACCGGGGCTAAAGTGTTGCGTGCATTGATGGGCCAGGGGCAGTGTCAAGGTTTCCTCGCTCTGTTTGCGGTCTCCCACCGCGAAGCTGGAGACTTGTCAGCAGTGAACATCACAGCCGTTCCTATACATGATGGTATAGTTTGGGACCAAACTCAATATGACATTTTTGGGCCATCGGAGCTTTTGAAGATTCCACATTTATTTAAGATTTCATTAAGTGACTTTATTACCTCTAGTACCTTTTCTGATGATTGGGACTTCAAGACTGTTAATAACATGATGTCTGATCTAGAGATGTCTACTGTATTCACAAATCATGAATATTTAGAGGGTTCATCAGACTATGAACAAATGTATTGTTATAACCACTATAGTCATCATTTCTTGCTTAAATCTGCAACACCTAAAAATGTATTTATTTATAACCAATAGGAACATTGTCCTACACCTCCAAAGGGTAGTTCGAAAACTTTTGCAATGAAATTTCCATATTTTTCAGGTTACAATTTGTCTAAGCCAGAAACATTTTACTTTAAAAATGAGAACAAGACAGGAACGGAAAATATGTTAACCAATACGAAACAGATTTATTCTGCAGCCTTTATTGCCCAACTGTCTAGACAGGGTTTCGATTTTTGGAAAGATAACATTGAGACGAAATCAGTCTGGGGTACAAAACATTGGCAAGTACAGGGGGTAGAAGCTTTGTTTAGAGTCTGTATCATCCCTAAGCAAATTATGTTTTTGAATGACACTGTCCAACAAACGTCTTGCCTTGGATTTGCCAAGATCAAAGACATGAACACACCGACCATACCTATACCTGCACGTAATAGCACTACACGGGGGTAGGTCGACGTACATAATATTTGGCATCACAACAGATCAGATCCAGAATGGAAAAAATGGTTGCTCTGGCCCACAGACACGAATAACTGTCAAGATCGATTCCTGAACAAAACACAGGGTTTCACTATCAATAGGACAGACTCACGCTATGTTCAAAGACAGCAGTAGACAATGGGTTAACGACTCTGTCGTCCAGGACATGTTCATTGGACAGCATTGTGTCTTCTATCATAGACATCATGGAACAAGACTTGGTCATGTTGCAACATGGTAAGTCTCAGCTACGTTCTATCATGCTATTGGGCTGGACGCTACAAAACTTGCGTGCAGGCTATGTGCCTTGGCGTTTAATCAATACTACGTCACTGTTTTCAGAATTCAATCTCACTGATAAACAGATCAGAATGGCACAAAGGGGAGCAGACTACACTATGCTGATCATTGAAATACTGGAAAAATTACCATTCACAGTGGCAGAAAAACAAGCTACTGAGTGGATCATACATGGTCAAATTAATCTGTTTTTTACAACTTTCCATTTTCAATATTGCCTAAAACATATACCAGTTGGCAAATATGAAAGGTTGGGTAAAGGATACATCAAGACATCCTGGGATTTACCTTACACACATAGATGTTGGAGTGGGGAATGTGAAGTGTTTCTTAGCGGTGAAAACTGTGAAAACACACTAAGCGGTTCTCTCCTTTGTCAGGGTATTAACTTACACGGGGCCTGTGATGATTCAACTACAAACTTATCCTGTCACCTGCAAGGTTCACCGGCTGCAGTGATTAATATAATTTTGGCTAACTTTCTAACGGGAGTTAAATTATGTTGAATGATCACAGCTGCTGTGGCATGTTGCCTGGTATTCCATATCTAGTTATGGTTACATCCAGGGTCAATTGCTGTATGCAAGTCTTGTTTCCACAAATACAGACAGTCAGGGAGTCGCCTTTGTGGCCTTCACTGAACATCTCTTCTATACGAATTGATACTCTAAGCAGAATATAAGCCATTCTTTTACAAAAAACAGTGCCACTGACCTCGGCCAGAGAAACCTATGATCTCCAAGTCGCAAGGACTTCCGCGAAGATACATGCCCTTTTGCATACAAACTGCCCTGTACATTTCTTGGAAATGTTAGGTCGTATCTTAAACATGTCTGATACGAGCGGTATTATACATGTATTTAAGAACGTGTGTGCAGGACTGTTAGCACCTTTTCAAGCAGTCCTTAGAATTTTTCCAACCTTCGTGCACTCTGTGTTTGGCGGATTGCCGTTCCTTTTAGCACTCGTTCCAGGGATCATATTTTTGCTCCTACTGCTAAGAAATGGCAAGCCAACTCACCATCGACACCCAATTCACCATTGAAAGCGCTCTATTGGAGACGAAGTGTCGTGAGCGCATCGCCCAAATTTTGGGTTTACCTCGTCTACAAGAATTAAATACCACATGGTTTCTGTCATTCAGACCAATCTAGGAAGATTGCATCTTACCTGTTCTACGCTGCCTGCTCTGCGGCGAAGACTGCACGCTAGACATCTGTCTAACACTCTCATCAGTCATGCCTACGGATATCGATACTCTGCTGGACCCGGTTACAGCCCATGCTCTGTGTTGTCCCCAGCGGCTACCGATCCTGATCACGGCATTCATTGAGATCTCACAGACGCAAATTGCTACTGCTGAGGTACGAGATGAAACATCAGGCGCGCAGGTAACATCTGATTCGAACGTTGCTGATGCAACCAATGCTGAAGGCGTTAGTTCACATCTATGTGCAGTTAATCTTCTAAATGAGGTATTCCAACTTTCACCTACAACGTTAGATGACATTTTGTCTACAGGATTAGAAGATCTCATGTTTTCTCCAGGCCCACACACTGACTTTTGATTCAGGCACACAGTGTTCCAATGAGACTCTGAATTTGGCCTTCATTCTTTTCAGACAAGGAACTAACTTTGGAACTTTTTTTCTATGATTAATTTTTTTCCCCAAATTTGTATTTTTTGGCACAGTAATATGCTTATAGTAGAACTATTCTGAGAGAACAGAATTCTATTAAAAACTTCCAGGGACAATATGCCACCTTGTCACATCAACAATTGATTTATGTTAACCTGATATGAAATGGTTTCGGCCCTTCTATCTTCTGTATCAACGAGCCATTTCATCATGTGTATATATTTCTGGTTAATTCTTTTTGGCATTTCCAATGCAAACATATGCTTAGAATGAAACATTGCTTTTAATATGTACAGCACCTTATGTATAGCAATGGGTTTGTAATGCATTTTTAGGACATATGTTTTAGATATGTTTTAGCATGTTTTAGATTATCCTGCGATACTCTCTTTTAGACATGTTTAGTATGTTTAGGATTTAGTAATGTCGTTCATCCAAAACTGGAGTGGGTGTTGTGTGTAGATTTAGATTCTGTTTATAGGTTTCCCGATTTATGCCCTTATTTAGGTACAATTCATATTGCCCTTATTGAGGCATAGAAAATCCAGCCCTTATTTAGGCATTGTCCATGCTAACCAAATACAGGCATAGTCTCCTACATCCGTCAATCCACGTCACAACGAGTTCTTGGAAAACCAGACTTTTAAGCCTTTAGGAATTTCCCTTGCTTGGATATTGATTTCTCCAGGAAATCATTATTATGCATGAACATCTATTCCTTAGGGGTTCATTCATGACGTTACGATGCCCGACTTTTACGTCACTACAGGCATTCAATAAATATACCTGCACTTGCCCTGGCAAACCACAGTTTCGGTACGGTCCAGCTCGACTGACTACTTGCGGTTCGCCACGGCAAGTTCGGAAGTAGCTCGAGTTCCAGCCTGATGCACTGACCAGACGCTGCCATCCTCCTCGCAGAGAATCCAGCTCCAGTGTTTCTGACTCCCCTTGCGGGGTGTTAGATATCGAGTCCCGGAAAGAGATTCCAACCTCGCACATTCTAAGGTATGGAGGAGACTAGAACTTAGTGAAACTTTTGGCAACTCTTGGCAAAACTAAACTTTAGCTAGCTATACTTTAGAAAACAGCACCTACTTCTTACCTCGTACTACACTTAGGTTAGGTACACTGGAGTAGAACAATTTAGAAGCATCAGATGAGTATTCACACTTTAGCCTGTGTTATTTATGTATGTATTTAAATGAATACATGTCATAGCTACAAACCATGCTATTGCAGTATTATTTTATCTTACTGCTAACTCTGTACATATTGTACTTCGCAGCCTGTCTTACGATTGTAGCAGTTCATATATCTTGCATGAGAAATAAGACTGTTCAATAAACCCTTTTTATTGAAACACCTGTCTCTCTATTTATGTGCAACTCTGTAGAAACTAAGCATGCACGATTGACTGAGTGAAACTGTTATCTATTGTTTCCACAATTCTAAGATTGTTCCGACTCTAAGGGAAACAAAGTTGTCGTGTTTATGCGGTTGTCAGAAACTAATCCCTTTTTGTTTATTCGAGAAGTTTCTAGTGACCTCTGAGTTAGCTGGCACACACAAGTAATTAAGTTTAATGTACTCAATAGAGCCATACTGACCTCTATCCTATGTCAAATCTATAGTGTATATTATTCCAATGCGCAGAGCCTATCAGGGATATAGGAACTACACTGCAGTACTTGTCTGTCCCACTGATTCTTTTGTGCTGGGAATGGAAGATTGCACTTGTTTCATTCTCGAGATTGGGAAACTTGTTTTGCTACTACCATCCTATACCAATTATGTGAAGAAGTAACACTTGCACTTCTGCTGCCTGATTTGCATGTGTCTTGTGATGGGGAAAGCATGCACTGCTTCTTCCCCAAACTATAGATGTCCTCGGAAGAAGGGATATATGTACTATTTCACCTCAAGGTGTGCCTGTTCCTATGAAGAAGGGGTGTTTCTACCATTGAATGAAGATGTTTCCACTGTTTATTAATACAAAAAGTATCTATAGAATGTGCTTGCATAGCAAGCCTTAAGAGCAGAGACTTTGCCACAATATTTGATGTGAGATGCTTTCAGTCCTAAGCATGTTACTGGCTCCAAAGGGGGGATATTTGAGGGCCAAAACATTTTGATGCTAAAGAGAAAAAGGGTCTGTTACTCTACTCTCTCTTTTTAACTCAGTGGCAGGAAATCACCGGTAATAAACATTTTAGCTCACCAGCCATAATTTTAATATAGGTCTGAGAGTTTAACAGAGGGAGAACATAAATGTTGACATAGGGGATATAGCCCTACCAAAACAAGAGAATCCATAATTTGGAGACTGTAAACCCAGTAAACAGAAGTACTCCTGGATGTTTACAGTGCTAGTTGTGGAACCCACTGAAGAACCATACCATGCTAGATAGGTATTTCTTATCATCCTATATGAGTACATGCAAATGCAGTCATTCTTTTAGAGGTTTGGGTCTTTCTTAAAGGTGTCTAAAGCTTATTGTATGTTTATGTATGCTTACAGAGAGTTCACAACAGTGTTTTAACTCATCTCACTCCCTATTTAGTGTGTTAGCTCCCTGTACTTGCCCTTTATAAGTGAGATAATCATGTGATGTGAGTTGGGTTCTCACTTGAAATGGTAATGGGGAAGTGCTGTGATATCAGGAAATGGATTGTTAGTATTTGGACAGTGGGGCAGTTGCTGTGTTACCTGCTTCCCTGCCAGTCGTAGACTAAGATGATGGAATAAAAGAATACAGAGTTCAACTTTTATTTGTAGTTAAGCATCTTTTTATTGGTGTTGAGTTGACTTGCGAGGGTCCCAGCGTGCATCTTCATCTCTAGAGATTTCAGTGTAGACCAGTGTTTGGTGGAGTGTTCGACCACCTCACAGTCTTTGTCAATCATCATTTGCAGTGGAGATTTGGGTGCTGGTTTTATTTTGTTTTTAATTTTCTGATGTCAGCATTCCCAAAAAAACGATGTTCAACGCCTGTTGTGGTAAGCGACGTTGCACTCAGCTGCCCCATCTGGGTGATTCGAGGACCAGGCAAATGGCTGTGAGATTCTGCGTCACATTTCTGCACGTAGCCACTGGGAACGTCATCACGTGTAGTAGTCATTTTGACAAGTTAGGATGACTTGTCTGAAGTGCATGTCTCCGTTGGGGCGAGTTACTCTCACCAGCCATTTTGCAGGGGCAGCACAAACATGGATTGTAGCTCAACTTTCCTTTTGAGAAACGTTAATCGCTTAAGGAACTTATGTGCAGGTTCCATAAGAAAGCAAAATATTTGTGCACTTACAATCGGTGATATGCACACCTGTTTATAATATTTACTGCTTATATTGGAGAAGCTGCTTATCTGTGATACACAACAATTGCATCATGACTTAAGAGCATCACTAAAACATCTGCATACAGACAAAAGACTAGGTTGCATAATGTTCAGTGATATACACACACCTTAAGAGTCTTCTATTTTCATTGGTGTGTCAAAGAAGTGTCTACAGTCTGGAAAAATATAACTGAATATAATAAAGAGATATTATTGTGCTGCATCAAGTGTCACAGCACAAATTCAGGCATGCAGCAAAACACAGTACCTCTGCCATCCTTTCTTCCCAGTCCTGGTCATCCTTCAGTTGATCGGGAACAATGGATGGAAGGTTTTGAGGCTTATCTTGATACCACTGATAGTGAGGATTGTATACACACACAAAAATATGCTTTACTGAAACAATGTTTGGGTCCAGAGCAAAGGAAGATTTAGATTTTGAAGTACTTACCTCGCTAATTAGTAATGAGGGAGGGTAATGTGGAGGATGAGTATGCCTCTGCAATGAAAATGCTGGATGTAAGATTTAAACCACATAAAAATGTGATTCTTGAGAGACACAAGTATTATAGATGGCATCAACTACCGGGAGAACTGGTGGAAAATGTTGCTAGTGCTTTCAGAACTTTAACCTCCACATATGAGTACAAGGATTCTCAGGATGAGCTAATTTTGGACCAAACAGTTGAACATACAAAAAATAAAAAGATTCAAAAAGTGCTGCTCGCAACGCCAAACTTAACTTTGAACAAAGCATTAGTCAAGTCAATTAAAACTTTCTGGCCATAAAAGTATTTTACAAAAAAGGGACACATTTATATTTTGGGTTAAAACTACGCCACAGATGAAATTCAAAAACTCAATTAAAATACATTCACATTAAATGAAGCGTATTCAAATAGCCTGAAACATTATAGTTAGCACACCAAATTGTTTCTTTTACGAATTGCCCCTGATAAAAAGCGTGCAAGTCCGTAACATACGAGCGGGGAAGAAAGCATTTGTAGATAGATCAATGCTGGTCTTACTTGTGCAAAATTGCAATCTCTTAAAAGTGGTAGGATTGTTGTGCATCGCTTTAGATACCCGTATATAGGTCTATTGAATCATGTCCTTATATAGGCACAATTCGACTTGTCCTAATTTAGGCATAATATTCCAGTCCTTATTTAGGCATTGGCCATGCAGATCCAAATACAGCATGGTCACCTACATCCGTCCATCCCATGTCTCAACGAGTTCCTAGAAACCAGACCCTTAAGCCATAGGGATTTTCCCTGCTGGTATTATTGATTTCTCCAATAACTCATCTATTATGCATGAACTACTATTCCTTAAGGGTTCATTCATGTCTTCCTCTGCCCGACTTTACGTCAATGCTAGCATTCCTAGACACCTTCCAGGTATAACTATACCTTCACTTGCCCTAGCAATTCACGGCACAGCACAGCTCGGCTATACGGCTCGCCACGGCAAGTCCTGAAGGAGTTCGAGTCACCGCCTGATGCACTGAACAGACGCTGTCTTCCCTGCACGCAGAGATTCCAGCTTCCAGTGTTCCAAACTCCCCTTGCAGGGTGTTAGAGTTCGCGATCCAGAAAGAGATTCCCACCTCTCTCATTCTAAGGTATGGAGCTGACTAGAACCTACGGAAATTCTTGGCATCTCATATAAAATAATATCTTAAGCTCAGACCAACTATAGCTTAAATCAGCACCTACTTCCTACCTCGCACTATATTCAAGTTAGGTACACTGGGGTAGAATTATTTGGAAGCACCAGATGACTATCCACTTTTAGCCTGTGTATTTATGTGTATGTATATAGATATGGGTCATAGCTAAAAGTCAATGCTGTTGCAGTTTTACTTCTTGTTATTGCTGACGCTGTGCATATTATATCTTACTTACTATCTAATGATCATGACAGCTCATATCTCTTACACTAGAACTAAGACTGTTCAATAAATCCTTTTTTATTGAAAACGCCCATCTTCCTATTTTCTGTGTAACTCTGAAGAAACTAAGCAAGCACGATTGACAGAGTGAAACCGTTATCTATTGTTTCCACGATTCTGAGACACGTTCCGATTCTGAAAGGAAACAAAGTTGTCATGTTTATGCGGTTGTCAGAAACTAATCCCTTCTTGTTCATTCAAGAAGTTTCTAGTGACCTCTGAGTAAGGTGGCACACAAGTAATTAAGTTTAATATACTCAATAGGAGCATACTGACCTCAGTCCTATGCACAGAACTATAGTATATATTATTCCAATGCGCAGAGTCTATAAGGGAAATAGGAACTACACTACATGGCACCCAGAGGTTTGGTAAGGCACTAATTTAACGCTAGCACTCTTTTGGGAGAAGCTTTTAAGGGGTTATGACAAACTTCTAGCAGAAAAAGACTGGCCACCACAATTTGTCAGGGAGTGCCCACATAGCAAAGACATCATTATGCTAGCCTTCTCCAACCATGTTCCAGTACATCTAAAATATACTTATGCCAGGAAATGGGCAGTTGCCCAAGCTCCTGCATAATATAAAAATCATGTTGGATGGGATGAGGACTCACCTCACCAGAAAATCCAATTAAAAACTCACCCAACTGCACAAAGGCAGTAGCCTATTAAAAAACAGGTCAGGGAGATCTTAGATCAACTTGAATATCAAGGGGTGATTGAAACATGCACCTCATCAATGAACAATCCTTTGTTTCTAGTTGCAAAACCAGACAACACATATCGTCTAAATCACCTGAACACTTGTTCTAAAACATTTGCAGTGCAAAATGCACAAAGTACAGCATTAATGAATAACATTGTGCGTAAAAAATATAAAACCACATTGGATGTTTCAAATGGTTTCTTTTGTCAGAACATATTACCTAAAAGTAGGCCCTTGACAGCTTTCTCAATAATGGGGACCCAGGGTCACTTTTGTCGACTCCCACAAGGGTTCAAGAACAGCCCGGGGTTATTCTCAGCAAGAGTAATAGAGTTATTACAAATTTATGATGATGAGGCATTGTCATATGTCGATGACATATACTTAACAGACGATGACCTGGATAGGCACTTGAACAGGGTGAATACCATAATACTGGGATTTGCCTCTGAGGGCTACAAATTCAATTTTAAAAAAATCAAGAATTGCCCATCTCAATGTCCTTTTTCTAGGATATGAACTTTCAAGTGAAGGCAAAAGCCTGGCAGCAAATTTTTTAGAGAAATGTGCGCTGCTCCAACCTCCAAAAACGCTGAAATACGTAATCGATTCTAGGTTTGCTGAATTTTGGAAGAACTTACATTCTAAATTACGCAGAAAGGGTTAAACCTCTCTACGAACTAATCGAACCTGATTTCAAAATAAAAAATTGGACACAGGAACACACAAATATCCGGTGTTCAATACAAGCTGACATGTTAGCAACAAACCATTTACAAACACGCGTGAATACATGTGACTTAGTGATCCGAATAATACCGGGTCAATGCGGATTCACCTACTTAACATTTAATGAAGGTGAAAAAGTACCAATTGCATACAAATCTCATTTGTACACACAAGTGGAAATGCGCTTCACTTCAACAGAAAAAATTCCGACAGCAGTTAAAACCGCTGTAGCAAAAGAAAGAGCTCTAGCTCAGGGGAAACGCATTATTGTCGTGACTCCAGTACCAGCCTTAGAGGCGGTTACAAAAGCGAGCATTCCGAATGCAAAAGTTTTACATCCAAGATGGATACAATGGGTAAATTCTCTTGCTGCAACAGATGTTGAATATGTTTTTGATCCTTATTTGAAAACTCAAGCATTCCTGCAATATGAACATGAATGTCCTCTGCCTTTTGAGATTCTCCCTCTTGATCAGTACGAATTTATAATTTATACTGATGGATCAGCACAACCCGCTACTGGGAGTAAGCAAGCTTACAATGCAGCATGCGTGATCGTTAATGGTCGTATGCACAATGGTAAATTCCGACCAATGGTTACAAAAACACAGTCTCTAGGAGACTGTACAGCTCAGCGAGCTGAACAACAAGCATTCAAATTGGTACATGAAAATATGGATCGCGAATTCCCCACACTTACAGTGTTCGATTCCTTTTACTGTGTACAATCATATAATGAATATTTACAGAATTGGCTGCAAAATTGTTTCAAAGATGCAAAAGGTGGCACAATTAAGCATAAGACGCTTTGGGAACAAGTAGTTCAGTTGAGAGACGGACTACAAAACACTCACGTGATACACACGCTGAGTCATCAACGTGATGGCGTTCACGTTGCAGGGAATTCATTCAGGGGGCTGTGCAAATGGCTTCCGTAGCTGCGATCACTCGTTCAAAAACAAAAATTGACAGTGTGATATTACTGGCTGTCAATGCTTCAAGCAAAGGCAGCAGCGCAGCGTTACCTAAATGGTTTCCACTCAAATACTCATACATAATTGATGCGAACAATGTTCCGTTTGCTCGAATCCCTGGAGTGGGGGATAGGGTAATTCCAAACATGGAATATAGACTAGGACTAATCCTAGCAGCACATGAAGGGATAGCCTCTGCCCATGCAGGTGTTTCCGCCACAGTATCATTATTAAAACAGAGATATTAGTGGCCCGGCATTAGGAAACAGACCAAAAACTATGTTTTGGAATGTGAAATATGCCAGAAGATGAAAGTCTCTACAGTGAAACGTTCTGCGCAGACACCCCTGTTAATCTCAGATAAACCATTAGCGTGCGTTTACCTGGATCACTGCGGTCCCTTGCAAAGGGATGGTAACTATAAATATATCATGGTCACAGTGGATTCGTGCTCTAGGTTCCTATGGATGTGGCTTCAGCGCTCGGCTGATGCTCGAACTGTTATAAAAGATTTGCGAGTCATTATCGGCACATACGCAATTGGCACGCTACACTCTGACCAGGGCCCTGCGTTTAGCTCTCAAGCTTACAAAGAAGCCATGGCCAATTAGGGTGTTGCACTGTGGTACTCTTCTCCATTCCATCCTAAGGGAAATTCAGTTGTGGAAAGAAAAAACCGGGACATAAAGCGGTCTAGAGTATTAGGTACGGGTGACGGGTGGGTCAAACATCTTTATGGGGTCCAACGCTCTTTAAACAATTTCCAAAAAGATCTCTAGGGGGAATCACTCCATATGAGGTACTATTTGGGACAAGAATGTGGGTCCCAGATCTAGAATGTGCAGGCACAGTGGTGGAAAATAAACCTTTTGATATCAAAGATCGTTTGGCTGCTTTACAGGACTTAAATGAATTAAGACTGAAACAAAGCAACGTCTTCCTGAAGCCAACAACCCCTGGTGAAATCCAGCCATCCCAGCAAGGCCTGTCTGGATCCCAAAGATTGGGGATCTAGTCAGAGAAAAGATCGCGGATAAGAAGGAATTTGGGCCTTCTTACAGACAACCAGTACCTGTCCTAGCAATCCACAGATCAAGAACAGTACTTCTTCCACCCCTTGCTGGTAAAAAGGAGAAAAGATTTGTGTCCATCGACCACATCAAACCACATCATGTGGCCAATACTGAATAGTAGGCCAAATGGACTCCGACCAAGTAGCAGACACACTCCTCTAGCTACTATCCAAGAGGTTCACACTGAAAGACTCATCACCTTTGAGACTCCAACAGTAAGAAATGAAGGACTGAGCAACAATGCTATGGAACTCGTTCCTTTTGAAACCCAAATAACAGTTTGTCCTGATACACCTGTCTACATCAACGTAACACGTGATCAGCTGGTGCCAGAGATTTCAATGAATCCTGAAGCAATTCCAACCATTGACAGAACTGTCTCTGGCTATTTCATTAACTTTGATACGTTTTCTGAGGATCCCAGCGAACCTGAAACAACGCCAGCAAAAAAGACTTTTAAAGAACAAGCACAAGACTCTTTTCATCACTTGAAAAAGACTTATCTGGTTTCACCATGGATTGAACTATGGAGTATTTCTGGGACCTTCTTCTTTCTACTTTGGCTTGCTTTGGTAATAACTTTGAGCATGTTGACTGAGGGAAGATATATTCACTTGGACACAAAAAGCAGAACTGTGAACTTACTTTTGAAACCACACAAATCATCCCATCGTGAAGCAAGAGACTTGTCAGCAGTGAATATCACAGCCGTTCCTATACACGATGGTTTAGTTTGGGACAAACAAATTATGATATATTCGGTCCGTCTGAACTTGTGAAGATTCCACACTTACTCAAAATATCATTAAGTGACTTTATTACCTTTAGTACCTATTCTGATGATTGGGACTTTGAGATTGTTAAAAACATGATGTCTGATCTTGAAAGGTCTGCTGCATTTTCTAACCATGAATATTTAGAGGGTTCAACAGACTATGAACAGCTTTTTTGTTACAACCACTATGGTAATCATTTCGTGCAAAAATCTACAACTCCTAGAAATGTATTTTTGTATAACCAATGGGAACATTGTCCTACACCACCGAGGGGTAGCTCAAAAACATTTGAAAAGAAGTTTCCATATTTTTCAGGGTACAATACATCCGTCCTAGAAACATTTTATTATAAAAATGTCAACAAAACAGGAATGAAAAATATGTTAACAACTACAAAACAGATTTATTCTGCATCCTTTCTTGATCAAAGGTCTAGACAGGGTTTTGATTTTTGGAAACAAACTATTGACACAAAATCTGTCTGGGGCACAAAAGATTGGCAAGTGCAGGGGATAGAAGCTTTGTTTAGAGCCTGCATCATCCCACAGCAGATAATGTTTTTGAATGACACTGTCCAACAAACGTCTTGCCTCGAATTAGCCAAGATCAAAGACATGAACACTCCATCCATACCTAAACCTGCCAGTGGTAGCACTACACAGGGGGAGGTCGACGTACATAAAATTCTACAAAACAACAGAACAGATTCCGAATGGGGAAAATGGTTGCTCTGGCCCATAGACACAAACAACTGTCAAAAAAGATTCCTGAACAGAACACAGGGTTTCACAATCAATAGGCCGGACCCACGCTATGTCCAAAGACAGCATCCAGGGGTAGTAACAACATACAGTGTAGGAAAATCATGCCTCGATTGGCTGCAGACATCTACACTAGAGGATGTGAAACAACACTTATCTTTACTTAAAGACGACGTAGACCTTAGGGATTTCTTGCTAGAACCAAGAAAACCGCATCAAAAACGTTTAATATATGCAGGTATCTATGCTGCTTATAATGAAACATGGAAGGTTACCCAAGTAGACGCTGCAGAAAGAAAACGAGAAATTGATTGTATTAATTTAGAGAAAACTCTCGCTGTAGTCGACAATGGGTTAACGATTCTGTCATCCAGGATATATTCATTGGGTAACATTGTATCCTCAGCAATAGACATTGTGGAACAAGATTTGGTCCAGCTACAACAAGGCCAGTCTCAATTATGTTCTATTCTGTCATTAGGCTGGACAATACAAAACTTGCGTGCAGGCTATGTGCCTTGGCGTTTCATTAACACGTCTTCTCTGTTCTCAGAATACAATCCCACTGATAAACAGATCGAACTGGCACAAAGGGGAGCTAAGTATACAGTGTTGAGCATTGAAAAACAGGAGAAAATGCCATTTACAGTAGCAGAAAAACCCACTACTGAATGGATAATTCATGGCAAAATAACTCTGCCTGTTACAACCTTCCATTTTCAGTTTTGCCTCAAAAACATACCAGCGGGCAAATATGAATAGTTGGGTAAAGAATACATCAACACATCCTGGGATTTACCGTAGACACACAGATGTTGGAGTGGGGGGCGTGAAGTGTTTATTAGCGGTACACACTGTGAAAATGCACTACAAAACCTCAATCATCTTTCGAAAAGATGATTGAGGTTTTGTATCATAACCCGATGGCCAAATTACAGTACTTAAATATTCAAACTACGCCTTTTCCCATACGTTGTGGTACGAGGCAGGGTTGCCCCCTCTCTCCTCTTCTATTTGCTCTTTATATAGAGACATTTATTCGGGCATTGCTGGCTAACAATTTTATTTGCCCGCTAAATATTGGTCAGCGTCCCCTTAAACTCACGGCATATGCCGACGATATAGCTATTTTCACTGAAAAAACAAGGGAGGCTATAGAAAACATTAATAGGGAAGAAAAGAGGTTCAGATGTTTTTAAGGCTATAAGCTGAATAGCAACAAAACTCAAGTTCTTCTTAACTTTCAATCGGAACTTCCGATTGAAGGGGTTTGTTCGAAGGCCGCATATTGGGGGTACAAATTTCATCTAAAATTGAGCTTATTCACTCATTAAACTACGACTCTCTACTAACTAATGTTACCAAACAACTGAAGTTGTGGCATAAACTTCCATTAAGCATTTTAGGCAGATGCAACGTCATAAAAATGAAGATACTCCCCAAATTACTTTATCATTTTAGATCAATACCCTTACGAATCCCAAATGTGTTTTTTAAGAAACTGGATGGGGCTCTGAGCAGCTTCATCTGGGACTATAAGCAATCAAGACGTGCCATTGGATTGATGAAGCATCCATATAATCAAGGTGGTTTAGACCTCCCTGATTTAAACTTTATTTTTGGGCCGCTTTTGGTGGTCGATTACATAGCCTTTAGAACCCCGAGCAAATGGATTTTTGGCACTGGTTGGTCCTGGGAGAAGAGAGCCAGATGTTTTTATATCGAATTAACGACCCCTATTATTTTAAACGTGTACGGTTCAAGACCATTAGAGATTTTGTACATATTTGGCAGGGTATTAAAATTAGATTTGCCCTATCCCTTGTACATAGTAAATTACCTCTTTGGGGTAATCCAATGTTGCCTGGAATATTTCAGGATGGTACGGCCCGTCAGTGGGCTAGTTATGGGGTGCACTACCTTGGGCAATTTTACGACTGTAATGGCTTTAAGACATTTGAGAACCTCCAGCTGCTGCATGATATCCCTCAACAACTGTTTTTTTAAGTATAGACAGGTTAGGGATTACTTTACTAGAAACTTAACTGTTCAGAGAGTCTCTGGGTCAGATATGTGGGATTGTATGTATGCCCAGAACCGGTGTGCCACCATTCGCAAGGCGTATACATTTCTGTGCCAGAGCAGAACAGAGGGTTGCGTGAAATTGGCTAACAGGTGGAGCGAGATTTTGGGGGGAAATATTGCAATTGAAAACATGAAGATAGCTCTGGATACTATTGCCCGGTCTGTACACTCTGTGAACCTACGGTTGCAGCAATTTTGGACACTTTGTTTACTTTATTATACCCCTGAGAGGATTGCCAGATGGTCTCAAGGCGGGGTTGTGGGTGGGGGAGGGATTTATGGAGAGACACGCCAGAACTGTCCCAAATGTGGTTTATTTGTGGCTGCCATTGTTCATATGTTTGTTATGTGTGCTGCTCTAAGGGTATTTTGGGATAAGATATCAACAGTGATTACATGTAGACTTGGCGGCAACCTCGTGGTCTCGACAACTGAAAAGATGTTAGGGTACAAGGAAGACTGCGGTCGGAATAGGTCTATATTGTCAATTATGCTAGTTGCTGCCCGGCTTACGATTGCTAGAGCCTGGATCTCTCCAAAACCACCTACTGAAATCGAATGGTGGATAATTCTTAAAGAAACTGGGGAAAGGGAAAAAGCGCTGACCAAAGCAAGGGGTATACAGGCTCTGCGAAAGTATAGGTCCATATGGGGCTGCCTAGAAGAGTCATAAAATATATGTTTAAAGTTTATTGATCGTCATATAAATATATGGTTGCAAAATATTTTAGGCCAATTCCCACCTTTTTGATTGTTAGGCTTCTGTTGTCGTCTTGTTGCTTCTGATTTTTTTTATTATGTTTGTTTTGCTTATACAACTGTACTTCTTTTTGACAATAAAAACATTTAAAAAAAAAAAAAAGAAAAGAAATTGCACTGAGCGGTTCACTCATATGTTTACACGGGGCCTGTAGTGGTTCCATTTCAAATGTATTCTGCCACCTGCAAGGTTCACTGGCCGCTGTGATTAATACAATGTTTGGACAACTTTCAAATGGGAGTTACCTCATGTTGAATGATCAGAGCTGTTGTGGCATGTTGCCAGGTGTCCCATATCTAGTAACGGTTACTTCCAGGGTCACTTGCTGTATGCAAGTCTTGTTCCCCTAAATAGATACGGTCAGGGAGTCGCCTTTATGGCCTTCACTGAACATCTTTTCTATACGAATTGATACTCTAAGCAGAATGAAAGCCATTCTTTTACAGAAAACTGTGCCTTTGACCTCTGCCAAAGAAACTTATGATATACAAATTGCAAGGACTGAGATACAGGCTCTTTTATGTACCAACTGTCTTACACATTTTACTGAAATGTTGAGACGTATCTTAAACATATCTGATACAAGCGGTATTGTGCATGTATTTAAGATCATATGTACGGGACTGTTAGCACCTTTTCAAGCAGTCCTCGGAATCATTTCAAACTTTATGCACTCAGTGTTTGGTGGTCTGCCGCTTCTTTAGGCACTCATTGCGGGAATCCTAGTTTTGTTTCTCCTGCTACGCTATGGCAAGGCTATCCACCAGCATCATTCCCAGCAATTTAGAGAAAGTGTTCCTAGAGAGGAGGTGTCGCGAGCACATAGTACAACTACTGGGTTTACCTCGTCTACGAGAATTGAACGCCACATGGTTTCTGTCATTCAGACCAATCTGGCAGGATTGCATTTACCTGTTCTGCGCAACCTACTTTGCGGTGAAGAATGCGTGCTAGACATATGTCTGACACTTCCATCAGTCATGCCTACGGATATCGATTCTCTGCTCGACCCGATAACGGCTCATGCTCTGTGTTGTCCCCAGCGGCTACCAATCCTGATGACGGCATTCATTGAGATCTCACATACGAGACATGCTACTGCTGAGGTACGAGACGGATCAACAGGCACACAGGTAACATCGAATACTACTACTGACGATGTTCCACATCTATGTGCAGTTAATCTTCTAAATGAGGTATTTGACCTGTCACCAATATCGGTGGACGAATTCTTGACTACAGGATTGGAGGATTACATGTTCTCTCTGATACCTTCCACTAACTTTTGATTTGGCTCACATTGTACCAGACAATCACTGAATTTGGCCTTCATTTTTCTAAAAACAAAAGACATAGCTTGGAACTTTTTCATTTTTTCGCTTTATCATTTTTTCCTTTTTGGCTCTTGGACTCTGCTTATAGTAGAACTATTCATAGAGAATAGATTTCCTTGAACACTTCCAGGGAACGTTGTCATCTTATATATTTTTTTAACACCAATGTAATCATGACATGAAATGGTTTGTTTTTCCTCTCTGTACCACTGAAGCATTTCATTGTGTGTATATATGTATATACTTGTGCTCATTCATTTAAAAATATCCCAAAGGTAAGATATTGATTCCTTCATGGAGCCCATGAACGCTTTCAAGTCTGCGTAAAATCTCACGTACCAGTTTAGGTGATTTAAAGGAGAGAACAATACAGTCCCCGGGAAGTGTTTTCTCCCTTCTCCCAACCCAACCTACTCTTCTTGCCATATTAAATTCATTAAACAGGGCCTCTGATAGTCCGGTTCGAGTCCCAAACCACCAAAGAGCCTTGTTTCTCAATGCCTCCCAAGATTTGTTTAACTTGGAAGTAGAGGCAGGGACATTTGGTTAATGGAGTAGCTTCAGGGGGCAAATCCAACCTCACCTCCTCCCCAGCCCCTGGAATTAAAGGCGAAATAAATATTGACGCAGTAGGACAGGATTTAACGGGAGCGGGAGCCGAATTAGGTGTTAGGCTGGGGATACTCTCAGATCGCCTAGGAGCTTTAACTGGATCCCGGGTAAGCTTCGCCTGACGTGGATTATCTACAATAACACCTTCCTAGTCCAGAGAACTGCAACTGGGGCCCGCAACACAGGTACCTTGGCCTTTGCTTATCAAACCCTCAATGGCCATTAACCTGGCCAATACTTGTTCTATAGAAGTTGTAGCTTGGGTTTGAGATGCCTTGATGCCCACCCTCTCCCTTTCACACTGTAGAGCCTCAGTAAGACTAGTCAGTTTAATCAAAATAGAATCCAAATGGTCTAAACGGCCCCACAAGGAGACAAAACTATTGCGAATTGACTTTCAAAGAAGTAAAAACAGTGTCCGGGTTAAACCCCCCCACAGAGTCCACTCCTGCATAGTCTTGTACATTACATACAGAAGAAGCAACATCAGTTTGTGTACTAATAGAGCGGGTTCTAGACACATCGGAGTTATTTCAGAGAGTACTCTTCCATTTAGATTTAAGGGCATCTGCCCCTCTACTTCCGCTTTTCTTCCAGTTTTCTTGACTTGTCCTCTTTGTCCACAGAGACCCTGGCAAAAGGAGTGGCAGTCTGTGACCTTGTTGCAATCGTTGGCCCAGATGGCAAGTCCGAGGGGAGAGTACCACTTTCAGGTAATGGCTGTTGTTGTTTAGAAACAGTAGGAAATAGTTCAAATGGTAAGGCATCACAAGGCATTGGGGAACCCAACGATAAAAGCCTTTGCAAAGAAACAGGGTCCAACGATAAGCGCCTCTCTGTGAGTTCAATTTCATGAGAAAGCATCGATTTCTGCCCTAATAATAAATGTATCGAGGGTACCGGCCACACCATTGCACTTGGTCATTATAAATAGCGCCACGAGGCATGGCCCTTAAACACCGTTAAATGGCTCAGTAAACACAACAGCTGAACCAAGAATCACTCTCAAACTAACCAAGAAAAAATAAAAGATTTAATAAGGCCAGCAGGATATAGCACAGTTAGTCGTTAGTCGTGTAGGTCAACATACATTTCTACAATAACTCGTGACAGTACCTTAAGACGCAACAGGGGCAAATCCTGGGTTGCAAAGTTCAGAGAGGTGGCCAGGCCCAGCCTCTTCCGGGCGATGACGGGCCCACCCTTGGCTCGGGCTTCGTCCGGGTGCGGCCCGCACGCGTCCCGCGTGGCGGGAATGCAACAGCCCTTTTGAGCGTGTGGGCAGCTTGTCCTCCCTCCTGAGAGCATGATGGATTATGGGGGATAGAGTCCCCTTACAGGCAGCCCAACAGAGTCAGCGGTGAAAACAAACTCCAAGACGGCATCCCGCATGGCGGGAATGCAACAGCGCTTTTGAGCGCGTGGGCAGCTCATCCTCCCTCCTGGGAGCACAATGGATTATGGGGGATAGAGTCCCATTACAGGCAGCTCAACAGAGTCAGCGCTGAAAACATGCTCCAAGACGGCATCATACATTTTCACAATTTCTTGAACATGTGACAAAAAACAATTGACTATGTCCTTGTGTATTCTAACTAGTGTAAGTGAGCAAAGCTTTACCCTATAAAGTCCTTCAGTGATCGATGAGAGAATTTGGTTGTAAGTGAAAGTACAATAATAAGTAGCAGTGTCAAACACATTGTCGCCATTTTGAGCCTGGATAATTAGTCATTTTAGGAAACAACATTCAAAGGTATGTCACTGACATACCACATATTTCTACTACCAATCAACTTCACACAATTCCACAACAAACAATTCCAATCCAACACCTCTCCCTTGCACTTCCCCCAACCCTCTCAGCTCTGCCCGCACACCCACTGGCCCTCTCATCTCTTCCTCACACTACCACTATCCCCTCATCTCCCAATCCAATCCCACTGTCCCCTCTCATCCATCCCTCACATTCCCTTTCTCCTCTCAATACTGCCTACTCACAGATAGTAAGCACAGTTTCTTTCTCGTGCCTTTTCAAGGTTCCCGTCCCTCAAACCCAAGCTCTCTTCTTCTTCTTAGGGAGTCTACTGCATACACAGGTCCTACCTCTTTATGCATCTGTGGCCTGCTCTCCCTTTCTTTCAGGCACATGCATCAAAGGAAAAACCGGTCGCAAACGGGCAGATTCTCAGAATCTGCCCCTTTGCGACCGGTATTTTTGCATTTGGGATGCATCATCCCAAATGCAAAAATCGCAATTTAAGGAATCTCTAAAATGCGATTACTTAAATTGTGATTGCATTTAAGGAATCCCAAATTGAGATTCCTTAAATGCAGTGCATTAAAGTAAAACAATTAGCGATTTCGCTAATAGGGGGAGCAAATTACCATGAAGTTGAACTTCATGGTAATTTGCAAAAACTTTGAAAAATGCACTTTTGTGCATTTTTCAAAGTTTCATGTTGCGCACACACATGCCCTTAGGACATGTGTGTGTGCAACATATGTGCACAGATCAATTTCAGGGGTGCAAAAGGGTGTCATTTTGACACCCTTGCACCCTTGAAATTGCATGAGCAATTTGCGAGTACCTACTGGTACTCGCAAATTGCTCATGCAATCTCCAATTCATTCCTATGGGCCTGGAGGCCCATAGGAATGAATGGAAAGCTATTGCTTATTTGCGACTCACAATTTGCGAGTCGCAAATAAGGAATGTGTAGGAATCGCTATTAATATAGCAATTTCTACATGCATAGGATTTTGCGAGTCCTTAATTGCGAATCCTTAATATTCGCAATTAAGGACTCGCAAAATCCTAGCTTGATGCATGTGCCAGCAACTCTCTTTCTCACACACTCATTCTGCTCTTGTCTCAAGTTCATCCACCACTTCCTGCACAAACTACCTATCCCTATTTTCCTTTCTATATTTCTGTGCAGCTCTCACCCCATCTATTCACCATGGCACATAATTCTACAACACAAACACACTCCACACCACACAAGTCCACCCCATACAATTTCACAACAATTCCAATACAACCCACATAATTCCACTCCACATCACATACATCCACAACCCTCCAAAACAAAACACATAGGTAAAAGACAATGTCATTTACAACACCAATAGTTCTAGCTCTCGCAAATGCGAGACCTATTGCAGTGCAAATGTTTGTTCGTGTACACCTGTGCTAGTTAACCATTGATGGCGCATTCCTGCTAAATTTCAAGGAGGTCCCTAGAGGCAGGCGCTGTACCCAGGTGTTGTGTCCTGCGAGACACGTTCTAGTGTCTCGCCAGGCACAGAGTTGATAGCCACTCCCCTATGAGAGTGGGCACACTTGCACCCCACATGCATCCCACACAGACGTCACGAGTGAAGTGAGCCTGTTAATAAAAGGGCCCGGGTGCACGTGCTCGTGGCCAGTTCCTAGTCCCATACTACGGAGTCCGTGTGATTGTTTGCTCAGTATGTGGGCCTAGGGCCCGAGACATCACACCAGGCTTCCCCCGCTGTGGATCCATGTAAGGTATTAACCAGTGCTTTAAATGGGCCGTTACTCACCGGTACTGAGTACCGGCACTTCTTAGATTTGTCACTTAGAGTACCGGCACTTCTCTACTGCCCAGGAGAGTACCGGTACTCATGAGAGGTAGGCTCACTGGCTGAGAGTGCTAATGAGCAGGAGTGGAGCTGTCTGGCAGCCAAGGCGCTGCTTCTGAAGCCCCAATCTGAGCCCCTGCTCATTGAATAATGTGCGGTGCTCACCGTCACCCTGTGCTTGACAGAGCAGGGTCGAAATTCATTTTACCTGCTACAGTGCGCATGTGATTTTCAAAGCGCAGCACTTCAGGTAGTGAAAAGTCAGTGCAGGGTAATACTTTAATCATAGAAATGTTATCAGGGGCAGATTTTCACACTTCCCCTACTTTCTCTCGATCAGAGGGTTAATACCCAGACAATGCGATCGAAGAGGCCCCTGGAGCGCTAATCCAACTGCTTTCTGCACTGGCACCTACCTTCCTAACGCCAAAAGCCTCAATGACCCTGTCTGTACATAGGCTTTCTTGATGAGACACTGCAGCAGGGCGGCTCGCTGTCTGACTCTGAAGAAGAGACAGGCTAGAGAGCCCCGCGGTGCCGGCCAGCAGCTCCTCGGTGGATCGTTCTGACCGCTGTAAAGAGATTCAGCTAGGTCAGATATTAATTTAATAATTTCCTGCTGCTGACATTTAAAATGTTTGTTACGAAACTGATTAGGGGGCTCCAGCACGGCAGAGAGCCTTGCAAATGGGCACACTAGAGTGGTCTGTCTGTGCTGAAAATGCGCTATGTTCTGTCTAAACTAGCAGTTTTGCTGATTTATTAGTAGCGCACAGTGTTTAACATCCCTGCTCGACAGTGCACTACGAAGCAGCACCCTTTATTTTTCAGCACAGTTAGACTTCCCAAGTCAGAGATAAGTCATGTGATTATTGTTCCCGCTGTAGAGAGGTCAGAATTTTCTCTACTGGCAGTTTTCACTCTCATCATTAAGTAGGGTAGAGGGTTAACATGCCTCCTTCAAAAAAGCATATTGTATTGTACTGTATTGTATGTGGATAGCTCAGTGAGTTGCTGTTTTTGTCACAGAGATCCCTTTGTTACGTGTGGTTTGGCCGCACCTGAAGCTGAGGTTGGCGTGGAGGGTGCTGATTTTAAAAAAAAATTAGGTAATAGCTTCAAAAGCACCTGCTGCAGAGTTTGACTTCCTTGTTGCTCAAATTAGTGTTATTTCTGATATTTGTCTGTTTTCATTGACTTCATTCCATGATTTTGGTAGCAAGAAAGTGCCACTCTAAGTGTTACACATCTACTTGTTGCCTGACTCTCGTAAATCCACTGAATCTATGAAAATGTCACACATTAGCAATCTGAAACATTAGCAGCTAAACTCAAATGAGTGCCATTTCTGATATGTATATGATTCCCTCGTCTTCTTTGCTTAATTTTGCTTGTAGGAAAGTGTCACTCATAGTCGTTGAAATGTCACTCATAATTACAATGAAAACATGAAAATGTCACACATAGCAATCTGAAACCTGGGCAGCTCTGGGGTCCATTCAGGCCCTCTGCTGTCAACCACATTCACAATATCCTCTGCATTTGCACAAACACAGGAATCATGGCAGTCCCTTGTCAGTGGCAATTAAAAAAGCCATGGTGAAGAGTATAACATGGCTTTTAACATATCAGAGTCTTTTGTGTGTCTGCTTATGTTTGTGTGTTTGCCTGCATTTGTATGCCTGTTTTTTGTAAGAAAAAAGCAAGAGAGAGAATCAAGACACTCTCAGGAGGTATTTTAAAGAAAATGGGTGGCACTTTGTGTGTACATGTCTGTGGCGACAAAGGTTCATGAATAACGTAGTATGGAGGATTGGTGGGTGAGTTAATGGATGGATGAGTGAGAAAGGGTGGATGTACAGATGGATGAATGGATGGATGAGTGACTGGATGGATGAGTGAATGGAGGATGTATGGGTGAAAGAGGGTGGACGATTGGATAAAAGGGCGGATGAAGGGTGGATAAGTGAAAGATTGGATGGATGAATGAAAGGGAGGGAGGATGGATGAGTGAAAGGAGGGACTGAGTGAAAGGGTGGATGGAATGAAAGGGTGGATGGTATAAAGGGGTGATAGGGTTGATGGATAGATGAGCAAAAGGATTGATGGATGAGTGAAAGGGTGGATAAAGAGATGGATGAGTGAAAGGATGAATGGATCGGTTCAAAGATGGATGGATGGATAGGTTTGGATATGAAGGGTGGACAGACGGAATGGTGAAAAACTGAATGATGGATGAAAAACTGAAAAAACGACAGAATGTAAAGGGTAAATGGTGGACATCAGCAGGTAAATGGTAGGATGAAAGGATGAATGGATAGATCGATGAAAGAAATATCTTCTGGGGAGGGTCATGATGATTTGCTTCATTTGCTTGGTGCCATAAGAGCTTTGGTTTGAAGTGCGGGTATTTTCAGTTTCTTCCTACTCAGGTGCTCAAAAATATAAAGTATTGTGCCAAAAAACATCAATTAACAGTATGGCATTAAGAAGGTGCAACTATTGCAAAAAAAGGAAATGTTAACATATTATCGCATTTCTCTTTAATTTTGTGTAATGAGTTAACCTGCTTTGTTTATATAAACACATTTATCATGTGTTTTGGTGTGTGCTGCAACTATAATGGAAGTTGCTAAGTATCATTATGTTTTGCCCTTAGCCCCGCCCCTAGCCCCGCCCACTCACTACACCTTTAGCTCATTTTAATGAGTACCTGCACTTATATTTTCCCATTTAAAGCACTGGTATTAACATTATGAGGGGTCCACGGAATTTATTTACATTAATGCAATTATATTAAGATAACTGGATTCCCGGCCTCACGTTTTCGCCCAACCTGAAAACTGTAATATCACAGGCTCCTGGACTCGCGTTTATTCCATTATCCCAGCTAGTTCTTCTAACAAGGCCCACTCCAGCAGGAGTACAGAAAATACCCCTTGGAACTTACACTGCAGCTTTTTACTACAAAAAAGCAACAGAGCTCCTTAATAAGCGATTATCTCTGCCAGTCGGTGTTTTTGAAGGTTTCTAAAACAAGTGGTGTTAATCTAATAACTGGGACTCGGATCAGTCACATCGCTATAAAAATAAATAAAATAAATCTCTACTTAACAGCACATGCGAAGCATTTGACTATGTCAAATGGCATGGATGTAAACATTGAGCATATGCTGCCACCTAGTGCCCCTGTCGGGCTTTGGAGTCATGGTTTTCCTGCCAAATACGACAAATGCTGACAAAAGTGAAAAGCTCTTACATTGATGGTGGCTCAAACGACAGCAAAAACCGTCCCTTTGTTTTTAAAGAGAATATCCGGTTAAAGGGTATAACTATATATATGATATTTACAAATATGTCAAATTAACCTTTCAGCACCTAAGAGAACTTCACACAGGTCATGAAAGTGTTCCGTGCAAAGGGTAATAGATTGAAGCTGGCGATCTATGTAAAAAACACAAGTCTTTAATTTTTTTTCTATGATCGCCAGTCATTCATAAGAAGAAAATGACACAGCATTTCTATTGTAATAGTTTATATCAGGCAAGTTATAACGTCACTCTGCCTGACAACCGTCTGAAAATCAAATCACCTAGTCTTACCTCCTCGCTCCAGTCTTAATGAGGGAAATTCAGCTTCTAGATAGGCACTCCCTAGTTTAGCTCTCCCCAAAAACTCAGGCATTTCATACGTCTCGTGCTGAGCCTATATGAAGACTCACCTACCAAGGAGACATCCCGTTCTGTCTGTCTTCTGCGCAGTCACCCAAATACCGGTACACAGGGCTCGTTTTGTTCTTATCCTGTTATTTTTTCTTTTATTTAGATTACTTGTAGGAATTAAAACATTCTTAAGCAGAACATCTGACTTCCATTTAACTAATTATAAAAAAGACTAGCTTTTCAGAACCCTTTCCTCTAAACTTTCCATCTTGAATAATCCGCAGAGTGTAACCAGCTGCTTAAAGTACCGTTTTCATTTTATTCACATTCAGAGTTCAATGCAGACAGAGACACTCATAAATTAATTTGAGTAATGCCCCCACACTACAAAGCATAAACTAATCTGTGATAATGGCAACTGAAGTGCTTATAATAGGTGTTTACAAGAAGCTATTTGTCTTCCCCCAACGTTTTGCCTGTTTCCCTCCACTTTTTGCTGTATCTATTTGTCTGCCTGAGGAATCTGAGCACTTTACCACTGCTGACCAGTGCTAAAGTGCATGTGCTTCTCCCCTAAACATTGTAACATTGGTGTACACCTAATTGGCATATTTAGTTTACCTGCTGTCTCATGTCCCATGTAAGCCCATTGTCGTTTTCCCTATGTTAGCCTGAGTACGTTGCAGGCTGCACTCTGCTTTGCATGTGTTAATATACAAACATATTTTGCTTTCTGCCACGCTGTACTTTCACACAGAACCTGCTGCTGTTTTTTGCATTCTGTTCTTTCCTGGTATTTAGTCTGAACACCGTAGACAAGGTCAAACAACAATGCCCCTAGTTATTCTGCTCTAGTCAGGTTATAGCACCTAGACAAAACACACAAATGCAACTGTTGTTTGGCTCCAGACTAACTACAGGGGGTATGCAGCCCTTGGTGTGGAAGCAGGACACAAGCTATTCAAGTGAATGTAGGGCTGTGCCCAGATTCTCCCTCCTGTCCTGCCAGTGATGGTCCATCCAGGCAACCTAAGGTTTCTATTGTATGTGGCTGTCTAGGAGGAATACACAAAGCCCAACTGTTAACTACACCCAGTCATATGGCTCAGAGACAGGCTGCAGCATTAAATGCCTAAAGTTGGAGTGTGCCAACTTTCTAAAAGTGGCATTTTCAAAACTGTAATTTAAAATCTGACTTCACCATAAGTTAGGATTTTTCATTATAATTCCAAAGACACCAAACATGAACTGATTTCCTGATCCCATTTGGAAATTACAGCGTATTAAACGTAATAAGGTAACTCCAATGTTATCCTATGGGAGAAGTAGGCCTTTGCAGTAGTTTTTCACTACCAGAACATGT
The DNA here is from genome assembly GCF_964204655.1 of Triturus cristatus. Classification (NCBI taxonomy): domain Eukaryota; kingdom Metazoa; phylum Chordata; class Amphibia; order Caudata; family Salamandridae; genus Triturus; species Triturus cristatus. The sequence goes on along the minus strand of NC_140593.1, from coordinate 751,067,430 downwards.
AAAACTTAAAAGTACATGTCCTACTTTTTGAATACATTGTACCCTGGCTGATCTATAGAGAAGGGGGGCCTGGCTCAGCCCAACTTCGCTCTATACTACAAGCCAGCCCAGATGAGAGTTATCACCAAATTGTCTTTGAGGGAATCAGACAAGCACTGGTTGTACTTGGATAGAGCGATAGTTGGCAGAGTTTTATGGGATGTGCTCTGGAAACCCAAGGAGAACCGACCGCTGAATGCCTATTTAAGCACCCCCATGAGTACCACGCTTAAAACATGGGATGACGTGCTCAGAAACACAGAGTGGACCTTGTTCCCCTCTCCACATACACCTATACATTTTAACCCAGTGTTTCCTACCGGCTCTGACTCCAGGTCCATTCGACCTATGGCGGAACCATGTTTAACTCTGTCAGATCTCTTTCACAACTATGACATCTTAATTTTTTAGAACTGCCAGAGGAATTTCCAACTCCCCAGACTAGATGTAACCATTCGTACTCAGTCCCACATGTCTGCACTTGAACATTGTCTTTAAGTATTTTTTTCTCTTTTTCTTTTTTTCTTTTACTTTTAGTCAGGGGCAGGACTAAGATTATGGAAGGGGGGATTGGGGCAATGATCACTATCTTCTCATCTTAGAGAAAGTGTTCATATGTGTTGAAACTGGTGGCATGAAATCCTTCCCATGCCAACTTTTGCAACTGTATTCTCTGTAGAACGAAGAGGGAGAGAGAAATGTTGGAAAGCACAGCTTGTGATCTATAGAAAATTCAATAAAAATAAGTTTGAGAAAAAAAAATAGATATGCAAATTGAGTATAAGCAAATGTTACCATGTTTTAAGGTGTGAGCACATGCACTTTAGCACTGGTTAGCAGTGGTAAAGTGCCCACAGTTCTAAGGCCAACAAACACAAGATTAGCAAAATGAGTGGGGGTGAAGGCAAAAAGTTAGGAGGAAGAGCGCCCTAAGGCTGACAGGTCTAACAACAGCACATAGTTGCTTCGATTCCAAGATGAACGTGCTACAGTCCACATTGAGAGCAAGCTCATCCCAAGTAAGTTCTGAATATTTTTTGGGGATAAATGAATTGTGGGGGCCAAGTGTTTACGAAGGCCGATGTGGTTGTCCTGTCAGCGTATTTGGGTATCTTGATGATATATACACTGCGGGGGCGAGTGCTCACTTGTGCAGGTTTTAATTATTGCGACAGCACAACTGGGTATACCACTCAGATTTCATGACACACTTTGTGGATGCTTTTCCGTGATTGTATTGTAATAATGATTTATGATAGCTGATATGTAGCAGAGAAGTCCCCTGCCTCAGTAGTTTGAGAATGTATAAGAAGAAAACTAAATACAACATGAGATAGTACGATTTAACATACAAATACTTGGACCCGATAGAGACATCTTTCTGCCTGACTGATTATGGCCTTGTTTATAGATTTTTTAGGACTACTTACAATAACAGGTAGCAGAGATGCATGTGTGACAGCACAGGTCAGGGTTATATTTACCAACAGAAGGACTTAAGCCACTCGAACCGTGCAGCATTTGGAGGTCGCTTACTTTGAAAACGTACGCTGATATGTTTACTGACCTCCTGAGGTGCTATAAATACACTATTAGATAATGCAGTTCTAAATATAGGACATATCTACTCCTTATTTGCGTGTTCACACAATTGCATAGGCTAAGTCTGACAAAAACTAGGTCATAACAAAAAAACAAGTCAAAGAAGTAACATACAGCTTCAAGAGTGATCCGCGTGATAACAGAACTGAATCCTATGCTATGCTATAAACAGCAGGGATAAGATACATGTGGCTAAGTCATCAAGCACATAAGTGGTTTTCCAGTGTGTGGTGATGGATGCTTGGTCTATGTTATGTCTGCATGAGTAAGTCACCAGAGAAGTATGAGCACAAACACTTCTGAGCATTTCAGGTGTTAATACGGGAAATAAGGATAAGAAACTACATGCAGTGGGCTATCACTGGTCAATGTGTATCCCAGTGGAGAAGTAACGTCATCACAAGGTGGATGTATTAAAGATGTGATAATATTAGTATGTATTTAATAGTCCATGATGAATATTGAAATAGTGTCAATTATATGTTGGATAAGACAAGCCCTTATTCCAGCTAAGGAAGAATTCATTCAAAATACCTATTGTTCCAGAGGAAGATGGCAATAAGGCAATTGTGGCCATTAAAAAGTGTGCCTACCACTTATTTCAATATAGCTGAAGGACCTAGATTCATTCTTTGGGAGAGGAAAATGTATTTACTCTCCTGACTGGTCGATAGCTAGATGTTCCTGGACTGACTATGAACTTTATGAGTGTGTGCGAAGAATGACTGGTAAGTATGTGTGTGGTCACCTTATGGAGTTTGTGACAATGAGGTTACTGCTGTAAATACACTGAGGAAGACATAAATCTGATGAAAGTGCTATATTTTTATTTGTAGAAGAATTAAAGAAATTATTTATTTGTGAGAAGTTGAATGCATGGCTAGTTGTTGCACTGTTAGGAAGCAATACGGGCTAAGCAAGATATTATGTGATGTATGTGCAGTCACACCCCTAGCCAGGTAAATGTGAACAGCTACACCTCTAGCCAGGTAAATGTGAACAGCTACACCTCTAGCCAGGTAAATGTGAACAGTCACACCTCTAGCCAGGTAAATGTGAACAGTCACACCTCTAGCCAGGTAAATGTGAAAGTCTTGGAGTTTCATTTTCATTGTAAATGACAAGGCAAATATCCTAGACCGCCTAGTGAGAACAAAAGGTGCAATGCAAATCATCAAATGGGACAGGAGGGCCACACATTAGACAATAAAGGGACAGAAGGGTCACAGAGATAATAGAGGATAAAAAAGACATCATTATCACAAATGTCCCCACTATTACAAGTCATGAATCCTGGGAAGCTTTGAGGAACATAACCTTGTCTTGGCCAAGGGACCAGGTAGGACTAGGCACTTATTTGACTTGGGAAAATTTAAAAGATTGCACAAACGCGTATGGGAGAGAAGAAATTGATCCTATTTTGATTGGCTACAGACCGCAGTCTCCCTGAATTCCTAAGGCACAACACTGCACTAGGCAAAATGATCTCATCTTTGAAGATATTTATGGACATGCTTGGCCTAACCAGGGGCAAGAACTAAAGGCCTAAAGGCACAAGAAGATACACCTTAAATGTCTAAAAAAAATTGCCTGAGTTAGCTCCTGTCATCTTCATGTTCTTATGGACATCACCCTAAGCAACTATCTCCCCAAAACTCAAATACCCTTTTTACCCACAACTCATTAGTCTACAAGAATTATTTTGTTTGATGTGTTTATATTTGTCTGTTCTGATTCAGCAAATATTCTGTTGAACCGAAATGTGTTCCATAATGATAACATCTAAATAATTGCTTTATCTGTTATTCCCTGTTTAAATATTTTATTATGTTTTCTAAAGATGGTAGCATAGTTTTATGATTCATCCAGGTCTGCGATGGAAAATATACAAAAGATAGGTTAACTTAAGCAGAACAACGTATTTTAAAAAACATAAATAAATACATTTTAAAAAAAAGACACTGTCGAATTTTGTGGGCTATTCACTGGTGTTCCACAGTAGCATGTTAAAAAATTCCATGGTTTGTATATATACAGTAGAGTACTAAGAAAAAATATACCACGGTTTGTGGTGTGTAGGGCCCTTTTTATGTGGAGTTATTTTCTTTTCGTAGAGGTGATGAAGGAATCCCTAACTTCCACACATAACGCATGTAAGGAAATTGTAGGTCCCTTTTATTCTATGAGTGTAAAGATAACAGAGGAAGAAACCCTGAAAGTTTGATAGTTCAATGTGCCGCAGATCATATAGTACAAGGGTAACAGTTTTATCAGTAGCACCGACGGGGTTTGAATGCAAGTAACTTGGGTGTGGTATGAGAAAAGACAAAAACAGGCATAAAAGTGTTTATAGTACATGTATATGCAGGTGTATGTTATGCTAGTGTCATATACAACTTTTTTTTTAAATAAATTGTTTTATTGAGCAAAGCATTAAGAACATGATACAAATATTATGATCTGAGCAAGCATAAAACCCATTTAACACAGATACAATAACTTCTTCTTTCCGTGACAGATTTTTAAAATATGGCTATAGCAGATAATTAATATAAAATCAGTAATAGTTGTAACATAGCAAAGTGCAAAAAGTGCAATAAGGTGCAATAGAAAGAAAAGTGCTAGTGCTTTTTATACTAAACTGCTAAATAGCAATATTAAGATGTTGGACTACTTAACAACAGTAATTCTAATTCATCCAAGCCATAACAAAAAATAATAAGACATAAAAACTATTATCAATAGCGGGTAATATTATCCCTCCATTAAGATACTTAAAAATTTCCAATTCTTACTGAATTTCCTGGACACTCCCACCCGTCTTGTATAAGCTTCTTCAAAATCCAGTTTCCTTTTCATTTTATTAAACCATTTCGAATGGGTGGGAACATCCCTGCATTTCCAATTTTGAAGGATTAAAGAGCAGGCTACAGTACAGGAAATAGAGAGAAAAACTGCCTCGGCTTCTGTTAAAATCGTTCTATCTCAACATAGTCCAAACAGGACAACCTCAGCCTCAGGCGCAACTCTCTTCCTAATTGCCCGATCTAAGTCCGAAAAAATTGCCTCCCAGAAGGGCCTCAACCTTGGACATGTAAAAAAAATATGATGCCAACCCCCCCGGCAGCGGAAATACCTATTTTCAGCATCCGGATGTCTTTTTTTCAGTGCTTCCGGAGTAAGGTAGGCCAGCCATCGGGATAGGAAGGCCATCCTTTTGAAGTTTGCTGCACACAGCGATTTGCTTCCTAGGTGGCATAAGGCTTCCCATTCGTTGATGGAAAAAATACTTTGTGTTTCACTGACTATTCTTTCCAAATGACTCTCTATCAAGGGGAGTTGACCCTGATCATGTAGCAAACTATACCAATTCCCTACACCGTTTACTTTAGTCCCATAGAAAGCTACCACAAGTTTATTTGGAGTATCAAGAATGCCATTAGCATTTTTTTTTTTTTTTTTTAAATGGACAATTTGTAGGTATTCAAAAAAAGCAGGTTTCCTTAGACTCCCGGCCCTAAGCACTACCTCCTGCCAGGAGATCACCCTATTTTGAATAAAGAAATATCTTAACTCCTATAGCCCGTATCCTTCCCAATTATTCATATGGCTTGATCGAATCTGGAGGCCGAGAGTTGTACATTCTCCCAGTTTCAAGTACTGTAAACCGGAGGAGCCCGTTTTATTAAAGAAGGACTGAAGTCTAAAAGAGTAGTCCTTCAAGGTCTTATATCTGGGGTTTTTTGGAAGTTTGGAGGCTTTTAAAAACATTCGAATTTGAGATCTGGTTTCCTGTGTCATTTTGTCAATAAAGAAGATCTTAGATCCCAACAAGCCCGACAATAAATCTAGAAATGCGGCCTCATAGTAAGTTCTTAAGTGAGGTAGAGCTAGACCCCCTTGTACAGTCCGATAATTGTAATGCTGTCAATTTAACCCTTGAAACTTTCTTCCCCCAGACGAACTCTCTAATCAAAGTTTCCATATCTTTAAAAAAAGACACATTTATTTTTATTGGGACATTAATAAAGAGAAAAATAAGTAACGGAAGTATGGACATTTTAATTAATGAAACTCTTCCCACCAAGGTTAGAGGGAGTAAAAGCTATTGTTCTAAAAGTCTCCTATTATTTTCTTTCATACTTAAATAATTCATTTTATATAGTTGTTGATATTGGTTGGACACATAAATCCACAGATATGTAATTAGGTCTGACTTTGCTGCTTGTGCCTTCAGACAAGATGGAGAAAAATTTAAATCTGTGTTGAGGGCCAAAACTTCAGTTTTGTTAGAGTTTATTTTGTAGCCCCCTATTAACTCAAAATTCCTAAATTCAGTCAATACCACTTCTCAAATTATCTTTACTAGGCTTCAAGTATAAAATAATGTCATCTGCAAAAAGTTTCAACTTAGCCATACCAGAGATTGGAGGTTGAATAGCATCATTATTTCGGATTTTAATAATCAATGGTTGTATAAAAAAGGTAAAAAGCAATGGCAAGAGCAGGCAACCTTGTCTTGTCCCCAGTTTATTTTTACCGTGCCTGCACGTTTCATATTTATTACTACCTGAGCCGAGGCCCCCTGATAAATGTTACATAGCATGGTAATGACCTGGCGAGGGAAACCAAATTGACCGAGGGCGAAGAACAGAGTTTTCCAATTTACCAAGTCGAATGCTTTCTCCGCATCGACCATCATAATGCAGGCCGGAATAGAAATGGTGTTAAAATAATCCAGGGCCTGTATTAAAAACTTGGTGTTGGCTGCCATAAATCTTCCTGCTATAAATCCGGTCTGGTCTTTGTGGATTGTCCATACCTTCATTAAAATCTTGTAGTCTGAATTTAGGAGACTAATAGGCCTGTAAGAGTTAACATCCATTGGATTTTTTTCTTTTTGTACGTAGGACACAATTATCGCCTCTTTAAAAAATGAGGGTACCTGACCACCCTTTTTAATATAATTAAATAATTTTTTCAGAGGTGAAATTAATTCTTTTGAGAAAGTTTTATAAAATTCGATGGGGAACCCATCCTCCCCACACACTTTGGCTCCGGCTGTTGCTTTAATGGATGCCAAAATCTCAGTGGATTCCACATCAGATCCTAACTGATTGATCCGGCTGTTAGAGAGTTTAGGAATATTCACATTCGTAAAATATTCCTGGATAGGCTCCTCCCCCACTGAATATTCGGTAGTGTAAAGTTGCTGGAAATGTTCTAGAAAGATCTGTGGGATCTCCTCACCATTAGCTACTTCTAATCCGATCTTAGGGTCTATCACTTTTGATATTATGGCTGCTTCTTGTTTTTTTCTTGTAGAGTTAGCCAATAGATTACCAACCAACTGCCTGTCTTCATAAACCCTTTGTTGATACAATTGGGAGCTGCAGATCTCTTGTAAAACAAAAAAGTCCCTCAGAGCCTTTCTAGCCTGCTCGAGATGATGAGGATACAGCTAGATCTGGTGAGCGTACTCCTTTTTGACCGCTGCTTGTAATTCAGCTATTTGAAGCCGCCGAACGCTAGACTGGGCTGCCGAGTAGGAGATTATTTGTCCGCGAGCTGCAGCCTTGAACCCACCCCATACGGAAAAGAGTCTTGCTGTATTATCATTGATCTTAAAATATTCGGAGATCCACTCTCTAAAGCTCTTCACCCAATCTTGATCCTGGAGGAGGAGGCGGTCCAGCTGCCACCTGGGCCGCTCTCTGCTCCCCCCCCAGTACGAGTTCGAGCCCTATATACGCGTGATCAGAAAAAGGGTTGCTCCCTATATCTGCCTTTAGAGCCCAGAGAGATCTTGATACAAGAAAAAAATCAATTCGGGAAGCGGTATGAAAACGGTGCGAGTAACAAGTAAAAGAGTTCTTATCGGCATTTATATTTCGCCAAGGATCTTTTAATTGATAGTCGTGCTTAATGGCCTCCACAATTTTTTTTGTGTTAGGTTTAAGTTATTTTTTATTCTTGTTTGAGGTGTCCTTTCTTAAATCCTTTATAAAGTTGTTTGTGCTTAAATTCATTCATACAAGTTGTATATGACTAGTGTCATATACAACTTGTATGAATGAATTTAAGCACAAACATGTTTATACACGTTATCCATTTTTCCTAATTAAGCCCAAGAAGATTGTGACCCTCATAAGGTTTGTCGTCCTTATGTTTGCCTAAGATTAATGTCTAACATGGGTACATTAAGAGCAATGGACTTAGTGTGTCTCTGGCTTTTTTTCTGAGCAGGTTGCAAGTCAATTTTGAATTAGATTGAATTGCTTTATTACAGGGTATTTATCATGGTTTATCTGTTTATTGGTCAAGTATGTGTACATGTTTATCTCTGTTATGCAGTTCTGGCTGACATTGGAAAGATGGGGGATGTTGCTTAGAGGGACGGAGAAGGCTAGACAGTTGAGGGAGGGAAATAAACATGTGAAGTTCCAGTCAGTGAACTCGGAGGGGTTTCAGGGCAGGAACTTCAGTGACCCTAAAGAAGCTTTTGTACATTTAGCTCTTGTGATAGCTCTTAAATTGGAACACTACTAGGGGCCTCACTCTTGCTTCCCATTAGAGAATGTGTTGGAGAGACAAATCCCTGCCTCAGTGTCAGAACTGCAGGTTGAGAAATTGACCCTGTGGTAAACAGTGTTCAGGTGAACCATCTAGAGTATGTATTTCTAGCTGCACTGAGGAACAGATTCCTGAGTTCTAGATAAAGGAGAAGACATCATGCAGAAAGGAAATAGAGAGAAAGGGGGGAGAGAGTGAGAGAAGGATTAATGATTGGTTAATGGTTAACATTTGTAGCCCACAATACTATGTATTTGGAAGCATGCCATTCACCTAGGTGGTGACAGTATTTGGTTTATCCCTAAACAACAGACAGAGACTAAAGAGCCAGCCACATCGATGCGTTCCAGTTCTACTTCACTGGACACACCGGTGACCAGCGAAAGTGAACAGGAGGGGACTGGAGGCAGAGATCATTCTTTTTTACGGGAGGTTTTAAGGATAAAGAAGGGGAATCGATAGCACAACCAAAGCACTCCCACCACAGGCGGACAAGGTGGGGAAAGAGACGGGGTGTGGGAGGAAGACAGGATGAGAACCAGATCTTGGAACAAGAAAAAATAAGCGACCCCACAGTTTTTAATCTCACCGACAAACCAATTAGCCCAGCAGCAACATCGCTACTACAGAAGGGTTTGAGCTTCTGCCCTATGGATAGGGGCGACGTATGCAAGGCTAAGGTTGACTTGTTCAAATGTGTCAGTCGCCTTAAACTTAAAAAACACTTTGCGCTTTTTCCCTGTGGCAATAAAAACAGAATCACACCTCAAAACAAATTTTCATGTGATAATTTGACTATCCAGGATGTGTTGGACACTAAGTTACTAATGCCAATCTCTGAATGTGAGGGGAACCCAGTGACAATGGATAGACTTCTTTATGATCTTGATGTTCAAACAGACCTGAATATTAGCAGAGGACTTAAGGCCAAATCGAGATGGACTCCCCCAATGCCAGTTGGCAATAACATTGACTTTTGTTTATAAATTAGTTGTGTAAGACTTAGACAAATCTGTTGACTCACGACATTTACACCATAGGTGGACAGACAACCTCACCCAGACAGAACAGGGAGCACTACATCCACTGATGATAGAAGATAGCATTACAATATGGGAGGCTGACAAAGGTGGCAATGTGGTACTTATGAACCAGGTCGATTATGGTAGGGAGATCATCTCACAACTTAGTGACATAGATTGCTATGAGAAACTGCCTTCGCATCCCATCTGGACACTGACCAGTTTCATAAACCAAAAACTCAAAGGTTGGCACAATCTATGCCTCTTAGACTTTAACAAACACACCTACCTTAGAGTAGAGCATCCTAGACACCCATGCCTGTATACGCTATCTACGGTGCACAAGAATCTCCCCTTTCCACCAGGCAGACCTATAGTGTCTGGAATTGGTGGACCTACAGAGAAACTATCTGAGTATGTGGACATATTTCTCAAGCCGCTGGCAGTCGATCTACGTTCTGAGACACTAAACACATACTCAGCACATTGGCGGACATTACTTGGGACGAAACTATGACACTGGTCACTTTGGATGTTACTGCTCTCTATACGAGCATCCAACATGACTTGGGCTTACAGGTAATAAGACGTACACTTAACTGTCACCCGGCTAGACTCTGGAAACATATGGTCATGATACTGGAAATGACAAAAAAGATCCTGGAAAATAATGTGTTCCTTTTCAAAGGGGCATGGTACAGACAGATACGTGGAGTAGCTATGGGCTCTAAATTTTCCCCATCATACGCCAATCTATTCATGGGGTGGTTGGAGGAGAATTAAATGTGGGGCACTAAAGGTAGTGATTGGAGTGATTCCAATCTTATTTGGGACAGGTAAATTGACGACTGCCTCCTGATCTGGATGGGCGACACTGAGAAATTGACGGACTTTGTGACATACCTCAACTTCAATGACGCCAACATTAGGTTCACCCACCATCACAGTAAGAGGTCTATTACTTTTTGGGATGTGGAACTCTTTGTCTACAATAACAGGTTTGAAAGCAAGCTTTACAGGAAGACTATGGCGTGCAATAGTGTACTACATGCCACCAGCGCGCATCGAAGACACCAGATTAATGCTATCCCCTAAGGGGAATTTGTACGCGCACGGAGCAATTGCAGTACTGATGGCGATTTTGTTAGTTACCTCAAAAACATGGGTGACAGATTCAAATGCAGAGGTTACAGCCAGAGAACAGTACACAATGCACTGAGCAGGATTGCACGAGTAGAGAGACAACAGACACTTCAGAATAAAGGCATGCAAGGGGACCTTAACACTATTCGCCTTGTCCCAGACTACAATGTGCATAATATGACACTCGCAAAAAGCATGAGGAAGCATTGGCACCTACTCCATGCTGATAAGACATTGGAACCTTTCATCTCTTTCAACCCAGAAGTGACATTTCGTAAGGACAAGAGCCTTAGAAACTTATTGAACCCTAGTTACCTAAGGGTGGGCACTCAGATACACTGGCTTTCATCTCATGGTCTGGGTTTCTTCAAATGTGGACGGTGCACTGCGTGCAGATCGGCCACTGACTAAAAGAAGGAATTTTCTGGCCTGAATGTCCGTACTTACAAGATAAACACTAACATTAACTGCCAGACCAACTATGTGGTTTACGCAGTTGTATGTAAATATATTGGCAGCACAATCAGAACTTTAAAAGACTGCATTGTGGAACACATCAGGGTCATCAAACAGGCTGACATCAGGTATCCCGTAGCTATGCACATAGCGGAATGTCCTACTCAGGATAGCCACAAAACCGTCTCCTTTTACGGGTTTGACACCATACCCAGAGACATGAGAGGTGGCAACAGAGAACTAACACTGAGGAGAAGGGAGGCGACTTGAATCATGCAATTAAGAAGTGTAGAAATGGGCCTAAACACAGACCACAAATTACATTACTTTGTGGGGGACTAGCGGTCATCGTCCCAATTTGAGGGTTAATGTTACCATGTCTGAACAGTATTTATTCTACTCAGCATTTTATTACTCATGTGGTCATCTAATATTTTTCGATGTGATCTCATCTCTAACTATGGCTCTCCTTTTTTGACTACCTCTTTTCTTACTTTCCACTGCTCACTCTGTAAACTTTAAACAGAAGTCTTGAAACCTGCTTTCTTATTCACATGTGCAAACTTACAGAGGACTGTATGTCCCATATGGATATGATATCTCAACACTATATAACTTATCATTTAGGGAGGTTGTTTGTTCATCATCATTTGTCATGCTCCTTATACCTATTTCTATAACCTCCTTGATCTCGATTATATTGTCACAACCCTTTTGCTTCTAGTCTGGCAGTGATATGTATACTTTGAATGACTTACAATTTTGAGATGACTCACAGGATTGTGTCTGTAGATCCTGTGCGCATACAATGTGTGATATTTTGACTTATGAAAACCACTGTCTGCACCATTGCCTGTGGGCAGTTTTTACACCCACTTAATTATGGAGTCTTTTCTCTTGACTCTCCTTTAATGTTGCCTTAGAACCTTTATTACGTGAGTGGTTTGTTTTATCGCACGGGACGGCGCGGTTCGATACGTGGCCCCCTGCCTTTACCTTACATTTTGCTTACACTTTTTCCTTGGGGGGGATGATTATCATTCATTCCGCCCTTTTAATCGTTAACGAATTCTTTTGATTGTGACATGATTAAGCATCTTGTTTCAGATAATCCTGTCTGGATCGGTTCGTTCCTACACAGATGGTTTTCCCACGCACCTTTTACTAATGATTACCTTTGTACAAACGTATAGCACAATACCATTGATGAATATTTAACTCACTTTAGGGGCTGACGTTATGTCCAACATTACCCTTTCTTGCAAAGCGGTATGTGGAGAAGAACCGCTCCAAGATGGCTGACGTCTTTCCATATACCGTAACGAATTTGTCCGTCGTGCACAAAGCGGGTTTCAGTCCCATGAGCAGTTTCTGCTCTCATGTCCTTAACGCAGGATCCCCTTCGTGCCATAATGAATGTTTAACTCACCTTAGGGGCTGACGCTATGCCTATTACCAACCTTTTTGGCAAAACGGTGTGCGGAGATTTACCGTGCCAAGATGGCCGACGTCTTTCCATATACCGTTTTGGTTATGTCCGTCGTGCGCAAAGCAGGTCACAGTCCTACGACTATTTCCGCTCTCATGTGCATATTAACACGGGATCCCCAGCGGGCCAAAATGAGGTCTCCAGCACACATGCCGGAGGGAGCTCTGATCTTCCAGGAGGTAAGCGCCCGTTCTGAGACGCTTTCGGTACCTAGCTGTGAAACACTATATACGCTAGGTACAAGCCTCTCCTCGTGGGGGCACCATCTCACCATACTTGCCACGGGGTTGTCAACATTCTTACTTTGACAGGGGGCGCTAGAGGGCGCACAGCGGAATGGCTGCCTCCTAAGACAGCTCCGCTGGACGGGGGAAACGAATGGAGCAACAGGCGAGAACCACGAAGCGCCGCTGCTTCAAAACGGCACCACAGTGATCGGATGTCAGCCGCTACCCGCGACGGGTACAGAGATCATCCGAGCAGCCCGCTGGCCCCGGCATTGCGATGTTGAGCATTCCGCCGCGGGCGCTTCTAACGGACGACAAGATGGCGGCGCCCAGGGCGATGGCAGTGCGATAGTGCCGAGAGCCGCGGTGACATCAAAGGCGGGTTGCCAGCGGGGAATAAACGGAGCGGATTGCTGCACCCGCGGCCCGGACTGACGGTGGGGGCTTGGGGGCCCTGTGGTGGTGTGCGGCCTGCACGGAGACGGGGCGCGAAGTGGCGGCTGGGGCTGGAGAAGAGCGCCCCACGATGGGGCTGAAGGCAGACTCTGCGAGTGGTGCGATCCCGGCTCGGGACGAAACGGCGCGCCGTCCACCAGCATGAGATGGGGGTGAGTGCTGACCTGAGGAGGAGATGAAACACCACAGCTGTGTGACTCTGGCTGGCGCGGCGATTGCGGACTAGCGTGAATGCGGAGGAGCTGGCCCACGACTGCCGGATTGTCTGCCCAACACTGCGTGGCGGCAACTGGAGGGTCCCACACTGGCCTGGCGAGAAGGAGGAGGAGGCCTCCCCCGCCTGTACACAGCGGCTTGCTCCTGATCAACTTCCTGAGTCGCAGGTGAGACCCGGGGGCGGATTGAGATCCTGGACACTACGAATCACGTGGCACGCGTGTGACTGACCCCCAGTGCTCAACGGCCATTGAGGCTGGGCGGGAAAGGAGAGGTGTGCGCAGTGGGAGGCACGGTGCTGAAGACGCGCTCGACTAGGGAGCGGAGGGGGACCTTGAGACCGACACCCTGCTGACCTGAGGCGCGTTACGCCTGCGGGACTGCCGTCGCTGCCTGGTGAATCTGCGACCTGGATCCCTGGGGGACCGACGGTAGACGGCTGCGAGATGGGGAAACCGGAAAAGACGCAAACCAAGCTCTCATTCGAAACCAAGCGTCATGCTAAAGGCGACTCGGCGAGATCAGACGCAGCCATGGATGCTGGTGAGACGACGCCTCCGGGCATGGAGGGAGCTCTGAGGGCCATCCAGCAAAGCTTACAGGACATCCATGGCAAACTGGACACCATCACGCTGCGTGTTGACAACATGGCGGCCAAGCTGGATGGGCACGGTGAGCGTCTGACCGAGGCGGAGACCCGCATCGGGGCGGTGGAAGATGTCTCGCAAGCCATGGCCAAACAGTGTGCAGAGGCCGAGAGACTGCTGGAGGCGCTGAAAAACAAGACGGAGGACTTGGAGGCGCGATCGCGCCGCAATAACGTGAGAATTACGGGGGTTCCGGAGTCCACCAACACTGGTCGGATGGAAACATATGTCGAGGAGTTGGTTCGCACCGCTATTGGCGTGGAACAACTATCCCCAATGTTCCTGATTGAAAGAGCACATCGGTCTCTGGCCCCGAGGCCAACACCTGGAGCGCCCCCGCGGCCTATAGTTGCCAGGGTCTTAAACTATTGGGATCGCAATGCCATCCTCAGACTAGCGCGGGAAAAAAAGAAGATCACACACCAGGGCAATACACTGGAATTCTATCCGGATTTCACAGTAGCAGTCCAGCAGGCACGCAAGGAGTTCAATCCGGTTAAAAAGAAACTGCGCGATCTTGGGGTTGACTACGCCATGCTTTATCCGGCTAGGCTTCGTATCACACATGGAGGCCGTGCAACGCTGTGTCACACACCTCAGGCAGCACACGAACTCATCAAAAAAATCGGAAACTGACCACAACGCGGCACAGACTCAGTGGGTGACCCTGGGGAACATGGTAGCCAAGCGCGATATCGCTCGGCTGTGGGGCTCCGATAGGCCGCCCACATTGACAGCGTGGATGGAAAACATGGACTGGAGCATGTTTAGGGAGAAGACAGTGTACTGTGCTCGGGGGCGCCCTCGGAAATGGCATGCTGTGTGGGGGCCATGGAACCAGTACAGAGGGGACACATGCCTGCCCCCCGACCTGGATCCGCCTGAGGAGCAACTTTCCCCTTAGTCCTTTTCCGTCTCTGCCTTTCCCTCCTTTCCCTTACTATAGATCAGTGCCTGTTGGACGTGATGGGGCTCGTCCCCCCGATGGGAACCTCTCTTGGTGTTTACAGTACCTTTCGCCTTGCTTGTGTTTAGGGTTGTATTTATGTTTATGCAAAATAGAACCTTTGGCTCTCCTGTCAGTGATATGTGGACGCAAGCATGTGTTGAATTTCTCAAGCTGCCGTACCTCCGGGATGTCGGCTGAATAGCTGTGTCACTGATATAAAATAAAGGTTTTAAAAAAAAAAAAAAAAAAAAAAAATCGGAACCAGGAACAAAGAGAGGCAGAGAACAGAACAGGCTGCGGACACCGACTAGGAGAATGCACGTGCGAGATGCCCGAGGGGAAGAGGTGGCACTGCCCATCGGGAGGAGCCTCTGCAGCCCTGACGAGGTGACAGCTATGTGCTAGTACGAGAAATGGTGGCTTCTCCAGACTGTCGGAGACTACAAGGCTGCGTGCCGCGAACGGGACTGCCCGGGCCCACGCCCTGCAGTTCACCGGTGACCCTAATGATGCTCCAGCCCTGGTGGGCCTAAGGTAGATCTCGACTATGGGCAACTGAAGTGGTCCTATTATAACAAGCTGGGGCATACCTTAAGGATACGCATTGACGCTCTGTACTGCGGTGGCGCACAGCCCATGGGACTGGGGGATAACAGACTGGATGGGTAATTGGAGAAATGTATCCTGGGGGCTAGGGCTGGGACTCGGATACATGTGACAATCATAGGTGGGATAGATGCTAGCGGCCAAAAAGGATTGAGCAAGGTTCGTCAAAAAGCGGGACAGTGATAAAGTGATTGCTGTGGGCAATGGGGATAGACGTGGGGATGCCTGCTTAGCTGTGGGGCCTTTCGGGATCCACATCATAATATGTCCCCGTCCACATCCATTGAGTTGGATGGTGAGGTGTGCTCTAGGCGGTCCCCTGAAGCGGGTGATCCCCGAACTCAGTTAAGTTAATGTTTGTTTGCAAATGTGGGGTGTGTCTTTGGCATGGTTGGGGTGCTGAAGTGGGTGGGGGGAGGTCGGATGGGGCTGGGAGGTTGATATGTTGGTCACTGTGCATGAGACGCATCGCTGAAATCCAGATGCTATTGGGTAGGAATATCAGGGTCCCTCCGTGCCTAGACGCTCAATGGGGCGCGCTCACTAACTGTGGGGTAGAATGGTGCAATGATATAAATACGGGAACATGGCTGAGACAAGGTTAGGAGCTGGGGGTATTCGGCTGCTCACATGGAATGTGCGGGGGCTCGGGAATCCCAAGAAAATTAGGCAAACACTGGCGTACCTCGACAGGCTGCACGTTGACATTGCACTCATACAGGAGACTCACTGCGCACCGACACGCAAAATCAGTGTGGGGCGGCGGTGGGCTGAATCGGTGCACCATTCTTCGTACTCATCTTATGCACGGGGGTACTGGTACTGGTTAGAAAGGGGCTAAAATATGCGATAGACACGGTTGAGGCAGATGACATGGGACGATTTGTAATTCTAACAGGTCTCCTGCGAGGACAGAGACTGGCTGTTGTAAATGTATATGGTCCTAACGTGGATGACCCGCAGTTCTATCACTCACTGTGGGGTAGATTGCGTGATCTCCGAACCCCCCACGTGATCTGGGGAGGAGACTTTAATTTAGCGCTCTGTGATGACATGGACAGGTCTGGAGCGACAACGGAGCCTCACAGACGCGCATTGTGCGTCCTCCAGGACATAATGGTAGAGAGGGGACTTACTGACATTTGGCGAAGTAGGCACCCAGAGGGACGAGAAGCCACACATGTAGCAGCGGCGCACGGCAGCTGGTCCCGCATAGACTATTGGTTGGTGACGGGGGATATTGCCCTATGGACGCGGGAAGTCCGACATCTGCCTAGAACGCTGTCGGACCACAGCCCGGTGCTCCTGTTCCTGGAGCTCCCGAACTATACCCCACCTCCCTTCAGCTGGAGATTTAACGCGAAGGCACTACTAGATCCCATATACGCCGACACTATTGGGCAGGCGGTTCAGGACTATTTTGCTAACAACGCGCCCACTACAGCCGACCCGGGCGTACTCTGGGAGGCATTCAAGGCCACTATACATGGCGTCTGTATAAGCACTAATGCGGGTATCCTTAAAGATATACGGCAGCAGATTCAAGCAAGGGAGGAGAAGCTACGAAAATTAGAACAGGATTATGAGACTACACAAAATGTTCAAATACTAGGGGATATTAGAAAAACGCTTTCCAAATTCCAGAGCCTGGCGGACGATGAACTTAAGTATACAGCGAAGAGGCAAGTAGCGAAGGCATATGGGGAAGGTGGTAGACCAGGCGGGCACCTGGCAGCTCGCATCTGCGAAGGGCGTGTCCCGCAGAACATCCAGACGATTCGGGGGCAGCAGGGAGAGAGGAAATATGGGGAACGGGACATACTGGACGCATTCGTGGCCACATATGGGGAGCTGTACGCCTCCAGACCAACGGCCAATACGGCAGAAATCGTAGAATACCTGGATGATGTGGCGATAGCATGGCTCTCCAACACGCACCGGGAATACCTGTCTCGGCCTATCACGGTAGAGGAGGTCACGGAGGTGATTAGGTCGCTGCCGAATGGTAAGGCTCCGGGCCCAGATGGATTCACATGTGAATTTTATAAGGCCTTTGTGGACCAGCTGGCCCCTCGTATGGTGGAGATGTATGGCAATGCCCACGAGCAGCAGCATCTGCCGCCGACCCTACGAGAAGCGCTGCTACTGGCGCTGCTCAAACCGCAAAAGGATCCGGAGCTCTGTGATTCGTACAGACCATTATCCCTAATAAATGTGGACAATAAGATCCTGGCCAAACTACTTGCTGCCCGACTTAACCCTCTGATGCCCAACCTGATCCTGCCCGATCAATCTGGGTTCATACCGTCGCGCTCCACTGCGCACAATACTCGAACACTGTTCGCGCTCTCGCACTATCTAACACCCGAGACAAAGGCGGCGGCGGTCTTCCAAGGCTTTTGACTCCTTGGAGTGGACATATCTCAACGCGGTGCTGCGAATGATGGGGTTTCCGCTTATGTTCCTCCAATGGATACAATTATTATATGACGCACCGGTGGCACGGGTCCGGGTGAATAACTATATTTCAGATTCCATCGACATTCGGAGGGGGACGAGGCAAGGGTGCCCCCTGTCTCCCCTCCTGTTCGCGCTGGCGCTGGAACCCCTGGCGTGCAAAATCCGGCAGCAGCATCATTATTCGGCACTGCAGTTCCCGCAGAGGCCACTGCACATATCGCTGTACGCCGACGATATGCTGCTATAGGTGAGGGACCCAGGGGACAACCTGAACCCGTTATTGAGGGAGTATATCAAATTCGCGCACCACTCCGGTGTCACTATAAATTGGACCAAGTCACTGATAATTCCTCTGACGGACAGCACGCAGCCGCAGCCAATGGACTACCCTTTGGAATGGAGGACTGACCCGATAAAGTATTTGGGTGTGTGGTATCACAGAGACCCGGAAATTGTGATCCGAACTAACTATGGGAGGGCAATCGAGGCACTAGAGGAAAAGGTGGGGAGGTGGATCCAATTGCCACTGTCTCTCGCGGATCGCATTGCCATTGTCAAAATGGTAGTGCTGCCTAAGTTACTTTACCTTTTCAATAACATCCCCATCCACCCTCCAGCGGAGGTATTTCGACGTATTACGTCGATGGTCCTCCGGCTCATATGGGCGGGAAAAACAGCAAGGATTGAGATGCGAATGCTTACCCTGCCGTACAGCCGGGGAGGGTTCGGAGTCCCCGATTTCTTACTCTACTACCTCTGCGCGCAAGCGCAATATGCGCATTTTTGGTACCACAAGGTCCCATTTCTCACTCACACTGCAATCGAAGAAGGGGACGCTCTGCCGATCCCGCTAGAAGCGGTTATAACTCATCGCAGGCCTCCCTTGCACAAGAAAGACATCAACACAATAGATGCCACGAACAAAGCCTGGCATATTCTGGGTAAGAAAGCTAATAAACTGCCGCTGTATGCCCCGGCGCTCCGGCTTCAGTGGCACCCGGAAATTTCAGTCACACAGGAGGGCGTGGGGTTGGAATTGCTGCGCCAGGTGGGCATTGACACGCTGGGGGATCTGTATGCAGATGGGACATTTAAAACACTAGATCACTTGACATTCATTAGTAATATGTCGGTACTGTTCCGATTTAATTATCTCAGGATACAAAAAGCTGTAAAGCAGCTATACCCGACGTATCCGGCGAAAGCTCCGGAATTGACCGCCTTGCAGTGGTTAATCACCACGCCTGCGGCCAAACACCTGGTATCTACACTGTACACGAAAATCCAAGCAGACATAGCGGCAAACACGAATGCTTCCATGGAGAAGTGGAATAACTGCTTAGACACTCCGCTAACAGAGGATGAATGGGCTACTGCCTGTACATTAACTGGCATGCTAACACCGAATGGCAACCTCCGCATCTTACATTTTAAATACCTACACCAGACGTATTACACACCTGCCAGGCTACACAGGTATGGGCTGCGGGAGGATTCTAGATGCGAACGCTGTGGTGCAGAGAAGGCGGACTTCATCCATCTGGCATGGTCGTGCGGGGCAATTGGGGACTATTGGATACAGGAGACGCAGCTGCTGGGGACTATGGTGGGCGGCGAGGTGTGCTGTGAGGCCAAAACCTGTTTGCTGGGTTTGCTGCCCGGATTTAGGGCATTGAAGCGTAGATTCTGTGTTATAGCACTGCTAATGGCCAAGAGGAGGGTCTGCTGGAGTGGCAGACAGATCCCGAAACTTAAAGACTGGCTCACGGATCTAACATACTGCAGAGATACCCTAAGGACCTATGAAGAAGAACTTCCTGCCAGATCGAGGCCAAAAAACTACTGGGCGTACCTAACCCAATATTTACAAATGCATCACGGGAACTAACCGCTATAATCACATGCGATAAGGGGCGGCGGGCGTGGGGGGGACCTCTGATCAGGAACGGAATAATACGAATTGGACGACGGATGCTGTTGTACCTAGACCGAAATGTTATGGTTGTATATGCTTGTACACAATTAAAATACTAATAAAAAAAAAAAAAAAAAATCTTACTTTGACAATACTCTTTTGGTCTCTTTATCACGTTTAGGTCTGTATGTATACCAGCAGGGATATGGCTGCTGGTGCTTGGGATTGAAATAACCCTTATTGAGTGTTTTTTACTGCACCACTCCACCTATTTTCTTTACGTTTGAAAGATTTGTACACCATAAAGTCTCCATATAAAGTACGTGGGGCCTCATGACCATAGTCTTTGTTAGGCCAGAATATGCCTCTGTCTATTTAGGGTGTATTCTTAATGTAATTGGTCCATTTTCCTTATTTATTTCATCTCTAGGGACTCTCAAATTGATATTACAAGAAGGATACATATACACTGAATAGAAGTTACTAATATCGGACACAGGATACCTCACAGTTTTTACTGTGTGTCAAAGATTGGAACTCGCTTTCTTTATCCCACTCTAGTGAAGTCACTATTGACTGTTTAGGATTGAATGTCACAATTGAATTTACAAAGGACAATCATGTCTTAATTCTAGACCAGTTTGTATTCTTTAAGAGTTATTTTTTAAACATACTTGTTGATCACTAGACAACTAAGGTGACATTTTACAACAGCGTGAGTTTCTACTGGCTCAAGTAAACAACATGAGCCGATCCTACTGAGATATGTTGTCACAAAGGGAAACTGACACTAGATGTTAATGTTGGAAGCCTATCATTCCCAATTCTGTACAGTTTTTTGTTTCTTAGCCCTGAAGAAGTCCCTGCGCACAACAGTAGAGCATGACGAAACATGTGTTGGCTAAGGCTTTGGAGAATAAATTGAATCAAATGTTCCAGCAAAGAATCAAGAATTTTGTTACATTGTTATTGCTATACTCTATATACTGTCGGCGTGTGCAGTTGGTCACTAGACAACTGAGGTCACATTTTACAACAGCACGAGTTTCCACTGGCTCAAGTAAATAACTCTATATACTGTTGGCGTGTGCAGGGGACTGTCGTTTTGTTCTACCAGTGGTTTTCCACGCGTTGGGACGGAGGGTAACACCGCAATCCTCACTACTTATTAGTGTATACTCACCTGCGTATTGCCCAGGAGCGCCAATACCCCACAGAACCACCTACCGAGTAGTTTCAGTATTTGGTTTATGCCCCAACAGTGTAAACACAGTTATTAGGGACAGAAATGAAACAAACGGAAAATATCCATTACAACGCAGTCACTACAACGACCTATCTTTACAATGCAACTGTTACAACGCAACTGCCTTTACATCGCATGCCATTACAACGCATGTCACTACAACACATGCCATTACAACGTATTCCATTACAACGCATTATACAGTAAGTAATGGAGATGTTTTTAGTATTTGGGTTGGTATGGGTTTTGGGGTACATGGGAATAGTACATTTTACCCCTACACTATCCAACACTTTCCCTACTGTTGCACTCACTGGAGTGGGAATAGTAATTTTTACCTCTACACTATCCAACACTTAGTAATTTGTACCCATACACTATCCAAAACTTACTGTACTGTTGCACTCACTGGAGTGGGAATAGTAATTTTTACCCCTACACTATGAAACACTTCCCTTACTGTTGCCCTAAAAGTATTGTACGTTGTAATGGTATGTGTTGTAATGGTATGCGTTGTAATGGAATGCGTTGTAATGGTAGTTTTTCAAAATGCATTGTAATGGCATGCGTTGTAAAATCATGCAATGTTATGGTAGTTGCGATGTAAAGACTGCGTTGTAAAAGCATGCGCTGTAATTGCATGCGTTGTAACGTCATATATTCGAACAAACTGAAGTGTACGTTTATCAGGGTTCGTGAACCATTTAGTATGTATACTAAGTGAAATTCAGACTATTATGAAACATGCAAAACAGCAATGTTTGGTAAGGTAAATAAAACTAAAATACTACACATTGACATAACTTGTGTGCAGTGTTTCATTCAGGAAATATCCACCATAGCTATGGTATCAATGATGTCTCTGCCCACCAATTTGAGTTTTTATTGGATCTAATTTTTAGGCACAATGACGACACAAGAATTTTAAAAAAGTAAAGCTATATAGGTATCTTTTACAGGTTAATGGATAGATCGACAAGGGCTCAGGGCAATTTAGCTCCATGTTTACCGACAGAGTGAGAGCACATTTCCTGTTTACCGCACAGGGTCAAACATCTGAAATGGGAAATCCCCTTGGGTTGCTTAAATAACAACATTATCCATGGTGTGCAAAGTCGTATTTATATTAGTGTGAGAGGAGTGCTGCAATTGAATGCAGTTTTTACAATCGTCAAAGTACTAATGGTATACAAGAGGGAGTGTGACGCAAGCCAACACTCCAGCTTTGACGAGTTCTGCAACCTTCATGCGCAGCATGCATACATTGTGCCACATCAAAACTCCCTTGGCCGAGACGGTGCTGCACGCTGGATTCTCTGCTCCGTGGGCTTCGTTTGCTACAGCGCTGATGCTTCTCCGACTCCCTGCAGGAAAGAAGCTATAGGAGTTTGTGTGGTCAGGGCAGGGCGGCGCCTGAATGTTCTCCCTCAGGCAGAGGGTGGAGTCACAGTGAGTTGAGTCCACACTTCTACGCTGCTGAGCCGCCTTTTGCAGTCCTGTGCTGCTCTTCGGTGTACCTGCCCTATATATGCCTACCGGGGAAGGAGCAACAAGGCCAATTTGTATCTACCTAAAATTGGTACTCTTTTTGTCAACCTCGTTAAAAATGACCTTAACTTATTAATTGTTTGCAGTGTAAATAGTCATAAACATGATATTACCGCATATATCCTTTATAGTTCCAGTGACGTACCTCTAAGTACATACATGTAACAATGATCGTCAGACTCATAAATTTTCAGAATGGAACGATTAATTCACAAATCCATTCATGAATGAAACATGCATTTAGTTATAAATGTATTCATACAGCAATGAACACATAGATATCTCCGTAGAACCCAAGGTGGAAATGTGATATCCAAAGCTGGGCATCTAAGGGGGTCAAACTCTCATTATGGTAAGCAGTTACTGGCAAACTGGATGCATTTTCCCAGAATTGTCTCCATTACTTAAAACAAAAAAAAACTAAAAATTGAATTTACCACTAAAGTGTGACGTTAAAAAACAATTATACTTAAGAAATAGAAAAAGTACTTTAAAACAGCAAATTCATTACACTTGTGTTTGTATTATTAAACAAGCATTGGCGGCCAGAGCTGCGGACTCAAGAGCTAGGGATCCCGGTTCGAGTCTCGGTGGCCCAACATCCTGTGATTCTGGGCAAATCACTTAAACTTTTTATCCGATTGAGAAAAAAATTCTCTTTTGGGTTGTATTTGAAAACACATTTTCTTATTAGAAAAGAATAAGATATTGTAATGAATGTACCACTAAATCAAACTGCATCAGTAGCCCCCAATTGGAATGACTTCCGAACTAAGGCTGTGTAGTAATGTTATTGTCAAAGGCAAACTGTTCTATAAGTCAATACGGAGTGCAGTGGGTAATGAATGGTACAACTGTAACATGTTCATCACCATGGTTACTGGTTGCTTGCATCAAACGTATCCAGAAGTACCATGTGTCTGTCCTGTTGACAGACGACTGTGTTAATAAATCAAGTTTCTACCTTGAAGCCCGACCAGCCTTTATGGTCATTGCTTTAAAAGGAGTCATAACAGACTGCACACCAGCCATCATGCATTGCTTGAATTGTGATGCTCGCCGAGTTACAATGGAGTCAGCATGACTACCATACGGAATCTAGTTTCCAAAATACCAAGCAGAAGAGGCTCTTGGAAAATGTGTATGCGGAGACATGCAGGGGCAGCATAGTCCTTTGAGAAGAAGCATCATAGAGTAGAGAGGAAATGGTGCAGCGGGCAGAGCTGCTGACTGGAGAGCGGGGTTCCTGGATCAAGTCTCAGTTGCGCAACATCCTGTGATTCTGGGCAAATCACTTAATCTCTCTAGGTAATAAGTTGCCATGAATAAAGCTGTTGCAAAAACGAAAAAATTCAAAAAGCGGCACAACTTTATGAAAAATTGTTCCACAAAAGCGGATGTTAACAGTATTTCGGAAAACTGATATGGGAAGCAGACAAAGACCAAGCATTGGTAAATGTAGGAAAATAAGCTACAGCCAACAGAAATGGAGGAAAAGTAACTAGCACACACAGGAACTAATGAAAAGCCAGGGGCGAAATTTGAGCCCCTTTTAAGTTTATATTAAACACAATAGATTTCACAAGCACAGTACAAGCGCTGTGCAGGAGAAACCTAAAAACAACATAAAATGGGCAAAACTGCAATTCCTCAGATCTGCATTATGTAAATGTCATAAAGTGCTCCAATAACAAAGACCTGCACGGGATCGAGTCACCACATAGTGCTGAAGTGGCAAGTAGCATCACTGCATAACAGTGGGCCCTAGAGTCCATCTGTCAGCGGTTCTTTAGGAGCCACCTACACAGGAAGGGTGGGTGATTCATCCTGCTGTATGAAGGAGTTGCTAAAATAAGAGTAAGGAAGAGCTGTCTGCGCCAACGAGAGGGCGCTTCATTGGAAACACTGTCTTGGCGTTTCATCTCCAGTACTTCGTGCTGGCCGTTAAGTTCCCAATAGTTATTGGGCTGACTTAAAGCTTCTTGAAAGCATTTCAACTCTCCAGATTTTAAGTCTATAACCATGACAAATCAGGTTTTGTCACGTAGCAATAGCTTATAAAGGAGATGAGAATTTTTTTATGTCCTTATTTTTGGGCCGAAAGGGATAGTGCCTAATCTCATTTTAAGGTACGTGTTTTGTTTCTTTACTGAAGCAGTTCTAATTCACAAGTAGTTCTCCTTTCCCACACTGAAGTAAAATTCAATATGAAATACAACACAAGAGTAAACCCAAAAATCATGAGGGACCTGGGGTCATGAAAGTCAGATTTGGAACAAGGGTCGCTGTTTAACCCCTTGAGTGCCCATGACGAGATGGTCTCGTCATGGGCCGCGGTTGCGCTGTGCCCATGACGAGACTATCTCGTCATGAGCCCCGCCCGCTAATGAAACGCCCGGCACAGGGCGTGGAAAGGGCGGGGCACTCAAGGGGTTAAGCAAGACATAAAGGTACATTTCCAATGAAAGAAAATGTAATAGCAAACATTACAAAATATGTAATCTCAGACCATAAAGACACATTGTCAGTATCAGTGAGAAAAACATGACCAGTACTCAAGCGTGGCACGCACTGAATCAAATATGCAAGAATTGATGCTTCACATTTGGTTATTCGATATAAGACTCCTATCTAATAAAATTATAGCTGTTCACGTTTGGTAAAT